>NC_063340.1:75963933-75988933 GCF_021869965.1 Rhincodon typus
CAGAATCACAACAATATCTTATTTCGAAGGAAAATAACAATTGAAACTGCTCCCTGATGCATTCTCCATGGCGGCACCTTGATCCAAATCCACTTGCCAACCAATCAGCAATTTCTTCTAATGTAGTGTAGCGTGCTGCTCCCTCTGAACTTTGGTATTCTTAAGATTTTGTCCTCGTTAGTCAATGAGGAAAAGCTTTTTAAGCTTGCCTCTTTTTAAAGCAATACTGAGGTTTGCACAGCCAAACAACTGCTTAAAAATTAGTACTTTCATATTCATTTAGCCAAGTTAGTATCTATCAGAATACTTCAAAATTATGGTGAATATTTTAAAAATCAGCAAAATAATAAGTATCTTCCACAAATGTAACATTTCCTTGATTACTAAGCACTACTACAGTTCATTGGCTTTACAAATATAAAAATCAGAAATAAATGTTACTGTTTAAACTGTTCTCTTTGTGATCATTGCTCTGTATCAAGTTAGCTGATCCACAGCAGAGCACTGATCAAGAATGAGAATTTGCCTCTGTATGTGTAAATCAGCAATATAGGAAATCCACCAGCAATGCCTACACTGCAGTCTCTGGATATAACAGGTGGACCATTGAATAAATTCAGGCAAAACTCCTGCAAAGCTGACCATAACAAACCTGACACTGCCCAGATGGCTAAAAAGCTTTGCCAGCCAGGTCCTGTTTTCTCAAAATTCACATGGCCAGCATTCCAAGACAGGACACAGATGATGTTACAATGGCACTCTGAAACACATCTTCGAGTGTGGCAGCGTTGAAATTGACTGCGAGGAGCTTATAACCATTGTTCAGAACAGTGAAAAGTTGTCCATCACGTTGCATTGTGCTTTGGGTTCAAATAACTTAATGATGAGGCAGAGTGATAACAGAGAAGAAAACAAACCCTGTACTTCTGTGATCCACCACATCATGGGAGATTAAATCAAATAAAGTAAATTTTAAAAATCATTTATGCAACAGTATATTAAGTAAATTTTAGGTTGTAAAATTATATACCGTGTTATTCTTTACAACTAGGTTTTCCTCTCAAATCAGTGCAATTGAACAATTGCACCAGAAAACAAAAACTTCAATAATTTTTTCTTAAGTCCACAAACATAACGATGTTTGAAACAGCTTGACTTAAAAGAAGCAAAAATATTAGACATTAATAAAAAATGTTTCAGTGGTAAAAAGATAGCCTCATGTTGCTGAATATGTAAAAAGTTGAAAACTTCAGCTTTTATACATCAAGTAATTCTAAATAAATGACAATTGTTAATTAAACTTATAAAAAACAAAAAATTTCATGAAAAATAAGAGCTCTAAAAGAAACACAGGCTAGGCAGAAAATCAAAAATATATTATAGTAATAATTTCAAGTTTACCCAAGCTAATCCGAAAACACATCTTAAAACGCTTTGAAAAACATCCAGGATTTTACTTGAAAGCCAGTTTCAGTTCCTCCTCAATTTTTTTATATTATTTCATGGGATGTTGCTCATCCATAATTGCCCAATGCGAAGCCGGTAGTGATTTGCTTTCTTGAACCACTATACTCTAAGCAAAACAACCCCCAAATTAGGGCGTTCAGGAAATTTTTACTCAGTGGCAGTGAAGGGACAGTAATATAATTCCAAGCAGAGACTGCATATCACTTGAAGGGGAACTTGCAGGTGACGGCATGCTCATCCACCAACTGCTCTCGCCCTTTGGATAGCACAGGTCACTAATTTGGAAAGTGCTGTTGAAGAGACTTTGGTGAGATACTGCATTGCATCTTGCGTATAGTACACAATGCCAACACTAACTTAATTTGCGGGATGGGATGCTGATCAAGTAAGCTACTCTTTCTTGAGTTGTAAATATTTCTTCTCTCTCTAAATCAACCTGTTCAGAGCCGTTATTATATACCACTGAAGCAGGTGGGACTTGAACACGGGGCTGCCAGTGCAGGGGTAGGGACACTACCACCGTGCCACAAGAGGGCCCCTCCTGCACCGAGCTTCTAGAATATTGGAGTCATATTGATTCAGGAGAGGGAAGAATAATCTTGCAATTTATTCCCTGCAGCTCAGCCCTAACAAACTTAACTCACAGACGAAAAAGTTTTTATTTAACCTCTCTCAGGATAAGCTTTATCCAATTAAAAATTTTAGTTTTTGTTCAGTGGAAAGAAAAATTAGATGTGTAAATTGTCTTGTGTCAGCAAACTTAGATTTATCATTTAATGTAGAATTACCTCCAGATTCGTGACCAATTGCTTTTGCTGTTATATTATTTTCACTAACCTGGTCTGAAGTAAAGCTTCAAGAGGTGTGAGCCGGTCCTGAAGCTGTTTGGAAACAGCAGTAAGAAGAGATGCACAAACTGTACTGCATCCAGCCAGGTCTTCTTCCTTAACATAGTTCAGCAGTACAAAGTACCAGAACACAGAACCTGTGTTAAAAAGAAATGAAATTACTTCCAAAGCTGGAGCATATTTCTGTTGAAATTGAACGACTAATTGGAGGAGGAGTGAATGGAATGTTTTTGTGCTGTATATTGTAATTCTACTCAGTGTGGATTTATTCATTCAGGATCTGACCATGACGTATCTATTCAGCACAACTGCATTTCAATCTGTACTTAATAAAACAGCTCAAATTGCAAACTGAGAGTGGAGAGCTCCACGGCACATCACACAGATTCTCAGGCTTTTGTGGCACAACGATAATGATCCTGATCTGGAACAGAAGGCTAGAATTCAAGTCCCACCTCAGTCAGAAATGTCTCAACATATCTGAACAGGTTGATTCAAAATACTTGAGCCACAGATTCTGTGAGGATGCGACGTAGCAGGTGATATTAATTTAAGAACACTGTTGGTGTACATGAACCCAACTTCCAAACAAGAATGAATACTGCAAGGGGAACAAAATAATGCATCATACAGAGACCCTTAAATCAGTCTCAGCATGCAATTTGTATCAAAAGTACATTTAATTTGGAACACAGAACATTAAATTGGTAACTTAAAGCATATACGAAAACCTACTTAAACTAAATTGCAGGTATAATTATCCAAGCCAAAAAGTATTTAGGTAGCATCAGAAGTTACTTGAGATACACAAATCCTGACAATACAAAAGGAGCAGAAGACCAAACAATGGGTTTCACACCAAACATAATATACATACAACCAAAATACATATGGTAGAATAAACAGTATTATGCTGAATGTTGAAATAACTCCATAGTGAAGTATCCCACAGATTATATGTCAAATTAACTCCATTGTTACGGAGGGGCACTAGCCAAACCCCTCCGATAAATAAACTAAAATACAAACCCCAATCTGTTATGACAGGAGTAAGGGGTTCCCCTCTAATAATCCCCCCCGAAACACCCAGAGAAGCTCGCCTTTCTCCTTGTAATCTATTAAAAGAAAGAGTGGTTAGAAGAAAAAAATCCCTGATCTCCACTTCAGAAGTGACAAGAAACAATTAATTTATTTAACCCAAAAATGAACAAATTAAGAGAATTACTAAGAAACCAACAATTCCCCCTTAGACTACTAACTACTTCCTTAACTGTTCTAAATTCTACTGGAATACTGTTCAAATAAATACAAGTCCCACTTAATAAACCCAATTAATAAGAGAACAATGAATTATAACTTAATTTCCCCAAGTTCACACAGACTGTCTTCTGGAATATTCCTATCTGCGCTCTCATCACAAATGCCTTTCTTCCGCTAATTCTGCGGTCAGGGATGTTTTATCTCTATAATTTCTTCAATGAGGACTTTGAGCTGCAATACTGTGGTACCTTTGATTAATTAGATCGGCTTTTTGAGAGCTGAATGGTGTTAACTCTGGCAGATGGCTCTCCACCGATTTTCAAAAAAACACTTTCTTAAATACCACCGATGATGCAACAAATTCTCACAATATTGTTAGATTCAGGCTGCCAACACAATCAGATTCAAATTTGATAGGTTTTTAGTTTCTAAGAGCTTGGTTTAAATTGATTGGCTAAATTTGAACTTGTCGTCAAAACATCAAAACAAGTCTGAGGTTTTGCCTTTCACCTGCCTTTTTGCTACAAATGTTTCCATTTCAAGTATTTTCTGTAATTGCACCTTCCGGTTACTCTCAGACCTACATTTTAAAAAATTTCTACTCACAAATCCTTTAAAGCGACTACAGCGCTGCTTTTTGCTACTGTCATTTTTATCCGACAAATTCTAATTTACTGTCTTCCAATTCATAAATACTTTGCAACACCATTAATAGTAAAAGTTCCATATTTCATCAAACAAATAATTCAAATCCTCCAAAAATACTCGACATTTAGCAGATGGTTTAGTCAGTGTTAGTACTGATGAAGGAAAGAGGTTAATGAATACTACTAAAATAGATAGTGGGCTGATATATCTATTAGTCATTACAAATGATTAAAAGATTACTCCACTGTACATAGGTAGATCTGGGAAGATCTTGTTAAGTGGCATGAACATCTGCCCTATAATCAAAGCTCTTCTTAGATATTTGATGCTTCCCCCCCTACCCAAAGAAGACAGCATCCTATGCAGAAAACTGGGTGATGGTGACAAGGACAATTTTACAGCACAAAACAGCATTGATATTTCTTGGCTCCCACAAGGGACTCTGAATAATCTCTACATAGACAGAACAAAGTTAGCACGAAAATCAAAACCACAGAACTGCGGGTTATTCCAGCTTTAGACTTTTCTGCACCCGAGTATAAGTTTAGCACTTCTACAGAAACAGCAGACATGGCAAAGATCTGTACAAATGCTGCATTCCTTTTAATAAGTGAGGCAAAAACAAACAAACAAACTTTGGACAACACCCCATAAGCTTTTACAGCCAATCGCAACAAACTTAGGAGGGAATGGAAGAGTTACTTTACATCATATGAATAGGCAGAACATGAAATAGTAATTAATGAAATTATAAAATAAATCTATTGAGTGCAAAAGCAGGCTATTTTTTCATGTAGAACTATCTCTACATCATTGTCAGATGAAACAGAATTTAACCTACCACCAGTTGCTGCTGCAGGTAAGTAAGGCAAATTATCAAGTAAAGCTTTCAACAGAGCACCTCCAAATCCCAATTGGCTTGGATCTGTTTTCCCATTACTAAAAAGAATGGAGAAAATGTTTATTCTTAGTTTAAAAGAAAAAGCATGACAATAATAGATCCAACTTATTAATGCTCTGGTCTCATTTCTAATAGGAAACACAAAAAGCAGAGATGTTGAACTGGTATTTTGTGCCTATCTTCACTATGGAAGGCACATAACATACCATGAATACTTGAAAATTGAGGGATGAAATGAGATGGGGGGGAAATGATACTGAGAAAATGATTAGAGCTAAAGGTTGACAACACCCCTAAGATTGGTGGTTTCATCCTAAAGTCTTAATAAAAAGTAATTTCAGAGAGTAGATGCATTAGTTGTGGTCTTTTAAAATTCACTGAACTCTGCGTAGGTCCCAGCTGATTGAAATATTGTTAATGTAACATTTTAGTCAAGAAAGGAGGGAGACACAAAGCAAGAATCTCTAGGCCTGCATTATTTAGAAGAGAAGAGCAGAATATTTAGAGAACCATAAGTCAGGCAGAACCAATATGGTTTTAATATAAGTAAAATCCTGTTTGAATAATTTATTATGATATTTTTGAGGAAGTAATTAGCAGTGTGGATATACCTGTAGAGGTGCATTCTTGGATTTATTCTAAAGGTATTCAATCAGGGACCACAAAGGTTATCACACAAATAAGAGCTCATGGTGTTGGTGGTAACATTTATGTAGAAAGATGACTGATTTCTAGGAGTCAGTAAGAGTAAAGGATTATTTTCAGATTGGCAAGGTGCCACCAGCAGAGTGCCACAGGGATCAGTGCGGGGCTTCAATTACAATTTATGTGAATGGCTTGAATGAATTGACTGAATGTGTCATCAGCTTTAGTTGTCATTCAAAGTTAGGGAGAAAAGCAAGTTGTGAAAAAGGACTAACGAGTCTGCAAAGGGATATTGGTAAGTTAAGTGGGTGGATAAAAGTATGGCAGATGGAGTGCAATGTGGGAAAACGTTAACTTGACCAATTTGGCAGGAAGAATAGAAAAACAGATCTTATCTGAATGGAAACAGACTGCAGAACTCTACAGTACAGAGGGATAGGAGCGATCTGACAAATGAATCCTAAGAAATTAGTATGCAGGTACAGCAAGTGATTAGGCAAGAAAATGGGATGCTGGCATTTATACTCAGGGAGATACAGTATAAAAATACAGAAGTGATGCTGCTGCTCTACAAGGCCTTGGTTAGACCCCATCTGGAATTCCTGAGAGTTGTTTTGGTCTTATTGCAGAAGAATATATTTGTACTGGAAGCAACCAGGAAAGATTCACTCAACTTATTCCTGGATTGAAGGTATTATCATATGAACAGGTATTATCATATGGACAGTTTGGGCTTAATCAATTTGAAATTTAAAAGAACGACAGGAGTTCTTACTGAGGTACATTAGATTCTGAGGGGACTTGACAGGGAGGATGCTTGGTGCACAAGTCTGGAACTAGGGACACAGTTTAAAAATTAGAGCTCTCCCATGCAATAGAGGTAAGGAGGACTTTTTATCTCACAGAATATAGTTTGGAATTTTCTTCGGCAAAAGAACAGCACAACAATATTCAGGGCTGAGTTAAGTAGATTTTTAACTGGTTTCAAAGAATTATGAACTGAAGAGCATAACTGTGTAAGAGATAACACTGTTCACAGTCTGAAAGTGGACTTGAGGCCACAATCCAATCAACCATGATCTTATCAAACGGCAGAAGGGGTTTGAGGGGCTGAATGGCCTACTCCTGTTCCTCACTCTTCTGTTACGTTCAATATATTAACAATAAATGAGGGTTACCACTTATTGCAGGATTGATTTAGAAGTCATATTTCTTTTTTGAAAAATTGTAAAATAATTATTTCATAGAACCTTTCTCACCTTATGCAAAGCGCAAGGAACCGAGCACATTTGTGAGCTATACTTCGACCAGCTTCAAAGAAGCAAACTCGCACAATGCTGGAGAGTCGTTTCTTGGTTTGTGTGTGCAGACTTTCTTTCCCATCTCTGAAACTGCAATTGGACAATTCATCAAATACAAACACAACCATGGATCATAATATCAAATATTATAGGTTTCTACTTGCAAAATAAGAATCATGGACTCAAAATGTTAAAAAAAGGATTATGAACTAAACAGCATAACTATGCAAGAGGCCACATTTCTTTTTAGGACTATGGGCTGAAAATGAGAAAAATAGACATTGCTTCAAAAAGAGGAGAATACAAAGATTTGTTTGCAGTTTTGGAAACTCAAGTGAAGCTAACTGGAACACACGAAATAATGTTACTGCTTGGAGACACTGTCCAAATGTGCAGCGCAGGCAGGTGCACACAAGAGCGTGTGCATACATGGAAAGGAGAGAGCACGACGCAAACAGGAGCGTGCGCAGACAAGCACGAGTTGGGGGGGGGGGGTGCAATTCTTTCAATTGACACCAGTTGCTATGGGTTCAGAAGCTCAGCATAGTAACAACCTTTTAAACTACAGCTGGCTGAATCTAAACAGTTTGTGAGGGGTCAAAGATGTTGCACCATCAACACTCTTTTCACTTAGTTCCAAAGAGTCATCTTTAATTCTGTTTCTGTCTCCACAGATGTTGCCAGACCGGAGTCTCTCTAACTTTGTTTTTATTTTTATCACAGCTGTGTTGCTCTGAAAAATTGACTTCTTCAGTTCTCATTCGAAACAGCAGGGAACAATACACTCAGTTGTTGAAAGGAAGAATACTGAAGCTCTCAGGGAAAAAAAAAGACCCGTTACCCAACTAAGCAACCAGTAAACTAAAGACTGATCATCACTGTGCAAATAACATTGAGACATCAAAGAATTGAGGGATTATCAAACTGATCCACCTAGTCGTGATATTTAGAGCCAGTGATGCAGAATTATGTTCTTTTGACTACTTTTCTTCCTTCCACTCAAAAATATTGAGTCCGTGCACAAGCCAGAGAGAATTGTAACAGGGTAAAGTTTAACTCTGATACGTTTGAAATCCAGTTCTTTTACTGTTCTGGTTAAAGTTAAGAATTTTACAATAAAAAGTCTTTTTTAAACTGTTACTGAAGTAACCTAGAGTGTGATTTGCTTTCATCCTCGGAAAATTAGGATTCATGGTAGTTTCATGAAATCTTAACATTTGTCACGACTACAGGGACAGTGGGCCTTGATTTCCAACATATTACCCAAGTCAGTCATGACAGTTGGAATTCAGATCAATTATAGGCATTGCATTAGAAACATAAAGTTACTGTTTACACCTTAATATTGTTGAAGCATTGCAAAATTTACACAAGTGCCAGTTTACACACTGCTGTACACTGTATCCTACCTGCATAGTCCATTTGCATGGACTCCTGCCAACCAGCAGAGAATATCTAACACAAGACTCTGAGCATGTTCCGTGACAGGACCATCATCTGATATTTTGCAGAGTGTATTAAGCAGCCTTTCATGGAATTCCGAGAACTGTAACATGGCACATCGCTGCACCCTAAAAGGCAAAGCCACTGATTAGCCTAAGAAACCACACAACAAAAACAGAAGCAGCTTTTTTATTGTATTAATTTGGTCACACATTTCCTTTTAAACTTCTAAAGCGTACACAAGACATATTTCCTGACTTGAGTGGGAATAAAAAATGAACTACTTCCACACATTTCACATATTACAGTGAAAGTGGAAACATATTAAAGCTTTTCCTCACTGTCTGTTTCATGTCCAATCACTGCCCTCCAGTAGAATCACCTCCAAACAGTAAATTACGTGTCAAATATCCACGCCCAAAAAAAAATAGCAAAGTCGACATGTGCAGGCAAAAATCGCGCGTCTGCAATATTTTTAACCATTTATAATGACCTCCGCACTTGAGAATTTCATCATTTGCGGGGGTTCTCAGGAATGGAACCCTCGTGGATATGGAGAAATGGCTGCATACGGCTACTTTTGTGTCAATGGGGACAAATAGCATTTTGCACCAATATGGGTCATGCAGCATATTTGTGTTATTAAACTAACAGAAAAAGTTATCAAAGTTACTACCTCAGCTTCAAAGAGATCAAGAGATCAAAAACTGTAAAATGCACAACTCTTGTACAATTGTACAAGAGATCAAATGGTCCTAAAATGCAAAACATTTGATGTTGCAGGATTTCCCAAAAGATACGTCAGAAGACCATGGCCACCACAAATTTCAATTGGTGGTCCAAAGGTTAAACTGAAAACATCCGACACATTATTTAATGTGCCATATGTACTCAGTGATATTCAATCAAGTTATTGCAGAACAAGATTTTTTTAATGCTCATTTTAAAAAAGTGCATCCATCTGAAAGGCTCGACTTCTACTCCTCCATTTCCCTAAGTCTTCATCTTATAATTAAGTAATCTGGTTATCTTTTGCAATGATGTGGAATTAAGCAGGAAAAGATCAAGAAAGAACACAAGAATGGATTTTCAAAACCCATTCAAAAAGCCAAAAAAAATCCAAAAACTACCTTTCCTTCGGGATGCAAGTTTTCTTGAACCTACGAATAGTAACTGAAACTTCTTGCAGCAGATCACAGCCTCTCAGATTGTCAGGTTTCTTAGAGGAATTCCCAGACTCTGATGTTTTTGAGGTGGATGGCTTTTCCTGTTAATGAAAAATATTGGTTTACAAATTCACCCACACAGAAGCGGAAATTAATTTTCATGTATCAAAATCTACACGTTCAAACTCGTTTTCTTCACTATAGTACCTTTCCTGCTGTAACTTTAGCAAGTAACGAAGCAAGAGAGTGACTCTTGCTGTTCTGTGGTTTCAAGGCTTGCATTCTCATGACTGGCCTTACTCCACTGCCATTAGAATTCTCTTCATTTGCCTTCTCATTAGTTGATCTGATGTGAACTAAAAACGACCGATACTTGCCACCAGCCATGCCTGCTGAGAAAGCAAAAATGAAGAACGTTGAGTTTAATTTGGGTAAGCACAAATATCACCCACTCCACAGTTTTAGGATATGTTTTAATTGTATAAAGTTTTATTATTTGATATCAATGGTATGAGAACAAAAAAAAACAGAAAGGGAAGAAGCGAAGTGGATATTTTCAAATCTGTCTGCTCTAACAAAGTAGGGAAAATTCCAACTTATGCCAATTATTCATTTTTGAAAGCATGTCAAAATGTTATATTAAAAAACACAATAAATTCATGGTTTTATAAATTTAGAATTCACAACTAATTAACCTTTAAAAGCAAGTGATGCAAAAGTTTTCTGGTCAAATAGACAAGGAGTCAAAGAAAATGGTATCACACTTGGATTCCCAAGCAATCTTATTGAGCTCCTTAAAAAATAACTATTGTTGGTCATTGTCAGTTACAATTGTCCTTTTATTCTGGGCTAAATGTTATTTGGCACATATCAGTTGCAAGTGTCATAGTAGGTATGATTCCATCCAGCAGAGTTTTCCCCAATCCCACTGATCCAATTGCTGCCAGCACAACTTTCTGCCAACCATATACCACTCTTCTGTCATGTATTTAGTGAGTCTGCCCTGGCAGTGGGGCAGAACCTACCCAGCGACAATACCATTACACCAGCTAATCAAATGTTAAAGTCAAAACTGATTCAACAGGCTCCAAATAACTCCATTAACAATACAACAGAATACAAAATCAAATCTGGCATTTAAATGAGGACCAATTTCATGGCAAATTATATGCAATTAACACTGTCATTGCATCATCCCAGAAGTTAATCTCAGGTTGATCAATATATTTAATATAATGCCATTTAGAAGAAGATGCTTTTTACTGCAGTTGCAACTAATCCAGCTTGATCTTACCTTTAATTAGCTTAGGACTAGTTAGTGTCAACATCCCAGCATGTCCTGAAAGATCCAGGCCACTTGCCAACCATACAGGTCCACATAATATATCTTCCTTGTGTTCCTCCAGAAATTGACAAAGTCTGGGGCCTTCTTGGTACATAGAATGGAAGGAAAAATGTGGTCATACACCTTTGCACGGTAATAGTTTGACATAATTCTTGCACAATGAACAGTTTACACTAAGATGAAAATAAACAGAATGGAAACCCCATTAAATGCAAGTCTAATCAGTGGGATCATTTAACATCTAAGTGAACCCAC
Organism: Rhincodon typus; assembly: GCF_021869965.1. Classification (NCBI taxonomy): domain Eukaryota; kingdom Metazoa; phylum Chordata; class Chondrichthyes; order Orectolobiformes; family Rhincodontidae; genus Rhincodon; species Rhincodon typus. The sequence goes on from NC_063340.1 coordinate 75,975,213, forward strand.
AAATTATCCTAGAGAATTTGCACAACTGTATCACATAACGTTCATCAATTACTTTCCAAATTCCAGGCAATGAATTAGTTATAGCATTGTTATGAAAAGTGATTAGGTACTCAGAATCAATTAACACAACTTTATCACCTGCAGAAACAGAATTGCCAGCCCTTTGAAGCATGGGGAGCAAGAAGTCTGCTTTTAATTCAGTTCCACTTCTAAACAGTATTCACAAACAAAAGGAGCAAAATAAGTAGACTAATCAGCATGGACAGCTCTTGGAGGAACAGAACACAAGCTTACTTCCAGTTATGGGATAATGCATGCTTTGGACATGGAAACAAGAGGAGTAAAAATGGTTATGATTTATTCTGGGGAAGTAAAATTCTTTAATCTCATTCTTGCGCCTGGATAACAATTTATTCAAGCAATCTCAAATAGTTTTTTCTTAAATTAATAAGAAACCCTATTTCACTGCAAGACTTTTTCCCAAAACTGAACTGTGCTTTTGTCACTGAAATGTAACTGCTTATCGAATTAAAAAAATTAACAGTTACCAAATGGGCAGCACGGTGGCTCAGTGATTAGCACTGCTGCCTCACAGCACCAGGGACCCAGGTTCAATTCTAGCCTCAGGCAACTGATTGTGTGAAGTTTGCATGTTCTGACTCTAAATCTGGTGTTGTGTTATTAAACCCACGCTAAACATCAACATATATTTGATCACTTTCCCCAGTAGGCATTTATAAGGTTTGCCACCATTTACTCATAACTAAAGCAATGATTGAAATTCAAACTAGTCTATTTTCTTGAATAATTAGTAGCATTGCCCTTTCAGGAACTTTAAAACAAAAATATCATCTGCACATAGATTATCCGTAATATGATCAGTGGCAGGAATTAAACTTCAAATCAGCTTCTATTTTTCTCCTCCTACAAATTAAAATGACAAATGCATGCAAGAAGGTGGTATGAAATGCACACATTCATATTCATGTTCTCCCCAAAGATGTATTTGATGTCAATGTTACACTCAAGAAATATAGACTTGCACAATATAGACTTCACGTTAATACCAGTTGCAAGCATCTAGACAATTGGTCTTTCAAATCAAGTTTTATTTTGCTATTGATATCAGCACTATATATGAAATTGAAGTGTGGGATTTCTCTAAAATGTCACATTTTAGCTAACCTTGAGATTCATCCACATCCATGTCTTCACTTAAATCAGCAAGATCAGTTCGCCCATTTCTCTCTACCTCCACATGAGAAGCTGGAGATAAAGGAAACAAGATCTGCTTGTCCACTGCAGACTCTGCAAGAAGAAGCAAGGAATAAAAGAAAAAGTTTCATTTATATCAAGCCTATCATAACGTTAGGACATCCCAAAGTATTTTTCAGCCAATTTAGACAGGTGGTCACACCACAGATGAAGGGACCTGAAGGAGGAAGGGAATGGGTGACCACCAAGCAGTCCAAGAGAATCAGGCAGGTAAGTTCAGCAGTCCCCTGGGGTCTTGCTCACAAATTGGTATTCCATTTTGGAGGCTGGTTCTTCCAGGGAATGCACACTAGCACCACAAGCAGCCTGTCTGTACAGGATGGGGAGGACGAGAGTAAGGGCGATAGTAATACTGGATTCTATAATCAGGGGAACAGATAGGTGCTACGGTGGCCATCAACATGACTCCAGGATGGTGTTTTCTCTCCCTGGTGCTGATGTCACTGAACGGCTGCAGGGCATCCTGAAGGGGTGGATGATAAGGCAGAGGTCACGGTACATGATGGTACCAAGATATAGGTAGAAAGAGGGATGAGGTCTTACATCAAGAATTCAGGGAGCTAGGCAGTCAACTAAAAAGCAGAGACAGTAGGAACTGCCGATGCTGGAGAACCTGAGACAACAAGGTGTAGAGCTGGATGAACACAGCAGGACAAGCAGCATCAGAGGAGCAGGAAAGCTGATGTTTCAGGTCGAGACCCTTCTTCAGAAATGGGGGAGAAGGGGATTCTGAAATAAATAGGGAGAGAGGGGGAGGCGGATAGAAGATGGATAAAGGAAAAGATAGGTGGAGAGGAGACAGACAGGTCAAAGAGGCGGGGTTGGAGCCAGTAAAGGTGAATGTAGGTGGGGAGTTAGGGAGGGGATAGGTTGGTCCTGGGAGGGCGGACAGGTCAAGGAGGTGGGATGAGGTTAGTGGGTAGGAGATGGGGGTGGGGCTTGAGGTGGGAGGAATGGATAGGGAGGCGGGGATGAGCTGGGCTGGTTTTGGGATGCGGTTGGGGGAGGGGAGATTTTGAAGCTTGTGAAGTCCACATTGATACCCTTGGGCTGCAGGGTTCCCAAGCGAAATGTGAGATGCTGTTCCTGCAGCTTTCAGGTGGCATCATTGTGGCAATGCAGGAGGCCCAGGATGGACATGTCGTCCAAGGAGTGGGAGGGGGAATTGAAATGGTTCGCGACTGGGAGGTGTACTTGTTTGTTGCGAACCGAGCATAGGTGTTCCACGAAGCGGTCGCCAAGCCTCCGCCTGGTTTCCCCAATGTAGAGGAGGCCACAACGGGAACAGCGAATACAGTATACCACATTAGCAGATATGCAGGTGAACATTTGTTTGATGTGGAAAGTCTTCTTAGGGCCTGGGATGGGGGTGAGAGGAGGGGCAGGTGTAGCACTTGCTGCGGTTGCAGGGAAAAGTGCCGGGGGTGGTGGGGCTCGTGGGGAGTATGGAGCGGACAAGGGAGTCACGGACAGAGTGGTCCCTCCGAAAAGCAGATAAGGGTGGGGAAGGAAAAATGCCTTCGGTAGTGTGGTCAGTTTGCAGACTAAAAAGCAAGACCTCTTGGGTCATAATCTCTGGATTACTCCCATTGCCACATGCTATCAAGCAAAGAAATAGGATAATAGTGCAGGTGAATATGTGGCTTAAGAATTGGTACAGGAAGGAGGAATTTAGATTCCTGGAGCACCCGGGCCGTTTCTGTGGAACAAACAGGACAGTCTACACTCTAACCAGAGCAGGACTAACATTCTTGCGGGTCGGTTTGCTAGTGCTGCTGGGAGGAGTTTCAATTAATTCAGCGGGAGAGGGAACACAGACTGTTCGAATAAGGGCACAGCATCGTATAGTAAAACAATCATGCCAGAGCAAGTACAGCTGTATTAATTCTCAGTGGAATAAGGCCAGGCCGCATGGCCTTTACTTTAATGCCTGAGTAACACAAGTGAAACGGATGAGCTAAGGGCAATGATTGACACATGGAAGGGAGATACAGTAGACACAGAGATATGATTGAGGGAGGGGCAGGATTGGCAACTCAACATTCCGGGATTATGGAACCTTCAGGCAAGACAGGAGGGTTAAGAGAGGAAGAGGCACTGCATTATTAGTTAGGTATCAGTTACTGCAGTAAGGAAAGATGATATAACTTGGAAGGGACATCGAATGAAGCTTTGTGGGTAGAGTTTAGGAATAAAAAAGGGGCAGCCACATTGCTAGTGCTTATTATAGACACGCAGAGAGTCGACAGGAAAATGGGAGCAAATTGTGCAAATTCAAGGTGGTGAGTAAAAAAACAAAAGGGTTATTAAAGTAGGTGATGGAGTTCAACAAAGCCTTTGACAAGGTCCCACACAAAAGACTTATGAAAAAGCAAACAAACATAGGATATAGGGTAATTTGATGAATTGGGTTAAAAATTGGTTCAGTTGTAGGAGACAGAGGGTGGTGACAAAAGGCTGCTTTAGTAACTGGAAGCCACTGTCCAGTGGCATAACACAGAGATCTGTGCTGGGTCCCGTTTTATTTACCATTTATACACATGACATAGATGACTGTGCAGGGTTTGGATTAGCAAGGTTGCGGATGACACAAAAATTAGTCGGGTGGTTAACAGTGAGGCTGAATGTCTTGAACTGCAAGAAGCTAAAAACGGATGGTCAATGGGCAGATAAGTGGCAGATGAAATTTAACCCTTAAAAGTACAAAGGAGTAATTTGACAAGAAAGTAGAAAATGAACAATATGATACTAGGAAGTTCTGTGGAACAAAGGGCCCTTGGCATGTTTGTCCATAGATGTCTGAAGGCAGAACGGCATATTAATAGGGTAGTGAAGAAGACATGTGGGACACTTGCCTTTATCAACTGAGGCATAGATTACAAAAGCAGGGAAGTCATGTTGGAGGTCTATAGAACTTTGGTGAGACCACACCTAGAGTACTGTGCACAGTTCTGTTTGCCATATTACAGAAGGATGTGATTGAACTGGAGGGGATGCAGAGGAGGTTCACCTGAATGCAGCCTGTGATGGAAAACTGAATTTATAAAGAAAGGTTGGATAGGCTTGGATTGTTTTTGCTGGAGCAGAGAAGACAGAGGCAATCTGATCGAGCTGTACAAGATTATGAGGGATATAGACAGAGTGGATAAGGACCAGCTGTTCCCCTTAGTTGAAGGGTCAATCATGAGGGGACATAGGTTCAAGGTGAGGGGCAGGAGGTTTAGGGGATGTGGGGAAAATTTTTATCCAGAAGGTGGTGATGGTCTCGAATCAGATGCCTGAGAAGGTGGTAGCAGCATGTTGTCTCATATCCTTTATGGAGTACCTGGATGCGCACTACGCACGTCATAACATTCAAGGCTACGGGCCAAATGCTGGTAAATGGGATTAGGTTGAAGGTCAGGTGTTTCTCAAGCATCGGTGCAGATTTGATTGGCCAAAGGGCCTCTTCTGCACTGTATGATTCTATGATTCAATTACGCACTTTTGAACCAACTTTTTTGTAGGAAACAGCTGCCAATTTTCACACAGCAAGCTCCCACAACCAGCAACGTTATAATAATAGGATAATTCACAAAGGGATAAATATTGACCACTACACCAGGAGAGCTCCCATGAAGCTTCTTTAAAAGAATATTGTGGAATCCTTTAAATTCACCTGACAAAACAGATGGGGCCTCAGTTGTCAACGTCCCATCAAAAAGACAGTACCAATAATAGGACATCATTCCCTCACCCCTGCACCAGAGTAGCAGTAGCAGTATAAACTTTTGTGCTCAAGTCTCTGGAGTGAGGGTTCCTTCTACTGAATCAAGGCCAACAATTACTATTTAGTGACTACAGCAAAGGTTAATGTACTTCAAATACTTGCTATTCAATGTATTATCATCCCAATAACACACCAACTTGTAGGTTAATAAAGGAATAACGCAAGTTAAAATTTTAAGCCTTTTCAATTCGCTTCCCCAAGTAAGTAACTCATTAAGGGTGTTAAGTACACATATATCCCAATAAAATAGAAATCATATTTCAAAAACACACAAAAATTGAAGAGAAAATCCTTACCATTGACTTTACCTAAACCAGGTGCCTTGTTTTTCAATAAAGTGACTTGAATCTGCGGAATGCTTGTAATGTTTGAATTCAAGACAAATTTGAAGTCCACATGTCCGACCATGCAGGCTTTGGGCAACACCAGCTCAAAGACATGTTCCTCCCAGCTGGTGCTATTAAGACAAAAGTTGTGCAGATGTGTGTGAATAGAGTTTTTGCGTAGAAAACTACATTTCCCAAATGCTGATATTCCAGAAGCTGAAACAAATTAAGTTATGCAAATATAAAACACTGCCAATTTTATGCTACATCTCAAAGCTCTAAATATCAGAAAACAAACGGGTGAGGCAGTTTAGAAAATAATGTTCCAGTGAATATGAATAAAAACATACGACTTCTATTTAGCTTTGACACAAATAGAATGGGAAGATGGGAATTCAACATTGAGTATGGGCTGAATGCCTTCTGAACTCCTTCCATATGAATATTCACTTTCTAATAAATCTCTGCTGCTCCAGTTTTGAATCCTTCAAAACCTGAAGTAAGCTAATATAGACCAGTATGTAAAGTAGAAACTTAAAATTTCTCCCTCAGTTTCCTATTCAATATGTCTAAAATCAAGGTTCACATAAAACAGCGTTCATCTACAAGCACTGTAAACAGCCCCACAGGGGGCCTACAATTCAATTAAGGGTTTGGTCTATTGATTGGCTTTAAACACAATGATCCAAGCCATGTCCTCATTTGAGGGAAATGATAGCAATCAAATAGGTGGTGAGAACTTACACGAAGATAATCAGTCAATTTGGAATGAGGATTTTTTGCAGCCAGCAGAAATAGTTTGCCAAAGCTTAAACCAGTGTGTGCTGTGACCAAGTGGTAAAAAATTAACAATTAAGCCCTCAGTGCTTCAGTTCCGTCACAGCAATAATATCTGTATCAAAGTACTTTAGAAGCAAAACCAAAAATGTTGCCAAGGGAAGTGACAGAACATTATGAGATGGCCAAAAACTTGGATGACACGGGCTTCATGGAGGAGTGGGAGGGATTTCATGCAGGAATTCTAAAGCTTATACACAAGTATATATACTGCAGGACACAGGATAGGTGGATGCAAACAGTGCTAACTGCCAGGGCCAGTGCCTTCAGGGAGGTCCTCTTGGGCAGTACAGTTCCTCTCCCAAGTGGCGACCAATCAGAGCAAGACTGCCCCTTATATGCAAGCAACAGAAAGAATCTGTGAGGAGCTTCAACTTCAAATCCAAGCTCTCGTTCTTATTTTATTTGCTGGTAGGTTCATTAGTGAACTGGGTTTTGATCTTGGTGGGGTGTGGGGTGGAAGACGTGCCCCAGTACAAGGCAAATCAGGATAACCTGGGGGTTACTGCCTGCTGCCACAGAGATGACGGTTGTACTGGAAGCTTACAAAGGAGACAGAATTTTCTTAAACCTGTCAATAAAGAAACGCTCAAATGACTTGGGGTAGAGTCACATGAAATCACTCAGGTAATGCATTCCTTGAAAATTATGTGCAATCTCTAATTTAAGGCTGCCTGAATTGCTTAAGCTGAGGAGCTACAACATGGGAAAATGCACTGAATGTTATTGCAACAAACACAGTCATTTGCTAAATTTAAATCTTGGATTGGATTGAGATCCGACAAACAGTGAATAGTGTATTATCTACCTGATTAAAATATTCCAGCCTTATACAATGGAAACACATTAACTATGAACTCACGAGTCCGCAGCAGATATGTTGGAGAGATCGCATTTTTTTAAAATGTAGAAGTGTCTGTCAGTTATTTTGACAACAACTTTTGATGCTAACTTATGCCTCATGTACCAAATTAAATATTGTGGTGTCTAGGAAATTAATATTTTTCTTGTGTTATCGCTTTAATTTTAATGGGGGGGGGTTAATAATTGAGGATTTTGATGATTTTTTTCTACTTGTGTTTCAAATATACCACTGGTCAATTCAAATACAGAAGCAACTGTACTAATGAGTGCATCATCTATCACAATATTCTATAAAGCCCAAAGCACATAAAAAAGGCACTTGGTGGAAGCTGTTGAGAGCTAAAAATGAGGGCTGGGGGGGATTAAAAGGGGCCTGCAGGAGAAGCACCTGGGCCCATGATTTCTCGGGTCCTGTATGGTTATGAAAGGAAGGTCAAAAAAATTTCTGCAATTAGATACATGAAAAGAAAATTTCAAAGAGCTTTACAGTGCTGAAGATTATAACGTTACAAAAGCAAAAGGCCATGGAAGGGTCAGGATTTTAAATTTGAAACTCTGGGAAAGCAGAAACCAATATCAATCAGTAAGAGCAGAATCCTGGATGCAATCCTGTGGTACAAAATTTGGACAAGAGGAATGTTTTGGACGATGTTGAATAGGACAGCTGGCAGAACACTGGTTTACTTGAAGCTGCAGATAACAAAATAGGGATAAGGAGTTCAGTACAGATGGGGTAGACAGAATGGAGATGGGCAATATTATCTAAGTGGAAGGGGATACGTCCTTGCAGTGGAAAGTAGTGAGTCAGTTAGTACAACGAAGTTGCAAATCAGGTGTGCTCTGAGATGGTACTGGAGAATAGAAATTTGCAGAAAGGATACAGGGCTTGTGATTGTTGATGGCAGGGCCAGGATAATGGCTTCAATCTTTGACTGGAAGCAACTGCATTTCAGCAATGCTGCTGTCTGACAATAGTGGTATGCCGTAATTCAAAATATTTAAATGGTACTGAACAATATAACTTAAGCATTATCCAAGAGTGGGTTCAATTTATTTTCATTTTACAGATTGGAAAGTCAAATAGATTTGCTCAAACTTGACTAATGTGCTTTGCTGTACCTGTCTGATTGTAGTTTCCATGTGCGAGTATGCTGAGCTGCATCCCCATGGTGCTGTTGGTGCAGGTGTTGTGGATGTCGCCTCTGCTGCTGCTCCTGCTGAACCTCCACCCAACAGGGAGGGACAGTGGCTGAAAATCGTGGGGTCAAAGTCTCAAATCGAGTCAGTTCCACCAGCGATGTCAATACTTCTGCAGTGAAAGGCTGGTCCACCAACAAGTCAACCCCTGGAATCAAGAATGAATAGGTCAAATAAATTTAGCAGCATCTTTCCCCCACTCCCATCCACAGACAGACAGCCAGAGAGAGACTCTTTTTTTGTTTCATGAGATGTGGATGTTGCTAGCTGTCATCCATCCCTAATTGCCATCAAAATAAGGTGCCTTTTTAAACCACTAAGTTCTTTCACAGTTTGGTATAATCGAATGGCTTGTTAGATCATTTGCAGGTTAAGAATCAATCTCATTGCTGAGCGTTGGAGTTACACATAGGCCAAAACAGGTAAGGCTAGCACATTTCCTTCCCTAAACAAGAGATCAGTGAACCTGATAAATTTTTTAACAGTCTCCAATGGTTTATTGCCACAATCACTGATTAACTGAATCCATAGTCGACAAGAGTGATGAGATTTGAACCCATGTCTGCACAGCATAAACCTGGGCCTCTGGCAGTACCATGGCCTAATGGATAAGGCACCTAACTTTGGAATGGCTCATGATGTTACTAGAAGATTGCAAGCTCAATTCCTGCAATTGCATAATGGTATCAGTTGTGGCTTAGTTAGAAGGACTCTTCCCTCTGTACCAGAAAGTGGTATGGGACTTTAAACCACAAGAGTCTAGAACAGTAAATCTATGATGCTGCTCAAGTAAAGAGGCTTGGTGCACTGACAAAGGCAGAGCTTTTCAGATGAGATGTCAATCATATTTCTTATAGGACTCTTGTGGTACAGGGGTGGTGTTTCTACCCTTGAGCCAGAAGGTTCAAGTTCAAGTCCCACCTTCTAGGTGTGTTGTTACATATCTGAACAAGTTTGACTAAAAATATTGGACTTCTGGATGGCATCACTATTATGCCACCATCTCTCCTGAATGGGCTGGCTAGGAGAGCCTAAATAGCACTTTTGCCCAGAATTATTCTGAATTACCACAAGCACTGCCATTAAAAAAAAACACATCCTCCCAATCTTCAAGAAACATAGATGATTTTTTTTCCTCCCAAGAGAACCATTCCAATACACATTGAAAAATGTCAAACAAGTCAGCTTCATGCAGTCACAATCTTGCTCAATCCTACTGACTCAATGTCACATACTGTTCTCAATGTACCCTCATTACAGTACAACTGACTCCAAGGAATGAAATTAAATCTCAATGTATAATCCCAAGGTGAATATTTTCATTTCTGATACACTGCAAATTTGCCTCAATGGTCAGGGATTTCCAATTATTAACTATATACAACTGGAAAATGTTCATTTTTTTTAATTAAAGCGATGAATCTTTGAGTAAAATCTAATTAAGTTTGACTTATGAAAGTCCCAAAAGCACATGATTATGGATTCCAATTATCTCACTTCCGAAGTAAATTTATAGCTTAATGAAAACTCCAAAAAAAGTATCTTGAAGTAATGATGTTTTGTTATTGAAGGCAGAGTTTGTAGATGTGCATTTTGATGAACATCACAACATGGCTGTTTCTAAAATAGGATGCAGAAATGTCACTTTTGCAAAAATATGGCAAAAAAGTAAAGTTGCTGATACACCACCTCTGAAACTTCAGTACAAGCAAGATTCTTACTCTAATTTAATTTGGTTATTTTAAAAAATTGCATATTTAGGAAGATTATTAAGTTTGCTTACTGTACAAGAATGTGACTATTACAAAGATAAACTAAATGAGCATACACAGACAAAGCATGGAATAATGCTGACAGCACTTGCCCCAAAATGGCAGCGTACAAATTATTGAGTAAACACCTTGAACATTTTAAATGAATTGTCAGTCCTCAGTGAAAACAAGCTTCTGCCATCCAACTCAAAAAGATTTCAAATGGTCAAGCAGTAAATATTCAGCTGCTTCCAGCACCAACTTTTCAATAGTATGCATGGATACAGACAAAGACACATTCATCGAGATCTTTTTCACAGAACACCAATTCTACTGTCTTCAGTATGGCAATTTGTACCCACAATAATTCATCAAAAAGAAAACTCTACACTCTTGCTTCAAGAGCAGTGGAGACTGGGTCAATGAACATATTAAAGGCCAAGCTAGGCAAATTTTTGATCAACAAAGGAGTAAAAGGCGATTAAACACAGGAAGAAAAGGGGAGTTAAGGTCAAATCAGAACTGCTACAATCTATTGACTGGCAGACCAAGCATGATAAGCCACACTCACGCTCCTATTTTTATGACCACCAGCAGAATCTGTGCAGACTGCTAACAATAAATGGATGTTTCACTTGCTTTGAACTTGTTCTCTTATGAAAAGTTTGCAGTTTTATCCCCTCCAAAATCAAGCCTCTTGTTCTTCCATTCTTGCACCCTGCTAAAGCTGGGTCCATTCCACAAATTTCTCCACTTGTCACTTCTTACAAGATCAGAAATTCACCAAATGAAGTGCTGTTGCCTGAAATCTTTACCATGTCCCTCAAACAGCTCAATGCAGTTTACATTTAAATCAACTATGACAAGCACAGATAATTCTGTAGGAAAACTGAGATTGCCATTTGAAACAGCAAACTCCAAAAAAGTTATGAGAAGAACAATTTATCTTTGATAATGCTGACTAAGCAGAAAATGTTGGTCTAGACAGAGTAATTCTGCAGACCAGCTTTCTCCAATGCAAGCTCATCTTACTTGGATAACTAAGCACCTTCTCAAAAAGAAGCAAAGGAATAAAATTATGAACAAAGGAGAAGCAAGGCAAATACCTATCGACTTTCCAGATATCGACATTCTCACCTGTAATTCCAGGACTGGATGGGTTAGATGTGTGTCTGCTTCCCTCAGACAACTGATCTACTCCTTTAGGAAGGTTGCCGTCCACAAATATATCTGTTTCATCTGCATCTTCACCAGTCCCTCCAATCTGGAGGAAATGAAGTTCTCCACCTTTTATTTTAGAAAAAAAGAATTTTATCACAGCACATTCCTCAGTTCCCATTCCCAACTGAGTGTCAAATTAGTTTGACCTGCAGACAACTTTTTATTGGAAACATTCACAGCCGTTCCTCAATCATCCTATTTGAACGTATACACAAGTATAATATGCAAATCTGCTATTAAGGATTAATTTTAATCCCAATTAATTTTGTACCAAATGCCCATTCTATAAAGATTATGATCACGCAGTACTTGATGACAATAATCATCAATTTTCAAAAATGCACTTCAAATAACCCTTCCGATGGTAAATAACGTTTTTATTCCAGCCAACTGATTCGATTATATTTTATGATTAATTATATTACAGCAAAACAAAGACGACTACAGATTAAGAGTCAGTCATACAGCATGGAAACAGACCCTTCAGTCCAACAAGTCCATGCTAACCACAATCCCAAACTAAACAAGTCCCACCTACCTACTCCTGGCCCATATCCCTCCAAACCTTTCCTATTCACATACTTATCCAAATATCTTTTAAGACATGGTAATTGTGCTCGCAACCACCACGTCCTCTGCAAGTTCATTCCACATGCGAACCACCTTCTGTGTAAAAAATTTGCCCCTCGTCTTTTTTTAAAATCTCTCTCCTCTCACCTTAAAGATATGCTCCCTAGCCTTGAAATCCCCCCATCCTACAGAAAAGACAACTATCATTAACACTATCTACATCCCTCATTATTTTATAAACTTCTATAAAGGTCGCCTCTCAACCTCCTATTCTCTGGTGATAAAAGTTCCAGCCTTTCATTGTAACTCAAACCTTCCATACCTGGCAACATCCTGGTAAACCTCTTCTGAACCCTCTCCAGCTTAATAATATCCTTCTATTAACTGGGTGACCAAGACTGGACACAGTATTGCAGAAGAGGCCTCAGTTTTACTGTCTAGACGCAGGTTAAGAACTCAATCTGCATTCCATTTCATTACGAGCATAAAACAAGCACAGATGGTACCTAACTTGTGTCTCTAAAACTGCAATTTAACATCCAGGCAAAATTATATTCTTGTTGACTATACATTAGCAATATATACTTCACGTTTACAGCATTTAACAATGTTGCTTCTTCAAACAGATTATCCAAACTGCCCTTTCTAAATGAGCCACAAAAGAAGGGCCAGACCACCATTCTCTCAAATAATATCAAATCCAAATGCACCACCATCATATTCTAATGTGTAACTCTCTCTAAGTGAAATGGAGATGCTTTTCCAATAGTGTACTAAGTAGCAATGACAATTTTCAAAACAACAGGAATTAATTCCAGCCACTTGCTCATTTATCAAAGGAGTGAATCATTGCACGAACCAAGCTCTTTGGGTGGTTGCAATAATGTCCTAGCGCCTTTTGGACTTAACCACAGTTAACAGAAGAAATGCTAGTCACAAGAATCTGAAGAGATTACTACTTTGATCAGTCTCAGTCTAGGCTGAAATGGGTGGCACTGCACAAACTGCCCATAATCCAATGTGAAAGGATTACTTCGATTTTTACTCTTCATGCAATCCTAAGCAGCTAATTTTCACAAGGGGAATTCTCAAGCAAAAACTGCTTCATTGGAATATTTTTGATAAATAAATCTATTATTTCATTCTTTTGGTACTTGAAATTGCATACCTGTCTCGGGTACCATGTAAAAATAAACTAAAGGACTCTTGATGAGCTACCAAATTCCATCGCAATTTATTTTCAACAATGCATTGGAGCAAATGGATTTCTTTTTGATTCATTCACATACAGGATGTGGGCGTTGCTGGCTAGGCCAACATTTACTGTCCATCTCTAATTGCCCTTGAAAAGATGATATAAGCTGCCTGCTTGAACTCATACAGTACTCGAGGTGTGGGAACACCCATAAATGCTGTTAGGGAGCTTCAGAGTTTGAACCAGCAAAAGTAAACAGAGGTGATACAGTTCCAAGTCAGGAAGGCGTGCGGCTTGGAGGGAAACATGCAGAGGTTGTGTTCTCATCCATCTGTTGCCCTTTTTCTTCTTGGTGGCAAGGGTGGATTTGAAAGAGCCTGGGTGAGTATCTGCAGTGCATCTTGTAGATGATACACACTGCTGCCACTGTGCATAAGTGGTGAAAGGAGTGAATACTGAGTGGTGGCTGGGGTGCCAAATGAGCAGGCTTCTTTGTCCTGGATAATATCAAGCATTTCAAGTATTGTTGGATAGTCAGAGAGCAGGAAACCGTCTCGACTTGTTTATGCTCTATTCCCCAGCAGAGTCCATCTCCTTCTCCAATCATCATTTGCCCTGCTTTTCAACAGTGAAACACATAGTTAAAGAAACTTAAAAATGTTTCCAAACACAAGTCTGAAAACAAAAGTAACCTGCAGCAAATTATTTCACATCAA
>NC_063340.1:75989433-76064433 GCF_021869965.1 Rhincodon typus
GGTTCCATAGTATGTTCCTTTTATAATAAGGTCATCTGCCTTTTTGCAAATCCGATTGATCGGCCTGTTTACAACAATTTCTGTTTGAGAAGATATCTGCAGACCCAACCTGTACATTCAGTTTGCTTTATTTAGATTCCATTTGACTGAGATTCTATTCCATTTGTTGACCACTTAGATCTCACCATTGTTCCAAATAATCGTTAGGTCCAATAATCAGGTGATCTCCAAGAATGAAATACACATGTTGTCTTGCACCAGTCTCGCTTATGACTCTTTAAAATGTAGATAAGCAATATGATGCGCTACATGTATTACAGTTAATATAACATGGTTTGCTTAGTACTGAATTTGACCTGTACATACTGACACATTTGACAGTTGATAAACTTCCCAAGTGCAAAATTTAAAAATCACTGCTTTTTCTGTGAGTTCTTGAGGTTTGGTGAAAGGTTCTTTAAAGGACAGTGATGCTGAAAGTGCAAAGTAGTTTGGAAAATTTGCTTGGTTGTGATCAAAGATATATCCTGTAAATTTCCATGAAGTTGGAATGCCACCACTAGCACCCAATATCTTATGAACAATCATAATTGGGAAATGTTGATGCTTCTGACAGCAGTGCTATTACTTACCATAAGGTGGGTCTGCCTCGAAAAATAGTCCTGAAAATTATGTCTTTAAGAGCTATAGAAGCAAGCAAGTATTTGCGTAGTTCACATTTCAAGTTTCAAAATTCCTTACCAACATTTTAAAAATATCCTTTTCCACACCTGTGACACTGCTCACTATCTTCATTCCATTTTTGGTTGTAGACTCTTCAGTTATCTTTGTACCACACTTAACTTCCTTTCCTAAAGCCCTTCGCTGTGTTGGCAAATGTGAACCTCAGCTCTGGCAATGTGTTTATCCTTGTCTTCTATAGCCACGTGAATAATAGGAGTAGGGCTGATTAGGGACCTGAAAGGAGATTTACACATGGAGGAAAGAGGCAGGGCTGAGGACTTAAATGAATACTTTGCTTCTGTAAGGAAGTAAATGCTACACAGGCCATGGTGACAGAAAAGGAAATTTGGGTTCTGAGAAAGGGTCACCAGACCCGAAACGTTAACTCTGTTTTCTCCTCCACAGATGCTGCCAGACCTGCTGAGCTTTTCCAGCAACTTTGTTTTTGTTCCTGTTATAGTCCAATAGGTTTATTTAAAGTCACAAGCTTTCAGAGCACTGCTCCTTTGTCAGGTACTGATGAGGTAGCAACACTCTGAATGTTTGTGATTTCAAAGTTGATGAGGAACAAGTGTTAGATGTGTTATTGACAGGCCTGAAATGGCAACTCTCCTGTTCCTCTGATACTGCCTGACCTGCTGTGTTCCTCCAGCTCCACACTATATGGACTCTGACTCCAGCATCTGCAGTTCTTGCTGTCTCCATATTGACAGTTAAAGTCAATTAGACACTAGGACTAGATGAGATAAAATCAAGGATATTGAGCAAAGTGAAAGGAGAAATTGTGGTGGTAGTGGCCATAATCTATCAGTCGTGCCCATACTCTGGAGAAGTGCCAGAGAATTGAAGAATTGCAGGCATTGTGCTCTTGTTCTAAAATGGTTGTCTGGATAACGCTAGTAATTGCAGACCAGTTTGACTGAGGAAGCTTTTAGAAACAATTAGTTGGGATAGAAGTAGTAGTCACTTGGGGTGGGGGGGGAAAAGATGGGTTGTTTAGCAAGAGCCAGCGTGGATTCTAAAGAGAAAAGTTTGACTAATTTTCTAGATCCTTTCTTGACAAGGAAACAGAAAGGACTGATGGGGGTAATGCTGTTGATGTCGTGTGCATGTGCTTTGGAAAGGCATTTGATACAGCAGAATTGTGAAAAAAGTTATAGCTCATGGATTAAAAGGGACAGTATCAACATTGAAACAAAATTGGCAAAGTAATAGGAAACAGTAGTGGTCAGTAGATATTTTTTAGGCTGTAGGAAAGCTTGTATTGGAGTTCTCCGGAGGTCTGTATTGGAATCCTGGCATTTTCTGATAAATATCCCTGATCTAGTGTGCTGGAGGCAATTTCAAAGTTTGTGGGTGACACAGAACTTAAGTGTTGTTAACTGTGCAGAGGATGGCGTAGAACTCCAAAAGGGCAAAGGCAAGTGGGTGAAATGGGCAGTTAGGTGGCAGATGAAGTTGAATGCACAGAAGTGCAAGGCCATGCATGTTGATCGGAAGAGCGTGAACAGAATTTAAAAAGGGAATACAGTACTTCAGGGAGAGTAAAAGCAGAAGGATCTGGGTGTACCATGCATAAATGATTTCAGGACTTGTGAAGAAAACAGTTAATAAAGCATATTAACAGAGTCTAAGAGTACAGGAGCAATGTGGTGATCCTGAACTTATTCATGACACTTGTTAAACCTTAAATGGAGTATTGGTGCCACATTGCAGGAAGCATATGAATGCATTGGAGAGAATGCAGATCGTTTTTACAAGAATAGTCTGGTGAGGATAGATTGTTGAGGCTGGGTCTGTTTTCCTTGGAGAAAAGAATGGTAAGAGAAGATATGATAGAAATTTCCAAAATCATGGGAGATCTGGATAGAATAATTGAGCAGAAAATGTACCAGCACGTGAAAGGTTGGAGAATGAGGGGTCACATATTTAAAGTGATTTGCAAATGTGGAAGTGCTGTCTCCCAACAAATGGAATGCACTGCCTGGAAGTGTGATGGAGGCAAAGTCAAATAAGACCTTCAAGGGGCAGTGGCTGATCATAGGAGTGGAAGCAATATTCAAAAGTGTGCGAAAAAGCCAGGTGAATGACATCAAGCAATAATGCTCTTTGAGGAGCCGATACCGACACAATGGGCTAAATGACCACCTCTTGCACTGCAACAATTCTGTGATTCAGTTAGGCTTGTGTCCCCTCCAGGGTCGGAAGCACATAATTTGGGTTGTCGCTTCAGTTCACTGCAGTGTTGAGAGGTGCTACCTTTAGGATGAGACATTGTCCACAGCACATCAACTTCTAAAGGGGCACAGAAGTTCCTGCCACTCTTTTCAGAGCAGGACAGCAGAGTCGTGCTGTGGTTTACTGAACAAAAATTGGCTCCCACATTTACCTACAGTGACTTGATTATGAAGAAATTTCAGGTGAGGAAGACTTTTTAGATAAATTGATTGCCAGATTGAACCCAAAGTCCTATCATCTACTTCACTTTTAAAATGATTCTGGTCTTGCCTCGTTCGTCCTCCAGGGATTCAGTGACATTGTTGATCACTGAAGAATTACTTTTTATCAATTCTAAGATTGCTTTTTAATAGCTTCAGCCTAGGATCCTTTTAGTTAAATGGCAAGAATGGGATAATTTTCAGAATTATCTGTCCCATACAGTTTGCTATCTTGTATATCTCTAAGATTGCTTCCTGGATGCATCTTGTGGAGCTGATGAACACTGGAATCTTCGGACTTTGTTTAATGCAGACCTTTAAGCCATGCCAGATCAACTGTTTTTATTGCTGTTTGCAATCCTGAATGCCTATCTTGTATCTGAGTGTCCATTGCTTAGCTGTGGTGTGACTAGAAATGTAGAGTTCAGTCACTACTTTCTCTTTTATTCTGTGTTTTGGGCTCTGTGGCAACATCCTATTGATTTTGCTGATTCTATCCTACACTGGTTAGCTATTTGAGTATTGAATTTGCGAAGATTCCCAGATCTCTCTCACTTCATTACTACCTGCTTCAACACCATTCATGAATGACATGTACTACTAATTTTTCCTTCCTTAAAGCAATCCTTTGTATGTCATATCAATTACCTATCTTTCAAACTGTGCAATTTCTAAATGGTTTCACTGATTACATTGCCCTTCTTACTAAGTTTATCTGAAAATTTGAGCAGTTTTTGGGTGGGTCATTCATCTAATTCATGGATGTTAACATCAATTATTGGACCACACCACTAATTTCCATGACTACTCTCACTAGCAGATATAGTTCCTTTGACGATTGCCTTCAACAGCGCATAGCTTCAACGAGATCACAGAGCCGCTTAATGCATGGTCTTACACAAGCATAATGTTTACATTACATTTTTATTGAGGTATAATCTCTCTGCATTTTGATTAGTTAACTTCTCAAAAAAAATTGACTGTCATAATGTAACACACAGTTGAATTGAGTTATTGGCTAATTTATCCATTTGAATTTTATCATATTGCCATTACTGACAAATTATAACCAGTTTAGCAGAGCACGGTGACTTGTCTGGAACAGTAAAATGTGCAAGATAAAATAATTTTGATGTTTTAGTACCATATTGGCATGTGATTTATAGATATTAAATATATTTTCAAAAAGTTGATTTTTTTTAACCATTTGCCTTGTCTTTATTTTGCTACTTTCGTTCCTCGTAACCAATTGCTGAGAATCCATGTATTGAAGACAAATTTTGAGAAATTATGTACATATTTCCTGTTTGGATGCCAAAGTTTATCTTAAACTGTGTTCTCAAGTTTCAAGCGATATATTCATTTTTATAGGTCATGCTGTTGTTTGTAGTTCCCCGACACTTTAGTATCAGACATTTTTTCACCTGCTAGTATTTTGTTTTGCACTTGCTGTGTGATAGGCAGCAATCAGTGTAATGCCCATTTACTGTATTAGTTTGTTATAAAATTCCTTTGACACAATTGAAAGCAGGTGTCACACATTCAGTGTAAGTTATTTAATCAGATGCCGAAATATTGATTTTTCTGAGGATAGATAACGCTTATTTGAGCATACCTTGTATTGAGCAGTTACATTCTGAAGAACTTTTTGGTAATAGCTTATTGCTTTCTCACCAGTTTGTGAGCTTTCAGAATGTCGTATAGATATATACAAAAATGATCACAAGCAGATTTAGAATTGTTCCTATTATTCCCAGCAGAGCAAGAACAGATTCTTCTCTGTCTTCTTTCTCTCCTTGGATTCTCACTTCCTCTACTTCGGTGATGGCAGAGATGCCCATTTTTGTTGTGAATGTTTTCAGCAGTATTCTGGCAGCTGTCTGCTGAAGAAAAGTATATAAAGCATAATTTTATTGCAGAATTTAATGAATGCTCAGTACTGTGTTAAGAGGACATAGTTCAAGGAGATGTGCGCCACATCTTCCCCACCCCATCCCCAGTCAATTGTATATGCTGTCCTTTTCAAAATGACAACTCCTGCAAGAATCTGCATGTTTCCATTGATAGTAGCTTACTCTTCTTGATTGTTAATCTTGCTGCAGGTTTGAAATGCTTAAGGATTTTATGGTATTTCTAGTGCTTATAAATTTTACAAGACAGTTATTAAGTAATCTTCACTCCTGCAGCAAATATATTATCTGTTCGTATTTGAGAATGCACAGATTGTAAATGTTACTAGCAATGAGGTTTCATTGTCCTGCAGAAAGATATTTAAAAGTGATCGTTGATCATTCAAATATTTCTTTCTTTTCCTCGTATCTTGCAGTATCTATTAAATTAGTCTCATCTGTAGTTTCCAATAGTTTGGTTTTATGAATACCCAAATCATATAAGGGAAAATCTAGCTAGTACTACATTACTTTTAAAACATCAGTTTAATAAAGACAGCATGTTGTCTTTGAGAATGGAGGCATATTCAGCATTTTGCTATTACAAGATGCAAGCCACAATAATTGATAATTTATAGATTTAAATGAACAACACAATGATCCTTTTAGAAAAAGGAAACCTTACCCGATACTTCATCAGGAACAAAAATGCATCAACATGCTCTCTGAGCTCCCTTTAGCTTCTTTGTAGAGGTAGGTGGAAAACAAATTGACTTGCCAATTGTAGAAACGGTTTAAAGGGCTTCAGAAACAGCATTAGGCATCGTTAATCCCCTTTTGAGGCCAAATGATGCAGAAAAGATGATGCCTTACTGCTTTGATTCTCAGCGCAATTTTTCTTCGAGTCAAGTTTTTTTACCATAGTCCAAACAGTTATTTAGTAGCAAGAAGCTGGTGGATCACACACAGCAGCTGCAGTCAGTGAGCAAAGTGCTGAGAGCTCTATCCATTTTTTTCATTAGTGTTCTGAAGAATTTCTTCCAAATGAGCATTCTGAAATTGTCTCTTGCCAGCCATCTGAAGGGAGGTCTGGGTTTCATGCTGTGACTTCAAATGCAGTAAACCATAGATTGAATTACAGCTGAACAGCAGAGCTTTTGCTCTGAAATGAAAAGGCATTTGCTGTTCTCTGAGCAGGGCACCTGAACACACATACTACAGAAAGCTATGCATCTAAGAACATTTTTCAGTACTCCCTAACATTGAATTGCATTCGATGATCATAAATGAGTGGCTTCGTTCCATACACTGGTGCGGTCTGACACTGATTACACTGATTACATAGATATACACTTGGCACTGAATGAACAAGAGCTGCAAACCACCATGGCAGACTCCATGCACAGCATTACAGTGAAAGCTGCTGTTTTCATGAAAAGCTCCCATTTGGTGAAGAAATAAATGTTAGTAATTTCTTAAATAAGTCTGAGGTAGCTATAGTTTTTTTTTTTGCTAATAAATGACTCCCTATAGGCACAAGCTGATGACTGTCCCTGAATATTTTTTTTTATTTGTTGTTTTCTAATTAACAGTCCGCTGAAATATTTCTGCAGATCTCTACAAGCGTGTGGCTTAACAAACCAAGTTTCTAACCTGCTTGAAAATGATTATACACTAATGATTTTTTTTTTTTTTGCTGTAATTTAGACATTTTAAGGGTTGACTTGCATTGAGGAAAGCAGTAAAGAAGGAATTATAAATTATTGACTAGATATCATGATGTTCCCTGGTGATCGTAGATTTGGTGGAAGGAAACTATTTCAGGGGCCAGGTTTATATTGGTAAAGACAGTCGAGGTAGGTACTTAGCCAGCATTGTCCAAAGGATGTGACAGTGAGAAAGTATTTGTTGAACAGTATGTTATATGATTAAGATCCTGTTACAGTAACCGTACATTTGATGGGAGAAATGCAGAGTTGAAATTGGTTACTCATTGCATGTAAGCATTATTCTTATCCAACTGAATAAAAACATAACTGTCAGATTTCAGGCAGATTTTTTTTTTGATTCAACCTATATAAACCTAGGTTGAAGCTGTATTTGTATTTTAAGAAGGAATACTCACATAGAAATAATGCAATCAATCAGAGGATTACATCCTAAAAGACAATTTCGTTGCCATTTCTGTAAATATCATAATTCAGTGGTAGGTGCACTAAATTTATAGTAAATACAAACTTTCTGACCATATTCAACACATCATTGTAATTTAGTAGGGTATTTAATCAAAGTTCAGGTGCATTCCGTACTCTTTTAGTGCCTGAGACTTGATAGCTTGATTTCTATTTGAGCCTAAACTTCATAGTTTTTCAAAGAAGTTTCTGTCTTCAGCATGCTTTATTATAACCAGTGGCAAACAAACTTGTAATGCGTTCTTTTAAGAGAAAGTTGTGTGCAGAGCGCAACTATTGGATTGTATCTTTTTAAAGCCACGTTCAGTTAGATACTTCATACTAAAAAGGCAAGAGAAAGCTGCTCCAAATGGATTGGGGTGTGGGTCTTGGGTAAAATGAGCATGTATTAATTGATCTCAATAAATGTTTCAAGTACTTCTCAATTTTAATGCAATTATCAGTGCGTTGTCTTGCAGGTTTTATGCAAAATTCAAGTACAGTAGATTTTCATGTTCAGTTTACAACATTTTTTTGTGGACTCCAAGTTGATTGAATATTGAAGTTTTATCTCAGCACACGGTGACATAGTGATGATGTCACTGAACTAGTAATCTAGAGGCCTAAGTTTAATGATCTGAAGGCATGGTTCAGATCCTAACACTAAATTTGGTGGAATTTAAATTTGAGTAATAACATTTGGAATTGATAGCTAGTGTCAGTTTTGTGACCACCATTACAATCATTGATTGTAAAAAGCTATTTGTATCAGTAATGTCCTTTTAGGAAGGAAATCTGCCACCCTCACTTGCTCTGGCGACATGTGACTCCAGATCCACAGAAATATGGTTAACACTTAAATATCCTCTGAGAGAGTTTACAAGCTGCTCAGTTCAAAGGCAGTTAGGGATAGAAGACAAAGACTGACCTTGCCAATGTAGTTCACGTTCCATGTCATAATATGGACAAAATGTTCAATTCAAAGTTTTGTATTCTAGCCATTAAAAGCATTATGAAGGTATTTTAAATACTTTTGAGTGATCCCTTTTCACTTTTTTAAACTTCTGAACCACTTATTATTTTGACTTTTAATTTAACAAATATGTTATAAAAATGATGTAAACTTCAAACAAGTGCTTGCTATTGGAATTCAAAATCGATTTTATAGTCTATAGAAAATAACTTGGGCAGCCAAAGAATAGTGGACAGCTGGACCAACAGTACCTGTTCATTACTGGTCGACTCAACTAGTTTCATTCCCCATGGGAGAAATGGACCTCCACATCATTTGGGAATTACACCTGCTCGAAACAACATGACATTAAAACAACAGCTGTTACTGTACAACTCCCCTGAAGAATACCATGGTGCAAACCGAAACTGACGTTACAGGACACTTGACAAAGGTCAAAAATGTCTTAAAAATCTTTAGTTATATTTTATATTGAAATATTGGACTGATTGCAACACATTGATTCATTTTGGGTCCATGAATTGCTTCATGTTGCAAAGGATAATGGTTTTGAAAGGTTTAGTGTTAGAAACTGCATCACCAAACCTGATGATATTATTTGTGTGGGGAAAAGACTCAGGGTAAGATCTTGTGCAGAGAAGACCTATGTCCCAGGGCTGCTTTGTAACAATGTCTTGTCTTACTAAAGTGTCTCTTACATGATTGCTATCATTGCAATAATCTACGTCATGTTTAAGACAAAAGCTTCGCCTTGTTAAGACTCAGTTGACAGTAAATTTCTTTACTCAAAGGATAAATAAACCTTTAGATTTTACAGGTATTGAGGGGTATGGGGAGAAAGTGGGAATATGACATTAAGACAGAGAATTAACCATGATCACCTTGAATAATGGAGCCAGCTCGAAGGGCCGAATGGCCTACTCCTGGTTTCTATGTTTTTACTGTAACCACAGGCTGGTAATACATCATATCGCAATGCTTACAACATTGCACTGAACTATTAATTGTGCTTGTGTGCAACTTTGAAATGTTGTGAGGATGTGAGACGGACAAATAAACTGAAAATGCTCGTAATGTTGAAGATGGTGTCTGGGTGAGTTAATAACTTTCAGGTGAGGATGTTAAAAGTTAATGACTCACTCCATGAATTTTCAACTCTACCATTCCTCTATTTTTGTCAGTACACTAATTTATACTGGGGATTGGTTAACTCAGTTGGCTGCATGGTTTGTTATCAATGCAGAGTAAAGCCAACAGCAGGGATTTGGTTTCCACACCAACTGAAGTTACCGTAAAAGACACTCCTTTTCGACCTCTTCCCTTGCCCCATGTGTGGTGATCCTCGGATTAAAAGTGACCAATTTCTCTGTCTAATGAGAGAACAGCCCTATGGTCCACTAAGACTACAGCAAGTTTACCTTTTTTTTTATTTGATATTTGCTGTTTAGGCACAAATTTCAAAGAAATCCTCAGGGATTTTGTTTGAGTGTTTTGGTTTTAAATGCCTAGCGTGAATATTTCTCGAACATTTGGATTAAAAAGGATTTGCAGGCAAAGACTGACAGAGAAAATTTGATATGACATTTGTACTAGATTGAACTGTAGCCATTTTAAAAAATACAGACTAGGGTCCATCAGCTAGGTCAACCCATAAACCTCTATCATCCATTGGCCAGGCTACCAAACTTACTGCATATCATTGTCAGTGGGCCAAATCTGAATGGAATGTGCCAAATTGCTCAACATTTCCATTCACCACTTAGAAGCCTTTTAAATGAGCACGTCAGAATAGAGTAGGCTTTTAGCCCCTCAAGCCTGTTTTTGGCATTTCTTCATATCTATGACCTAACTTCACATCCTCCCAACCCCAACCCCGTATCCATTAATACATTTGAACAAAAATCTGTCACTCCATTTTAACATGTACAATTGATATAACCACTTTCAGAAGAATTCTACAGTTCTATCTTTTTTTTTTAAGAAAGAGAAATGTAGAGAGATTTAACATGGGAATCTCAGTATGGGCTTGAACAGCTAAAGACAAGATACCAATAATAGAACAACAAAAATTGGGGATGCCAGCCAGACTGAGAACTGAGGAGATCTAAGAATGTTGAGGATCTAGAGGATATTGCGCAGATAAGAAGGGATGGAGGATGGAGGAATTTAAAAATGAAGTTGCCAGTTTAAAACTCAAGCCATCATTAGACCAGGAATCGACATAGATCAGCAAGCACACGTGATAGGTTACAGGGCCTTGGTATAGGTTAGAATAGGGGCCAGCAGAATTTAGAAAGGAAGGACTGTGGCGGTTCAAGATAAGTAAATGATTGCTGGTTACTGTGTAAATGCACTGTGGTCTTAATGAGTACCTCAGAAGGGGAACAAATTGGAGGAAAATAGAAAAATTTCCAAGTGTAAAATTCAGCATAGTTTCTAAGATGGTGATCCTTTAGGGGGAAATAATGTTATACCTCTGCTACTTCAAATACGGGTAAAGATGTTACTGGCTCATTGTAAACCTGCATTGGTCTGTAAAACCTGCAGTTAATGATGCACAATCATATTACTGCACCCAAGGGAAAGCGTTTGTTTATGGGAGGTCACTTATTGAAATAAACATCTGCAGAAGAACATCTTGCAATCTGTATCTTTGGTTTATATGATCTTGTTGGTTGGTACAACTTTTTTTGATTTTCTTGGTCTCATGCCTTGAGGTAATATAAGCAAAGTCTGCAGAGGCACGGTGAAAATCATTAACTTTTTATTTAAGGAAGTAATTTAACATTAACAGCATCTAACTGGGACTTCATCTTGTCACAAGAATGCAAGAGAACATGACCATTTCATGTGACACTGCATCACTTCATGTGACATAGTTATTTTAATTAACCTGTTTGGATATTTTGACATACTTCTGGGACAGGTGGAACTTGTTATGTCTTCTGGTCCAGAGGTAGGGGCACTAACACTGCACCACAAGACCCTAGTTCATGTGATGTGTGCTATGTCTCACTTGAATATCATGCAGTCACCCTTTAAATGACATTTTAGTGTAAATCAGAAATAATGTGTTAGGTTCAGACTTCACATTCATGTTTGCTGAGATTGAGGAGATATTTCCGCTAAACTGGAATGGATTGACAAAGGAAAATAATGGCAAAATTAGAACCTTTTAAGGGCATCCTTCCTGGTTTGGTTTGTGTAAAATAAGCAGGTTTAAAGCATCTTTAAGATTGATGCAGTGAAAGCTCAAAAGAAAAGACATGCTCAGCTATTGTGTTTGCATGTCTTCTGCATGTCCAATATTGATAAATTAGTGTTTAGCTTTTCATTACGCTATAGTTGTGGCAGAATAGCCATTTTCACTCAATTAAGTTGTATTGAAGGTGTTAAATGACTTGGAAAGGGAATTTAGTGCTGCTCAATATTACCTATTTAATGCGCCATTAGGTGTAGCTATTCTTGCATTGAGCATCTCTGTATATCAAAGGGGGAGAATTGGAAATATTAAGCAACATTAAATCGTGCCTGCTGCTCCTCACTTTGAAGAAAGTACATAAGAATCATATGAATTCATACCAGATTATGGGCAGTTGGTTCAACAACAGCCGGTATGATTTTGCAAGTATTCTGAAAGAATCCACATGTGATGCCATAAAGTATGTTCATGCCCACGTGAGATTAGCTGTGTAATGGTGCATAAAATGTTCTTGTAGCCTGCAATTATTCATTCATTTTGTAATGGCCCTCAGCGGCTTTCATGGAAATCCTTGCCTTTGTGAGCCAACCTGATCTACATATTAAATTGTCAGAATTTTTAAAAAATTCTCCTGGTTGTGGAAATGTCCCAAGACTAATTTAAAATCGATGTTTTTTTTTTCTGAAGAAAGTGTTTCGATGTCAGGAAGCAAACCCAAGGCTGATTTTGTAGTATACCAGGTGAATAGGGTCAGGAACACTGGAGAAAATAATATTGCAGTGTAGTGCAGTACATGTGTGTTTTTATACTTGCTTGCTTCACCGCTGTGCCTTGAGAAAAGTAATTAAATTTAACGCTGTTTGTAAATCCTATTTGCCTTTGTTATACATTATCAAGGGCGTTAAGCATAAGATGAGTGGGTGCAAGAACAAAAGGACAAAATTATAATGGTGTTAAAATAAGGAAGTCTTGCCAAATCAATTCAAGGCACCAGTCAGACCACACGAGAAATACTGAGAGCAGTTTTGGTCCCCTTGTCAAAGAAAGGTATACTGGCATTAGAGGCAGTCCAGAGAAGGATCAGTAGGTTGATCCTGGGCATGAAGGGATTTTCTCATGAGGGGAGGCTGAGCACATTGGGGTTCTGTATACTAGATGGAGTTTAGAAGAACAAGAGATGACTTTATCAAAACATGCAAGATTCTTAGAAGGCTTGAAAGGATAGAAGTGGAGAGGTTGTTTCCCCTATGGGAGAGTCCAGAGCCAGATAGCATTATTGATTAAATAATATCATCTATTTTTTTGAGTGTGTTCTGATATATTCTGTTCTAAGCTTTCAGCATTGGTACTAAATATTAGGATTGGAATAACTTTTGTTACTAAGTGGTAAAGGATGGTCATCGTACTACATGTCACATGAACAGAATCAGACAGCTTCATTCTAACTATTAATTCTTTGAGGTGGACTGACCAAATGAGAGAGGCATTTGAGATGGCATTATTTGAAAGGTTAATAATGACATCTTCTAGCATTGAAGCATGCTTTAGAAATAGCTCAACTCACCCATTATGTGTTTCAGACAATTCTTGACACTACTGCCAGATTATCTAGTTCAGACTATGAGTTATAATTTATCTGTTGAAAAGCAAATGTCATTCTTTGCTAACTTATGGCCATAAGTTCAGGATAAATAATTTTTAAATTCACTGGGTTCATTGATGTGCCACTAATGTGGGATTATAATGTAGGAAACTGAAGAGTCTGGTGCATCTCTTGATTCACCCGATTATGTGTCTCTTTCACTTGGCATAAGCTGGTATATATGATAGCTTTTAAGATACTTTGCATACTGAACCAGAGAGTGAGGGATAACTTCAAATTCTCAGTGGGTTATCAGAGATGTCCATGGACCTCCTTGTTAGAAACTTCCAGATGAGTTAATAATCAATTATTAATACTGGCTGGTATTCTTTCTTGTCAATCTGATAGGAATGCCTAAAATAAATTATAAAAAATAAATTTTTCTATGGGTGCATAACTTGGTTAGCAGAATGTGTATGGCTTCTGGCATCCTATCAGACTAGATAATTCAATGCAATTTTCAAGCTTTGGACAGAACAAGTTCTGGGAATTGCTCACTGGAGTTCATTTTAAAATTTTTTGCACTTTGCCTCTTTTAAATTATTAATGATACTTGTGATGAGAAGCAAGATGAAATCTGCCGTAGGTGAAGACTGGAAGGTCTGTCTTTTCTAAAAATAAACTTGATGACTTCTTTAAAAAAGACCCATCCTATTTTTCTCTCACTCCCCTTAATGATCTATGTCCGCAGGATTAAATAACAGAAGCATATAGGAAACAATGGTCACAATTACTTGATGTCATGTTTATAGTGAGCAGGGAAGGTGCTTCTGAAGTCAAATGACCCCCAAAAAAAAAAAGACAAGGCCCAAAAGTGGAGACACTGTTCAGTCTGATTGGCAGGACTTTAAAAGAATTTTGTAGTTCTGCTTCCCCCCTGGTCGGTGGCAAGTGAGCAGCTTGGTCAACAGGCAGAAAGTGGCCCACCTGTGGCAGGAGGCCATTGCTGGGGAGTCATGGGGACCTTGCCCGACAATCGGATGGGATTGTTGAAGGGATCTTGGCAATGTATTGTGTGGGAGAGAGACCGCTCTTCAGGCCAGGGGTTCATTGAAGACTTCCTGAGAAGAGCACACTGGTGCTCCTTCCAGTTCATGAGGAAAGGTGAAACATCCACTTACTTTGGGGAGCTCGCAATCCCCACTTCATAATGAAGTTTTCTCACTTGTGGAAATCTGTACAGCAATAGATAATGCCAAATCTGACTCCCAGTTATCGGAGCCAAGTTTAGTTATGTTCCACCTCTCCAACAGTTTGACATTTGGATGCTGTAATATTTGGTGCCATAAAAATGTTGACAACTATGTTGCATTCCAAGTATTTTACTGTTAAATGCCCCCAGCACACTCCAGTCTTTCTCTACCAAAGCCTTGATATCTGAAAATCCTTGTCACTTTTCTTCCTTTTCCTGTCTTTAAATGTGATGACCGAAACTATTTATGATGGTGATAGATCACAAAGAATCTGTATGCATTTTTGGTCTGCAGTACATTTCTATTCCACATCTGTCTTGCTCAGTAAGCACTCAGTAGATTTTGTAATGGACTGATGTAACTCTTTTTGTTTCAATGTTCAAGGTAGGATTATGTAAGCAGATTTTTTTAAATGAGAGGCAGGTAGTGATGAATGTTAACAACAAAGCTGCCAGGAAAAACTTAACTATACTAGATAGTGGTTTAATATCCACTGTATGCGCCTATCTCTATTCCTTTTAAAGTTATCTCAAACAAGACTGGTTTTATATTGTTTCATACCTATACATTCAGACAACAATGTGTATGATGCTGGCAGTAAATGGTGTGTAAGCAGATGTAGGCAAAAATATTGCAACATTAATCATAAATGTTAGTGCTGTTAAGTAATTGGAATTTTTCCAGATAATTGAAAGGACATGGCAGTTAGAGTACATTAAAGCACTACAATATAAATGCAGATAGTGTTCCATGCTGCACTATATCATTTATAAAAAAAATACGTTTATGTAATTAATTTGACTTTAGTGAAAATCTGAGTAGCCATAATTTTCTAGTTAGTGTACAAGAGAAGTGACCCAGTTAAAATTTAAAATTATTGCCTTTTAATCCCTCCCCAAAGGACCGTACAAGCAAAACTATTTCTGCTTCTTTTCTATTAGAAGTGAAAGTAGTCAGGGATAAATAAATTAGGGATGTAATGCAGAGTTTGATGAACAATATTTTTACAAACGCCTTCATTTAGAATTGACAACTTTCATAGAAGGACCTTGCAACTTTGAGAAAATGTTGATTAAAAATGTTGCTGTTATAGAGTCATAGAGATATGCAGCATGGAAGCAGACCCTTTGGTCCAACACGCTCATGCTGACCAGATATGCTAAATAAATCTAGTCCCATTTGTCAGCATTTAGCCCATATTTCTCTAAACCCCTCCTACTCATATACCCATCCAGATGCCTTTTAAATGTTATTGTACTAGCCTCCACTACTTCCAATGGCAGCTCATTCCAAACACGCACCACCCTCAGTGTGAAAACGTTGCCCCTCAGGTCCCTTTGTCCCTCTCACCTTAAACCTCTATAGGGTCACCCCCTCAGCCTCGAGGGAAAGTAGCCCCAGTAGCCTCTCCCTGTAGGTCAAACCCTCCAATCCTGGCAACATCCTTGTAAATCTTTTCTGAACTCTTTCAAGTTTCGTGCCATCCTTTCTATAGCAGGGAGACCCGAATTGCACGCAGTGTTCCAAAAGTGGCCTAACCAATGTCCCGTACAGCCGCAGCAGGACCTCCCAACTCCTATAGACAATGCACTGACCAATAAAAGCAAGCATACCAATGCCGCCTTCACTATCCTATCTACTTGCAAATCCACATTCAAGGAATTATGAACCTGCACTCCAGGGTCTCTTTGTTCAGCAACACTCTGCAGGACCTTCCTATTAAATTTATAAGTACTGTTTGAATACTTTAAGTATTTTTAGGTGCTAAATTGTGTAGCTTTTTTTTAACGAAATTTGAGGTTTCGTGTATGAGCAGTACTTTCAATGTTAGTGGTGACAAAGGAGTTGTTATCTGCCATATTTTGGGCAACCCCTTAGCACAGAACACTGCTCCTTGATTTGTATGCTGGATATTGACATTTCCATTAGCACTGTTAAAATTGGCGCAAACCTGTTGTTTTTTGTCAGAATGCAAAAATAAAGTAAAAATAGTTTCTATGGTGTTTTTTTTACAGACTTATTTGTTTCTGTCTAATTTCTGCCCTTATTATTAACTGACTTACATTACAATGAGAGTTAGGAACATCAGTCCAGTAAAATGGTTTAGCACTTGCAAGTCTGAATTTGAATCCATCCTGAACTATTGGGTTGGCAGCCTCATTTGTGATGGTCAAGCAATGTCCCCAACCTGGTAGGCCCACAAGTCAAAATTGTTTAAAAAACGTGCACAGTTTCTCAGATGCCATAGGGTGAGCAATATACAAAGTGAGGAAAGTTACATTTGTGTACTTGGGGGATCGCCTTCTAATACTGGGAGAGTTTAGAATGAACATTATATCTGGCCATATAATTTCCCACATTGGACTATAGCTGACACAAATTATCTCGGATGTAAAACTGAGAAATTCTTAGGGAAAGAAATTATATTATGTAAGATATATGTCAACTGATTTGTAATTTCTGATGGCTTATTTTGAAAGAAGACCCATGCTACAGTTTTGCATTGATGTGGGTTGCTTTTAATTTTAACATGTCCCTCATTTCCCTACAGTGCTTGACATGGCCAGGCATGTTCCTCTGTATAGATCTCTGCTGGAGTTGCTACGTGCCATTGCTTCATGCATATCCCTTGTGCCTCTTCTTCTGCCTTTGTCTGGTGATAACAGTGAGGAGGATGACGAGCATTCTGAAACACAGACTTCTGTTGGCACTTTACTAGCAAAGATGAAAACGTGTGTGGATACTTACACCAACAGATTAAGGTATGTTCTGGCAGTTGATGATAACTAATGTTTTGGTGGTCCAAACTGATGTCAACATGCTGTTTTAGGGACCCTACTGCCATAAATTTGTTTTACCTATTTCTCAATATGGCCAATCATATGCTTTCTTTATATTAATCAAAATATCAATCAACCAGATTGTGTTGTTAAATGCAAAGTTGTTAATATTTTTATTAAAAAACTGAATCAGTGAAGGTGCAAAACCAGTTAACACTAAGCTTGTAACATGAAAATATAATTGTTTACCCCTTTGAATAACTAAAAACACACACGTGCACACGCACACGCAAACGCACGCACTTGAAAAAGGGGAAAAGCAGATTTCTGTTTGGGAAGAAATGCTTGGCTAATGAGTCTTAGTTCTTGAAAGCAAAAAGGACAAGGTTTGAGCAAAAAAGAATCCCCCTCGTCCTCACGTAGAACCAAAAAAGAATCCCCCTCATCCTCACGTACCACCCCACCAACCTCCGGATCCAACGCATCATCCTCCGACACTTCCGCCATCTGCAATCCGACCCCACCAAAGACATCTTTCCCTCCCCACCCTTATCTGTTTTCCGGAGGGACCACTCTCTCTGTGACTCCCTTGTCTGCTCCACACTGCCCTCCAGCCCCACCACACCCGGCACTTTTCCCTGCAACCGCAGGAAGTGCTACACCTGCCCCCATACCTCCTCCCTCACCCCCATCCCAGGCCCCAAGAAGACTTTCCACATCAAGCAGATGTTCACCTGCACATCGGCCAATGTGGTATACTGCATCCGCTGTACCCGGTGTGGCTTCCTCTACATCGGGGAAACCAAGCGGAGGCTCGGGGACCGCTTTGCAGAACACCTACGCTCGGTTCGCAATAAACAACTGCACCTCCCAGTCGCGAACCATTTCAACTCCCCCTCCCGTTCCTCAGACGACGTGTCCATCCTGGGCCTCCTGCAGTGCCACAACGATGCCACCCAAAGGTTGCAGGAACAGCAACTCATATTCCGCTTGGGAACCCTGCAGCCCAATGGTATCAATGTGGATTTCACAAGCTTCAAAATCTCCCCTCCCCCTACCGCATCCCAAAACAAGTCCAGCTCGTCCCCGCCTCCCTAACCTGTTCTTCCTCCCACCTATCCCCTCCTCCCACCTCAAGATGCACCCCCATCTCCTACCGACTAACCTCATCCCGCCCCCTTGACCTGTCCGTCCTCCCTGGACTGACCTATCCCCTCCCTAACTCCCCACCTACACTCACCTTTACTGGCTCCATCCCCGCCTCTTCGATCTGTTTGTTTCCTCTCCTCTATCCATCTTCTTCTATCCGCCTCCCACTCTCTCCCTATTTATTTCAAAACCCCCTTCCCCTCCCCCTTTTCTGATGAAGGGTCTAGGCCCGAAACGTCAGCCTTTCTGCTCCTATGATGCTGCTTGGCCTGCTGTGTTCATCCAGCCCTGCACCTTGTTGTCTCGGATTCTCCAGCATCTGCAGTTCCTACTATCTCTGATTCAAGGTTTGAGATGTTCAGATGGCTTTTGGTCTGACATTCTGGCATGTGTAGATGATTGACACCAAACTTAAGCAGCTCTCTCTGGGATCTTGGCAGATACAGCTTGCTTGGAAAGCACAAGTATTAAGAAGTCTTACAGTTGCTCTTCTGCAGGAGAGTCAAGATTCATTGCAAGAGGTTTTTTTTCAGAAACAGGAGAGCTAAACTGGGAACTCTTTCCCTTCAACAGACTGATCATGTAACCATATCTTAAGCATGAGCTGCAACTTGATCGTCATAAACCCAATAGGGGGTCAACATTAAACAAGCAATATCAGAAGCACATGTGATGTCATTTTTTTTTTACTAAAAAAAAATTCCATTGTACATTGTTTGACCTCTTTAAAAGAAACCAATGCAGGCATCTCCAGTCCTTCAAACTCAGAACTTTACTCACAAAATATTAAATATGAAGCCATCATAACATTATCATAATCCTTCACCCCAAGGCCTTCATCCTTTGTCTACCCACACTCTGTTCTCCCTGCCAATTCAGCTAAGCAAAAGCCATCGTATTTATATTATCTGTTCCACTTCTCCTTAAAGAAACGGTACACACTTGCAAAATGAGGTCTATGTGTATTGTCCAACAGGAGAGAAGCAACCACTTAGCATCATGGCATCAGTACCTAATTGTTGCCGCCTGTCCCTCACTCCTTTTTCCTGCTCTTAAAGGACTGACTGTTTGTTTGTTGAATTTGAAGAGCATGCTAAACCAAACATCTTTTTCAAGTATGGTTTCAGAACGAATGCTGAGACGCTGCTTATAGATGAAGTAAGAATAAATTGTTATTGATACGACTTGCACTCTTCCCACCTCTGAATTTTACATGAATGGCTTTTTAAAACAAACCTAGTTGTCAGTATTCTAAGCCAATCAGGGAAGATTTAATTTCTTAATCTGACATTTTCCAAGACTAAATGTTGGACTGGAATGAAAATATTTTTCTTGTTTGACCTGCCATATCATGATGTTGCTTGTGTACCTATCCTATGTAACAAAACAAATTCATCATAAACTACAGGATGATTTGCTTGCTCTTTTCAGCAGATGTTGTTCGTATTTTAAGTCGTGTGTGATAAGAGTTTTTGTTTGACGATTGGACAACATGTTTATGAATATAGTGGTATGTTTCCTAACTTGGAGGGAAAAATAAATCTCGGATCACATTGTTTTGTTGTTGCTAGCTGGAAGCTATTGCATTTACTTACAATAAATTCTATTTTACGAAACTGTATTTTTGACATTTCATTTGAAATGTACACTCCAATGTACACTCATTACAGCTAATAACCACTAAGCTTTTATCTATTCATTAAGACCGATGAGAGTAGGAATATTAAAGTCATGACTTTATTCTTTTGCTCTGTACCATCATGCATAGCTCTGTAGGAGAGGTTTGTTTAATCAGTCTGCTGTTTAGGAGTTCTTGTTCAAGTGGCTAATTTTGCAAAGTGAGAGTACAACCTTTTAGAGCACCAATGAAAGGTGGGATTTGGGCTTGAGTCCTGTGGGAATCAACTGTCGCTCCTGACTTCACTTCCTATTTCATTTGTTTGTTCTTTTGCGTTAATATTGAGCTCTTATTTCCCATTATCTGCTGGCTGCACTTGACTCAAAAATGTAGCTTCTGACATCAGTCATGAAAATATCAGTGACATGTTGGTCCTCCTAGCAATTTTTCTAGCTGAATCTGTTTAAAACAGTTATGTATCACTACAGACTGGGGTAGTTGATTCATTTATAAAAGATGATTTTTTAAATAATTCCTCATGCAAATCGCATTGTAATGTTCACCTTAATGATAATTGTTCATAAATTGACTGTTTTAACTATAGAATGGTCTTGGTTTAAACAAGGATTTTCTAAATCGAATATTATATTTTTCCTCTGACTGCAAGATTGTCATAGTCTGGCTTTCCCATGCCCAACACCACACAAAATAACTTATTTTCTCCAGTGGTTGACATTTGGCAGAAAGTGCTCATGGATTTTTATATGACAAATCTTTTTACATGTAGAGAGGTTGTTAACCAGAACAGCGATCAAAATGTTACAAGAACAGAATATTAGTTATATTAGAAATTGTTTCTCATGGCAGAGCATTGATAACTGAAGTACACTCATTTAAGATGATTGGCACTGAACCAGAGAAACTTTTTATTGTAAACTCATCAAGTTGCAACCTGGAATGCTTTGCCTGAAAGGATGGTGGAATCAAATTTGATAGAGAATTGGATAAGTATGTGAGGGGGAAACAAAATTGCAGTGGTCTGGGTGAGTTCAAGGAAGTTGGATAAATTAGATTACAAAAAAACTGAGAGGCATAAGCCAAGTGGCCCCTGTGCTCTCTTTCTATTCCTTCACTTGTTTAAGATCATTTGCTCTATTTACAGAAATGATACACTTTTACAAACCACTTGCATTTGTAAAATTCAATTTCCATGTATGAATTCATTTCTTTTCACTTATAGTGCTTTAACCTATTGTTTGAATTCAGCAGTTGTGCTTTACAAAGATATTCAGGTGCAGGGAAGTTCTCTTGCACCACTGGCTTTGCTATAAGTTTGGGAATTGTATGCATTGCCCTATAGTCTCCTCCATTATGGTGAACCAGTCAGATATTCTAAAGTTTAATTTTAACTCATTCCATTCAGCTAAATAACTGTTAAACTGCAAGTATGCTTCTTAATTTTAGATTTAATAAATAAGCATAATATAACAACAATATTTGTGCAGTGAGCATTTATGATTTAAAGAAAACAACGAAACTCATGTTAAATCCTATGTTCTCAGCGCTGTAAGTGATATGTGACAATTATATGAACAAAAAAGCCCGCTCTATCCTGTAGCTTTTACATACATCATAGAACATTACTTCATGTTGTGGATAACCTCATTTAGTGTATCCCTTTGAGTTTGTCTTTTCAAGATGACTCATTGGCTTTTGCCCAATCTTGCAATGTGCAGGGTATTTCTGTCCAGTTTTCCCCAGCATCTGAATGAGTAGGCTCTTGCTGGGGCACAGTTCAGTCAGTGTTAACAACCTTTTGTACAGTGAATGATAAATCTTTGATTCACACTGAAGCTTGGAGGAATATGTAGAAATACATAAAAGCTGCTGGAAACACATCTGTGGTCCCAGCAATTCGAGGTGACATTTGATCTCCGTTCAACCAAATGATTTTAATTGCATCAGTGATTCTGTCCCCATAATCCTTCAACCCCTTTTTCTTTGTTTATCTGTGCAATCTATTTTTAAATGCTGCCATAACTTCTTCCTCAGCCACATTCACTGGAAGTGAATTCCAAAATTTTGCAACTATATGTGTAAAGAAGTTTCTCTTGCTTAAGCTAAATCTTATGTTTTTATTCTTGTATCTATGGCTGTTTGTGTTAGTTGATGAACTGCAAGAAAATGCTGTTTCTAACTATCCTAGCCCATTCTCTCAAAGTTTTAAACACCCAATTACGTTTTGTTATATTCTGCGCTGTTCCTCAAAACTGACGTAAATCTAGTGAACATGTACAGTGCCCTTTCTGAAACCTTGATATGCAAGCATAACAATTATTTAGGAATGGATTTGGAATGTCGACCTTTATTGTGAGGACTATGAAGTATAAAAATAGGAGAGTCTTTTTACACTTGGAAGGGTAGAGTACAATGTACAGTTTTGGTCTCCCTATTTAAGGAAAGATATATTTGCATTGGAAGCAGTTCAGAGAAGGTTCACCAGATTGATTTCTGGGATAAATGGGTCTTATGACGGAAGGTTGAGCAGGTTTGTTGTAAATTCATTAGAGTTTCGAAGAATGGGGAACTATCAAAAAAAGTAGGGTTCTGAAGGGGCTTGATTGGGAAGATGCTGAGAGGATGTTTCCTCTTGTGGGGAAGGCAGAACTGGTGAAAAAATTTCAGAGTAAGAGGTCTCCCATTTGACATGGAGGTGAAGAATTTCTCCTGAATGTCATTTGTTTTTAGCATTCTCATCCACAGGGAGCTTCAAGGCTCTGTCATTGTCTAACTTAGTCTTGAATATATTGAAAGTTTTTGATCAATAAGAGAGTCAAGGGTTATGGGGAACAGGCAGGAAACGTGAGTTATGGCCATAATCAGATTAGCTATGATCTTACTGAATGGCAGAGCTGGCTTGAGTGCCTGAAGTCTACTCCTGATCCTATTTGTATTTTATTCCTCCTCCATTGTGAATCACAGTATTGTACGTTGCGCTCCAACTATCTTAAGATTTTTTCCAGACTCTTGGCTTTGTCACAAGACAGAGTACATGAATTCCATTAGCGTTTTACAGTCTCACCCAATGCGAAATGCTCCCTTTAATGATATATCCACTTGTACTCTGCATTGATCCTCCTTCCATTGAGTATAATTATGGCTTCATCATAGCACACCTGACACAAATTCTTCTTTTTTTAAGTTCATTGCTCCTTACTGATGACTCTTTGATCTTCTGAAGTATTAACTATACCTCTTATTCTGACATTACCTGCATCTGTGACACAACCCCCTCTTTATACTATATTCACATATCCACATATTGAAATACACAGTGAACAGAAATGACACCTATACTGGACCCACAGCTGAGATTCTAGTAGTCTCATGTTCTTGAATTTAATTGGGAAAAAATCCACTTTCTTTAATACCTAATATCTTGCACTTTCCTGACAAAATTGATGATAAACTGCTGTCCACTCAGACTCTCTATATCGTCTATCCAATTAGTAATCCAATTTTCTAGCCTTCCTCTTGGCAGGTGATTCATTGTTCCTGTCCACTCAAGTGCACATTTGCCTTGCTTCAATTCTTCTCTCTAACTTTTGGGACCAGTCTTTGAAACTATCTTGTGAAGGGCTTAGTATGCTTTCTAAACTTCTGTCGGGCCCAAATAAGATTTGTTAAATAATGTTTTTGTTTAAATTGTTGGAAGAAGTAATATAAAAAGTTGTCTTCAGGCTGCACCTCAATTTTAACTCTTACTACTGGAGTTCCTGTATGTAAAAACCATGAAATATTTCCCCAAAACATTTCTTGATTGGTTTGTCTGTGTCAAACTGTAAATAATTGGATCACTTATTTTCTTAGATGTTCCCGTTACCAGTTGTGTTCTCTGGTCACGTTACCTGTGTGGCTCTAGCAGAGGAGGAAGAGACCTTCTGATAATAGTTCAGTGTAGAAATGTTGAACATTTGTCTGTATGTGCTGGTCTAATGGGTACCTTGAAACATTTAGGAGTTTTAATTTACCTTTTGAACTGTGGATGCTTTAATTTTAAATTAAAGTAGTAAAACTTCAAACCTACAAGATGCAAACTGGACTTAAAAAGTAATTTTAGCACACCTGGTTGTAAAAGGGACTGATAATGGTTCAATTTGGTTTAATTATTTTGAAGTTGCTTTAAGACTGTAATCTGGTTCAATTCATGGTGATGGCAGCCACATGCTCTTGTTTTAGAAAGGGTTAATGGAACATTATCTGAGTATTTCTAACTTAACAGAACTTGTTATAATTATATTCCTGTTTATAATTTATATTCTCCATAATGTGTCAAAGTTATTCTCGAGGTAACAGTCTTGATGTTTATATTGCAGGATTGTAACCTTTTATTCTGCTCTACTTTGCAAACCTAATTTCCTTTGCCTCTCTGGCAGCAATTAAGTTACTGAGATCCTCAAGTCTAGAATTCTCTCCTTAAGCCTTCGGCTTTCTATCCCTCTCTCCTCCTTAAAACCTGCTACTTTGACTAAAGCTTTGGCCATGTGCCTCTGTACTTCATTGACTGAGTTTTAAGTTGCTTTTAATAAAGGCACCTGCACAGCACCTTTTTTAATTCTTTAAGGTACCATATAAATATAAATTGTCAGTATAACTTCTTTGGTACGTGATCTGTCTGGAGTTACAGATGCAGAGAATGCTTAAAGTCATCATCATTCTTTCAGATACTTGTGTCTTGGCATATTTGGTCTACTATTGTCAGGAATCATGCTAATTGTCCTAATTAGAATTTTGCTGCTGAACTTGGTCATACTTCCCTGAGTAAAACAACCAAAATTTTCTCATTGGCAGAAGGGTCAAGAACTGGAGAATGTAGAATTAAGGTGCTGGGTACAAGAACCAAAGAATAAATGAGGACATTTATTTTAAAGCAGCAATGATCAAGATCTGGCCTGAAGGGCTAGTGAAAGCAGATTAAATTGTCACTTTCAGATTGGAGCTGGATAAACACCTAAAGAGAAATAAATTCTAGGGCTCTGACAAAAGGGGTAAAATTGGGTATGGTACTGGCACTAGATAAATTGCTGTTGCAGGGACTGACATGTTCTCACTGGGCCCAATTAACTTATTTTGTGCTGTAATAATTCTAAGATTCTATAAATTGGCTTTATCTTGTGGCAATTTAATACAGGGTCCTTGACTAAGAATTTGTTTTATAGAGTCATACAGCGCAGAAACAGACCTTTCAGTCCAACCCATCCACACCCACCAGGTATTCTAAACCGAACTAGTCTCATTTGGCTGCATTTGGTCCACACCCCTCTAAACCTTTCCTATTCGTGTACCTGGCCAAACATCTTTTAAATGTTGTAATTGTACCTGCCTCTACCACATCCTTTGGCATCTCATTCCATACACACACCACCCTCTGTGTGAAAATGTTGCCCCTCAGGTCCCTTTAAAATCTTTCCCCTCTCAACTTAAACCTATGCCCTCTAGTTTTGGAATCCCCTGCCCTGGGAAAAATACCTTGGTTCTTCACTTTATGTATGTACCTCCTGATTTTATAAACTTCTATAAGGTCACCCCTAAGCCTCTGACACTCCAGGGAAAAAAAAAAGTCCCAGTCTATCCAGACTCTCCTTAGAACTCAAACTCTCTGGTCCTGGAAACATCCTTGTAAAATGTTTTTTGTACTCTTTCTAGTTTAACAACGTACTTCCTGTAGTAGGGCGAACAGAATTGTGCACAGCTCTCCAAATGTGGCCTTACCAATGTCTTGAACAGCTGCAATGCAACATGACATCCCAGCTCCTATACTCAATGCTCTGACCAATGAAGGCAAGCTTGCTAAATGTTTTATTATAACTGGATTAATATTTCAGTTTGAACTCTGAAATCTTGAACCCTTGAAACCCAAGTTTTTTTTAATTCTGAGGACACTAGTATTAGCAAAAATGCAAAGACATGAAGTTGGCAACATTGTTTGCTGTGAACAAAAATCAGAAGTCAATTATGAATATTACTGCAAAAAAGGAGATGATGTCAAAGGTTTTTGTCTTGCATTCATTGGGACAGAATTGTAAGAATACTAAATTTCAAAAGAGATACTCGAGATTCAGACCACTGATTGGTTGGCATGTGGACTCTAGTTGAGGCATTGCTACAGAAGATGCACCAGAGAGCAGTTGCCCTAAAGTTTTTGTTTACATTTTAAAAGTGGCAGGCCAACACTAATTAGTCAAGACATGCCATGGTGAATGCACAGGAGAGCAGTGTTTCCCCAGCTTCCTTTATTT
The DNA here is from genome assembly GCF_021869965.1 of Rhincodon typus. Classification (NCBI taxonomy): domain Eukaryota; kingdom Metazoa; phylum Chordata; class Chondrichthyes; order Orectolobiformes; family Rhincodontidae; genus Rhincodon; species Rhincodon typus. The sequence goes on from NC_063340.1 coordinate 76,015,511, forward strand.
GTAAAGATGCAATAACTACACAAATTCCCTTTTCCTTCAGAGGACTGGGCTCTGCATATGAATATACAGGTAGTTCTGCTATAACATATGTTTAGTTAAAGAGAATTGGCTGTGACATGATTGATGAATAGTGGATGCTGTTTGGATAATGCAAGCTTTCTACTGTACAGTATAGCGATTTTTCTATAGCAATTTCCCTATAGCGTGATTTTCTATGACGATTTTCTATAGCGTGAAGTCTCACAAGAACACAATTATTGTGTTATAGGAGAACTACCTGTATCTATCTTCTACTTAGTCAAAGGGAGCCACATTGCAAGCCCAATGATTATCTCTAGATTAGCGAAAGAGAAGCTTACATACATCGGGTTTGTGCCACTGGAGATGATTTATTCAATTAAAATTGCATGAAACCCTTTATGAAGTTGAAGAATCTCCAAAGAGTGTAATTTTTTCAAAATACAGTGACTTATTATTTCATTTGACTGTAACCTATTTATATTCCCAACAGATTCATTGGAATTATCAAACAACCTGTCTCCTTGTTTTAATAAGTGTTGTTGCTTTCTGCCAGCTAAAATCTTTCTTCCAGAATTGATGGAAATTGATAATTTGGGAGCCAGGTTACCTGTGACTATTATACCACAGTTTTCAAAATGTAAGAAACTTGAAACAAGACACAATTCTTTTCTGGTTGATGAAAATCTTTTGAAGCTTCATTAGCTCAATTGTTATCAGACCTTTGTTAAATACAGAATATTATATAGCTCGGAATGATTATTACTGCATTGAAGTGAGTCTAATTTTACAACAGAAATATCTGTATGTTGGTCTTGCTAATTTTAGGTTTTGAGATAGACGTTATTATTGATGAGACGAGCAAAACGTGCATATTCAAAAATAAAATGGGCAGTTTTGTTATAAAGCCCACTAAAGATTACTCTTCACTTCTGACAGATCTAAGAAAGATAAAAGCAAAGCAGGGTCCAAGAGTGATACAGCAGAGGCGGAATCTGAAGGATTAACACTGCTTGTACCTGATATTCAGCAAACTGCTGAGATTGTCCAGTTGGCAACCACCAGCCTTCGTCAGGCAGCTCAAGGTATGACTATCAACTGTAATGGTGTACTTTTGAAAAAGTAATGTCTGGCATCAGCTGGAAGAACTTGACTTAAATAACCAAGATTTTAGAGTTTTAAAAGAATAAAATCCATGCAGAGTTTTTTTCCTTAAATATTAGCTCTTTTTCCAGGCGTTCTGATGGCATTGCCCTTTGTCAACCTGTCAATCTGAACAGGGAAATGTGCAAAATGTACTTTCACATTGATTTGATAGTTGTAATATAAAACTGCTCATATTGTACACTATCTTCAGATGAAACCTGTGTTTTTTCTCTCTCTCTCGCCCCACCTCCACAACCCAAAAAAAGATAGAGAATTTTTAATCCAAATTCTGTTAAGTTTCTGCTCGGAGTTGAACTCTGCAGGCATTCACATACAAAGAGATTATCGTACAACTGCAGTCCATTTACTTTTAACAGATTGCAATATTTTATAAGTCTCATTCTCTTCAATTCACTGTTCAGAGTAAATTTTTAAAGTAACTGACATTAGCCTTCTTAACTACTCATTTGTGTTTCCCTCGTTTCGTTGTAGGTTTTGACTTGCTAGCAAGCGTGCATTGTGGATCACTATGATCTAGCTAATGTGCAAGACTTAATTGTGTTTTCACAACAGAAGTATTTTATAGTCAGTGCAAAATACATTGCAGCTCAGCCAGATCCTTTCTTTGTGTCTGCATGCAATTACAGAAAAGGTACTGATTGGAAGTGATAAGTAGCAGGATTTCCAGTGAGTATTTCATGTTCCTAGCCCAAAAACACTGAACTGAAACTACCAATCTACTGTGCCAACTGATACCACTTAACTCCAAAATGAGATCGAACTAAAGAAAAAGAAATTGCATTTGTATAGTAACTAGGACAGTCTCTGGCTCTGTTTCAAAACTGTAAAGCCTATTTAGAAACATGGAATTTACAGCACCAACAGGTCATTCAGCTCAACTGACCTATGCCAGTGTTTATGCTTCACATCAGCCACCTTGTGCCCTCTGTTGTTCCAACCCTATTGTTATCTCTTTCTGCTCCCTTTATTGAAACCGTGAGCAAGGCCTCTTCAGAGATCTCAGCCCCATGTTGGATTTGCTGCCATAATCATTCCCTGGTCCTCTGTTTCAGAAAAGAAAATTGCTGAATCAACAAAGAAGGCAATGGCACGACCGAGGCCTTTAGCAGTCACACGTTCTCTGGAGGAAAAGTATGTCGCTGCAATGAAAAAGCTGCAATTCGGTAAGTTTCATTTAATGTACCATGTGTAAAAGAATCTGATTCAGAACACATGGGATTTCCTGTCTATAATGCTTTACATAATTAAATATCTATCTGTGTCATTCCTCAATAGCTTAGTGATCAATACAGTACATGACATTGATGTTACAGTTGTTGGCAGCATACTTTAGCTGGGAGGTCAAAGCCAGGGTTCCCTCTGTTAATGGCTATCGAACAGACTTGGAGTTGTGCACATAAATGTTGGGCCAAGTTTGAACTTAGCTGTTTCAGTTTTCCCCCATGAGTCTTTGAGCAAGCACCATAATGGCTATTGAAAACTGGAATTTTAACCTGAAAGATAGTTGTTGCTTTCTGGAAGATGATTAAACAGTGACAACAAAGGCCCAAAAAGTTTAATTATTTTTACTGCAAATGGATGTCTCCAAATCACTACACTTGGGGTTTGCATTTTAGATCTATTTTTGAATTTATAATTGGTTAAAATGTTAATGTTTGGAAACGTGGGCATGTCAGTGTCGCTTTCCTAGAAGTTGCCCTTTGACCATATACGTAACTGACAAATGTTCCCTGTAAGTACAGCAGTCTGGAACATATCTCAGTGCAACAAACAGGCTACATGCAACAAAGTAAAATTACAGGAAATTTGGATTTTTGCTTTAAATGGTAAGCTTTACAGTTTATTTAGGATTGAACTGTATTTGAGTGTAATATTTGCATTCATAGAGTACACAAGCATTTCAATTTTCAAATGAATAAACACTTGAGTATATACACACATATACTTGCAGCGGTGCATTTGTATAACAATTTTTAAAAATCAAAATAGGTAGATAGCTGTATTTGGGAATTAATTCTCCATTAGAAAATGCCAGATCATGAAATAAGTATGAAAACATCTGAATAATGAGAAAATAAAATGAAAACATTGAGAGTAGTTATAGAGAAGTGATTAACAGATTGCTCTAAAACAGTTGACGCAGACTTCCCCCACCACCAGGGAATTGAAATAATTGTTGCTATATCCCTATTGAACCCTGAGGAACATAGCACAAATAGTAAAAGACAGGCAATATTTAGAACATCTAGGTTGAGTATCTAGAACTCGCCTCCTTTTATGATTGTGCATTAAATGTTCTGTTCACTATTGTCTGCATAACCATATTCTATCTGTGGTCTATGTATGTTTTTTTGCAGCAGATCTGCTTGGTTCTTTATATGTTTCTGAGATCACCAGAACAGCTTCAAAATTCTGCAGCCTAATCTTTGCCAGTGCAGATCTGATACCATAAGCAAATTTGTGACAACATACTCATTTCTGAAAACTGATTAGTCTAACAAAAATGATGCACTGTATTGGTTAAAAGCTAGCATTTTGGATTTTTGTTCTCCTTGCCCCACTACCTCCAGATAAAGCTTGTTCCTCTGTTTCTAATGTTGTTTAGAGGATTCTGCTTAAAAAAAGCTTTTATTTATTTAATGCCTTGCTCAACCTCAGAATATCCTTGATGCTTTACAACCATTGAAGTACTTTTGAAGCATAGTAATTGCTATATTGTAGGAAACAGGTAGTCAGGGCAACTTGATGCTCATACCCTTGCTCTTTTAGAGTGCCAAAAATGAATTGGACTTTTTTTGTCTGGTCCTTAAATTCCTAGGTGACTTATTTAAGCTGCATTTCTAATTAGTTATTAAATGTGTTATGAAGATGCATATTATTATTGCTACATGAACATTTGAGTTCTGATATAGGGTAAAAAATGAATTTTAGACTTTCTGTGAAGATCAGACCTATGTTTTTCTAAAGGTCAGTAAGTAATTGTTAACATTGAGTTTGAAACAGCATCCAAAAGAAGTCATATTTCAGCTGAGTGACAAAGCAAGATAGTTGCTGAAGCATTGGCTGACTTCAAGTTTACAACTACCAGAGAGAAAAGGAGCCAGAAGCAGTTTCATGCAGGGGGAAAGAGGCCCATTACAGCAGAGGTGCTGTTATTAGCAGTTTCTAATAAGACAACACTGGAGAGAAGTCCCAGATCGCTGACAAGTCAGCGAGGAAAAGGTCTTCTGCTTCCAGGACTCTGTGTTGTCAGAGGAAAACATCCTACAAGGTTGTTGAAGACAGGAGTTTTGGGAACCCATGTTAAGTATTAGTGAGCTCTGTTCATAGTTTGTTTCAAGGGTCTCGGAGGCAGACATTAACTGAAGAAAATAATATCTAGTGAATATGCAGCAGTTTGCTGAAAGGAAATTGATAACAGCCATGCCAGCTCAGAAACGAGCCTTATCCTTGAGATAGGGATGACTGATCACTAACATTTTGAGTGATTGTAAAAGTGTTATTAGGGTAAAAGAGATGAATCTATTGGTCTAATGTTTGAAATGAGATTGTTCCAATTGTAATTACCTAGTTTTAATTTTTTTAAAATTCATTCATGAGATGTGGGCATTTGTTGGCTAGAGCAGCATTTATTGCACATCCCTGATTGTCCAGAGAGTAGTTAAAAGTCAGCCACATTGTAGGCAGACCAGATAAGGATAACATATTCCCTTCCTGAAAAGGCATTAGCGAATCAGGTGAGTTTTTACAATTATCAACAGTGGTTACATCGTCACCATTAGTCTCGCTTTCAATTCCCAATTTCATTGAATTCACATGTCACCAACTACAATGATGGGGTTCAAAACCCTTATGCTAGAACATAAGCCTAATTTTCTGGATTGCTAGTCCACTAACATTATCACTGCCTCCACCAAACGTATAATGTAATATAGCCTGTGTGTTTGACAACCAGAAAATCTATTCAACCTAAGTTCACTTTCCAGCTGTTGATCCATAACCCTGTAGGCTGTGGCACTTCAAGTTTTCCTGACCACCTTATTGGTTAATGATATTTTGCATATAAAGCGTCATCTCAAATTTTATACCTGTACTTAAAAATGGTTTTCTTTTTAGATACTGCTGAGATGGTCACAGAAGATGATGATGGAAAGTTGATCTTCAAAGTAAATTACCATTACATGTCTCAGGTGAAGAATGCCAGTGATGCTAACAGTGCTGCCAGAGCTAGACGCCTTGCACAGGAAGCTGTCACACTCTCAACATCACTGCCTCTTTCTTCTTCATCCAGTGTATTTGTGCGTTGCGATGAGGAGAGATTGGATATCATGAAAGTAAGTACAAAACAATGAAGCTGAAGTAGTTTTATTTTAATGCAACCTATTTTTCTAATCAACCTGTTAAGAGATGTTATTACATGCCTCTGGAGCAGGTGGAACTTGAACCCAGCCCTCGTGGTCCAGGTGCAGGGACACTACCACTCCCCCACAAGAGGGGTTCCGAAATAGTCTGTGCACATTCAAATATCCTTGATGTAAATCCCAAGGTTTCCTGCAAATTTGTTCAAAATGTTATTAGTTCATTACGAACCATCAAATGTCTCCTATTCAAAAATGTTGAATTATGGTTGTGCTATTGTAAGAGGCTTTGAACAAAGCTTTTGGGACAGAAGGAGAAAATATATCGCGTCAGGAAACCTGCACAATACTGACATCGTTGTCACCAGCTGCAGATGTGCAGTTACTTGCTAGTCACCTGGCCACTCTATTGGCCAGAGAGTTTGCAACATGTGACTTAAAACTAAAATGTGTTACCTTTTGTTCACATGGTAAGCCACTTAAATGTGTTTGAAAAGTTTGTTTTACTTTCTATCCATTCATGAATTGATGATAAGAATAAAAGCTAAGATGTTTGCATTAATTAAAAGGTGAACTTCTCGTTGTAAATGGACCATGATTTGTAGCCATCTAGTATTAGTACAGTTGAATCAGCACCATTTAAATTAAAATAGAGGTGGGGATACCACCACTATGCCACAGGGGTGTCATCTTGTTTATTCCTTTATAAAAATAAGTTAGACAGCCCTTAATGGGGCACTGTAACAAAAATCAAACTGCTAACGAAACTCACCAAAATTAAACCAAATTATTGTTATCGGGGTGAAGATGCACCCCAGCCCCTGCCATCCTCCTTTCTAGATACAGGTATTTTTAACTAACCTGTTCACACATCTAATGACATGTCTGAAGCAGGGAGGACTTGCATCTGAGCCTCCTGGCTCAGAGGTAGGGACATTACCACTGCACCATAAGCGCCTCTGATATTTTATAGTGTTAAATGTTAACCGTCAATGGGAAGACAATGGCCTAGTAGTATTATCACTGTACTGTTAATCCAGAGACCCAGGTAATGGGTTCGAATCCTGCTCTGACCGATGGTAGAATTTGAATTCAATAAAAAACTGGAATTAAGAGTCTGACGATGACCACAAAACAGTAGTCAATTGACGGAAAAAGAAAGCCCATCTGGTTCATTAATGTCCTTTTAGGGAAAAAAAAACTGCCATCCTTACCTGGTCTGAACTACATGTGACTCCATACCCACAGCAATGTGGTTGACTCTTAAGGGTCCTCTGGGAAGAGCAATAAATTGCCTGCATCTCATGAATGAATAAAAAAAATCCACCACTGGAGCAGGTAGGACTTGAACCCAGGCCATTTGGCTCAGAGGTGGGGTCAGTACCACTATATTCTAATCAACCTGTTCAGAGATGTTATTACACATCTCTAAAACAGGTGGGTCTTGAACCCAGGCCTACTGGCTCACAGATAGGGACACCTACCACTACACCACAAGCATCTTCATCCATCTTTTTATACTGCATCTAAGGGCCTATTTGGTTAATTCTGGTAAAGGATGAATCACCAGTGAATTTTAATGAGAAGAAATACTTGGTTTCATAAGTTGTAGTTTATTGCATGATAACAATAAGGCACATGTTACATTGGCTAAACGCTCATAATAAATAAAATGATCAGGAGGCAATGATGGTACATTTGGCCTCATCAGGACCAAAAGGAGCTGGACTCCTCTTTCTCCACCTGAGGCTATATGACCTCATTGGATTGTGTGGAGCTTAATCCAGTCTCCAACATGAACCCTTTCAGCAATATTACATTATATAACACTGAATGTGACAGAAGATCTGATTTTAGAAATTCCTGCATTATTGATTTTCGATGACAATTGGCCAGTTTTAAATCTGTTTCTGGAGATGTTATGTGTCAGATTTATGCAATAATTTCTTACTGTATGTCAGCTTTCTCTGAAAATTTAAATGGTAAAGTGAATATACTGGAATTATAGTTTGTTTTTAACCACTCATTCCTCCTTCCATCAGGTTCTAATCACAGGACCATCCGATACACCTTATGCAAATGGCTGTTTTGAATTTGATGTATATTTTCCTCAAGATTATCCAAATTCTCCTCCACTTGTAAACCTGGAAACCACAGGAGGACACAGCGTACGATTTAACCCAAACCTTTACAATGATGGAAAGGTAATGAATTAGATTGAAGGTTGTTTGTGTTCAAATAAAGCTGGATTTGTTCAGAAATCCTGAAAAATTATCTTCTGCTTTATACAGCAAAGATAAAAGTATAACATGTACATAGCTGATTGGCCCAGTGTAAGGTAATTTTGTGAAATCTACTTAAAGGTTGGGTTTTTGCGTAGATAAAACAAATAAGTTTCCATGTAGTTTGTAATGAGTAGAAGAGGCCATCGCTGCAGTCAACTTTTAGTCTTGGGTTTGTAGAAATTTGTGAAAGAAATGCACAGAATTATCCATTTTATAACCTATATTCTGAATTTAGAAATAGTTTATATTTTGTGGTATTTGGTTTTTTGCATTTCTGGTTCAATTTTTACTGCCAGCACTTGTTTATTAGTTTGAGTTAATTGTAATGGTAAAACAAGGGAAGAGTGGTCCAAACCACTGAAAGGCAAATTTTGGTTTGATGTCAGGATGTTCTGTTCACATACAGTGTGGAATTTAATCCAGACAAGGAAGGTCTTACCCACAGCTGGAGAGCCAGCCTCGTCACTTCCTTTAGCCATCCCCAAAGTGCTGATCAGACACATAACCGGGAAGCAGCAGGCTTTGCCCAGGATCAAGGGCCTGGGGGTGGAATCCAGCCTCCACCCCACACTTGTGACCTGTCAGCCAATCAGTCAGCATCTGCCCATTGCAGACAGAACCATCAGGAGTGGTGGCAGCTGCCAGCAATATGTCCACCAGAGACTCATAGGAAACTGCGTGCTGGATAGGGGTTATGGAGGAGCTGCGGACTTCAGGAGGTAGCTTTCGGCAGCAGCAGCACCCTCCATGATGCAGAGTTCCTCAATCTGGTGCTGAGTGCCTGACAATTTGCTCCTGTGCACCAAACATGCTGTAAAGGAGAGCATTAAATTCCACACTCAACACCCATTTAGATCTGGGTTACCTTGCTGACTCTCCACAGCTTTTTACTTTAAACTGGTTCTGCATTCTTTATCCATTCAGTTGGTTTATTCTTAATCATTTTAAATTCTCAGTTGTAACAACTCTTAAACTTGTGCCTTGTAGGAATTAACTCAAGATTACTTCCTCTCACAGCTAAGATCAGTAAGGTGGTCTTCCTTACGTCATGTGTCTCAAGTTTATTCTGTGCTGCTGATGCAAGATGACATTGAAACTGTAGGATTTAACAAATATTAAAAATAATTTGCACCTCAATGTTGGATAATTCAGTGGCCAATTATTCATAAAATCTGTTGGGATGAAGTCTTGCCAAGTCCCACAAAATCCTTGAGCAATGTGGCACAGTAATTGTGTGTGTCTCTGACTCTTGGCATGATTTTTTTCTCCAGGTCTGTTTAAGCATTCTCAACACCTGGCATGGAAGACCCGAGGAGAAGTGGAATCCTCAAACTTCTAGTTTTTTGCAAGTAAGCAGAAAGTGTTTGCTATTCATTTAGGGTGATGTGGTAAACAAAATTCCCTTAAATCTAATAGTGTTGTTCATCCAATCAGCATCAATTATTAATATTTCTAGCAATGCAAATTTTTTTTCCCAGTGTTGACAGGTGTTATCTATCCAGTGCTAGTTGAAAGATACTAAGCGTTTGTCCCCGCAGAGGTGCACAGAACTAAAATTTACGAGAGACGTTGTGTGTTTTTGGCACAAGAGACATCACTTTTAAAATCTAAGAATTTGTGTATTTTGAATATAGAATAAAATGCAAAAAAAAAGACCCTAGTATTTACTTGATTTTCCGTCTTGCAATTGTACAGGGTATTGTTTCTATAATGCGTTAGATAGTGAAATATCTTGTGCCTCAAATCTGGATCTGAGTCCATTCATTCGTATCATAGTAAGCAATGCTGTTGTCAGATGTGGTCTGCAACGCAGAACAAAAGCTTCGAGTGTCTAAATGTGCCACCCCTATTTTGACACCCTGCGAGAGACACTTAACAGATTTTACACTATGTACATGATTTTGATCTTGTAAAAGTTGTCAAGAACAATGATGCAGTCTAAATAAAAAGCAAAAGAACTGCGGATGCTGTAAATCAGGAACAAAAACAAAGTTGCTGGAAAAGCTCAGCAGGTCTGGCAGCATCTGTGAAGGAGAAAACCGAGTCTGCCTCATTTTGATGATATGGAGGAGTTGCCACTTTCTAATCCTGGAAAGTTGATGGTGGCTTATTGTTAGAGGAAAGTGGTTAAATATCAATGAAAAGTGACTGAAAATAATTCTTAAAACTGAGTAATAAACAATGGCAAAATCTGAAAACCCTTTTAACTTGTTAGATCCACATACTCACCCTCCACTCATGATTTACGTTAAATCTCGCTTATGATTTACTGTCCGCCTTTGTCCTATATTCATATAATTTTACTTGAATATTAACAACTCACCCACTCTGAGGGTAAAATCTCAAATTAAAAGTTTCTAGAGATATTGAAACCTATCTTTCGTGGAGTACTTGTACTTCATGAAGTACGTAGCAAGATGTTTTACCAAAGAAGTGCACACTCTTGACTCAGTTTCTGATCAGATTTAACCTCAGGAATACTGATTTAGGAACATTGGGTGTGATTTACACTGTGAAAGTCAGAAGTTTGCGTGCATCCTTTGCTCAAGCATAGTTTGTTTGTTCCACAAATTTGTAACCTGTGGAAATTTTTAATGAATACTTGGTGCAGGGGGCCTCAATTTTTTTGTTTTATTCCTGAGATCTGGACAGTACTAATGAGCTTTCATTTTACTAGCAGTTTAATACTTGTTCTTGACAACTCTTTCAAGGTCAATTAGCTAAAATTTAAGTCATGAAATTGAAGGCAAATAATTGACTTAGTTAGGCGATAGAAGACTGGGTAGGCATAGTGACTGTTTATCTGAATGAAGCATCCAGTGCTCTGTGTGTGTTGGGATCTCAAATATTTGGTTTACTGATGACTTGGATTACACAATAGAGAGATATAACTGTGCAAGATGCTATGGTTGCTGAAAATCTGAAGTAAAGGCAGGAAATGACATAAATATTGACGAAATCTGACTGCATCTGTGAATGGAGAAACAGATTGTTGATTTGTTGAAACAAATGTTTAAGCTTGGTGGTCCTTTGACAGAAAGGTTGGCAATATAGAAAGTACATTTGATGGGAACATAAAATTACAGATACGGATTGGACAAATGGGGCAACCTGTGGGAGATGGAGTTTAACACACAAGTTGATAATGCAGCAAGTAGTTAAGTAGGTGATTACTGCCGGGGTGGATACGAATCCTGACAAGCTGTGCTTGTAAATTGGTCATTTAATGAGTAACACAGATGATTTGGTAGTGGTTTAAAAAAAATCCAGGTAGATACGAAGGGGGAACGGGCATCTGGAAAGAGGAGGTAAGACTGAATAGTCAATAATGTGTCTTGGTTCTGTCTCACTGACTTGACTGGCTTGGATCCAGATTTAGATAAATGTGAGATCATCCATTATTGCCAAAAACTAATAGTTCTGAGTGTCATTTAAAGAGAAAAGCTAGAAGTTGTGGAAATCCATAAAGAACTAGCTACTTGTGTACATAGATCATAAAATGTAATTATCAATTACAAAAATATTCAAAGACGTCGGGGGTGTTAATTGCTAGAGATGGGATTCCTGTCCCCCTCACTGGAGTAAGTGCTGCCTCAGTGCACTGGCTTGCAACTCTGTGGACCCAGCAACAATGGCCAGGACTTGGATTATCAGCAGGTACATTGAAACTCTTGGAGTCCCAGGAGCATGTAGGTGAATAGGTCTCCTAACAGGCTGGGGACATTTGGAGAGATAAAGGGGCTCAATCAATAAAGCAGAGATGTTAACAAATGGCGCACCTTGCAGAAGGGGAGCCCAATGTGGAAAGGAGGCTGCTCCATCCATTCCCCTGATGCTTACTCAGGGGGTCTCGCTGGCCATCCCTACTTAGCTCCATCCCTGAAGTTGTCTTACTAGCCTCAAAATTTAATCCAGGTGGATAGTGATTGCTAATGTCCACCTAAAAGGCTTCAATTGGAGCAAGTATGTACAGGGTGGGGTAGGCCTCCCACTACCCTGTAAAATTGCAGATGGTTTGGGGTGGATGAGAGGGCAGTGGAAGGTCATCCAAGGAATTTTACGGCCTCCACCATGCCTGAAAAGTGCCAGCAGGAGACTCTGTAAAATTCTGGCTCTTTATTGCAATCCAGCAGCTTTCATGATTATTTTTTTGGTACTGGCTTGTAAATTGTGTGTTGGAAATTCAATTTCACAAATTTGCAGTCTTGGCTTTGAAATGTCAAACCCTGAGTTGCTGGTCTCCAATTATAACCACTACAAAATGTTTACTCCTTACATTCAGGTAAATACTTGATCAGTGGAATTTTCACCTTCATATCTCAAAGTATTTGTAAGAGCTGCTTTGTAGTAATCAGATATTAATTTGAACAAATCTGAATTATAACTATTTGGTCAATGATTATTGACTGGATGTCTCATTCCACAATATTTACAAGCCAAGCAATAGTTCATCTCCTGTACACTTTTCATCTGACTTTTTATCCAACCAATCATAACTCTCAATTAAAAGAAATGTATTTAGCAGTTGAATTGTTGCTTGCAAAGTGCAATATTTTGGGAATGACTTGAACTTGGATCCCTACAAAAAATGTAATTCAGTGTGAAGTGGAGCTTTTAGCGCACTTCATTTTCCATAATATTAGTGTCCACTTACGGTTTAATCACAGGGCTTCAAACATGTGACAGTGGTAGCCAGAGAGATTTGTGATTACACTGTAAAATAAATTGGCAGTTGTGCTGTTGTTGTACTACAAAAGCACCCTCCTTACCTTTTTAAACAGTTTTGTTTAACAATTGCAGTGTAGTAATTTTATTGCTGCGTTAAATGAATCAAAATTGAATAAAAATAGTCCAATTAGCCACTTTTTTCCTCCAATAAGCAATTTTCATAAACTGAAGAAATTGCTAAAATTTAGGATTTTTTTCTTTCTCTACACACAGCCAAGTTTGTTCTTGCCTAAACTCAATTGTCATCTCTGTAATCAAAATATGAAACCGGTTTTTTTTTCCCCAGGTGCTAGTGTCAATCCAGTCTTTGATACTGGTAGCAGAGCCTTATTTTAATGAACCTGGCTATGAGAGGTCAAGAGGAACACCCAGTGGCACTCAGAGTTCCAGAGAGTACGATGGAAATATAAGACAAGCAACTGTAAAATGGGCCATGCTTGAACAAATAAGAAATCCCTCGCCATGCTTTAAAGAGGTATGTTTCATTTAAACTTTGTGGACTGTTGATGTTTGAAGTTTCCGATGTTAAGAATCCAGTTAAAAAAGAAAATTTCTAAAATGGGAGCTTCCCAGTGTAATGCACTGTTGATCTGAAGATCATTTTCATCTCGAGCAGATGGATACCTTTATCATGGTACCATCATTCTGTAATTGGAAAGGATAAAGGAATAGAGGACATGTTACAAGTCTATTTAAAGTTCATTCTGCATAGTGGATCATAATTTTACCACAAGCCATCGTCGCCTAATGGATCTGTTTAGATCCCAATTTTTATTTGATGTAGGATTTCTGCAAGATACTGGAAATCAACTTGGAATCTTGGAATACATCAGAAAGGATATTTGTTTCTCACTTCTGTTTTTATTTTGTCAGTTACCTTAAGTCTGCCCATTCTGGTGAAATAAATCCTTTCTTTTGTAAGCATTAGTTGTGTTGAAAGCCAGCATTCTGTGAAAAATTGTAACATTCAGGGGTATAGCGATTTCTAAGAGTAGTTAGATGTCAGCACTCAGTTCTGCCTGGGTGATTTAGCTCCAGCCATTGCACAGGCAGACAAAGTTAGCTGTACTGACATTATTGATGTGTGTCTTGATTTGGAAGCCAAAGTCAACTCTCATCATATGATCATGCGCAATGCCGTTGATGCCCAGGCAATCCTCGCTTTACTCAACAGCTCTGCTCAGAATCCTGCTCTCTCATTCACCATTTTGCTCGGTTCCCTGCTCTTTTTAAAAGCAATAAAAGAACCTAGGTTCCCCAAGCAGTCAAGTGGATTTGAAACAAAATGTTTAAGCCTTAAAAGTATTCCTTTTGTTTGCAGAGGATGTGTCTCTGTCTGAATGCCTGTTACTTTTACCAAATGTAAATAAGCCATTTTACAAGTTTAATTGTATTGAACTGGATGTTAGAGTAACCCTATGTAAACCCAGGATTGTTCAGAAAGTGCTGCCCACACGCCACACATTTTGTTCTGGATTTTGCAAGCATTTGGTGATTGAGTGTATAAGCAGTCTTTTCTGAATAAGTGAAGTAATGTGCTGTTTGATTCAATTGGCCAATTGCTGGAACATACAGCTTTACATACCTGACATTACACAGGCATTGATGTTCATACATGACATGGAATTGTTTGGACTGATAGCAGCATTTTGTTAGTTAAAAATCTACTACCGGGCACTCCACTGTGGTAAATCTACCATTACTGGTCAGTACTCACATATGGATTCATACAGCTCCGCCACTTGCTTTGTGTTTGGCCTTGTCAACGATATCATAAATAGGGCCCTAGCATTTTGCTCATTGTGCAAGATTGATGCAGGAATACAATGTATCTATCCTGATCAGATCGTTGTTTGCTGTGTGTGGCTCAAACTCCCATATGGATGAAAAGCTAATGCCTTTACACGTGAAAAATGCTGGTCCACTGCAGATTACCCTGGAAAGGCAAGGTAGCTCAAATATTTGAACAATGGGTTAGGCAATCCTGTATTACGCTGCAACTATGCAATGCATGTAGCAGTGGTATTTTATACTAATGCTGCTGTCAGATGTTCTGACAAAAGAACAATCTGCTACCCCACATTTGAGCAATTTTGTGTATGAATTTCAGTACCAAAGTGATGTCTGATAATATGCCATACATCCCTGTGCTTAGTCAATAAATTCAAACTGTCTCTCTGATTGTTCATAACATGCAGAGTACAGACTGTTTCCAGCTCACATATGCAAAACCCAAAACAAAATACCTGCTGTTAGATGTTATTCCATGATTGGGCAGCACTTGCTGGAGAATTTTGAGTGTATTAATTCCCATACTAACAACCAGTTTAAGAATATCAATCAGGCTTGTAACGTGGCTCAGTTACACTTGCTCCAAGCAAACAACCTTCATGCACAGGGATCCCATTTTTGGCAAACAAAAGAAAAATGTTCAAGCCTTGTACCATTGTTGAACTACCCAGGAGCTCATGGAGTCTATGGTTCCCCGTTGCCTGTTACATGGCTATACGTCAGCCAATCAGAGTTGACCTGCTTAGCAATCTGCACCTTTTTGTCCTTTAATATAAATTGTCATAATATTAGAAATTTGAAATTATTGCATTTGTTTCAATGAATGCAAGATGAAAAGCTTCAGCATCATTTGTTTTCTTCAGCAATATTATAGGCAATTGTACATTCCAGAAGGATCTCCTGCAATTTTCATGTGTTGTCCAGGATACACAGTTTAGACATTAATCTTGTTAAATTGGATTTGCTTACATTTCTATTTGTAAGGACATGTACAGTGATGAAGTTAACACAAGTTTCATAATAGGAATGTGCTGACTGTGTTGGAGCATTGACATTGAACACAAAATGTCATAAAGTCTGGAATAGATCTTAAATTGACAAATGTCAATACTTATCAGTCATCCTGCTAAATATAGTTTTTCATACAAAAATTACTGGCTTCAACCAAATTAATAATTCATGCATATAATACAATTAATTTGCTATGCCTGTAAATTGATGCATATTATAATTTATATTGTGTTGAAGACTAGATTTTTGTACAGAAAAACTAAGATAATCTGAGAATTTGCTCAGTGTATTCTAAATCTGAGCCTGGTATTGATAAAGTTGTTATGTCGACTATGTTTGATATTTTTTCAAAGAGCCTTTAATATTTTTTGGAAGGTTGGCTGAACAGTTTATAGATCGGAACATCTTGCAGATAACAATAAATTATTTTTGTACTGATGAGTTCAAGTTTAAATTTAAGCTGAGGTGAAGATTGTTTATTATTATCACATATGTAGCTTGGGATGGTTCGTAGGTTACTTTGATTCTTGCATCTTAAAACAGCAAAAGGATAAGCACCAGAGAATTGTACCATTGAGATATTGTCACGCATGGTATTGTACCAAAATGATAAATCTGTGGGTGTATGCTCAACAATAAGCTAAATTACATTTGACGAAAAGCTTTGTAGAGATGATGTTGGGAAAGGCCATATATGTATTAGGTTTTCTTAATTGTCTTTGTAGTTAGTGACTTTCTTGCTAATGGAAGTGTATCTCCTGTTTTTGAAGTGGTTCATTCTCTTGCCTGTTAACTTGCTAAGCTTACTGAATGTAGATTGTCGTCTGCTCCAAGGATAGAATATTGTACAGTAGTAAACCCACAAAATGATGCTCAAGGTCTGATGTGTTTGCAGAAATAAATTACACTTGGCTTCGGTCAAAAATAATTTTAATTAATCATCGACAATGTTTTTGCACCCCTCTTTCCCACTTGTCCCACTCCTATTCACCCCACATACAGTAAGTTATCCCATCATGAAGTAGTATCTACATGCCTTGGCTTCATTCAAGGATTATCATTGATTTACAACATGCTGAAACTTAGCAGCTGCCCTAACCTAAAGCACTGAGCATTGCTTCTCACCATTGGGTCATAGTTGAGATTACCTTAGGAAGACCGAGTCTTGTCTTGAGCTTTACGTTACCAAATGTATAACGTGAATCGGCCATTTTTAGGTTACAGCCTAAGACTTTGTAATATGTTCCCACTTCTAGGGAAAGAGCTACTTTCAGTGGCTTTGTACAAGATTGTCCACACTTGTCTGAAAATTTAGAATTGATATAATTTATAGTTTGAAATTCCTCTAGGCTAGGAATTTGTCAATCAGGAAAAAGAAGAATGAAAAACTTATAGAAAGTTTTTCCTTTTAAAACTTTTATTTCTCTTCCTTCAAATTGGTATTTTAGAAAACAGTTGATTCTAATCTGTTAAAACTGACCTTTGGACAGCTATGTTTGGAAACAACGTTCTTCAAGCCTTTGATTTATTTCAAGATTGAAACTTTTTTTTGTAGAGGCACTGCAATAATGTCAAACAGAGTAACGTCACAGACTTGTACATTATAATCTTACTTCAAGGATCTTTCCTTTTCATTAACTGCAACTTATTCAACGTGCAAGATATGCTTTATTTGTTTATGGGATCTGGGTGTATCTACACCCCAAGGGCTGCAGTAGTTCAAGAAGACAGCTCACCATTAACTCTGGGGGTTAGGAAATAAATGCTGGCATACTCTGTCCACAACCCGTGAATGATAATATAACATCTTGCCTAAAACAAATCATATGTTCCAGAACTCACTGGATTCCAGGAGGATTCTGGTGGCTTGGAAAACTGCTACTATTATGTTCAGAAAGGGAGAGACAGAAAGCATGAAAATATAGGCCAGTTAGCATAATATTTCAGAAAATTTTAGAGACCCTGATCAAAAATGAAATAGCAGGACATTTTTAGAACAACTTAACACAGAGTCAGCATGATTTTTGCTAAATCTGATAAAGTGCCACGCACAACAATATAGGAGGATCTCATGAGCTGAAATAAAAGAAGGGTTGAGACCTGGGCAGATCAGCTATTGCCTTATTGAATGGCAGGACAAGCCTGAGGGGCTGAATGGCTTTGTACATGCCATGAGGTTATGCAGCTCTATAAAACTCTGGTTTGACCACACTCAGAATATTGTGTCCAATTCTGGTCACCTCATTATAGGAAAGATGTGGAAGCTTTAGAGAGGGTGCAGAGGAGATTTACCAGGATGCTGCCTGGACTGGAGGGCAGGTCTTATGAGGAAAGGTTGAGGGAGCTAGGGCTTTTTTCTTTGGAGCGAAGATGGATGAGAGGTGACTTGATAGAGGTGTAGAAGATGATGAGAGGCATAGATAGGGTGGATAGTCAGAGACTTTTTTGCCCACGGCAGAAATGACTATTACAAGGGGGCATAATTTTAAGGTGATTGGAGGATGGTATAAGGTAGATGCTCTTTGCACAGAGTGGCGGACGAGTGGAATGCACAGCCGGCAATGGTAGTGGAGTCCGATACTTTAGAGACTTTTAAGCAACTCTTGGATGGGCACATGGAGGATAGTAAAATGTTGGGTATGCAGGGTAGTTTGATCTTAGAGTAGGATAATAAGTCGGCACAACATCATGGGTCGAAGGGCCTGTACTGTGCAGTAGTGTTCTATGTTCTAATTTATATTATTAGTGAAATACAGGAAATTCAATTTATTAATGAGGCAGTGGTTCTGAGTTAGACCAGCAAAAGTTGAAGATTTGACTAACAGTAACATGTAAAGTGACACTAGGCAGGTACCAATATGCTGCAGTGCAACTAAAGATGTGCACTTTAATCAGAAGAGTGTGCAGGAGCCTCTGGGAAAATTGTGACAAGCTAATTCTGGTTTGCGAGATCTCTTGACCTTCTAATTGTCAGTGGAGGCCTCCATTCATACATCCAACAACTGAGGTATTTGGTCCCATATATTGTGCTAATAATTATAGCTGTCTTGGTTTGCTTGGAAAAAGCTGTATAGAGGTGTCATTGATGTGAATAGGCGAAAAGATTTTTGTTTTCCTCTGGCCAATGCAGCAGGCTGGTTGAGAAGAACTTGAGGCAATAAAAAACAGTTTTAAAAAATGCTTCCCAATGGGTGATGCGAGGCCTGGAAAACAGAAGGAACAATGCCTCGTTTTATGCTTAAGTACTTACAGGCCTCTAAGTCTTAATGTTGACTTTCATAACTTCTGAAAACTGACTGCATGATTTTTTTTTCTTGATTTTTCTTACATTCACGCTCCGCTCCACTCTGTCTCTCTGCTGCCAGCAAAAAAAATACTTGTCATGTTTGTGCCTTGATTTCTTTGCTTAGTTCTGACCTATTTTGCCTGCTTTCATACCTTAATTTACACCTATTTTATATCTTTTTTTCCCTCTTTCACTACCATTAACAACCCCTCCTCTTTTACAATGGGTCTCTACACTGACTGTCCCTTTCTGCTCCTCTATCTCTGTCAAAAGTTACTAAGTTACTAGTGGTGTACCTCAAGGATCTGTTTTGGGGCCACTGCTGTTTGTCATTTTTATAAATGACCTGGATGAGGGCGTAGAAGGATGGGTTAGTAAATTTGCGGATGACACCAAAGTCGGTGGAGTTGTGGATAGTGCAGAAGGATGTTGTAGGTTACAGAGAGACATAGATAAGCTGTAGAGCTGGGCTGAGAGGTGGCAAATGGGGTTTAATGCGGAAAAGTGTGAGGTGATTCACTTTGGAAGGAGTAACAGGAATACAGAGTACAGGGCTAATGGTAAGATTCTTGGTAGTGTGGATGAGCAGAAAGATCTCGGTGTCCACGTGCATAGATCACTGAAAGTTGCCACCCAGGTTGATAGCGTTGTTAAGAAGGCGTACGGTATGTTAGGTTTTATTGGTAGAGGGATTGAGTTTCGGAGCCATGAGGTCATGTTGCAGCTGTACAAAACTCTGGTGCGGCCGCACTTGGAGTATTGCGTACAGTTCTGGTCACCGCATTATAGGAAGGATGTGGAAGCATTGGAAAGGGTGCAGAGGAGATTTACCAGGATGTTGCCTGGTATGGAGGGAAGGTCTTATGAGGAAAGGCTGAGGGTTTTGAGGCTGTTTTCGTTAGAGAGAAGAAGGTTAAAAGGTGACTTCATAGAGACATACAAGATGATCAGAGGATTAGATAGGGTGGACAGTGGGAGCCCTTTTCCTCGGATGGTGATGGCTAGCACAAGGGGACATAGCTTTAAATTGAGGGGTGATAGATATAGGACAGATGCCAGAGGTAGGTTCTTTACTCAGAGAGTAGTAAGGGCGTGGAATGCCCTGCCTGCAAAAATAGTAGACTCACCCACTTTAAGGGCATTTAAATGGTCATTGGATAAACATATGGATGATAATGGAATAGTTTAGGTTAGATGGGCTTCAGATTGGTTTCACAGGTCGGCACAACATCGAGGGCCGAAGGGCCTGTACTGCGCTGTAATGTTCTATGTTCTATGTTCTAAAAGTATAAAGAAAGATGTTTAACACCTTAGAGTTCTGAAGAAGGGTCAGACTGGGTGTGAAACATTAGCTCAGTTTCTCTCAGTGCAGATGCTGCCAGACTTGCTTCGTTTCTCCAGCGTTCTGTGTGTATTTCTGGAAAACAGACCTTGCGTGTTAACCAAGCACTACACGGATATGACCCTGTAAATTGTACAGCAGGTGCTGGAGTAAGCCACTCAACCCATCAATCTACCCTACCGTTCAGTAAGATCATAGCTGATCTGATTATTTGCTTATCCCAATAACCTTCTACCTGTTTTTATTGTCCAAAATCTATGTACCTCTGCCTTTACCTTTAAAAATATTCAAAAAAATCTGCTTCTCAGCACCTTTCAAGGAAGAGAAATTCAAAGACAAATAGATTCTCTTCATCTCTAAATGGACAGGACCCTTAAAAGGATTCCTTTGATATAATTTATCCTCTATGTCAAGGCCATAGTTACAATTTCTGATGTCTTTGACAGGTGAGGTACATCCCTGCAAAACAGCTAGCCAGTTACCAGCATGGTGACGTGCAATTTATTCTTTATTTTCTTGTTAACTTCATTCTGAGAAAACACAAGGTCAAAGAAGAAAGCCAATAAACAGCTGGGGAAAGAGCAAGTCAATAATTATTTGACAAAGTTACCACCTTTTCATGAGTAACATTCTGATGTCTTTCTAAAATTTAAAAATAAATGACTCTATTAATATGGACCTTTTCAATTATAATTGGTATGGGGTGTAGTGTTAGTGTCACTGGACCAATAATCCAGAGGCCTAAACTAATGCCATGAGCCATGGGTTCAAATCCCATCATTGCAGCTGATGGAAATCAAATTCAATTAAGAAATTTTGGAATATAAAAAGTTTCATGCTCACCATTACTTAACCTGTCATTATTTTATAAAAAGCTATCTAGTTCACTAATTTCCTTTAGGGAAGGAAAACTGTCTTTAACCTGGTCTCACCTGCATTTGGATCCAGATCCGCAGCAGTGTTGAGATTCTTAACTGCCCCCTTAAGGGGAAATTTCGACAATCTTCGGATGGTCTACGATTGCTAGCAATGTCAACCTTGCATGAAATAATTTTCTTTTGTTTTATGAAGCAGTAAAATTTACGTTGTATGGTATGCCACTGGGATCGAATGGTGCCAGTAAGTCAAAACTATTGGTTTGTGCATTGCAGATAATGGTAGAAGTAGGAATTGAATGTAGACATGCCTTGACATATACTGCAACTTGGAGAACCTGTCAGCCTTTGACTCTTTTCACAATAATGCTGAGGGGAAAAATCCTTCAGTGGTTCTTTTGCAATCACTTCACACTGACAACATTGGTACTTTATATGGAAATAGTTGCACCTATGGAGGGACTTTGGAGATTTGATTTGGCAGAGTACTCTGATGCAGTGCCACAATACAAATTTTACTATAATAGAATGGTGGATCTTCCAATGCAAATATCATACATGAGATTGCCTGGTAAGTAGGAAAAAAAATCCATTGCGGCAGGTACACTGGTTATATCAATGGAATTCATGCACGTTTTCTGCTGCCGATGACAAATGTACTTGAGGGAACTGTCTTACTTGCCTCTCTTGAAGAGGTGATTCTGGTTAAGTTATATTTTGCTGCATCAATTGCCAGTGCAAACTTGTAACTGTACATTTTACCTTTCTTCTGAATCTTGTGGTTCTAGGTCATACACAAACATTTTTACTTGAAGAGAGCAGAGGTTATGGCCCAGTGCGAAGAGTGGATTGCAGATATTCAGCAGTATAGCAGTGACAAGAGGGTCGGCAGGACCATGTCTCATCACGCAGCTGCTTTGAAGGTAGGGTTGAGAAAACTGGTTACTTGTACATGGTTTAGCAAAACATTTCCTTCCTTATGCTCAGTGCATCATTTTGTTTTCTAGTCATTCTTGGGATGTGGGAATCTACAATATGGACTTCAGCAAGGCCTTCGACAATGTTCCACATGGTAGACTGGTTAGCAAAGTTAGATCACATGGAATCAGGGAACTAACCTATTGGAAACAAAATTGGATTGGAGATAGAGGGTGATGATGGAGGGTTGATTTTCAGACTTGTGCCTTTGTTGATCAGAACATTTGAGTATAGGAATTGGGATGTTATGTTGCGGCTGTACAGGACATTGGTTAGGCCACTTTTAGAATACTGTGTTCAGTTCTGGCCTCCTGCAATGGGAAGGGTGTTGTTAAACTTGAAAGGGTTCAGGCAAGATTTATAACAATGTTGCTGAGATTGGAGGGTTTGAGCTATAGGGAGAGGCTGAATAGGCTGGGGCTTTTTTCATAGAGCATCTGAGGCTGAGGGGTGACTTAGAGGTTTACAAAATCATGAGGGGCATGGATAAGGTAAATAACCAAGATCTTTTTCCCATGGGTAGAGGAGTCCAAAGCTAGCGGGCATAGGTAAGAGAAGAAAGATTTAGAAGGGATCCAAAGGGCTAATTTTTCACGCAGAGGGTGGTAGGTGTATGAAATGAGTTGCCAGAGAAAGTGGTAGACGCTAGTACAATTGCAACATTTAACAGACATTTGGATGGGTGCCTGAATAGGAAGGGTATAGAAGGATGTGAGCCAAATGCTGGCAAATGTGACCAGATCAGTTTAGGATATCTGGCTGGCAAGGATGAGTTAGCCCGAAGAGTCCGTTTCCCTGTTGTATAACTCTGCAATCCTATGACTGTATAACCAGGCCAGCATTATTTGTCCATCCCTAATTATCCTTGAAAAATGGCAGTCAGTTGCTGCCTTGAAATACTTCAGTCCATGTGTTAAGATTATAGCTACAGTATTGTCACGATCATCAAATCTCCTTCAGCAGCACCATCCCATTCTGTGACTTCTACCAATTAGACGGGCAAAGGCAGAAAAGAGTTTGACAAACCATGATCTGCAAGTTTCTCTCCAAGCCACATGTTATTTTGATTTGAAATAAATATTGCCTTTCCTTCATTGTGGTCATGTGAGAAAACCTGAATCTCCATTCCTAATTGCATTCTGTGTGTATCTACACTGGATGGATTTAAGGACTGAAGAAGACACATTACCACCACCCAAGGCAGTAGGGGAGAGGCAATAAATGCTGGCTTTGCTAGGGATGCCCACATCCTATGGAAGATCCAGTGATGATAAAGTTGAAATAATGAGCCATTAAGAATACATGGCAACGCAGGAAATAGAACCAGTGTAAACCATTCATCCCTCAAGCCTGCTCTGCCATTCAGCTAGATCATGCCAATTTTCTGTGTCGACACCATTTCGCTGCATTGACTGTATACGCTTTGATGTTTTCAATATCTAGAAGTCTATCAACCTCTCTCTTAAGCATAATCAGTGACTGGGCCTGCACAGCCTTCTGGGGTAGAGAATTCCAAAGATTCAGTACCCTCCATGTGAAGAAATTCCTCCTCCGCTCGGACCTAAACGTCGTCCTCGTTATTCTATGGCACTCTGTGTAGATTCTTGACTGACAGACTCATGCACGCACAACATCCTTCCTGCAACTGCCCTGTTGAGCCCTGCAACTGCCCTGTTGAGCCCTGAAACATCTTTTTTTTCTTTGAGATCTCTCATTCTTACAAACTCTATATGTTATAAATACTGTCTCTTAAATCTCTCCTCATGGTACAGGCCTGCCAACTCATGCATCAGTCTAATCTACCTTCATAGTCCCTCCTCTGGCAAGTATAACCTTCCTTAGGTAAGGAGATCAAACTGTACAGAATATTTCGGGTACTGTTTCACCAAACCTCCATGCAGTTGCCACAAGACAACTTTACTGCTGTTCTCAAATCCTCTTACAATAAAGGGTAGCATATCATTTGCCCTTCAAATGGCTTGCTGTGCCTGCATGTTAGCTTTCAGAACAAAGATGCCCAAGTCCCTTTTGCACAACAGTTCCCAATCTCTAGCCATTTAATATATACTCAGCACCTCTGTTCCTTCTACCAAAATGGAGAATCCGTACTATATAGCATTTGCTATGGTCTTGACCATTCACTCAACCTATCTAAATCCCCTTGAAGTGTCTTCGCATCCTCCTCACAATTTGCTTTCCCCCTGTTTTATATGATCAGCAAGCTTAGAAATACCCTATAGTACATTTAGTCACTGAGTCCAAATCATTGATACAAATTGTGAAAAATTGAGGCCCAAGTACAGATCCCTGCAGCATCCAGAAGCCATCTCCTGTTTATTCCTACTGTGCCATTTAGTCGATTCTCAATCCATGCTAGTATATTACCTCAATCTAATGCAACCTACATTTAACAAAAGCCTTCCAAAAATTCAAATAACACCACACTTACTGGTTCTCACATTTCATTTCTACTAGTTAATAATCAAAAACTCTCAACAAGACCTGTCAAATATGATTTCACTACAGATTAAATCTATGTTGACTCTGCCCAATCCTAGCATTACTTTCTAAGTATCAACTATCACATTCTTTATAATAGATTCCAGAGTTTTCCCTGTTACAAGTGTGCAGTTCCCAGTTTTCTCTTTCCTCCTTTCTTAAATAGAAGCATTTGCTACCTTGCAATCTGCAGGAACTCTTCCAGAATCTGTAGAATTCTGAAAGATGATCAATGTATCCATTGTCTCTATAGCCACTTCTTCCAACACACTGGGAACATTCAGGATTTACCAATTTTCAGTCCTCTAGTTTGCCACTGCTACATTTTTGTTAACACTAATTTCTTTCAATTTCTCATTCTTACTAGTCCCCTGGTTCTCTAGTACTTCTGATAGGCTTTCTGTAATTCCGTCTAAAGATGAACACCACGTTTTTAAAAAAAATTTCTTTGCTAATCTTTTCCTTTTAATATACTTTGAGAAGCTTTTGTAGTCCTCTGATTTTTTTTGATTTCCATCTGTTTACTTTAATATGCTATTTCCCTTTCCTCTTCAGTTTCTTGATCCTCTTTTATTAAATTCTAAAAGACGCCCAGTGTTCTAGCTTATTGCTTTTCTTATGGCAACTTTATAAACTGTCTCCTTCTCCCTAATGAAATAAGTGTTATTTTGTAGTATGACCACTCTCTGAATGTATTATTCATGTAGTTCTCAACCTAGCAGATGCTCCACATGACTCGAGCAGTTGTTTAGGTTCTGAAACCTGAAACTCCAGTTTCTGCAGCTGGTGACACTTCCTGCAACGTGGCTGGCTAAGCCATGCAAAACAGTCACAACATCACACATGCCACTGGATGCATTTCGATGAGACCAAGTTACCTACCTCACTTTACAGACTGTTATAAACTAGAGGCTGGAAAATGGAATGTAGAATTTCTCACCCAACTATTTGCAAATCATCTTCCCTTTTTTATTCTCGACATTACATTTTGAACTCTGCCTGTGCCCCGCAGCTGCCAGCAACTTTTTATGCCCTACTTATCTCTGTCAATCCTGCCACAATCTAGTTAGCTAATTAATTATTTCCTTAATTTTTTTTGCTTAATGCTTCTCTTCACTTTCACCTAAAGCTTTACTTCAAACCTGAGTGATGCAATAAACCTTCCAACTTAAAAATAAAACACATTCACCAACTTCTTGCTTCTGTAATTTTTTCATCCTTTAATTATAAGGTGCCATATCAAAAGTTATTACCAAATATAAGCAGGCAGGGTGGGGCATAACTTATTAATACGAATAAAGGATATAGCTAGCTAACAGAAAGAAGAGTGAGGATGAATAGGTCCTTTTTTTGAGTAGCTGTATCATGAGATGTACTGAATGGAGTTCCACAGAGATCAGTACTGGAGTCCTACTTTGCAGTCCTTCATGCTACGACAGTATTGTCAAGTCAAATTGGGAATGGTGATGAAGGGAAATTGGCCATGGTTTCTGTTAATTGATTGGTGGTGGGTGTAGGAAAAAACACATTGCACGTTTAATTCTGAGGCTGTTCACTTGATTCAGCAGGTACTGATCTTCGAAACATCTGTCATGTAATGGTTCTGATTGCTCATGCAGTATGTAGCTTCACCAATAAAAATGCAACACTAAAGAGTAATTGTACTATCTAAGCTCCGACTTTATAGTTAGAGATTTGTGAAAAAAAAATTCAGGGTGAACCAGGAGGAGAAGAAATCAGGGAAACGTAATTGGCATTGGGTAAGGACAGAATAGGAAAGCAAAACATAATAAGAGCAGTGGCAGCATGAACCTGTAGTGAGGGGGTTGGTGGTGGAGAAAAGGAGCTGAATTGTGAACTAATAGGGCAGGGGGAGAAGGAGGATTACAACTCAAGTGGCAAGGGAACTGAGGTATTGATCAATTTTTAAAAGAATTGTAGAATTTTTACAAAATTAGCAAGTTGGTTTAGTGACAGGAGACTACTAATGCATATCCATAATAGAATACAATTTCTCTGCAATTGCTATCATAGTATTCCACATTGTCCTTGTAATCCTGATTATGATCAATATCTAGCTTTACTTAAATAGCCGCCTTTTCTTTCAAACAAAGAAGTGGAATGGGCTACATTTATTACCGAGCTGTCCTTGTTTTAGAAGTACGATTTCAGAATTATATTAAATATTCAGCTTTTAAGAGAAGAGTGGTGTATAATGAATGTAAAATCCACTAAACAGACATCATATACTTTCTTTCCCTACTAAGTGCTGTCTAATTATCTTTCAGCGCCATACTGCGCAGCTACGTGAAGAGTTGCTGAAGCTTCCCTGCCCTGAAGGTCTTGAGCCAGAGTGTGACGAGGCAGTGGAAAAAACTGAAGATGCTGCAACGGGTGAAACAGAACCTGTATCAGAGGGTGAAGAAAAGCCCAGCAGCAGCAGAGACCCCTCCCCTAATGATGTCAAATTATGATCTGCAATGCGTGGACTTGAAAGACTCGAGGCTTTGGAGCACAAGCCAAACTTTGTCAATATTTGTATGTAAGAAGCTAATTATGTAATAGGTAATAAAATTGAACTATGTTATGCCCTTCAAAGTAAAACCGTTTAAATCAATATGATCTTTTATTTACCTGTAAAAGAGTGTAAACTTTTTTGTGCTTTTATTTTTCAATTGTGACACAACCACTACATGGTATGTTTGAAACAAATTGTTCATGTATACACTGATGACAAACGGATAAATCACTGATATAAGGGAAATCCATTAGAATGTTTACCGAATGTTAATTTTTCAGATTTCTCCATTAGAGGACAGTTGCAACCAGGAATATATTGTCATCCTTATAGGTACTTCGCTTATTTAAAAATACAGATCTTAGGCTGGTAGCCCCTATCCCCGTTCCCCTTCTTTATCTCTCCCTCCAAAACAATGTTTGGCCATATTCATTGCTAATAATAAATTTCTACAAACTCCTGTAACTTCAATAAAAAGATGAATGAACATTCTATACAGCTACGATTGATTACTGGTACGTTTACAGTACTGTTAATTACTGAATTCATGAACGTTTTTATGATGAGTCTTAAATACATTTTTAATAAATATAACTTGCTTTGGTTCACATAAATGCATATTGGCCTCTGGAGTTATGAAACACTGCAAGAATCAAATTTTGTTGCATTTTAGTACATAGCCTTACACTAACAACTTGAGGGCAAATAATTCATTTTTGTTGTTTTGAGGCAATGGGTGCATGTCGCTATTCTTCCATGTGTGGTAGGATGTAGGTATAAGCACATAGCTTCGTATAAAATTGGGCAGATTTTTCTGGGTGGTGATTGTGCATTTCCTGCTGGCTGGCTTCAGACTTCCCCAGAGGTCTGAGAGACTTTTGGTTTTAAAGCTGATTGACAAGTGTAAGAGAAGCTATTGATGAAGTAGATTTTGTGGAGCTGTCATTGGTAGGCACACAAAAAGAATGCTGGTTATTGTAATAAGACTTGGCCCACGAGTTTGAATGTATTGCTGCAAGTTCATTGTACTAGTACCTAACTGTTGACTACGTGACACTATTTTGCTGACTGTCAATTTTTATCTTTACATTTTTATAAATCAATCACATGGCTATAATTATTCAGTGTTTATTCTGAAGGTTGTCAGGGTACATGAGCATCAAGGTTGAGCAATCAATTTGTATTAAAGGAGCCCAGAAATGAACGATAGATAATCAACATTATTTTAATCTACAATAATGTTAAAGCTTCTTCTGAACAAAATCTTGGTTAGAGAAAGAGAAGACTAGGCAGATTCCCACCAGCTCCTGGAATCAAATCTATACTAAGTAAGCTCACTGAATAAGTCACAGAACATTATTGCCACCGAATCAGTGGATAAACGGAATTGGATTGCTAAACTACGCTGTCCGTTGAAACTCTGAGGTATTTCTCGTATGATTTGAACAGTTAATGTTTTTACAATGATTTAAAATTGCATAATATTCATAAATACTGACTTTAAAATTCATTATTCCAACAGAGATTGAGTCAGATGTATTGTGTCTTTACGTTATTGCTGATCATGTCCTGTATGTGTTCAAATATGATTTCAATTTTCCCACTCGTGTTTTCTGAAGATTATCTGTTGTATCATTAATTTGGATCTTAGAGGTGTTGTCTGTCTCCTGGAAGACAACTTACATGGTCTCCCATCACATTATGTGAAATTGTACAAAACACTAGTGCAGGCTGGTTTAAGTGCATACACTAAGAAGACACAGTCCATTATCCTCATTTGATTCCATCACAGGCAACAAATAATGTTGGTGCCTAGAAACAGGGGTAAGTCATTTGATATAAACATAGCTTATTCACGTAGTTGCTACCCTCTGAACAGATCTTACTATGAGGTGCATGCAAACTAAGAATCTGAGAATGAATATCTAGAAATTGATTCCACTTAAGAGTTCGCCCTTGCATAAGCTGAGTTCAGCATCTGCTTATTTGTGGTGAGGTTTGCCCATATTGTTGCAGTACATAACAATTAGCGCTATGTGGGGACAAAGAAGTTGTGCTCTATTTGACAAAAGTCTCTTTGCCCAAGCATTAGCCAGGGTCCAGTTTAACTTTAAGTCTACATGCTAAAAAGGACTGAGTTTGCTCGGCTCAGTTCCCTCTAATCTTTGAAGGCATTTGGGTTTAATACATTGCAAAAGGAGTTCACCTGAGTCTCCCATTTGATTGGATGTAGTGACACATTCTACAGTTGAACCAGTAGTTTCCACTATGATTCATTCAAAATACAAGTTGAATGATACGCAAGATACTGTCACACGAGGGCATTGCTACACTGGCAGTTGCCAGTCTACACTTGCACTCTTACTATTGTTGGACTGGCTTTAAATTTATGATTAGATGGTGGAGTGAGTTTTGTATGGCAAGTGTGAGGGATTTACAATTTTCCCTCCTATTGCATGATAGAGTAACAGCACAAAATAAAAGGGGGATGTACAGATAAATAACATGAAAAAGGAATTATTTGAAAAATAGCAAATGATCTTGCATCTATAATATTGAGAATTTCTTCAGTATTGAAATGTCAGAAAATTGGTATTCTACATTTTGACTACTTCTGTAGTTACCAACTCAATACTACACTTTTGTACATGATGTAGATTATCAAATGTTTTTAATAAATGCTATTGTATTGCAAAGCACAATGATGGCAGTGTGTCTGCAAATAAACAAAGTGCACAGTGGATGGATCAGTTTGTGCTGTTATCCCTGGTCAGAGCTGAGTGTCTCAGGGGAGCTTTATCTGTGACATGTAAGATTTCATACGAGAAAGCAATAAGAAATTTATGCTGCATATTCAGAATGGGATTTGAGATTTTAATGTAAATATATCCACCAGTTCTTTGCCTAAAAGCAAGTTGAAATGGACGCATCAAGTCTGCTGTGTAACTTGTGAAGGTGCATTTAATAGCAAAAGAAGTAACAGAACTTAAAATCCTTTGTTAAATTAATAAATCACAGGGGAAACAGTGGTGTAGTGGTAATATTATTGGACGAGTAATCCAGAACACCAGGCTAATGTTCTGGTCATGTGAGTTCAAATTCCACTATGGCAGGTGGTGAAATTTGAATTCAATAAATATTTGGAATAAAAAGCTGGTCTAATGGTGACAATGTAACCACTGTTGATGTAAAGACCCATCTGGTTCAATAATGTCCTTTCAGGGAAGAAAATCTGCCTTCCTTACCTGGTCTGGCCTAAATGTGATTCGAGACTCTGTGATATGATTGACTCTTAACTGCTCTCTGGTCAGTTGGGGATGGGCAGTAGATGCTGACCTAACCAGAACCTCTTCCCATTAACAATAAAGAAAAACATGTTTTTAGGGCTGGGGTTTAGTGGTAGTTTATGAAGGATATGTCAGGAAATCCTGATATGTAATTAATATTAGTGATGTTTGTCCATCAGCTGGATATTCACTAATCCATTTCTTGAAAGTTCTTTACCTTTTGTATCAGGAACTTGTTCTTATTTAAAGATTTTCTTTGGTTCAGTCAGGGTCCTTAAGCAGATGGTGTTTGCTTCTGAGTGTCTTTCTTGTTATTATCATGACGGCATATATCATGTTTACTGAGTGTTCAAAGGTGGAGTTTAACTCAACTTAATTTTCTGTTGACTTTACATTTTAGAAAAGAATTACATAGGGGAAGTATTAAGGTGATGTCACAAACCAGTTAGTATGATTTGGAAATCAGCCGATGCTTATGGCTGCAATAAAACTACCTTCAGGTTGGATAAGTTTACTTGTGAGGTAAATTTACTTGTAAGTGAAAAACTCGATTTACACAAAAAGGGAGACGCAGTTTATATTACATTTTTTTAAAAAGTACATAGAATGTACAGCACTGAAATGGGCCAAATCATCTGGTCAGTCCACACTAGAATTTGTGCTGTGCTTCAACCCTATCAGCATAAGGCTACATTCCCTTCTCCCTCAGATATTTGCATCCCCTTAAATGCATTGATATGCTTCATCTGATCTACTGCCATTGCTAATGCGTTTCAAATTCTTACCATTCTGTGGGTAAAGATTTTTCTCCTAAATTGACTATTTAACTACTTGATGATTATTTTATTATGAAGGCCTGTAGTTTTGATTCTCAAGTGGAAGTAGATGAACACTGTCAAAAATGTTCATAATTTTAAAAGATCTCTTTCAGATAGTCCCAAAGCTTTCTGTTTTATGAGAAATTAGACACCATAATGTCATTTTGTATCGGTTCTTTCATCAATCATAGAACATAGAACAGTACAGCACAGTACAGGCCCTTCGGCCCACGATGTTGTGCCAAACTTTTACCCTAAACCTAAGGTCTATCTAACCTCCATCTCTACCTTATACTATCATCCATCTCTACCTTATACTATCATCCATATGCCTATCTAATAGCCGCTTAAATGCCCCTAATGAGGCCGACTCCACTACCCTCCCCGGCAATGCATTCCACGCCCCTACCACTCTGAGTAAAGAACCTACCTCTGAAGTCTCCCCTATATCTACCTCCACTCACTTTAAAACTATGCCCCCTTGTAATAGCTACCTCCACCCTTTGAAAAAGTCTCTGGCTGTCTACTCTATCTATACCTCTGATCATTTTTGTACACCGCTATCAAGTCACCTCTCATCCTTTGTCGTTCTAAAGAGAAAAGCCCTAGCTCTCTCAACCTTTCCTCGTAAGACGTTCCCTCCATTCCAGGCAACATCCTGGTAAATCTCCTCTGCACCTTTTCCAACGCATCCACATCTTTCTTGTAATGAGGCGACCAGAACTGGACACAATGCTCCAGATGTGGCCGAACCAGGCTTTTGTATAGCTGGAGCATAACTTCACGGCTCTTGAACTCAATTCCTCTATTAATGAAAGCTAACACACCATATGCCTTCTTAACAACTCTATCCACCTGGGTGGCAGCTCTCTGGGAACTGTGAGCATGAACCCCAAGATCCCTCTGCTCCTCCACACTGCTAAGAATCTTTCCGTTAACCCTGTATTCTGCTTTCAAGTTTGTCCTTCCAAAATGAATCACCTCACACTTTTCAGGGTTAAACTCCATCTGCCACTTCTCAGCCCAGCTCTGCATCCTATCAATGTCCCTTTGTAACCTAGAACAACCCTCCGCACTGTCCACAACACGACCCATCTTCGTATCGTCCGCGAACTTGCTAATCCACCCTTCCACTCCTTCATCCAACTCATTACAAAAATCACAAATAGAAGAGGACCCAGGACAGATCCTTGTGGTACACTACTCGTAACTGAACACCATGTTGAATATTTTCTGTCCACTACCACCCTTTGTCTCCTAAGGGTCAGCCAATTCTGAATCCAATCTGCCACATTTCCCCCTATCCCATGCCTGCTTACCTTATGCATGAGCCTACCATGGGGAACCTTATCAAATGCCTTACTTAAATCCATGTATACCACAGCCACTGCTCCACCTTCATCCACGTGTTTGATCACCTCTTCAAAGAATTCAGTAAGGTTATTCAATAAGGTATTCATTAAATCCATGCTGACTATCACGAATCAAACTGTGCCTTTCCAAGCGATCATAAATCCTATCTTTCAGAGCCCTTTCCAATAATTTGCCCACCACTGATGTAAGACTAACTGGCCTGTAATTTCTGGGGTTATCCCTAGTCCCTTTTTTGAACAAGGGAATGATATTTGCCTCTCTCCAATCTTCTGGCACTATACCCGTGGACAGTGAGGACGAAAAGATCATCGCCAAAGGCCCTGCAATCTCTTCCCTCGCTTCCCATAGAATCCTTGGATAAATCCCATCAGGCCCGGGGGACTTATCGATCTTCAACTTCCTCAAAATTCCTAGCACATCTTCCTTACTAACATCGACCTCCTCTAGCTGACCAGCCTGTTTCACACTGTCCTCCTCTACAACTAGGTCCCTCTGAGTTGTGAATACAGAAGTATTCATTAAGGACCTCTCCTATCTCTTTAGGCTCCATGCACAAATTCCCTTTACAATCCTTGATCGGCCCTACCGTTTCTCTGGTCAAATGCCTTGGTAAAATCCATATACACCACATCCACTGCTCTACCTTCATCAATGTGTTTTATCACATCCTCAAAGAATTCAATACGGCTTGTGAGGCATGACCGGCCCACCTCAAAGCCATGCTGACTATTTCTAATCAAACTGTGCTTTTCCAAATAATCATAAATGCTATCTCTCACAATCCTCTCCAATAATTTGCCCACCACAGAAGTAAGACTGACTGGTCTATAATTCCCAGGATTATCCCTATTCCCTTTCTTGAACAAGTGAATAACATTTGCCACCCTCCAATCATCTGGTACTACTCCAGTGGACAGTGAGGACGCAAAGATCATTGCCAATGGCGCAGCAGTCTCTTCCCTCGCTTCCGCTAGTAACCTTGGGTATATCCTGTCTGGCCCGGGGACTTATCTATCCTCATGCTTTTCAAAATTTCTAGCACATCCTCCTTCCTAACATCAACGTGTTCGGGCAAGGTCCCTCTCACTGGTGAATACTGAAGCAAAGTATTCATTTAAGGACCTCCCCTACCTTCTCTGACTCCGCGCATAAGTTCCCTCCAGTATCCTTGATCAGCCCTACTCTCTCACTGGCCATCCTCTTGTTCCTCACATAAGTATAGAACGCCTTGGGGTTTTCCTTAATCCTACCCGTCAAGGCTTTTCATACCCACTTCTAGCTCTCCTAAGTCCATTCTTTAATTCGTTCCTGGCTACTTTGTAGCCCTCTAGAACTCTGTGTGATCCTTGCTTCCTGAACCTTAAGTAAGCTTCCTTCTTCCTCTTGACTAGATGTTCCACATGTCTTGTCATTTAAGGTTCCTTCACCTTACCATCCCTTCTTTGCCTCAGTGGGACAAACCTATCCTGTACTCGTAGCAAGTGCTCCCTAAACAACCTCCACATTTCTGTCGTGCATTTCCCTGAGAACATCTGATCCCAATTTATGCGCCGCAGTTCTTGCCTAATAGCATTGTAATTCCCCCTCCCCCATTCCGTCTGCTCCTATCCCTCTCCATGACTATAGTAAAGGTCAGGGAGTTCTGATCACTATCACCGAAACGCTCTCCCACCAAGATATCTGACACCTGGCCTGGCTCATTGCCAAGCACCAAATCCAGTATGGCCTCCCCTCTTGTCGGCCTATCTATATATTGAGTCAGAAATCCTTCCTGGACACACCTGACAAAATTTGTTCCATCCAAACTATTTGCACTTAGGAGGGTTCAGTCTATATTAGGGAAGTTGAAGTCGCCCATGACAACAACCTATTACTTCTGCACCTTTCCAAAATCTGCCTCCTAATCTGTTCCTCAGTGTCTCTATTGCTATTGGGGTGTCAACAGAAAACTCCCAATAAAGTGACTGCTCCTTTCCTGTTTCTGACTTCCACCCATACTGACTATCGCTTTCCCAACAAATGGGTCAGTAATTGATCAAATTGGACTTGACCTGGATTTTGTGTAAAGGACATACTACAAACTCTCCTCAACGACCTCCCTTTCTGCAGCTGTGATACCATCCCTGATTAGCAATGCTACTCCCCCACTTGTTTTCCCTCCCTCCCTGTAATTTCTGATTTTCCAATCATTTTTCTAGTGCTGACATTATGACTCTGATCGCTATGTATTCTTTTCATCCACTTTAAACAAATGGACACTGTTTGCTGTCCTATCAAGACAGGATTGGAAAATAAATCTGGTATTGTTTCCTTCCTTTTAAAAGCCTCCAATGTATTTCATCTGGGTTTGGGGATTTATTATTTTCATCAATTGTTAATAATTTCCTGTCACTGTGAATTTCACCTAACGTTCCTCTTCCTTAATTATCATGTCTGTATCATCCCTCCATTGTTAAAACAAGCAAAATATTAATTAACATACCAAAACTTTGTCTCTACACAAAGGCAATTCTATGGTCCATAATAGGCCCCATATTTTATAAAAGTTCTTTTGTGCTTTTTCTGCTACACCCTCTCAAATTTCTTCTCCTGTCTCTTTCAGAATACTCTGTTGCATTGCTCTTGTGTGGTCTCTCTGTTGATCGGTCTTTTACTCATTCATGTCGTATCTCTCTGTTGCACTGCTACTCTCTCATGTTTTCTCACTTAGCTACAACACTGGCATCTTCCAACAGTGTAGTAAACTGCCCAGGTATGTCCTTTACACAAAAACCAAGTCAAGTCCAATTTGGTCAATTACTGACCCATTTGTCGGGAAAGTGATGGAGAGGCTGAACAACAGAACAACAGCACTTGCCCCTGGCCACACCCCTCCCATGGCCTCACCTACTGCCTCTCCCCAGGATATCAACACTCCTCCCCATCTACATATACCTCTCCCCTCCAGGGCCCTCACCTGGAACGAAACTCTTCTGACCCCATACCCAAACCCCCAATGGCCCTACCCTCTCCTTCAGGCCCCACACTCTCCATACACCCAACAACTACAGGCCCCACCCTCTCCTTCATGTAACCCCCCCCGCCCCCCCCCTTTCCCCCCCCCCCCCCCCCCCCGGCTCCCGTCCTCCTCCTCCCCCCCCCCACTCCAGGCCCCACCCTCTTTGCCAGGCCCCACCACACTCCAAACCCTGCCCTGCCATGCCCCCACCCCCTCATTCATGCTCCCACCTCCAGGCCCCACCCCTACACGTGACCCCGCCTCCCCCTTAGGCCCCGCCCCCTCCGCGGCCTGCCCTGAGCCGCTGTCATGGCCGCGCTGTAGTTTGTCTGAGCGAGAGCACATGGAGCAGGGCTGAGGGAGACTGAGAGACCAGCTCCGGGACACCATGGTCGCCGCGTTCGAGCTGTCGCTGTTGCGGGGCTTCCGGAGCGAAGTGGAGGCCAGCCGCTGGGAGCAGGAAGCGGCCGGAGGAAGAGGTAAAACCCGGGGAAAGAGACGGAGGGGCCGGGGCCCGGACGTGGACAGGACTCCTTTACCCGCCGCCCCCATCCTGTTCCCCCCGGGCCCCCCCCCCGACGCTGTCACGTTTCTCCCCTTGCCCCCTCCCCCACGCTGTCACGTTCCTCCCCTTGCCCCCTCCTCCCACGCTGTCACGTTTCTCCCCTTGCCCCCTCCCCCACGCTGTCACGTTCCTCCCCTTGCCCCCTCGCCCACGCTGTCACGTTCCTCCCCTTGCCCCCTCGCCCACGCTGTCACGTTCCTCCCCTTGCCCCCTCGCCCACCCTGTCACGTTCCTCCCCTTGCCCCCCCCCCCCCCGCTGTCACCCCCCCCCCCCCCCCCCCCGAGCCCAAGTCACGTCCCAGCCCCACATCATGAACAGGACCCCCTTTATCTCTGGGGGTGCAGTGAGTCATGATGGTGGGCTGGGGCCCTGATGGGATTGGAGGCAACATGATGGAGATGCCGAGGGGGCATGATGGGTAGCTGATGTCACTCCAGTATTCAAAAAGGGAGTTAGACAGAAAACCAGGAAGCCTAGCATCGGAGACAACAAGGTGCAGAGCTGGCTGAACACGGCAGGCCAAGCAGCATCACAGGAGCAAAAAGGCTGACGTTTCGGGCCAACATCGGTTGTGGGAAAAATTCTCAAATCCATTATCAAGGACTTTATAGCAGAGCAATTAGAAAGCAGTGGCGGGAACAGACAGGGTCACCATGGATTTATGAAGGGGAAATCATGCTTGACAAATCTGTTGGAATTCTATGAAGATGTAACTAGTAGAGTTGACAAGAGGGAGCCAGTCAATGTGGTCTATTTGGACTTTAAGAAAGCGTTTGATGAAGTGCCGCATAAGAGATTATTTTGCAAGATTAAAGCACATGGGATTGGAGGAGATGGATAGGAAACTGGTTGGCAGAGAGGAAACAAAGAGTAGGAATTAATGGGTCCTTTTCAAATTATCATGTAATAACTAGTGGGGTGCCACAGGGATCGGTGCTGGGACCCTAGCTATTCACAGTATATGTTAATGATTTGAATGAGGGAACAAAATGTAACATCTAAAAGTTTGCAGATGATACAAAGTTGGGTGGGAGGGTAAACTGCAACAAAGATGCAGAGATCCTTCAGCATGATCTGGACAGGTTGGGTGAGTGGGCAAATCAATGGCAGGTGCAGTGTAATTTAGATAAATGTGAGGTTAATCACTTTGAAAGCAAACACAAGAAGGCAGATTACTACCTGAATGGCTGTACATTGGGAGAGGGGAGTGTGCAGTGGGACCTGGGGGTCCTTGTGCACCAGTTGCTGAAGGTAAGCATGTAGGTGCAGCAGGCGGTAAAGAAGGCAAATGGTATGTTGGCCTTCATTGCGAGAGGTTTTGAGTACAATAGCAGGATTGTGTTGTTGCAGTTGTACAGGGCCTTGGTGAGGCCACACCTAGAATATTGTGTGCAGTTCTGGTTTCCTTTTGTGAGGAAGGGTGCTGTTGCTCTTGAAAGAGAGAGAGCACAACGAAGCATACCATGTATGATTCCGGGGATGGTGGGTCTGACGTATGAGGAGAGAATGGCTAAGTTAGGATTGTTTTCGCTGGAGTTCAGACAAATGAGCGGGCATCTCATAGAGACTTACAAAATTCTAACAGGACTGGACAGGGTAGATGCAGGGAGCATGTTTCCGATGGTGGGTGTGTCCAGAACCAGGGGTCACAGTATGAGGATTCGGGGTAGATGATTTAGGACGGAGATGAGGAGACATTTCTTCACCCAAAGAATGGTGAGTCTGTGAAATTCATTACCACAGGAAGAAGTTGATGCCAAAACATTGAATGTATTCAGGAGGCAGCTAGATATAGCACATGGGGCGAATGGGATCAAAGGTTATGGGGAGAAAGCAAGATTAGGCTACTGAGTTGGATGGTCTGCCATGATCGTGATGAATAGTGGAGCAGGTTTAAAGGGCTAAACGGCCTCTTCCTGCTCCTATCTTCTATGTTTCTATGTCCCCCTGTCCCCGCAACATGTCGTTTCCCATTGCCAACATCCCCTCCCCCTCCCCCTCAGCTGCTTCTGCATCCCCATCCCCTCTTGGCTCCTAACACACTGTGGCATCCCCCAAACACAGCCACTGCGTTTCACTCCGTCCTCTCTGATATTGGAGCCCTTATTCTGCCATTGGATATATGGGGTTTTATGAGGATTGCTGGTGATTGTTCCCAAGAGATTTGAGGTGTCTGCTCTGCATTGCTTATGTTGCCAGTACACACACACAAAAGGAATGATAACGTTGCTGCTCTATAGACAATGGGCCTGATTCTGGGTTTGAGGTGTTTGACTCTGGAGGCAATAATGAGTTTCTTGTACCTCATTAAGGTACCGGAATTAATCCACATTGTCCAGTAGCTCATTGTGGATCTTGATAGTTGGGACTAGAGTTGTGTTGGTGGGAGCAGGCTGGTAGAGAACCTTTGTTTTCCAGATTTTTAACCAAAGACCCATTTACTCATACGACAGTGGTCTGAAGCTTGGCCTGTGCCCACATGAAATTGTCATATCTATACTGTAGCTCAACAGATATTGAGGTGGTCTTGGTTCTACATTGAGGCAATGTAGGTTGAGAACAGTTTCCCGCCTGTCCTATAGAGGTGCTTCACTCCACTGAAAAGCTTCGAGGATATGGGGTGGACTACCATACTGAGGAAGAGGGAGAAGAGCATTGGTACAATGGCACACTCTTCTTTGACCCCATTTTGCACTTGGATCTGCAGTGGATCCATTGGGGAGGATCTTTGGTTGCATTCTGTCATTCAGCATGTGGAAGATTTCTGTGGGCAGCCAAAAGTGGGATGCTCCATCGTCCCTCCTTGTCTCCTGGGCTTTAAGTCTATCAACAATGTAGAGGCTGCTACTATTCCTCTGCATTTTTCTTGGAATTGTCTCACCGTGAAGAACATGTCCATCGTGCCTATTGATAGATGGAGTTTGCATTGTGACTGCACGGGAAGCTCTTCAGCCATTCGAAGAAGGCGATTGAGGAGGATACTTGCAGTGACCTTTCCTATAGCACTCAGTGGGGATACTCTCTGTAGTTGCTGCAGTCACTGTTATGCCCTTCCCCTGAAGATAGACACAATTACAGCATTGCAGAAGTCCCCTGGCATGCTTCCCTCCTTCCAAATGAGGTTGTGTTTTAATGCCAAATGTGCTTCCAAATCATATTTTAATATTTTGGTGGGGATTCCATCTGCATCGGTGGCTTTGTTGGTTTCCAACCATTGCGTGGCCTTTTCAACATCATGTCTGATTGGGGTTGTACAGACGGTACTGGGCAGCATGCAGTGAGATGTGGTCAAGAGTACCCATGTTGATAACTGAGTCTCAGATAAGGACATCTTTGAGTGCTGTTTTCAGTGAGCACCCGCAGCCACTCAGTCCTTGTTGAACACAACTCCATTCATACCATGCTTGGGCCAAAGAAGGTCTTGACTGTGAATGGGTACATCTTCTGCAAAGTTAAACCAGAAGAAGGACATTTATTCCATGGGGTTGGCTCATTTTGACAATTTATTTCTATTAGATGGTCTGCAGAACCTGCAACAGAGTGCTGCCATAGAATGTATAGAGAAAGGTACAGTGCATAAAAGTAAAGTAACTGTTGTTATCCCAGCCCAATTAAAAATCTTTTGTTAAATTAAATCAGAACAGAGTGGACTGTTATTTTTAAAAAAATCAGATTTGTACATCAGCCTTGTTGTGAAATACATTTCCTGTATTGCATGCTATTGGCAATGGAATACATACATTGGCATCTGTAGGTCGAAGACCTCAATCTCACTGTTCCTGTGGCACTTTGTATTTATGTATGTACAAAGTCTGATGAGAAAGTGAAGCTATCCTCATAGAATCTGCAGACAAAGGTAGACATTTCGTCAGATAATAGTACAGGCCAGATATCATTGAAATACTGTGGGTAGCACATGAAGTTCTTACGGCAGGAGATGTAGGAACACCACAAAAAAGTGCCAGCTATATTCCAGATTTATGAACCTGTTGAAACCAGTATGTACCCAATTATGTGGCTCACTTGGATGATGTAGCAATGCACGACACTCCCGGGGAAGACCATGTGACCATATGAAGCCTTCCATAGATCGTTGCAGTTGGTTGATTTTAGTAACATTTTGCTAAGACTAAATTATGTAAAGTGAAGGTAACTTAGCTTGGACACTGCAGGGCAAGGTTAAGCATTGCCAAGGACAGCAAAAGGTGTAAAGGCTTTGATAGAATTCCCTATTGCATACTGAGAAATCATCAGATTTTTGGAGATGCATGGTTTCTGTGGAAATTTGTGTCAAACTTTAGGACAATGGCTGTAGATCTAACAAATTTGTTACCAAACACAGACAGAGTAACATGGCCAAAAGAGTGCCAAACAGCTTCTGAGATGCCGAGGATGATCCTAACAAATGAACAGGCGGCTGACTTCACTAAATCTGTAAAATGGCAGTTGGTGCTAATGACTGACGGTTGGGTGCAATCTTCTGCAAGATGAATTGGGTTAAGAGAAGCTGGTAGGGTACTTTTCTAAGAACTTGAATCAGCCTCAAAATAAATATTCAGAAGAAAGAAACAACTCTGGAAACTCTGGTTGTTAAACATTTTGACGTTTATGGCTGTCACAACCACAAAGAAACACAATATACAA
Organism: Rhincodon typus; assembly: GCF_021869965.1. Classification (NCBI taxonomy): domain Eukaryota; kingdom Metazoa; phylum Chordata; class Chondrichthyes; order Orectolobiformes; family Rhincodontidae; genus Rhincodon; species Rhincodon typus. The sequence goes on from NC_063340.1 coordinate 76,056,054, forward strand.
TGACTGTACCCCTTGGTTTTCGTGGAAAAATTTAAAGCTTAAAATAGTAGACTACTTTGAAGGAGTTTACTAATTCAACCTTATGCTGTATGATTTATTCATACTACTGTAAAAGATAATATTGCATTATGAAGAATGTAATGTGCTGGAATATTTTGGAGAGTAAGAAAGTGACCAGAAGTTGCATGAATCTTGTGTAATGAGTGAACAAAGATGAATGTATGCAAGCCTAGTTATTATTTTTTAATATATCTTCATGTTTGCATCATATTTGAAAATGGCTTTTCATTTCCTAAGAATGGAGGCATGTTGGGACTATGCATTTATATTTAAGGACTTTGAAGAACTGGAACACTGTATTGAAAAGGGTTTTTCCATTTGATTTCTTAGAGTTGGTGTTAAGCAATAATTACTGAAAAGTGAAAAACTGGAGTGTGTTCACTTACTGTTTATGAAAGGTCAGATGATTTTGTGGAAAGTATGCAAACTAAAGCTTTTAAGAGAGACGAGAGATGTGGTTTGCGGCCTATACTTGTTGAATAGACTGAGTTTGGAAGGCTTTGTGCTTAAGGTTGCCTAGCACCAGCCTCTGACCTAACATTTCGGTACACACCTATATGTTAATTGATGGGAAAAATTCCAAAAAGCTCACTGTCTGCTGAAAAAGAAGGAACTGTACAGTGAGATAAGTTGCAGAGATCTCTTTTAATAAGAAAAGTAAGTATCTTCTGGGAACCAGAGAAATTCCCAGAAATCAGCATCTTTAACTTCTTAAACTCTGAAAGCTGATCTGTTACTTCTATTCTAAGTTTGTCTGAATCTCATCTGAACTGAAGTCTGATCTGAAGATTACAATAGTTCTACAGCTGTCAACATTGCAATTTTGATGACAGGAAGTTGAATGAAAAGTCTCCCTTTTTTCAATCCTTTGAGTTTGGACCTTTGGATCCACTGAGTTGTTTTCGCATTTGGTTTTTGTTTAAAACCCTTATCATTGCTGCAGAGTTATATTGTTGGACTGTGTGTGTGTTGCGACTAAGTGGATTTGGTTTAATTCCCATAGTAGTTTGGTTGATAACTGGCTTTTGCCATTTGTTGCCAGAATAAAGTTTGTTTATAAGAAACACGTTTATAAATTTATTGAAGAAACCTGGTGAAATTCTCTTCTGTTCGGGTTAAAAGCAATGCAGAGAAATAACTTGACCATTTTGGTGATTAAATAAAACATTTGCACTTTTGGTACATCTGATGGACTAGTGACGCTTGATTAGCAGAATAGTCCTCGTATTAGAATAGTAACAGTATTAAAGCACTAGGGGTGCTCCGTTAAGGTTAAAACTGGAGGAGATTCTTGATAAGGCATTTCATTATCTGCTGCTGGACTGGCTTGATCTGGAAGCATTTAACTGTCCAAAAATACGAATGCAATTTTCTTCCCAGCAGTGACCTTTCTCCATCTTGATGTCCATGCAATAACATAATAGATGAAGGAAATAAGACTTCATTAGTTCTTCCCTGAACCATAAATGTAGACTTGACAGCAAAAGAGCTGTATGCTATAAATGAAGTCCAACTGAGGCACACTTTAAATGTAGGATTAGCTGAAGTGCTTACCTATTGAATTTTCTGGCAGCAGGATCCAGTTTTAGCAACCTTATCAATCAGTATGTAATAAAAAAAAGTAGGTAGCTGAATTTCCAAGGGTGAATTGTAGAAGATGTTGAAGCTATTTCCTTTTTGAAAAAAATGACAGATGGTAAAGTGAATTGAGGTGGAGCTGTGTTTTTACTGTGAGGCACAAAGAATAATGTTAGTCTTCCTACTAAAATAAAGTGACCTTCATCGGAAGTAAGGCTACAGGTCTGAGATCGACTAATGCACCATGAAATATCCTCAGCACTTGGGAATCCTTGGGTTGAAATCTAACTGGACGATATGAGCACAGTAGCAAGTACTCTTATGACTGGATCTCCAACAACACTCAACGAATCTTGGCATCATGTGAGGCAAAGTAGCCCCCTTGATTGGACCCTATCCATTATCAGCAGTGTTCATTCCTTCCAGCGCCAGGGAGATGTGACAACACTGTCTACCACCTAGAAAATGCTCTACAGCAACTTGCTAAGGCTTTTGAATTAGCTCCTTCCAAACCCTCCACTTCTATCACCTAGAAGATAGTATCAAGTTACTGTATATACTCATGTAAAAGTAGAATTTTTTAGACTATTTTTTAAGGTTAAATTTATGGGGTCAACTGTTACATGCATACTACTTTTGAGGGGCTGAAATTCATGCTACAGTCCAAAATACCATACCATTAGCAGAAGCCCAATCAATCTCTAAACGAATGAAAAAAGAAAAGCACAATGAATTATGGTAATTATTGGATAAAGACAATGGAAACAAAAATGAATTAGTAAGCTTTTATTTGTACATACAAAAAGTGAAGTAGAAATATAATACGGCTTTAAATTACATGATGCATCTTGAATTAAACATGTCAAATATAAAGGCTCATTAAAATCCTGCAAAATCATGCTTCCTGTTCAGCACAAAATTAAGCTTCATAATCATCAGGATGAATGATATTGTCGTATGGATCCTCTTCATTTTCGCTGTCCGTAGTTAGAGGTAGCACATCATCTGCTTCTTCTTCATCCCATAGATAATCAGCCTATGTACCATCCAATACATGTTAAATTCCACATTTCTTGAATGATTTGAAAGTAGTGTCAGCTTTCATTTCCTTCCATGAATCAACGATCCAATCACAGATCAGTGGCAGTGATGGAGCCCACGTACTGCTTCCTTCCATGTATGTTTTTTCTCCATCGCGCATCCAGTTATTCCACTTCATTCTCATCATGTCCTTAAACGGCTTATTGATACCAACATCTGTTGGTTGCAAAATGCTTATAAGTCTGCGGGGAAATACAGTTACATCAATGTTATGTGATCAGATGTTATCAACAACATTCTTCACTAGATGTGATCTAAACGGGTCCCAGAGCAAACTCTCTTTTCCTTGCGTACTCCACCAGGTTGTAAATTCCAAACTTCCTTTATCCATTTTCTACATCCACCTTCAACCATCAAGCCTTGTGGATGAATATGGATGATGATTCCTTTTGGAAATTTTTCCTTTGGCAAAGTGTTTTTCTTGAAAACAGCCATCGGTGTTTACTTAGTGCCATCAACCATACAAGAAAGAACTAGAGTAAACCTACTTTTCACATGGCCAGTGGTTTTGACCAATACAGTTTTTGTTTTTCCTTTTTGGTTCGCAGTTTGATGCTCCGGCATGTTGAGAGTAATAGACGTTTTGCCATGTTTCCAATGCATCATAACTTGTAGCCTTCCTTCTGCGATTTCTCATTACAAACTGTTGAAACTGTAGTATCTTAACCTTCAAGTTCAGCAGGCAGCTTTTATGCAATCTTATTTTTCTGCCGAAGTACTAAGTCATGCCTTCTCATGAACCTTGTGCACCATCCAGCACTTGCCTTAAAATGTAAAATTCCATCCTCCTTTGATTCATTTAATGCACGGATTTGGTTGCCTTCATGATTAACACATATTTCATTTTTCAAGTACCCACTCAGCAACTTTTTTCTCCAGTTGTGGCCACCTGCCAGGTTTACCTCTGTTGGCATACTTCTGTTTTGGCGTTGTCTGAAATTGATTCGATATCTTTCTCCAGTCTCTCTCAAGTTCCTCTGAAACACAAAATTTTCTTGCTGCTACACAGATATTTGTTGTCTCTTCAACTTCAATAACTTTCAGTTTAAATGCTGCTGTATATTTTTCCTTTTCTGGAGGGCATTTTTACACAAAATGATGAAGAAATTTCAAAACCTCAACTAGGTATATGACTGTATTCCACGAATGCCTGACTCTGACCTGATGCATCTTAAACTTTTGTGTTAAATTCTTCCATTTCCCTCCATTTTCTGTCATCTGCTGTTTTAGTTTTTCAAACAAACATTTTAAGCTTTTATTTCTGATAAAAATGTTATCAGAAATTTGACTCTCATACAGTTCCACCAATCATTTCATCATGGTCACAATTATGTACAGAATAATACCTCTCAAGTGTTAATCTATTATCTGTGAAGTACTAGGAACGACTTTTACATGAGATACATGGAGCATTCAAAATTTTTTGGCCAAAAAAAGGGGGTCAACTTTTACTCAAGTATATACGGTAATTTGCCCACTGTTTTATAAGACCATAAGAAATAAGAGCAAGAGAGGTGTGTGTTAACTTGTTCAAACTAAAATACTGTACCAAAAATTGAATGGGACACTTTGGTTGTCCCAGTTTTAGAATTTCATATTTTTCAGCTGCGACAGTGTAAGTCCTGACAATGTTGGAAAGAGATACTTTTAATGAAGAGTTTGTGTTTGTAAACTATTGATCGCTTATTTAGGGTCAGGGTAAAATCTTTTATTTTTTCACAGAATGTGAGCATCTCTGGAAAGATCAAACATTTGATGCCTTGAAAGGTGATAATGGAACCACTGTCTTGAATCGGTGGCATTCATGTGGTTCCTGTGGTACTATTAGGAAGGAAGTTCCAGGATTTTCACTTGTGACGATAAATGGAATGGCAGTATAGATCCAAGTCAGGGTGTTATGTGGTTTGAAGGGCAATTTGCAAATGGTGGTGTTTCTATGCACCTGCTGCCTTTGTCCTTCTAGGCAGGGCACATGTTTGGAAGGTGCTGTTGAAGGAGCCTGATTGAGATGCTGCAGTACATCTCGTCGATAGAGGACATCACCGTCACTCTGTATTGGTGTTGAAAGGAATGAATATTGTGGTGGTGCATTGGGTAACAATCAAAAAAGCTACTTTGTCCTAAATGCATATAGGGTTCATGGCTGTTATTGGAACTGAAATCATCCAGGCAAGTGGAGAATATTGCATCGCATTCTTGGTTTGTTCCTTGTGGATGGTGGACAGACTTTGAGGGAGTGAATTATCACAGAATTCCCAGTCTTTTGCTTCTGTAACCACAGTATTTATGTGGCTGGACTGGTCAAGTTTTCAATCGGTGGTAACTTCCCATGATCACATTGATTTGCATGTTTAAAAAGTCCTTATGGGTCAAGGATATGGGAGATTGTGCTCAGGTGCTAAAATGATTGAATTTGATGTTGAGCCCAGAAGGTTGCAAGATTCTCAAGCGGGAAATGAGGTGTTGTTCTTCCAGTTTACCCTAACCCCATATGCCAGGCCTTGTCATCAGATGGTCTGCTACCACTAGTAACCCATTGTCAGCCACTAATGGTCCCCATTAGCAGCTATTCATTCTCCCATGCTGACCTTTACCCATTCCTTTGTCTGCCCAACTGTTTTTCTCTTTCTCTGGGCTTCATCTCCATTTACTCCTTCCCTCCTTCCTCCTTCCTCCTTTCCCCCCTCCCTACCTTCAGCATACATACCAACCCTCTTGCCAGCTACAGTCAGTTCCGAAGAAGGGTCAGTGGACCTGAAACGTTAACTCTGCTTTCTCTGCACAGATCCTGCCAGATATGCTGAGTTTTTCCAGCAATTCTCATTTTGTTTCTGGTTTCCATCATCCGCAATTCTTTTTTTTAAGTTTCTGCACATTGCAGAAGAATAAAATTTCCTTGTGTGTATATATAATATTTTTAAACTCTCCAAATGAAATAATATGCTGCTGTTTTAAATATCTACTTGCCTATGATTGTTGGTTTAGGGAAGCTAAGTACGTTCTATGGCAGCTGTCTTATTGAGAAATGCTATGAATTTTAAACCAGCGTAATGTTTCATTATCAGGTGCAAATAAGAATTAGCTACAGCAGAAATTGTTTCACCTTTTGAAGTTTCTTTGTCTACTCGTTACTTACCTGGGTTGGATTGAAGCACCTGTCTATTTGAGTCTCTTATTTTTATTTTGGCTTGATGGGTTAATGGGGTGGGGTGGGAGGGTGCTGTATGATTATAATGGTATGACTCGAGGACTGCTGCATTGCCATCATTACCAACGCAAACAGACCTGTCTGTGAGACTTTGCTATGCATAAATTGACTTCAAGTGTAATTTGTTGCTGTAGGAAACACTGTGGAACAGGTTGAGGCAGCATTCGACCAAGATAAGTTGGAGCAGTTTATATGACATTGATGTTTTTATATCTGGGACTGGATATTTACCTTTGTTACTGCTCCTCTGTGTTGCTTATTGTGGTTTGTGGTTCATTAGAAATTTAAAAACAAATTCCATTCACTTATTTAAAAAAAAAACTGCTGGGTACTTGTGGTGCAGTTAGTCATGTAGAACTGAAGGAGCCCAGATTGATTCCTATTCTGGGCTGAATGTGCTGAAATCACAGATTTTAACTCAGTTTCTGTTTTTGCAGATGCTGTCAAACCTGAGTTTCTCCAGCATTCTGTGTTTGTTCCCGATTGCCAAAATCAGCAGTATCTTGCCTTTGTTAGGTAAAGTGGCTTTATGGACTCAGGAGTGAGCCACTTATCTCAGAGTACCCAACCTTGCCCCTGCTGCTGTGGCCAGTTAAGATTCTGACCTATGGTGACTTCTTTTCTCCCCTCAGGAGTTTGATGATTCCAGTCATTCCGGTGCCCCTTGAAGGGGAGGAGGTTGATGGTGTCGTAGTGTTGGTGTGGTACAGGAGGGGAAAAGGCTAGAGTTTCTGCTCCAGATCATTATCTAGACACCTCTGTTGGAAAAACGAGTGTGTGTTGTGGGACGGCTAGGTTAAGCTCTGTTATGGTGTAACCCTGCCTCAAAGTTGACCAGCTCTCACTGTTTAGACTAATATATGGAGAATGAACGTATCTAATGTCATTGGAACTGTACTCCAGCATAGTGTTTGAGAGGAAATGATGAGAAAATTAGTGGGGAATACTAAAACAAATATTCTCATTTTTAAATGAAGCACTCTGTCTTTGGGACTCAATTCTGCAAACTCAGCACTTATTCGCCAGTGCATTAAAACTCTTTTTTGTGATGGTTAATGAAGGTCACAAACCGTTTACTTTTTCCATCGAGCGTATTGGTGCTGGATCAGTAATTGCTGAATGTCATGGTTGCTGCGGCTGTCAGCCTGCACATTTTGAATGGTTTGCACTTCCTTACCCTTCAGTAGTAACGAACTGTTGTTTCTATTGCAGAAGGCACCTTCTTGTTGCTGCAGCTATTGGAAGGCAACTTCAAAGATACTCTATTGAATCCAAAGATTAAGGAGATTTTTCCTGCTCAAATCACCATTGGAGAAGTTATTGACAACTACTTGGAAAATCAGATCTTGGCATACCTTGACAGTCCATCAGAAGATCAAACAGAAAGGTGAATTTAAATTGATTAACACCACTGTTTCAACTTCTTACATGTCTTTTTCCTAGAGCACTTAAATGTACTGAAATGATGTAACCAAAGGAGGCCATTCAGCTCATTGTGCCCATATCTTTGGTAAAGCACTCCACTTAGTATCACTCCATTGCTCTTCCAACATAATGGTTTTTCCCCTTTCAAATATATATTTCACCATGACTTTTCTAAGATACCATAATTTCTGGCAATAATTTCAGAATGCTATTCTCTCAATGTGAAGGAGAAACCATACATGATAATCTGAAGTGTTTTATTTTCATAGAGTAGTATAAGTGAAGGACTGAGATGTGGGTTGCCATCCTGGTGAAAAGAGCAGGAGTAGGTATAACCTAAATCAATAAGTATGGATTTGATCATTCCAACTCAAGTTATTGAATCAAGAGGAGAAATTCTAAGTGCTGGGAAAGGTTGAATTAGAATGTTATTTCAAAGCCTTTTTGAATCATATAAACAGGCCATTATATACAACAGGTTCGTGCTAGTGTTTATGTTGTGTACATGCCTCTTTCATTCTTTTTCCGTCTAATGCTATCAACATAACCTTCAATTTCTTTTTTCCTCATGTGCTATTCTAACTTACTCTTAAAAGAATCCTTGCCAATCATCTTAACTGCTCCCTGTGGTAATGAGTTCTTCATTCTAACCATTCCCTGAATAAAAAAAATTGTTTATCTTGAATTCCATTTTGTTTATATTAGCGACTCTCTTGTATTTATGGTCCTGGTTCTTATCTTCCCCACAAGTGCAATTATCTTTGTGTTTACCCTATCAACTCCTGGTTGTATCATGGGCGTTACTGTAGTACAGGATCCATGCAATCCCTTCGAAAGGATTTTCACACCTTTATGTGTGCAGGCTCTTTATCTGTGCTTGTTTAACATTGCCAGAAATTATCAAAGCAATTAATATGAAATGAAAATCAGCCTACATGCTGTTGGCAATACAGGAAGTTAGCACGTCCTAACTTCAATTTTGGACTATCGACGTCCCAGCGAGCTCAG
>NC_063340.1:76064933-76072690 GCF_021869965.1 Rhincodon typus
CTTGGTATATTATCAACATAATATACCAAGATCCCCTGCAAAGACTGCGACAAACATTACATTGGACAGACAGGAAGAAAATTAGCCACAAGAGTACACGAACATCAACTAGCAACAGAAAGACACGACCAATACTCATCTCCATCTACATGGACAAGAAAAAAACCACCATTTTGATTGGGACACCACCAGGATCCTGGGACAGGCCAAGCAGAAACGAGCACAGGAATTTTTAGAGGCCTGGTTCTCCACTAAGAAGGCCATCAGCAAACACATAGAACTAGACCCTATGTATACACCACTGAGAAGGAAAACCGGAAGTGAGGTAACCCAGCTCAACGGACACCAGAGTTTAAATACCAGGCGGTATTTAACAGCCGCTTCATCGGAGGCTGCACTGATGATGTTACCCAGCAGGGTAGAAACATCTGCGGAACAACAAACGAGCTTGGTGGGCCAACCAACCACAACATCCACAACCCAAGCTACAAATCTACTCAAAAACCTTCATTATTAACTGACCTTAATGAAGTGGCAAAACTTTATTTTGCTCATCAATAATTTCATTATGTGGGAAAAGGTAAGTATTGGAAGAAAATCTATGAACCTTCCAACATCAAGAAGATTCAGGTAGACAGTTTCGGTTGTATCCTGAGGCCTAGACTAATACTCAATCGTTGTGTATTTGTAGATGAAATAGTGTATAAACAACCTTTTTTTTAATTCATGTATTCTTTCCCAGTTGCAGTCATCACATAGAAGTGGGATTGGTACTTTTTATGGTCATCCTAATGAATTTCATCACTGTGATGCATATAGCAGATTCTCAGTAGCCTCAAATCCATTTAGATGTACATCAGCACCAACTAGGCTGATTCTTCAGAACATTCCAAATCAGGAGAGTTATGACAGTCCAGCGCAGTCTGAGATCAGCACAAGCAGCCCTGAAGTGCCCTGTGAAAGCAAGAGAAAACCAGTTATCCGGAGAAAAGTATTACGGTATGAGAAATGAAAACTAGCTTTTACATGAATTGAAAATGTGCTTTTGGTGAGAGAAAATTAGTGAAACCTGAATGTTCTGTATATCTCTATCTTGTCTTTAACTGATTTTTTTTTAAGAAAAGTAGCACTAAATTAAGTGTTTGCTATATTCCAGTAAAATTCAAATTATTTGGAATGCACTGTGTTCAGGGATTGCAAATTCTTTTAAAACAAAATATAATTTGTTGTAATAGAAATCGAAGAAAAACATGTCTTAATGAATACTGTGATACTGTATTGTATGCAGCTTTAGGACATTTCTACTTTTTGACTCTCCTCTCTATAAACACAAAGGGAAAACTTTACTTCAGCCATCAGCCAGTTATTTTACAATCACTTCAGACTAGTGAGATTGGCATCTTAGCTGGTGACAGTGCCTGGGAAATAGACATCCAAGATTTCAATAGTGAAGCATTCGGATTGTGGGCTGTTGAATAATACAAATTTTACTGTATTTAGATTGCTTAATTTTGGTTAGTTTGAGAGCAGAAACGATTTTGTTCAGAAATAGACTGTATTACCAGCTGTTTCAGCTGGGATGAAGTGTTGAAATAATTTTTAGAATCCTGAATTTCTGTGGTAACTTTCAAATTATCTTAAGTAGACCAATTTTACTTGTAGAATTTGAGTGCAAAACAATGTAGAGCTCTGAAATATATTGGAACCACTGTACATTTCGATGTCACAATAGTCTGAATAAAATCAGAAGCTTCTAACGTTTCATTTCTAGAGCTGAAATGTTTTCAACTCTCCGATTAAACAGTTGTGACACAAATGTGAAACTTGTCAGGATTTTGATTTTTCTAAGCTGTAGGTGAAATGGTCAAATGTGTTTTGTTAACATAGTTATGTCTTTACCATATTTTGACTTCAGTATGATTCTTATTTGAGGGCGAGGGATTTCTCCTTTCTGACCCTGCCTGTGACCACGGACTTCTGATAATTTGCAGGGTAGTAAAGCTTTTTCTGCATGGCTTGCAACAATTAACAGGCAGTGGTTTACTCTCCACAACTATGATACTGGAGCTGATAACAGAAACTCTGGTTGAAATCATATCAATCACAACTGCAGCTGCTTAGAACTTCCAATATACTGGCATGCTTCAACTGTAGCAGCAATTTATTTTTGCCACGGCCTGTTCAATTATGATATGACCACTGGTATGCCATAAAGATTTGTGTTTTGGGCCTCAACTATTTCCAGAATTTATTAATGATTTAGGTTTTGGGACAGAAAGCTACATAGTCCAATTTGCTGAAGAGACAAAGATGGGCAGCATTGTAAGCAGAATAGACAGAGCATAAAATTGTAAAAAGATGTTAATATATTAATTGGTGATGTATTTCCGTGTAGGAATGTGTAAGATCATGTTCGGACTGCAACAGTATACCTTTTAAATGGAGGTCCACCAAGACTTGAGGTAGAGATAAAGGTCTCCAACTATATAAACAATTGGATATTCATGAATAGGTACAGAAAATGAATCCAGAGCCTAATGGAATTCTGGCCTTTAAATCCAAAGGATTAAAGTGCAGGAGAGTACAAATCAATGCAGTAGCTGTAGAAAGTCTCTCGTTACCACACCTGTGTACTGTGGGCAGTTCTTCATACCACACCTTAGGTAGGATATATTGGCCTTTGAGAGAGTGCATTGAACATTTGCCAAAATAATGTCAAGACTCTAAGCACACCTCTGGAATTTAAAAGGTACGTAGTGATTTGATCAATATTATTCAAGATAATAAGAGGAACAAAGCATTTCTTATCTATGCAATTTCCATTGGTTTTGAGAATTTAGGATTAAGGACCATATCCAAAAATAAGTGCAGACATTTTTAAGAGTGAAATTAGGCAGAAGTTTAGAGCGCTCATCTGCAAATGACCATTGATTTTCAATTGACAATCAATTGTAACTTATAAACCTGAGATCAATTGGATGCTTTTGTTATCAGAGTAACTGTATTAAGGGTTATAAGGCAAAGGTAGATGTAGGGAGTAGGATGGCAGAACAACTGTGATCCTGTTGAATGCCTAAACAGGCTGATTGTGTCACTTTTGTAAATTTGAGCTACCTCAGCTCCACAGTCACTCTGTTGGCCATTCTTTATATGTAATTCTGGTCAAAACCACATCATGCTCTACTAGACTGATTGTTTGTTTGGAATTCTGCTCCCCATAGACCAGTGGTAACTGGAGACATTGAACTTATTCAAGGCTGAGCTTGATTACAAATTAAGCAGTAACTAATTTCCCACATTACACAATCTGTGGCTGCAACTCATTGGGTTTTGTAAACAACTGATGTACATGTTCAAGAAAACCTCCGCAGCAAACTCTGTAAATGACTGCAGTATTCCAAATTACTTATTTATAGTTTAAATGGATATAAAAGTTCTAAATATTGTTGAATATCGGGGTCCTTTAAAAAATGAATTTTCCTAGTATTTACCATGTAGCATGATATTTCATTTAAAAGCTATTACAGCAGTACTTTTTAAAATTCTAGCATATCAAAACAGGTCACAATGCGCATTGAACTAGCATCAACGGTTTATTTGGCACCAAATGCACCCTATTATCAATCTGTTATTTTCAAAAATAAGTATTTCTTCTTAAAAGGAATTAAAACCAACCCTCAGATGAAGGCAGGCAAGGGGTCAATGGCCATCAAACAGCATGAGTAACAGTCCAATGGCCACTGGGCTAAAGTGTTCAGATAATTGATTGACACAAAGAAAATAATTTGACCCTGGAAATATATAAGAATAATTGTTCAGGGCAGAGGGAAATTCTTGTTGAGGAGTTCTGACCAAGCAGACTTGGTAGACAGCAGTTCCCATCAGGCAGTCCACACCAGGCAGATGGAAGACAGAGTAGATTGAGAGGAGGAAGACCGAGAGAAGAGTTCCCCAACGGCTTGGCTCGAGAGTAGGGTGCTGCCCCCACCACTTTAATGAGATTGAAGCATTCCACCCTGACAATCTGTTAGTCCTTACATATTAGTGAACCATCCCCAATTGTCACAGTTGTATAATTTCTTTATCTAATTAACTAATGTATCATATCTAAATTGCTATTGCTTAACAAAGTTAATAAACTATCAGAAAATTACTTACAAACTCTCGACTGTCTATATTAGGCAACTGTGAGCATGAAATCCTAAAATTAACAATACCATGTACAAAAGTGCTTTAACGATATTTAATAATACCTGCTGTTCTTCCCTTCCACATCCAATGCCTGATTTATGAATAATGCTTCAATACAATGTACAATATGGAATTCAACTTCTTTCTCCTGGTCATTACTAATTTGGTTAACTTTAAAGGATGTTTTTGCAAATCTGAAAAGTGGGAGAAATACTGTTAAAAATGTAAATATCTAGCTATTAATAGCAAATTCGTCTAAATGTAAATATTTTAATTTGGTATTACATTTGTATTACATGTATTACATTTGGAAAGAAAGCAATGTAATGTTTAGGGCTGATCTTATTTCTTATTTTTGTACCCAGTATCCAGTAGTGCCAGTTTGTGTATTGCATTGATTAGACATGAAGACCACTATGCTTTTATAAAGTATTCGGAAAGTTTGCTTATCTGTGTATTGCAGGAAGAAGAATGGACAAATGCATGTTTGTGATGAATCAGTCATCAGTGAGACTGACTCTGGTAAATATAATGCTTTAGTTATTTGTCACTTCTTGCAGTGTATTTTATAAGCTATTTCTTGTTTCTGAAGTATGGCACATTTCATTAGGCAGATTTGCTGAAATGAGATTTGTTTCTGTTCAGGTATTGGCTCTGCAGTAATTAGATAGTGCTTAAAACTATTGAGCCCTAAGCTTCTTACCTCTGTTCCTTTCCTGAAAGAGTTATTAAGCTTCTCCATCTGCTGACCAGTAGACAGTCTTGTTCTTGAATTGTTAGTTGTCGAAGAGTATGTAGAAAACTAGCAATCGTGCATAAATCAAATCATGGTCACTCGCTGATAAAAGACAGTGATGATAAAGAGAAACCATCTTCTTTGTTTTGGTTTAACCAGTCAAGTCAAGACGATTCTGTAAAATCCACTTTAGATTATAGAAAGTCCCAGATCTTGGGTGATGTTGAAGAAAAGACCATCTTGTTAGACCATCTGACTGAGACTGATATTTTGAAGAAAAGAAAGGACAATCCACAAGATCAGACCATCGATAATTCAACCAGTTCTTTCAACCAGAATCTCCTGTTTGCAATGGATAACATAAGAAGTGCTGCATTATCTAATGCAGATATTGTTGGCCAGTATAGCAGTCTCAACAGAAACAAATCTTCTAACTATACATTAACAACAGATTTCAACAAACCACAAGAAATTTTGGTAAGAGCTAGGGGTTAGAAGCAGGCTTGCAGATTTGTTTGTCTTTTCTGTTAATTTTTAATTTTTATTGAGTATACAGGTAATTTATACATTTGGTGATTTAGAATAATATGCTTGCTTTGATATTTTTAATGGAAAAATTTTAAAAACTGAGACAGGAACCCATGTTTCATAATCAAACGGTCACAAGTTTGACCAGTAATATATTGTTGCTACTGCCCCACCTGAGATGACATAATTTGGATATGGAACCTATGGATTTTTTTTTTTTTCAAGACAATGAAATAGATATAGATACAATGAAGTCATATAGTTCTTGGGGCTAAAGGGATCAAAAGATATAGGGAGAAAGCAGGAACAGGATACTGAGTTGAATGATCAACCATGACCATGTTGAATAGTGCAGCCGGCTTGAAGAGCAGAATGGCCTATTCCTACTTCCATTTTCTATGTTTCTATGATCGCTTCCAATTTTAGCTACCTAGAATCAGCACCCCCAGGTCACATGTGAAGTGTTTACATGCAGCACTTTGCGCACTCTACCAGAGCTTCCACCTCCAGTTTTCCTGGAATTAATGAATATCTAGGGTAAAACATTGGCAATACTACAACTTATGGAGTAGTAAGTATTGCTGTTTTAATGTTTGTCAAGAGAACTATATGCGTGTGTGTACACATGCACAAGTTCTATAAAAGGTTAGGTATTGCCAGAGGATCACAGTTAAGATTCCTTTACATAAAGAAAGGAAACAAAAACCTGGAAACTGTGCACCAATCAGCTTAACATTAATGACATGAAAGGTATCAGAATTTACAGTAAAAGCAACAAAAGCAGACACAGGAAATACAATTCAAATCAAAATATCCATCAATTCTAAGAGGCCAAGTCATTTTTAACTAAATAAACAAAATTCTTTGAAATGATATTAGAAGGAGTAGATGTGTAGTCAGATTGTCAAAAAGCTTTGATAAGGTCCCTTAATAATTTTATGACAGAGTTTAGGGCTTGTGGAGTCTGAATGGACATTGTAGTGGTTGAAAAATAATAGAAATTTTGGGGTAAAAGGCTGTTTCTTCAGATTAAGGAAGCAGTGTTCCACAAGAATCATTGCTCAGATCTTAGTTATTCATTATTTTGTAACATGTTTTAAGGAAGGAAATCTGCCATCCTTACCTAGTCTGGCTGACCTTTCACTTAGGTTCATAGTAATGTAATTGACTCTTCACTGCATCCGAAATGGCTTTGCAAGCTACTAAGTTCAGAGGCAATTTCAGATGAGCAATAAATGTCAGCCTTGCCAGCAATGTCAGTTAAAAAAATTGAAAAATAATTATATTGATGATTTTGGAATTAGGAATGAATAGCTCCATTAAGATTTGCAGATGATACCATACTGAAGGAATAATAAGACGGAGAAAGAATACAACGTGAAATTGCAGCAGTAAACTTTCAGACTATGTAGTTATGTGCCAAATGAATATTCAACATTCATAAATGAAAGGCAATGCAACTTCGCAGGGCAAGAAAAAAATTCTCTACACCTTTTGGAAGTTGGATCAAGTAGAATAGCAAAGGGATCCAGGACACGTGAATACTTGAAAGGTAGGACCCTGGAAGCACAGAAGATCACAGGAACCTTTGTATGTGTGTACACAGCTTCCTTAAGATATCAGGACAGGTGGATAAAGTAGTTGAGAAGGCATACGGGATAGCTGCTTGTTTTTGCTGAAACACAGAGTTTAAGAGCAGGGAGGCTATGCTGGAACTGTATTAAAAAATTGGTTAAGCTGCAGCTACAGTGTAATGTGCAGTTCGAGAACCCACATTACAGGAGGGATGTGATAGCGCTAGAGAGGCTGCAGAGGAGATTTACCAGGATTTTGCCTGAGCTGGAGACTGGGCTTTTCCATGCAGCAGATGAGATTGGGAGGGAGGGGAAGAGGGCGGGACACATGATTGAGATGTAAAAGATTGAGGGGCATAGACATGGTAGACAGCAAGAGTCCTTTACCCTTTAGAGGGGATATGAGGAAACACTTTTTCATCCAGAGGGTATTGGGAATCTGGAACTCACTGCCTGTAAGGGTGGTAGAGACAGAAACCGGCATAACATTTAAGAAGTATTTAGATATACACTTGCAATGCCAAGGCATACAAAGCTATGGCCAAGTGCTGGAAAGTAGGATTAGAATGGTTAGGTGACAACTTTTTGACGAGTACAGATGCAATGGGCCAAAGAGATTTTTTTTTCTGTGCTGTAGGTTTCTATGACACTAACATTAAAAACAGTATCAGTATCACAGATCAGCAAGCTAATTAAAATGCTAACAAAAATATAGAGATAACAAGGTG
>NC_063340.1:76072790-76078740 GCF_021869965.1 Rhincodon typus
TCAGCTTTCCTGCTCCTCTGATGCTGCTTGGCCTGCTATGTTCATCCAGCTGTGCACCTTGTTATCTCAGATTCTGCAGCATCGGCAGTTTCTACTATCTCTAACAAAAATATGGGACTTATTTCTAAGGGAGCGGAATTCAGATTTTTTTTAAAATTTGTATAGGACCTTGGTCAGGCCACACGTAGCACTGTGCACTGTTCTAGCCTCCCTGTAAAATAGTCATAGAAGCAACAGACATTTTGAAAAGGATTTATAGGGATGATATCAGAATTAAGATTACAGCTATTGGAAAAGATTGAACAGAAGGGGCTTTTATGTTCTTTAGTAAAAAGAAGTCTTGGAAGTGACTTGAGAGTAGTCATTAACATTGAGTTGGATTGAGTAGATGTGGCGAAGATATTTTTACTCGGGGGTGGGGGGTTGGTGGTGCAGGGGAGGTAGAATCCAATACTAGGAGTCCTTAATTCAATGTTTAAGATTCCAGACAAAATAATAAGCTCTCTTGAAATGAAAACTGAGTGGACAGTAGTTTTTTGTGTACCAATCTTATATGGAACCACCTTTTGTTTCTGAATTGCCAATGCATTTTTTCATGTCTGATGGTAGATAGTGAAACTTCATGGTGTAAAAAGGCATGCTGCAAATTTTCCTTTTTTTCAATGTAACAAAGGAACTATGAGGCTCTGTACAAAGAGACAGCAGAGGAGGGTGTCAATCTATATTTATTTATTCTTTCATGGGATGCGGCCATCCCTAATTGCCACTGTACTGAGTGGTTTGATAGGCCATTTCAGAGGCAGCTAAGATTCAACTACATTGCTGTGGCTTGCAGTTAAGGCCAGCAGATTTCCTTCTGAAAATCCCCTTCCTTAAGGATTTATTTCTAAGATTTGTTTGTGGAATATGGGTGAATATTGCTTGGTCAGTAATTATTGCTCATCCCTAATTGCCCTAGAAAAGGTGCTGGTGAGCTCGAGCTGGGAGTTGCTGAAATCCTTGTGGCTTAGGGACACCCACTTTTGGAAAGGAGTTCCAGGATTTTGACCCAGCAACAGTGAAGAAACAGCAATATAGTCCCAACTCAGGATGGTGTATAACTTGGAAGGGAATTTGCAGGTGGTGGTAGAGGTTACCGGCTCGGAAGATGCTGTTGGAAGACCTATTAGTGAAGCAAATGTCAACTCACATAGAGTCATAGTCAGATTCATACAGCATGGAAACAGATCCTTCAACAACTCATCCATACCAACCAGGTTTCCCAAACTAAACCAGTCTCATTTGCCCATATCCCTCAAACCTTTCCTATATGTGTACCTATACGTCTTTTAAATATTATAAGTGTACTCGCCTCTACCACTTCCTCTGGCAGCTCATTCCATACACGTACCACCCTCTGTGTGGAAGACATTGTCCCTCCGGTCCTTTTTAAATCTTTCCCCTCTCACCTTAAACCTGTGCCCTCTAATTTTGAACTTCCCTACCCTGGGAAAAAGATCTTTTGCTATTTACCTTTCCTATGCCTTTCATGACCTTTGTAAGGTCACTCCTAAACCACCTACACTCCAGGGGGGAAGAAGTCCCAGCCTATCCAGCCTCTCCTTATAACGCAAACCCTCCAATCCTGGTAACATCCTTGTGAATTTTTCTGCACCCTTTCCAATTTAATAACATCTTTGCAGTAGCAAGGTGACCTGAACTGTATGCAGTACTCCAAAAGTGGCCTCACCAATGTCCTGTACAGCCACAACATGATAAACTAACTTTTTTACTCACTGCTGTGACCAATAAAGGCAAGTGTGCCAAACATCTCTTTTGCCATTCTATCTACCTGAGATGCCACTTTCAAGGGGCTATGTATCTGAACCCCTCGGTTTCTGTTCGAAAACACTCCCCAGGGCCCTACCATTAACTGTGTAAGTCCTGCTCTGATTTGTCTTAAGAAAATGCAACACTTCATATTTATCTAAATTAAAATCCATCTGCCACTTCTCGGCCCATTGGCCCAGCTGATCAAGGTCCTGTGTACTCTTAAATAAACTTCACCGTCCACCATACTACAAATTTTGGTGTCATCCGCAAACTTACTAACCATGGTCCCTATATTCTCATCCAGATTGTTTATATAAATGACAAACAACAGTGGACCTAACCACGATCATTGTGGAACATATAACAGTTGATTCTTTCTGTAATTTTAAGAATTCATGAAATATTTTATACAAGGACCTAATGTCCAGGGAAACTATGCTAATCTCTATTGTAAAGGACTGAGACGAGGAAGAATTTCTTCGCACAGAGTTGTGAACCTGTGGAATTCTCTCCCACAGGAAGCTGTTGGGGCCAGTTCATTAGATATGTTCAAGGAGCTGGATCTGGTGATTCTAATCCTGAACTGAGGAGTACTGGAAAACATTTGCATTGCTATTTAATGTAACATCTTTATCAATGGTTCTGTAATCTTTTGTTAAACCTTTTCAAAAAGATGAAGTCAGTGAATTGGGACAAAGATTCAGCAAATTTCAAACTTTCAGCAACGAAGCAGAGTCTGATACACAAACTGAAGAATTGGGCAACAGACCTGGAAGCATAACCGGAGGACGACCAAATTCTGCCCACTCATTCTTCACAAGAGATCTGGTAACTAATCTGAACAATGTCCTGCCTTTGCTTGTTTCTGTACTAATTTGGGTCAGGGACGTTTCTTACTCCAGTATGTTTGTGGTTAACTTGTAGGACGAAAACTAAAGATTGAAATATTCAAATAGAATGAACAAATAATCCTCCAGTTAGGACACGTGCATGGAATTAAACTTATGCATAACTGCTCTTTACAGAATGATTTGCTTTTTGGGATGTGGACAGGGTATTGACCAACTCTGGTTGCCCTCAGGGGCATTGAGTCAAACTACAGATTGTACAAGAATTATGAGCCAGAGCAAGCAACTTCTCTGAACGTTTGTTCCAATTTTACACACAAGGCATCATATTCAGAAATGTATTTCTATCTTTGCAGTGTAACTGTAGGCCCGGAGGAAGTGAGGGTTATGGTTCTGTTTCAAACCAACCAAAGTCATGTGAGTATTATCATTTTGTCTTTGCTGTATCTTTCAATAATTTAAGAATTCATGAAATATTTTGTACAAGGACCTAATGTCCGGGGAAACTATGCTAATTTCTATTTTTAAAGCCAAGGACTGAGATGAGGAAAAATTTCTTTACTCAGCGTTGTGAACCTGTGGAATTCTCTCCCACAGGAAGCTGTTGGGGCTAATTCATTAGATATATTCAAGAGGGAGCTAGATGTGGCCCTTATGGCTAAAAGGGATGAAGGGGTATGGAGCGAAAGCGGGAATGCGATACTGTGATTGTGTGATCAGCCAGGATCATATTGAATTGTGGTGCAGGCTTGGAGGGCTGAATGACCCACTCCTGCGCCTATTTTCTATGTTTCTAAGCATTACTAAAATCCAGAGACTACATTAGATTTTACCAAATTAAGTTTTGTACTGCCACTTTCTTGATTCAGACTCTTAATACACTGTGCACACGAAATATGGCCCTCTCAACCTCATGGTAAATCAGTCTATTAAAATAGTACACATTATAATAGTACTTGTATGCAAACAGAAGCATGTAGGTTCACGCCCCACTCCAAGACTGAATATAGTCTACAGCTGTCTCCCTTCAATATTGTCAGTCATATTTTATATGAAATATGAAACATTAAATTAGATGAAAACATGCCTGTCAGAGTGAGCACAAAGAAACAAGGATAGGAAAAAACCATTTAGCCCATTGGGACTGTTCTGTTGTACAGTAAGTTCTGACTGTGATTTTAACTCCGCTTTCCTGTCTGTCCCACACTTACTCCCCCACCCACCCCTCAAATTAATGTTTTATATCAAAATCTTCACTCAGTTTGAATATAATCAATTCAGTGTTCAATGTTGTCTGGTTCAGAATATTCCAAATACTAACAAAACTGAGAAAAGAAATTCCTGCCGATCCGTCATAATTGGGAGACTCCTTAATTTGGAACTATAGTCCCCATAGCTTTACACTTCCTGAGAGGAAACACTCTCTCTGCCTACTATAAAGTACTCTTGTAATTTTATTTAAATAACATCAGCTCTGATTCTCCTAAATTTAAATGAGTATGGTTCCAACCTTCTTCTCAAAACTGTCTCAATCTTAGGAATCAGCCTACTTGAACCTTCACTGAACCATCTCCAATATAAATATATCCGTCATTAAAAAAAGAGATTAAAACTGCATACAGCATTCCATATGTGCCACACCACTGCCCTGTACAGTTGTAAGCAGGGTTCATTACTTTTATACTCCATTCCCCTTGCAACAAAGCCATGGGATGAGCATAAATGATCATCTAACACTACTCAAAATGGAGGAGGATTCTCAATTCCTGAGCAAGATTATTCTTCTGTCAAAGCCAGCTTAACTGGCCATTGTTTACTGCCTCCATGAGAGACTGTAAGTCTGTTAGTATGTTCTCCTAATGTGATGAGACAAAATAGAACCATAACTTTACTTAATCTAATTGGTACAGAATATACACTAAATCCTTTTTAAATGAATGCTGTTGCAGTTATTAGACCATTAATGGATCATCCTCACACAAGAAACATAAAGAAAAGTGACCCTGTAGCAAAGTAAGTGTTGGATTTTGTTAGTTATTTCCACTTTTTTTCAAAGCCTGCAATATAATTTGTACAAAAGATTACAATGTACTTAACATTGATACATGTGTTGCTATGATTTTGTCTGCCATTCCAATATTCCCTGCAATTTTTAGGTTATCTTTCAGGACACATGATTATACTTTCTTTTCATTCATCCTCCCCACTCCACCCTCTTCCTAGAGTTGCCATTCCCGCTTTGATATTTTTGATCTGTGTTCCATCACAGAGCCCTTTCTGCTCTTTCATGACACTTCCCCTTGCAATAAAAGCACTTGTTTGTATTTTCTCAACCCATGCCTACAATCCCATATTATTTTGTATGTGAGCAAGGTAGTCTTCCAACTCCATGTTCGTCAGACCAAGTGGCTATTTTTCTACGTCTATTTAATTCACGAGTGATCCGGACATTACTTGTTTTGGTTCTATCAAATAACTTTGTCTCTGCTCTTCATCCTTAAACTCTGATATTATTCAAGCTTAAGTCAGAATTTGGAACAGTAGCTTTTTGATAGACATTCTGTTGCCTTCTGTCCTTAGAGTTATTGTTTACCTTTAACTATAATTTTCTTGAAGTTGATTCATGTAGATATGAGACAGAAGAGATATTTTCAAGCACAGTTTGGGAGGTAGTAGGGAGAAGAAATGTTGGCAAATGACATTTGCATTGACCAGACTGATCAGTCTTCTGCTGTTTCTCATATTAGATTTTATTCATTTTCACTTTGAAGATTTTTGTGCATCTTCATCCATTTCATGCTTTTGTTACTTTAATGTCCTTTAACTTTCACATTGCATTCTTTCATTATTTCAATCACCTGTTTGCTGACTATTCAGTTCTTAACTCTATTTGTGATATTAATAACACTAATCAAAATTAATGGTGTAATGTTGCCCTTTTCCAGATGCTGACATGTCTACCACATCCAACATTTATTTGTTCTAACATCCATTGCCATTTAAATAGGGATCATGGCAAAATATTTCTCAAAACTGACTATCTTTATTTCCTCTGACATATTTTAGTGGTCCATTGAATACTTCCAGTTTTATCATGTTCCCAAAACTCTATCCCTTTAGTTTTTCTACATAACTATACCTTAAGACTTGTCCTGATGGAAGTAATTAAGCTGAATTGCTGTATTATGTTAAAATTTGTGCTTGTAAAGTACAGAGTAGTAATGTAAATATTACTATTGATGCAAACTTTAAAATCCTTAGTGAAAAAGAGTTGAGAATTTTATCCCGTC
>NC_063340.1:76079240-76098301 GCF_021869965.1 Rhincodon typus
TCCTGATTAGTACAAGATAAACAGCTTCAGCAGCATGCCTTTTTTTTTCGAGCAATTTGCTTTTTAGTCTCTGATTTTGGTAGATATTTCTGTTTTCATTTTCTTTCCCTCCTAGTTTATCATATTTGGTACTCATATGGTTTTGAATTTTCAGATATGGTTTGTACAGCTCACCCTTTGATCCAGTTCTGTTCGATTTAGAAATGGGTGGTTCATCCTGCAAAAATGCCTATAATAGCAGCACGTGTGTGCAATCTGATGAAATAGATCTTTCTGATGTACTATCAGGTAAGAGTTCAAATGGTGTTGTCTGCTGAAGCCAATAAATTTGAATCCAGTGGAAATGCTTGACCTGAATTGTGCTGATTAGTCATTTCCCGAATCACTTTTAATCTGGATAAAGCTGATGTTGTCTTGAAATTGTGATGTTTGAGGAAAGAGTTCAGCACAATAATATCTTGTTTACTGATAATATAAAATGCATGTGGAGCGAATTATTGACGTACAGGCAAACTTCAGTTCACTACACTCTTCTGTCAGCCTGCTCACCTGATGGAATTGAGACCAAATACAAACTTTGGTTTATTTGGTGATGATTGTGAACACGTGAAATTGATGGGAAGGTAAAGATCAGCTGGTCTATTGAGGCTTTCCCACATTATGATGGTCTCCCCATTCTGCGAGGGCCAGAAAAAAATCAAACTATCCAGTCTTTATTCAGTGAAGAATTGGACGTAATCAATGCCAATGCATTTGCTGTCCAAACCAATCACCATAAGTAAGCTTCTTGTGCATGTGCTTTGCAAAACAGTTCTGAGTGATGTTATGCATGAAGTTGGTATTTACGAAATGAAAAAAAACACAGAATATGTGCAGGGGTGACCTGTACCCGGTTACACCAAAGCAGGCCATGTTTGAAAGAGACAAAGTCTTCAACAAGATTAACACAAAATAGGATAGCCTGCTCTAACATTTAAGTGAAACAAAATGGTACCTTTTGAACAAGGCTACTCCAAGGTCAGCAACCATCCGAGACAGTTTTCATAAGAGAACGCCTAAGAACAGACAATTTATTAGTTCTAGCCTCATAAGTGAAAGGATGATTGTCCCAGTAAATGAATAACACCAGGTGTGAGTCTTAGCCCATGAACCAGCCAGATTAATTCCCTAAGCAGCTGCAAAGATAACAGCTGAAGTTATTTTGTAGTAAGTGGATGTTTCTTTGAAGTTACTGACAATATTAAGAAATAGATTCTAGTTAAAGATTCTTCAGATAATCGTAGAAGTAGTTTTCAACATAAAGGATTGATATACATATTACCAAAGGTTCCTGCTATACCCTTGGGGCAGCACGGTGGCACAGTGGTTAGCACTGCTGCCTCACAGTGCAAGGAACCCGGACTCAATTCCACCCTCAGACGATTGTCTGTGTGGAGTTTGCACATTCTCCCCATGTCTGCGTGTGTTTCCATCGGGTATTCTGGTTTCCTCCCACAGTCCAAAGATGTGCAGGCTAGGTGGATTGGCCATGCTAAATTGCCTATAGTGTTCAGAGATGTATAGATTAGATGGGTTAAAGGGGAATGGGTCTGGGTGGGATTCTCTGGGGGTCAGTTAGACTTGATGGGCCGAAGGACCTGTTTCCACACTGTAGGGATTCTATGATGTATAATATAAACATTAGAGAAAAAAAAATTTAAACTTAGATGTGAAAGTTAATTAGCCTTAGAAAATGCCTTATCTTACGCCCTGGGCAAGATAGATTGTTCACAACCCATTAATTACAAAGCTAACAGTAGAAGTAGCAGTACCACTTTACATTTTATAACTAACTTTATAATCAAAATTAGCCTTCTAGCAATTATTTAAAACTAACTGTCTTTTGTATTTTTACATATATAATTAGGACAGTGGGAAATATCAGAGGAGTAACTGAATTTGATGAAGGCAGCACATTGGAATACAATGAATAATGGAATTCAAGCTGTCCTTAAAGATAAGCAAGCCTGAGACAGATCCGAACGAGTATAGCCAGTAACTTCTGAATGTGATGAATAGGAATAGGATCCCAAGGCCTAGAGATTACAATGCCTGGTAAACGCCATAAGATCATGAGAACGCTGGGGCTATCCATAGGAATACCCCTCATTGAATAGGGTTTCCATGGGATTGGGTGTATGGATTAAGGGGGAAGGACCGTGATAACACTGTATTTGATTATTGAAACAGAAAATGTATAAAATGCTGTATTTTGCTGTAAAGTGTAGTGTGTCATTGAGCTCTCTTCTGATCTGAGCCAAAGAGTAAAGGAGTAATTGAGTTCTCACCTCAAGGCCAGATTTAGGGAAGATGCTTTGGCCCTCTCCCTGCATTAAGCGGTTTTTGCTTGAATAAACATCTTCCACTTGCCTGAATTCTGTCTGCCTCCTGAGTCTTTGTCCTCAGTCGAAGGGTACGCTTCTACAATGTGGATGCTGGAAATCAAGCAAAAACAGAAATTGCTGGAAAAGCTTAACAAGTCTGGCAGCATCGGGACCCGAAACATTAACTCTCCTTTGTCTCCACACGTGCTGCCAGACTTGCTGAGTTTTTCCCAGCAATTTTTGTTTTTGTTGTTGATATTTACAATTGGTAGTTTAAAGAAAACTTACAAATGCGTTTTTTATTATAGTACAACCTGGTAACTTAAGGTTTTTTTTTGCCCTTCTGTGTTTTATTGCCATCTTCCTATGATCCTGTTGCTGCTTTCCTAATGCAGCCAAGTAGGTTAGCGCTGCAGCATTCAGGAGAACTTTCACATAGTACCTGAGTAGTTATTCACTTGTTGTTCCAAAAGCATCAGTGGCATGTATGTCAGTTTATCTATGATGCAGGCTTGCTGGCTTTAGGAGATCAGAATGGAGTTTTTGTATTATGTGGTGTACAAACAGAGCAGATTCATAGTATCAGCGTCCCAAGTACTTTATAGAAATGCTTCAACCTGTAATTTTGTGATATCTTTCCATAATTTGTGTGATCCTTAGTTGTTGTTCATGCATAACATCAATCATTTTGCATAACTCATATCAATTACGTTCAGCAAAGTACCAACAACATCATGCATCTAGTCACACATTGAGATAATTTTGTAGATGGAAAGTATAAATTCTGTAATTTTAAACC
This sequence comes from Rhincodon typus, assembly GCF_021869965.1. Lineage (NCBI taxonomy): Eukaryota > Metazoa > Chordata > Chondrichthyes > Orectolobiformes > Rhincodontidae > Rhincodon > Rhincodon typus. The sequence goes on from NC_063340.1 coordinate 76,082,403, forward strand.
ATCAACTTATCTATATAGATTCAAAAAGTGGTTAAAGTTTACTGACGTCACTTTTGAGTTCTGCTCCATTCAGTCAACTTTGTATTGAAATTTCCATGTCAATGCACCATTTAGAAATTGAACCTGACTTCGTAGAGGTTAAGATTCCAATAGCTTTGATTCCAAGATCTGAGACTATTTGATCAATGGAAATGTCAGTTTTTCTTCTTGAAGCTGTAGTTATCATTTCATACTGTAAAACCTTCTAGTCAAACTAGATATTCTGGTTTTGAATGTTTCTGAACTGGTGTTACACCTTTTCCAAATCTGGTTTGATTTTTTTGGCTCTTACATGTGTATTAAACGTTAGGAAAACACCTATTTGTAAATATATGTTGTTCTGCAGGGAATGGAAAGATGAGCAATTGTGCTGCAGCAGAAGGCAGTTTCACAGCTCTGACTGGGCTCCTGGAAGTGGAACCTCTGCACTTCAGTTGCATTTCAACAAGTGATGGCACAAGAGTGGAGAGAGATGATGCAAGTAGGTTGAGAAATTCTAAATGATGAAGAGATAATGCTCTTTTCTATAGAACCTGACCCCCTATTCCATGCGACCAAATGTCCTGGATTAAGCTCACCATGCTGCCAAATGGAAATCGCCAAAATGCATATGTAGTTGCTAACTGTTACTTTCCCATGTAGCATATAGTCATACAGCAGGTAGACAGACCCGACTCGTCCATGCCTAATAGGTTTCCCAAACTAGACTGGTTCCACTTGCCTGTATTTGGCCCATATCCCTCTAAACCTTTCCTGTTCATGTTCCTGTCTAAATGTCTTTTAAGTGTTGTAACTGTAACTGCCTCCATCACATCCTTTGGCAGCTCATTCCACGTATGCACCACCCTCTGAAAATGTTGCCGTCAGGTGCCTTCTAAATCTTTCCCCTCTCAGCTTAAAGTTAAGCCCCCTAGTTTTGAACTCCTCTACCTCAAGGAAAAGACCTTTGCTATTCAACTTATCTATGCCTCTTATAATTTTATAAACCTGTATATGGTCATCCCTCAACCTCCTTGCCAGGGAAAAAAGTCCCTGCCTATCCCGCCTCTCCTTATAAGCTCCCAGTCCCAGTAACATCCTTGTAAATCTTATCTGCACCCTTTCTAATTTAATAGCATCTTCCCTCTAGCAGAGCGACCAGAACTATATGCAGTACTCCAAAGGTGGCTTCACCAATGTCCTGTACAGCTGCAACATGATGTCCTAATTCCTATACTGAAATTGGACCAATGGGGCAAATATGCCAAATGCCTTCACCCCCCTGTTTACCTGTGTCGCCATTTTCGAGGAACTATGTACTTGAGCCCCTAGGTCTCTGTTCGACAACACTCCCTGGAACCCTACTATTAACTGTATTAGTCCTGCCCTTGTTTATCTCACCAAAATGCAACACCTTGCATTTATCTAAATTAAGCTTCATCTGCCACTCCTTGGCCTATTAGCCCAGCTGATCAAGGTCCTGTTGTACTCATAGATTACCTCCTTCCCTGTCCATCATGCCACCAATTTTGGTGTCATCCACAAACTTATTAATCATGCTTCCTTTAATCTTATTGAAATCATTTATATAAATGAAAGCAACAGTGAACCCAGCACTGTGGAACACCACTGGTCACAGACCTCCAGTCCAAAAAACAACTCTCTACCACCATCCTCTGTCTCCTATGGTCAAGTCAATTTTGTATCCAATTGGCAAGCTCCCCCTGGATCCCATGTGATCTAATTTTACTAACCAATCTACCATGTGGAACCTTGTCAAAGGCCTTGCTCGTGTCCATGTAGACGATGTCTGCTGCTCTGCCCTCCTCTATCCTCTTGGTTACATCTTCAAAAAATCTCAGTCAAGTTTGTGAGACACGATTTTCCACATACCAAGCCATGCTGACCATCCCTAATTAGTCAACCCTATCTCTCAGAATCTTCTACAACAACTTAGCCATGCTGATATCAAACTCACTGGTCTGTAGTTCCCTGGTTTTTCCTTGCAGCCTTCCTTAAATAAAGGCAGAAACCAGTCCTCTGCACCTCACCCGTGGCTGTAAATGATGCAGATATCTCTGCTAGGGGCCCTACAGTTTCTTCCCTAACTTCCTACAATGTCCTCATACACTGTCAGGTCCAGGGATTTATTTACCTTTATGCATTTTAAGACCTCCAGCACCACCTCTTCTGTAATGTGGACTGTTTTCAAGACATTAATATTTATTTGTCCCAAATTCCCTAACTTCCATGTCTTTCTCCATAGTAAATACTGACACAAAATATTTTAGTAACTCACCTATCTCATGTGGTTCCACACATAGATGGCCTCGTTGATCTTTAAGGGGCCCTATTCTCTCCCTATTTGCTCTTGCCCTTAATATACTTTTAGAATCTCTTTAGATTTTCTTTAACCTTATCTGCTAAACTATCTTGTATCTCCTTTTTGCCCTCCTGATTTCCCTCTTAAGTATGCCCCTACTCCCCTATACTCCTGAAGACTTGGTCCCAGCTGTCAATGCCTGAGATATAGCGTCATAGTCATACGGATGTACAGTATGGAAACAGACCCTTTGGTCCAATTCATCCATACTAATCAGGCATCCTAAATTAATCTGGTCCTATTTGCCAGCATTTGGCCGATATCTCTCTTAAACCCTTCCTATTTATGTACCCATCCAGATGTCTTTTAAACGTTGTAATTGTACAAGCCTTCACCATTTTCTTTGGCAGCTTGTCTCCTTTTTTTGACCAGCACCTCTATCTTTAGTCATCTGATGTTACCAATGCCAACAGCATTGCCCTTCACTCTGACAAGAACATACTGTCTCTCAACATTCGTTATCTCATTGTTGAAAACCTCCCACTTGCCAGTCATCCCTTTACCTGCAAACAGCCTATCCCAATCAACTTTTGAAAGTTCATGTCTAATACTGTCAAAATTGACTTTGTTCCGATTTAGAACTTTAACTTCTATACAAGGCCTATCCTTATCCATAACTGTTTTGAAACTAAGAGAATTGTGGTCACTGGTTCCAAAGTGCTCCCCTGCAAACACCTCATTTGCTTACCCTGCCTTTTTTCCCGTGAGAAGGTAGAGTTTTGCTCCTTTTTGAAGAGGTACGTTTACATATTGATAAAGAAAATTTTCTTGAATGCATTTCACAAATTCCTCAGCATCCAAGCCATTAACACTATGATAGTCCCAGTCTATGTTTGGAAAGTTAAAAGCCCCTACTGTATAGCCCTGTTATTCTCAGATACGAGATTTCCCTACATATTTGCTTCTCCGTTTCCTATTGATTGTTGGGCCTATAGTACAACCCCATCAAGGTGATCATCCCCTTCTTATTATCAGTTCCACCCATATAGCTTCACTAGTTAAATTTAACCAAAATGTACGTGGATGTAAATGGTCTCTGTAGAGCTAAGTGGCCATGTAGTTGACAGAATTGGATTGCTTTTTTAATATTCTATGATGAAGAAAATGTGTAGTGGACCGCAGTATCCTAGTTGTTGCCAGCAGATCATTTAAGCAGGAACCTAAATCAAACACACAATGCTGGAGAAATTCAGCAGGTCTGGCATCACCGCTAGAGAGACATAGAGTTAACATTTTGAATCTGTTATAACTCATCTTTTGAAACATTATTTTTCTTACAAGTCAAAATACAAATTATTATTAAAAATTAACTGCAGCTGTTTCTGTTTTCCTGTTGTTTAGTGACTGGCTTTGGGCTCACAACAGCAGTAGGTGGGCTTACAACTGGCACAGTAGGAGAAGCCTCAACGGCCCTGAGTTCAGCAGCTCAAGTAGCCCTTCAGTCCCTCTCCCATGCAATGGCCTCAGCAGAGCAACAGCTACAGGTTCTGCAGGAGAAACAACAGCAGTTGCTAAAACTTCAGCAGCAGGCAAGTGGTGCTATTTTAATTGTATTTGTTGATTATGGAAGCCGTTATTAAAATTTGGCCACAATTTTACCCTATCTTCCTTACAAATTTATGTAAGTCATGTTTTATTCTTTATAATCAGTAATAGGTTTAGTGACATTCTGATGCACAAATGAAATGTGAGTATTTTTGTATTACTGTTGATCATGGGGAAACCTAGTGTGAGTATAGATGATAACAGAGGTAGTTTCTTCTCTCAAACTCAGATTGAGAAACCAAATCTCATTCTTTGTTTTTTTCTAACTTATAATTGACGACCCGCTGCAATAAAGTAGTTTAATGGACTACTCTTTTTCTTAAATATAACAGAAGGCCAAGCTGGAAGCCAAGTTGCATCAGACTACGGCAGCAGCAGTAGCAGCGTCAGCACCTGGAGTCGGACCTATTCACAACTCTGTGCCTTCTAGTGCCTCCACAGCACCTGGCTTTTTCATACACCCCGCTGATGTCATTCCACCCACTCCAAAAACAACGCCATTGTTCATGACTCCACCATTAACACCTCCCAATGAGGCAGTTTCTGCAGCAATCAGTGCAGAATTAGCCCAGCTCTTTCCTGGCTCAGTTATTGATCCTCATCCTGTCACTGTGGCCATTCATTCAAAAAATGCCAACAAGTCCAAAACGGTATGTTTGGGAGTATCCCACTAACGTATATATTTTTCAAATTCCTGTGCATATTTAAATATATTGGTTTTTAAAATCTGTTAAATATCAATTGCGCACAATTCCAATTAACCTTTTTTAAAAACTGACTGCTGTTCGCAATTATTTGAATTAACTTATTGATTAGATTCAGCATGGATTTTTGCAAGGCATTTCAAGATGTTTTGCGGGAATCTTGTAATAAGTGCTATGTGGAAATGTAGCAGCATAGATAGAAATTTGTTGGGTGAGAAACAAATGATTAGTGTTTGCAAGTGTTAACTTCAGATGGCAAATAATGACAAATGGTGTATCTCTATAGCAGGTGCTAGACTCACTTTCTTCATGTCGATTTAAATTTTGTATTTGGATCCAGGCAGAACAATATGACGATTTGCTGACTAATATAACGGATTTTAGAAGAAAAATTGGAAACTAAAGAAATTTATGCAAGGAGGTGACTTTACCCATTATGTCTGTGCCAGCTGTGAGGTAGTCATTATGCTTAATTCCACGTTCCCTCAACCATGAGGAATAGGGCTTTCTTATCCACTTGGTGGAAATCCTTATGATTTTATATGTTTCCACTAGGCAAGCGTTCAGCCCCTTCTGTTCCACACCCCTAGCTGATTGAATCTTTCCTCATAAATTAAATTTTCTAGTCCAGACAATATTCTTGTAAAATTATTTGTACTGTTTCTAGTGCAGTCACATATTCTCAATTATACAGTGGGTAGAAATCCGGCTGTTGCCTAGGAATACAAATTTAGCAGTGAATGGTTTAGATGAGCAGAGACACTTTAGGAGTTTAAATACTTTTTTCCTTTCATGTATGCTCTGCCCAAAGGTGTGTTTTTAGTTCATTGCTGCTATGCTTTAGCCTGAGCTGTTTTTTCTTGTCAGTTTTTGTCAGTAGTAGTTTGCTGCTGCCCCCTTAAGGGCAGTGTGAAGGACTCTGGTCCTGCGTTTACCTTGGTTGGACGGGAATTGAACCCAAGCTGTTGGCATTGACCTGAACCACATGCTAAAGAACTGAGCTGATTGCCTCCTTTTTGAATCCTGTTGGACTTCCAATTTATAATTCAGTGACATGTATGCAATTTGAAAAGGCCAATAGCATTTTGGGTTTTATAAGTAGGAATATACAGTAGTGAGTAAACAAGGAATTTAAACAATGCACAATCAGGCCTCAATTAGTGTACTGTGTATAATTTTTAGGTTGTCTAATGTAGAAAAAGCACTTTCTTATGTGATAGTTCTTGAGCAGTGTGGAAGTGCCACTTGCGATGTTTATGTCACTTTGCAATGAATAAACGAAAGGTTAATTTGTGAATTGTAATGTACTGAATGTACTGAATGTGCAAATTGTGCATAATTCTTTATTTCCACATTTTGTATGCGTAATGCATGAAATGATACTACTCAATAGGCAAGCATGATTAATTTTTGTCTCAATTGACCTTTTTGCTGCCAGAAGTATTTTTGGGGTTTGCATGTTGACTTTGTAAATGAAGCACAAGTGAGTGTGCTGGATTTTTTGCTTTATTTAGTTTAATTTATCAATTTTTGGATGTTAATGCAATAATTTTTTTTTATCTTTCAGAGTTCTCTGGGAACTGGTCTCGCTCTAGCAATTTCTCATGCTTCTCACCTACTTCAGCCTCCACCACATCAATCTATTATCATTGAACGCATGCATTCGGGTAGATAAACCTTTTGTTTTAATTGTTGTGTTGCAGTAGTCTGGAGCTGTATAAAGCATTGACTTTTATCAGCAGTTTTCGTCTTCCCTGTGTGTATTTACTCTTGTTTTTTCCAAGTGCCCGTTATCTTGTTGCTTCATGAAAATGGCCATTTTTCATGAGAATAAAACAGACAATGTAGGCAGGCTGTTTTGATTCTGAAGTGCCTCGCTGCTAAACTCGATGGCATCACTACCTCAAGTGTATTAGCATTCCTTTCCAACAGGAATTCAAAAACTGATTTTTAGAAATATGAATTCTGACCTATTTTTTCCTCTCTGGCCAGAGATAGCAAGATTGATTGTCATGCTCTGCTAGCTACCTTGGTTGAAATCTGTTACTGGACTTTCCTGCTATTTGCAACGGAAGTATTTGCTACCTTTAGCAGTTGAATTATTAGTGCCCTACTTAAAAATTTTTAAATCATGTCCATTTTTCAGTTTCTAGGGCATCTTGATGAAAGAGAGAGAGCATTGAGAGAAAGATATGAAAGCAAGTGGAGTAATTTTAATGACAATGCAACTTTAATAGATTGGCTGTTCTGCACATTTCCAAGATGCTCTAATCTGCTACATAATCTTGTCACCCATTCAACAAAGTATTAATTTATTAATTGCACCCATACTAATAATTAAACCTTTTTGTCCTGCATATCCTCAGAATGTTTGTCATTTTGTAACTAAAATGTCTGCTTTGTTTGATAATTTAAGTTTGAATTTTATTTTTCTAATTTAGGGGCTCGACGGTTTGTGACGCTGGACTTTGGGAGACCAATACTCTTGACCGATATATTGATTCCAACCTGTGGCGATTTGGCATCTTTATCAATTGACATTTGGACTCTGGGAGAAGAAGTGGATGGAAGACGTTTAGTGGTGGCCACAGATATTAGTACACACTCACTGATTCTTCATGATTTACTGCCTCCACCTGTTTGCAGGTTCATGAAGGTATGTACCCTGTTAAACTATATGAATAACAACAACAATATACACTTAACAAAAACAAATCCAAAGAACTATGGAGATAGTAGGAGCTGCAGATGCTGGAGAATCTGAGAAAACAAGGTGTAGAGCTGGATGAACACAGCAGGCCAAGCAGCATCAGAGGAGCAGGAAGGCAATGTGGACTTCACAAGCTTCAAAATCTCCCCTCCCCCTACTGCATCCCAAAACCAGCCCAGCTTGTCCCCCCCTCCCTAACTTGTCCTTCCTCCCACCTATCCCCTCCTCCCACTTCAAGCCCCACCCCCATCTCCTACCTACTAACCTCATCCCGCCCCCTTGACCTGTCCGTCCTCCCTGGACTGACCTATCTCCTCCCTAACTCCCCACCTACACTCACCTTTACTGGCTCCATGCCCGCCTCTTTGACCTGTCTGTCTTCTGTCCACCCTATCTTCTCCTTTATCCATCTTCTATCCGCCTCCCCCTCTCTTCCTATTTATTTCAGAACCCCCTTCCCCTCCCTCATTTCTGAAGAAGGGTCTAGGCCCGAAACGTCAGCCTTCCTGCTCCTCTGATGCTGCTTGTCCTGCTGTGTTCATCCAGCTGTACACCTTGTTATCTTTACCAAAGAACTATGGATGCTGGAATCAGAAACAAAAACAGAAATTGCTGGAAAAGCTCAGCAGGTCTAGCAGTATCTGTGGAGAGAGGGCAGAGTTAATATTTTGGGTCCAATGACCCTCCTTCAGAGCAATATATAAACGTACATGGTGCCTTTTTAAGTGAAATAAATATCTCGAGGTGCCTCCCAAAAACGTGCTCTGACAAACTGATACTCCTCAAAAGGAAGCATTACAATAATTAAAAACTCTGTAGAGGAGATTGGTTTTGGGTAGAATCTTTAAAGAAAAAAAAAATAGATGCAACAGTTTAAGAAGGGTAATTTCTGAGCTCAGGAAGCTGAAGACAACATGGCGGATCAAAGTAATTTCAGCATGAGTGATCCAAGTACCTGGGAAAGACTGATGAAAGTTATGGAAATGGGATGGGGTGAGGCCGTGAAAGGATTTTTGAACACTTACGATGAGAATTTTAAATTTAATGTCTGGCAAAACCAGATTTTAATATTGCTTAAAGAACATAGAAGCGATGGCTGAATAGAAGTTGATATGGGGTAGGAGAGTTTGGCAAGTTGAAGTTGATTAAGAGTGGTAACCTGTAATGAGAGCATTTCAGTGGTTGAATCCAGAGGTTAGAGGCCTGGGTGAGGGTTTCAGTAGCAAATGGGTTGTATTAGGGGTGGAAAGGGATAGGTTGTGTGTATGAATGTAGACAGCTTTTGAGAAGATTATATGAGGTCTGAATCTCTATTTAGAGTAAAATGGGGTACCAATGTCCAGAAAAATCTTGTTTTAACTTGGGGAACACGGTGTGAATAGTGCTCAGGATACCATGAGTGTTACAGGACCAAAGATGATGAGAACTTTCGATTTGAGATAAATTGATGACAGAGCAATTGTTTGGAGTTTCGAATATTTCCTTTCACATACAATCTATGTGAGTTAAAGTATTTTTATATATAAAATAAAAAGAAAATGTTGGAGAAACACAGCTGGTCTGTAGAGAGACAAACAGTTAACGTTTTGAGATCAGCTCTGAAGAGTCATATTGGACCTAATGTTAACTGTTTTTCTCTCCACAGGTGCTGCCAGACCTCCTGAGTTTTTCCAGCATCTAAAGTATTTTGCTTTTACTTAAATTCTTTATTACTTTTTTAAACCAAATCTTTCCATTTGCTTTGCAGATTACAGTGATTGGGCGTTATGGAAGCACAAATGCAAGAGCTAAAATACCGCTTGGTCTGTATTATGGACACACTTACATCTTACCATGGGAAAGTGAAATCAAGTTGATTCATGACCCTCTAAAAGGTGAAAGTGATTCTGCAAGCCAGCCAGAAATGGAACAGCAATTAACAATGATGGTAGCTCTTCAAGAAGATATACAGTGCAGGTTAGTTTATTCATTTTAATAGGTGCAAGTAAAGTCTGGCGTTTTGTTTCCTTATCTATCCCTTGCAAATGCTTTGTGCTGGGGCATACATCTGTTCTTGCTGGTGACCCTATAGTTCCCCATTGAAGGACCACTCTTAATGTACCACATTTGGGTTTAATCATGAGATATGGAGTATCCCAACCGTGTTTGCTGTCTTTGCAAATTGTTTTCACAAGGTGATTTGATCAGCATCAATTGCATTATAATGATCTGGAGCAGAAAACCTAATTGCTTCACCATTTCTTAGCTTACAGAATATCTCCTCTTGATCCTAGCTACAACTAGCAAACCTTATTACGATAGAAACAAACTGTAAACAGCATTTGAAAAATTGTAAAATTAATTTTGTTAATGCTTTCTGATTGAAAGTGAGGCTCAACCACTAACATAGTTTGAACAGGATTAGATCTGTGAGAAGATGATTTTCAACTCCTTATAGGAAAAATGCAGCATAAGAATTCAGTGAACAATTATGTGTCTGTCATATACATTCAGAGTTGTGAAAGTTTTAGATTGCATGCCCTGACTTAAGTCATAAGACATCAGGTCCGTTGTGTGTGCTGACAGCAGCAAAGAGACAGATGCTTCAGTAATTGGACTATGAAAAGAGATCTATGTCTTTGACTGTCCGGAGCTTTCTGCTTGGAAATAAGTTGTTCACTGGGGATAGGCTTGATTTCTGTTGTTCACACTAGGGTGCCATTTATGACCGCACCTGAAGGGTAGTCAGTTAGCCAAAGTACTAGAAAGTTGCTAGCCTTCCTTAATCCCTACCTCGGATAGGAAGGTCGAGAGGAGAAAGTCAGCTTTTTAAGACATTTAATTTTAGTTTTAATTGTTTATTACTGTACATTTTATTATGGTTTTCTTTGTTAATCTCAGTAATGATAATAGTAAACTCTCGTGGCCTAGAAGGAATGATTTCCCTCATTAATGAAGGAAAAAATGTGATCACAAATTAAATCATTTGTCTATTTGGTGTGAGATTTTATAGCTAGTATGGTTTTGATTTGTTATAAGTATAGTAGAGTCATCAATTTTAATTTGCTTTAACAGATATAACCTCGCTTGCCATAGGCTGGAAACTTTGCTGCAGAATATTGATCTTCCTCCACTGAATAGTGCTAACAATGCTCAGTACTTCCTACGGAAGCCTGACAAAGCAGTCGAAGAGGATAGTAAAGTATTTTCGGCACATCAAGACTGCATTCAGTTGCAGCTTCAGCTCAACTTGGCCCATCACGCTGTGCAACGCCTTAGGGTGGCTCTTGGATCCAGCAGGAAAACTCTGCCAGAAACATACGACTCAACAGAATTGATACAGAATTCTTCTACAGAGCAACTGCGCACAATCATCCGATACCTTCTGGACACGTTGCTGAGCCTTTTACATTCGTCCAGTGGTTGGTGTCTCTTTTCCTTTCGCTTTTGGAAGTGCTCCTGTAAAATATATTGTGTTGAACTAAATGACTACTGGGGAGTGTGCAACCATTGTTTTCCGTGACTATATCAGTGGGTTAAGTGCCATTCAGTACTTGGAGACTAGGAAGGCAGAAGTAGTGAGCGGTTTGGAATGTTGGGAAGATATAATATACATAAATCTTAGATGACGTTGATCAAGTGATTCTCATCAAATGGAAATTGTTTGCCTATTCAGATGGTCCGGCAAAGCAAATGTTGTCATCACTTAAAACCCCTTGCATTGAAAGAGCCCTTTGCACTATCCCACTTTCACCTGCAAGTATTATTTCAGTTTTGTTATGAGCTTGTTAGAAGCTGCTTTGTAATGTTGTCTGAACTTTGAACTTTGAAATGTTGGCACACTTAAGACATTTTGTAGGATGACGTAGATGTGTGTAGCCATGGTGAGGTTAGCCTTTTGTAAATTGTTGATACTTCAGAAAGGTGGCACACCACAATGTAGTTTAGTGTTTGCCACATTTCTGTGGCATTAAAATGGAGTGCATAGAGAATACAACCCCTGTTTATAATCATAGCCATTTTAGAATTTTGTCTCCATCAGCATGCAAAATGTGTGTGCCTCCAAATAGTTTGTAATGTCACTGTTAATCCAGGACTGCTGTGGAGACGTAAGTTCAAATTACACCATGGTAGTTGGTGGATTTACATTCATTTCCAAAAAGGTCCGGAGTTGAACTCTAGTCTCGATAATGGTAACAACAAAACATGATTGTTATAAAAACCCATCTAGTGTACTGATGTTCTTTAGGAAACAAAATCTGTTGTCCTTGCCTGGTCAGGTATACCATGTGCCTCCAGATCCCAGAAATATCGTTTACCTTCAGTGTTCGCAAGGGCAGTTAGGACGGGCAACGAATTCTGGCTTTGCTCGTGATGCCCTCATCCCATGAATGATTTTTAGAAACAATTGTGGCCATTTATCCTTATCCAGATTAAAAACTGTTGAGAAATGTTTGACGATGACTGAATCTGGATGACTGAAAGGTTGGAGATGATACAGTAATTCCAAAGTTCACACCAGAGAGTTTGTTCAGGAAAAGCCAACCATGTTGAGTGTTTCGGAGAACTCTAGTGCATTGATAAATTCAAGAAATGATGTGATTTTACCAAAATGTTCATTCACTAAAGATGCCACTGTATCTTTATGATGAGTGTGTGCAGGACCCAGTTGCAGGTAAGTGGTAATCATCGAAGTACTGTGCCTGACACAAATCTGGTTGTCCTCCAACTTAATGTGCAGTGAATGATCTCTCATGGGAGTGATGTATTGTAAAACTGAGTAGCAGAACAATATACATGATGTTGGATCCTGACAAACTTTTAACTTTGATCCCTTCCTTTGAGGAAGCAGTGATATACTGGTAGCATTGCTGAACTAGTAATACAGGATCCCAGGCTCTCATTCTGGGGACGTGAGTCAGAATCCACCATGCAGATTAATTTTTAACTGTCCTCTGGGAATTAGGGATGCATAATAAATGCTGTCCTCATCACCAATGCCTACATCCCATGCTAGGATTGGAAAAATGTTCAAATTGAAACAGATTTACAGATTTTCTGTAGGTGCTGCATTACACTCTAAATTTCACTATTTAAAAAAGACCATACTTTACTACGATTTAGCAGCGTGGGAGAAAACTGAAATGAGTGAACGTTGGAGAACTCGGCAAAGATATAAATTGGTAATGCTGCTAAATCACCTGCTGCTGGGGCAAAGAAAACTCAGCCTACCAGCGCAGGCAGGCTGTTAGTTGCAGGGTTTGGAGTGTCCCTTGATCTGCAGCACTTTTCCACAATCAAAGGACTAAACATAAGGCAGAAGAGGTGACTGCTGAGAATCAGTTTCTCGCCTTTGCTCCTGACTCCCCTGCTCCCCTCTCCCTGCAACTCCAGCCCTCCAAACGAAAACACACCTGGAAACTTAGTTTCAGAGAAAGGCCCATCACTGCCCTCTAAGCTGCCTGATTATAGGGCAATTCATTGGGTTAGCTCACGTGTGTTGCCATCTTTGAATAAGTAAGGGATGCATCTGATGGAAATGGAAGATTCCAACCAATGTGAGAGATTGAATTTATTGCATGTTAAGAGATTTTCTGTAGAAATGCAAATTATCATCAGCTCCCAAGGCATCCAGTAATATTCTTAGTGGTTTGTCTGTCTGAAAAATAGTGCAGTAAATTTCAAAGAAAATCAAAGTGAGAGCAATAGAATCGGTATCTTCCTGGCTTTTTTTGGGAATTCCTTATTAAATTAATTATTGCTTTGCCAAAGAAGTGACACATTGGAGAACAGTGTTGTGATACAGTGTTTGTTTGATGTGTACTTTGAAATGGCTGTTAAAAGATTTTAATCAGTTAATGGCCAGTTTGGATATTTGAGCCAGGTGCTGATTTATTCCGAAGCAGGCTACAAATTCTAATGAGTTCCCACTTTGAGTCATCTAGTGTTACAAAAAAATCTTGACCACTTGGGCCAATGGGCTGAGGAATGGCTGAGTTAAATTTGGGTAAATGTGAGATATTCCATTTTGGTAAAACAAACAAGGGCGAGACTTGTATGATTAATAGCTGGACCCAGGATAGTATTAGAGAACAGAGAGACCTAAGAGTTTAGGTCACAGGTAGATAAGGTGGTTAAGAAGGTGTTTAGAAAGCCTGCCTTCATTGCCTATACCTTTTTGAGTATCAGAGTTGGGATGCCATGTTGAGGTTGTGCAGAATGTTGGTGAGGCCTCTTCTGGAGTATTGTGTGCAGTCTGTTGCTCTGTTATAGGAAAGATATTATTAAACTGGAGAGCATTCAGATAAGATTTACCAGGATGTTACCAGGAATGGAGAGTTCAAGTTACAAAAGTAGACTGGGTAAGCTGGGACCTTTCTCCCTGGAGCGTAGGAGGTTGAGAGGTGACATTATAGATGTTTATAAAACCATAGATAAGATGAACAGCAAAGGTCTTTTCCCTAAGGTGGGGCAGTTCAAAACTAGGGGGTGTATTTTTAAGTTGAGAGGAGAAAGACTTTAAAAGGATATGAGGGACATTTTTTTTTACACAGTGATTGGTGTGTGGAGTGAACTGCCAGAGGAAGTGGTGGATGCAGGTACAGTTGCAGTGTTTCAAAGACATTTGGGTAAACCCATGAGTAGGAAAGGTTTGGACAGATATGGCTCAAATGGAAGCAGGTGGGACTAGTTTAATTTGGCGTTTGATCGGCTTGGACTAGTTGGACCAAAGGGTCTATTTCCATGTTGTATGACTGTGTGACTGTATGAATGTGACAGTAGAAACAAATAACTTTTGACATTTCATGAGTAATTTTAAGTAACTTGTTTCTTACCGCCCTACATCCATCTTTTTTTAAAAAAAAAAGAGATCCAGATAATGTTGCTCTATAAAATGCCTGTAATGATGGAAATAAAAACTTAGATGTATTGTATGAAGTTGGTTGTGCCAATGCTCATTATCTTTTCGTTAATGGTATATTTATGCATTTTTAAAATACTTGCAGGTCATGCTGTGCCAGCAGTTCTTCAAAGCACATTCCATGCACAGGCCTGTGAAGAACTATTCAAACATTTGTGTATCAGTGGTACCCCAAAAATCCGACTGCATGCTGGACTGTTGCTTGTGCAGCTTTGTGGTGGAGAGAGGTGGTGGGGGCAATTCCTGTCTAATGTTTTACAAGAGCTTTATAACTCTGAACAACATCTCATCTTCCCACAGGACAGGTGGGTACACGGTTCAAACATCACCATGTGTACTGTATAGCACATAAATGTAAATTTGAATGAAATAATTACAGAAACTTAATTTCTTTAAAGCATTCCATGCTCATTAAAAAAAGCATTTTTCTTCAGTCCTAATATTTGAACCGTGTAAAGACTTGTTGAAAATCCTAGCTACTTAAATAATTTATGCTTCTTCAAAACAGAGCTTTTGATATATGCCAAACCAAGAAATTATTTAGCTCATATTTGCTACTTCTGTGAGCTTATAATTGATGCTTTTCATTCCTGCCTTTTTGTTCTAGGGTTTTCATGTTACTTTCCTGCTTTGGTCAGCGATCGCTGAGTAACAGTGGGGTCTTAGAAGGCCTGCTGAACCTTTTGGATAACTTATTATCATCTCTGCAACCACAAATGGCAACATACAGACGTACAGAGGGTAGGCATATAGTTATATTTTAATATAAGCCTTGAAATAATTCATTTTTGAACAGAATGTGTCATTTGCAAGAATATCTTGTAGTGAAGTTTCTTTTCAGGTCAGTTTTTAATTGTTCGTCTACATAAAACCACTGCTTAACAAGGATTTTAAAATTTGTTTTAAAATGTACTTATTGGTCACTTATATAGTTGCCTATCTCCAAGTTCCTTGGGAAAACCATGCTGGTTAACTGCCTCCTTAAAGCACTCCAGTCATTGTCTTGATGGTAATCAGAGAAAATTTCAGAATTTTGACCCAGTGAATACCATGAATCCTGTTGCAGTTTAGTTAGTCATGTAATATTCTGCATAAGGATTCCTTTTGGTTAAAAATCTGATTCTAGTCAAACCTTGGACTGAAACCTAATATGTACTCTTCAGATTAGAACATTTGGCAATTATTTTGCTTTCAGGCCTTTTCAAGTGTAGGAAAATTTAGTGTCTTACTACGCCTCATTTATTTCCTTTTATTTTCAACTTTCTAGGTGTGCTGGACATCCCAATGGTCAGTTGGGTTGTAATGCTTGTATCTCGGCTGTTGGACTACGTTGCAAGTGTTGAAGATGAAGTGGCTGCGGCCAAAAAGCCATTAAATGGTAAAGACAGAGAACGGATGCTGACAGGTATGTCATAACAAAGTTGCAGTAAATTTAATTTCCCATTCAGTTTGCTCAGTTTATCCTGCTTTCTGGGATTCTCCTGTCTGCTGAAAACTTACAGCCAAATGATCTGAGACAACAAGTTGCAGGGCTGGATGAACACAGCAGGCCAAGCAGCATCATAGGAGCAGACTATGATGCTGCTTGGCCTGCTGTGTTCATCCAGCCCTGCACCTTGTTGTCTCGGATTCTCCAGC
>NC_063340.1:76098701-76106269 GCF_021869965.1 Rhincodon typus
GATTCTCCAGCATCTGCAGTTCCTACTATCTCTGAGCCAAATGATCTGTATTGCATTTGCTGGTATTTTGAATAGTCAGTTAATTACACACTGCAGATTGGTTTGCCTCTGTGCAGCTGTAATATAAAGCTTATGGTAGTTATTGATAGGACAAAGCAGTATTTTTGTGTCCTTCTGTGGTGCGGTGCAGTGCAGAAGCAGTGTATAAATGCATTGTGCCAGTAGACCAGATGGAATAATGCAATTTAGCCCAATGTTGAATGTTTTGAATTCTGAGGTAAACTTTGCTTGGGTTTAGAGTGTATTAAAGTTCTGGAGTTTCCTATCCATTCTAGGAAACCAGTGGAGCTTCATCAATAACAATCTTCAGTCACAGGGTTCAGGCAAAACTACCAAAGGCAGCAGCAGTCTTGATCGATTATATTCAAGAAAAATTCGGAAGCAACTCATACACCATAAGCAGGTATTACTTAATCAGTTGTCTGTATGTGAACTTTGTTTAAATTTTGTGCTCTGCTTAGTAATCTAGTACTTTGGCAAGTGTTAAAGCTATCATAGTATTTTTTGGTTCTCAAAATCAAAATTGCTAAGGCACCAATTGCAGCATACGTAGATGATATATGGGGTCACTCTAAATTTGCTGTACTTGGGAGAAAGAAGAGTATTTTTCTGCCAGTTAGTGTGATTTAGGAAAATGTTTGCTTAAGAAGGTTGATCTTTTAAGAAGGTTGGGCTGTGAAATAACAATGTAATCAGACTTATTTCAAATGGGTACCTCTGATGTGTTGTGCCAAGTGTTTGCATATAGTTTTTCACCTGTTTCTGCCCATGTGAGTTCCTGATTTTCACTGGCTGGTAATCAGATACTCATTCCCAGGGAGGGACAGTCAGTAGAATAGTTATTACAGGCATGCTTATGGCTGCATCAAGAGATGCATTTGCAGAAATCTTTGAGAAGATTGCCTGTAAGTACTTGCCAAGTTTTAGTGTGTGTTAATGGGATAAAATAAATGTCAGAGGAGCAACCTCGGAGGGGAAGAGATGGGAGAAGTTTAGAATACATTAAGCTTTAAATTAAAAACTGATCAGTGGTTTGTGTGTTTTGGGGTGTGTGTGCACATCAAACTGACTTTTGACTTAACCTTTTTTGCAGCAACTCAATTTGTTAAAAGCAAAACAAAAGGCATTAGTTGAGCAAATAGAAAAAGAGAAGATCCAGAGCAGCAAAGGATCTTCATATAAACTTTTGGTAGAACAGGCAAAGCTAAAGCAAGCTACGTCAAAGGTATGACGTCTGTTTTGTTCTATAGCTTAAGTGTTTAAAATGGTTGCTGTATTGTTGGTCCAGCACAGGACAATTTATTTTTGCAACAGGTTGCATTTTATATAGCACAAAAACTGTCACATGTGGTTTATAGAAGTGTAATCCAAAAAGAAGGAAGATGAGCCAAAGGAAGCCATATTAGGTAAAGTGAATCAAAGCCTTGTCAGAGAGTTCTGTTTTAAGTAGCAGAGAGTTGGGGTGAGGTTAATTTTTAGCGGTAGTATTCCAGAGTCCAAGGTCCAGTCTGCTAATGGCGTGACAGCCAATTGCGGAGTAGAGGATGCACAAGGTGTCTGAGTTAGAGGAGTAGAGAACTCAAGAAGAAGACTGTTGTGTGATTTGAGAGAGCTAGCAGTTTGGAGGGCTGAGTCCAAGAAAGGGAATCATACACAAGGAAGAAAATTTTGCATTTTAGATGCCGGGAGGATGTTGGCTAATGTAGCTCAACAAGGGCCACCAGGGATGATCACTTGAGTGGGATTTGATGTGAAGGAATGTGAATGGTGGGATGAGGTTGGGAAGCAGGCTGTTATTGAGTTTGGAGGTGATTGTTGTCGAGCTTGGGGGTGACCTTAGGAGATTGACTCATGGCAATGGTAGGGGTGGATTGGTGAAGTGATAGAGAGAATAATGGGATTGAATTGGACCCCGAGGTTGCTAAAATTCTGCTTTAGCTTGACTTGGTAAAGGAAATACATAGAGTCAGCAAGAGCGTGGAATTTGTGGCATGGGCTGAAGGTGATGGCTTTAGTCTTCACAATGTTTTAATTCTAACTCATTCAAGTCTGGATATCTGACAAATATTTCAGTAGTTCAAGAGTGATAGAAGACAGAAAAAAACTGGGTGACAGGAGAGTCCAAGTCGCTGCTAGCCCATGGGTGCGGGCGGTGTTGCCAAGAATTGGCGTGCAGTGAGCAAGAGGTGAAGGGATCAGGTTCGACCATTCGGATGCTCTGAAGGTAATGCTAATCTGGCTAAAATTCAAAAAAGTGAGGGTGATTTCGAATAACAAGGCAGTTCACTGAATTGGACAGCGACGAGACAGTGGAGAGAATGATGTGTTTGACTGTGTGGGAAGTCTACAGTAAGGACAAGGATGGATAATGCAGTAGTCATTTTGGGTGTAACTTTGGTTTAGGGCTACTTCAGTGCTATCACAAGTGGAAATCTGACTGATGAAGTTCAAACATGGAATTCAAGGAAGGATGAGCAATGAATGCTTTAAAAAGGAAAGTGTGTACAGTAAGTGTTCAGGGATCTTGAAGAGGATAGGGAACTGACATACAAGGGCAGAAGGTTCAAGAATGGGTTCTTGAAGTGTGAGATTGGAGTAGGGGAATGTCTGAGGTGAGGAAACCAGTTAAGGTATTGTTTTTTTTCTGTGGGCCAGGAAGGAAATTTGGATTAAGAGCAATTTAATGGGAATGGGACTATGGATATGGGATTAGGAGAGAAGAAAAAGGATGAGAGAAAATTGAACTTTTCATTTTATTATTTATATAGCTAGAACTTTGCTTTACCAATGGGTCTACTGCTAACTAAGATGTTGCTCAGGCCAGTTTAATTTCTAATTTATTGTGGAAATTGTATCCCTTTTTTTTCATCTTTCTCAATGCAGACAATTTCAGATTTTTGTCTCTTATTTCTATAACCTCAGTTGCATGCATGTAAATTCAGTAACATGGATTTAATTGAAAAGTTTATTAAATTTCATCTTAATATCAACCCCATACTAGCATTTCAAAGACCTCATTCGTTTGCGCCGGACTGCAGAGTGGCCTCGCACTACTTTAGATTCAGAATCGTCTTCAACAAAAGACTCCCCAGAAGTGGAACCCCTTCCGTTTACTTTGTCCCATGATCGCTGCATTGCTGTGGTTCAGAAGCTTGCACTTTTTCTTCTTTCCATGGATTTTACCTGTCATGCAGATTTACTGCTCTTTGTCTGCAAGGTGAGTAAACAATGAGGATGACTAAAGAAATGCCTTTGGAGTATAGAACTGGTATTCCATTAATTTATGCTTCATGAACTTTCTTAAACCTACAGTTTACCGCACCTTTCTCAAAGGTAAGTTTAAAATCTGCACTTTGCTATATAAGCTAATAGTAGCACTTAAAAGTAATCAGAATAAAACAGATTATCATACTTTACACACAGGAGTCCATTTGATTAATTGTCTCAAAAGAGTTGATCATTTAGTCCCATTTTTCTTGATTTTTCTTTTTTCAGATGTTTATCATTTCCCTTCTAGTTCTCCTGTACATTTAAAACATTCTCCTGAACTCTTTCTTGGTTCTTTTGTTGTTTTAGACTATGCCCTCGAGTTATCAATTTACTGCCTAGTGGAGTAAGTTTTACCTCGATCGAAAACAAAAATTAATTTTGAACATCTCTCCAAATTTCTCCACCTTTCTTTTCTGATGAAATAAACTCCTGTTTCCATTAGCTTTGTTTGGAACTTAAACTTTCTCAAGTTTTGCTGACTTGAAACCAAACAATCTAATGAAAAAAGCTAAAATGTAACAGACATTAAATATAAAAGGAAATCTAATAACTGTTCTATAAAAATCCAAATGTTTCATAAAAATGGTGAATATTGGCCTAACTTGTATAAAATGGTAGATACAATGTGGTATTTTAAAATATAAAGGTATTGTTTTCCCAGTGCTGATGCTATCATTTGATGTTAATATATCAGCTTGGGCTGGGTGGTGTGGTCTCGAGTAATACTGAAAACTTGGATTTTGGAAAGTTTATGCAACGTGCTGAATGAGTTGGGGCCCCCTGAGGCCTAGTTGGATGACTAGTTAAATAGACTCCAGAGAAACAAGATTCTACTGGTGATGTTATAACAACTTTGTCCAGAGAAGGCTTTTCATAGAAGTGAGAGAGAATTTGAGTGTGTGTGTCTGCAGTTACCAAGCGTTCAAACAATCTCTTTAAACAGTTTCTGGAATGAAGGAGAAGTCACAGGCGTTGGTCAATCACTGAGATTTATGAAAGACAATAATGTTTCAACTATATTAGGATTCTGTTGAAAGGTTGTGGAATTTCAAAATAGACACTTTTGAAATTGAAGTTTCATTGTGGAATTTGATTGGAAGAGGTGATTTCTCTCTACTGTATTGGGGAAAACTCGAGAGTAAAATAGACATTAGAAGGGAGGTTACTTTTGCCTAGAAAAATATGTAGTCACTATGTTTGTAGACCCAATTTAGATGCTGCCCCTTTGGTGATGGGAATCATTGTATTCGATTGGAGCTTTTTAGTTTGAGGAATTATAGGCTGATGATAATATTTTGCACATTTGAATGTGGGAAATATTTTTGGTAAATTGCGATAGCATCTTAGAAATACCTACATAGAAGGAGTCCCCTTGGCCCATTGTGCCCTACTTCTAACTGGTTGCTCTGTCAGAGGCTTTTTTTCTTACCATTTACCTGTTCTTTCTTCGTACCTTTCTAATGTTTTGGATAACATCTATTTGCCAATCTCCAGGGAATTTAAAAGTTGAGTTCTTTTTTGAATTCTGTTTCTTCCCCCGCACATTTTAACTCAAATTGCCACATGTACACATTCTTCAGACAACCCTCCCACAGTTTCTTCTGGCTCTGTTTATTATCTGAGCCATTTTCCTAAATTGTCTTGAGGCTAGCTGGTACCTGCCTCTGGCTTTGTCCATTCCCCCTTTTAAATGTGGTTGCACCATTCCTGTTGCTCAGTTTCTTTGCAATTTTAAATTTTTGAACGTTTTTAAGAAAATGCTAGTAACAGTTTCGCCACTAACCTCTGTCAGTTAAGCAGTTTTAAGGCTTTAAGCTCCAACTGATGTGTGCAAAGAAGGCAATCCACAGACTATAATTTGTTTTCTTTATTCCACAATCTTTTTATTCATTCCTGCAACCCAAAGTAGTACAAGAACTGAGACAACATTGAGTGGGTATAGGAAACATTTGCCTAAGTATTTGTGTGACGTTCAAGGTGTTCAAGTTATGCTAATATACATATTTGGCACAATGAAAAACATCTATGTAAAAAGCACATCTGAGATCTGTGTACTTGATATTTGAAAATTCACATTTAAACGTGAACTTCTATGACTGTGTGGGCGACATTCTCTATTTTCACTTTTAATCTGCTAAGAAGGAAAAAATGACTAGAGTTTCTGCTCAGTGATCTTTATCTTGTGGCAATGATCAAATTCCCTCTGTCTTCTCTTGTCTCCCACCACCGGCTCAAAGTAAAATTACATTCTGTATTTATGCAAATATGTTAGACTTGCACCCAATAATTATCATTGCTTCATTAAATTTAAATACAAAGGGAAAACATTCATTTCAGATCCCTCAGTATTTAAAGTGGCACCAGATAACAAGCATATATTCACAACAAATACTTCTAAAAATAAATATCTGATACACATCTGAATGCAGACAGCCATTATAAATAGATTTGCAGATAAATGATGCTGCTTAGCAATTGTTTGCATGTTTGTCTCTAACAGTTAAAATATAAACAAACTTTTAGCCTAAAAGGGAATCAGTTAGCTCAGTTGGCTGGATGGCTGGTTTGCACTGTAGAATGATACCAGCAGTGTGGGTTCACTTTCCGCATCAGCTGAGGCTACCATGAAGGACTCTACAGCTCGATCTCTTTTCTTGCCTGAGGTGTGGTGACCTTCAGGTTAAACCACCATCAGTCATCTCTCTCTAATGAGAGAACAACCTTATGGTCATCTGGGACTATGGCGACTTTACCTTTACTGTCTTAAATTATCAAATTGACGGTGTTCATTGCAATAGTAGTATCATTGAGTACACTACTTGTTTATTGAAAGATTTAAAATTGTTTACTTCCCACCCCTCTGCAGGGTCTTGCTCATCTCCATGTTCTTTTGTTGCTTTTTTTTCCTATTTGTGGACTATATTTGCCCCATCCTCTGGCCTCTCCCCGCAGTCTTATCAGCCCTGCCTCTCCCATATCTTCTGTTTCCCCTCTGTCTGGCATGTGGTGTATGTGGTCTTTTAGAAAAAGAAACAGCAGTACTTTGAGTTCTATTAAGTTAAGCTGGCTTTAGTAGATCAACAGAGGGAAGGCCGAATCATCAAATTTTAGAAATCAGTAAGTTGTTTATAGGTCTAGTATGATTTATTTTCCCTTTATCTGGCAAAATCTCTCTCTAAGGGCTGGGGCAAAGAACTAAAGAACAGCAGAGCCAGTCACAGCTTTCAAATAAGTTGTTCTTCATAAGCACTTTACTAGT
Organism: Rhincodon typus; assembly: GCF_021869965.1. Taxonomy (NCBI): domain Eukaryota; kingdom Metazoa; phylum Chordata; class Chondrichthyes; order Orectolobiformes; family Rhincodontidae; genus Rhincodon; species Rhincodon typus. Next base: position 76,105,291 of record NC_063340.1, read on the forward strand.
TTAAGTGAGTTCATTTCTTTGATTCAAGACTCAACTTGTTAAAAAAAAAATCTGAAGTAATGTACTTGTCATGTGTGGATGGACTGGTTCAGAGATTCTGCTGTTTGTTGTGGGCTGGAGCGGTGGCAACAAGTAAACTTCTTGACTTTCTTGGCAGGTTTTGGCACGTATAGCAAATGCTACAAGGCCAACAATTCATCTTTGTGAAATTGTTAATGAGCAGCAACTTGAAAGACTTCTCCTTCTACTGGTGGGAACAGACTTCAACAGGGGAGACATCTCCTGGGGTGGAGCATGGGCCCAATATTCTTTGACCTGCATGATTCAGGATATCTTGGCAGGTAGGAAGCAAAAAACTGAAATGTTTACTCAAAAACTGTAATCCGATGTTCTTCTGTACTAAGCATTTGTATAAGTGTTTGAAATGTTGCAATAAAAACTAGTTCTCATGTTGTGATTGTATGGAGATGTGTATAGATGCACCCATATCACACGCCTTCTCCAGCTCAAGGTCACTGGTTTTTGGCATGTCATGATTAAAAATGCCAACTCTCAACATTCCTGCCCCATGGAAGCCTTTTAACCATCATTCATGCTTTTTTTCTTCCCTCAACATTCACATTTTAAATACTTTATCTTGCATCTTCTCTAGAACTTCTTTTGCTATGCGGTACCACCCCGGCCCCCATGCTTGCTCCAACTTTCTTTCTCCCAATCCCTTGCACTTTTTCCGTCTTCCTCTCCTGTTTCCTGTCGTGCGTGCTCTTGCCTCCTCTATTGCTTGCTCTCTCTATCTTGCCTACACCTGCCCCATTGCTTGTGCTGCCTCCATCGTGGTCTCTCACCTCCATGCTGTTTGTGCCTTCTCCATTGTGCCCCCCCACGCGCGCGCTCTCTCTCTCTCTCTCTCTCTCTCTCTCTTCTCTCTCCTTCGCTTGCCCCGCTCCTTCTTGCCCTCCCCGCCGCTCTTCCCTCCTTC
>NC_063340.1:76106369-76179240 GCF_021869965.1 Rhincodon typus
CTCTCTCTCTCTCTCTCTCTCTCTCTCTCTCTCTCTCTCTCTCTCTTCCCTTCCCCCACCCCAACTACCTCCACTGTTCACGCGCTTTCTGTTACCCTCGTCACATCCATTGCTCACTCGCTCATTCTCTCGCCCTTGCAGCCGCCCTTTCTCTCCAAGTTTCCTTGTTAAACACCATTCCTTTTCTTAACTCAATGGTACTGCTGCTAGAAATTACAAATAAAAGCTGATGAGTTTGTTAACACTCAGTCCAAGCAGCAGTTGTGGTAAAGAAATCAAGCATGTGATTAGCCCAGTGACCGTTCGTAGAGTCATACAGCACAGAAACAGACCCTTCAATCCAGCCAGACTATGCTGAACAAAATCCCAAACTAAACTAGTCCCAACTACCTGCTTCTGGCCCATATCCCTCCAAACCTTTCCTATTCATGTAGTTATCTAAATGTCTTTAGAACGTTGTAACTGTGCCCACATTCACCACTTCCTCAGGAAGATCATTCCACATGCAAATCACCCTCTGTGGGAAAAATAATTTGCCCCTCATGTCTTTTTTTTAAATTTCTTTCCTCTCGCCTTAAAAATCTGCACCCTAGTCTTGAAATCACCCATACTAGGGAAAAGACACCTATCATTTATCCTATCTACCCCTCATAATTTTATAAACCTCTACAAGGTCACCTCTCACCCTCCTACACTCCAGTCGAAAAGTCCCAGCCTTTCTTTTTAACTTGAACCCTCCATACCCAGCAACATGCTAGTAAATCTCTTCTGAACCCTCTCTAGTTTAATAACATCCTTCCTATAACTGGGCGACCAGAACTGGACATAGTACTCCAGAAGAGGTCTCGGTCTCCTGCCATTAAGCCAAATATGTATCCAATTGGCAAGCTCACCCTGAATCCCATGTGGGCTAACTTTACTAATTGGCCTTGAGGAACCTTGTCAAAGGCTTTAATAAAGTTCGAGTAAATGTCTACTGCTCTGCCCTCATCAATCTTCTTAGTAACTTCCTCAAAAAAAACTCAATGGAATTTGTGAGACATGATTTTTTTTCTCACACAAAACTATACTGACTATCCCTAATCAATTTTTACTTCTCTAAATGTCTATAAATCCTATCTTTTAAAATCACCTCCAACAATTTACCCACAACCGAAGTCAGGCTCACAGGTCTATAATTCCCTGCAGTCTCCTTAGAACCCTTCTCAAACAAAGGTACAACATTAGCCACTTCCAGATATCCGGTACCTCACCTATAGTTACAGATGATGCAAATATTTCTACAAGGGGCCTCTCAATTTCCTCCCTTACTTCCCACAATGTTCTGAAATACATTAGATCAGGTCCTGGAGTTTTATCCACCTTCATAGTCTCTATGATCTTCAGAACTTTATGTCCTGTGATGTGAACTGTTTTTAAAACATCAGTATTTATTTCCCTGAGTTCTCTAGCTCTAGCCACAGTAAAAACTGACGCGAAATATTCATTTAGTATCTCTCCCATCTCTTGGGGTTCAACATGAAGATGTTCTTGATCTTTAAGGGGTCCTACCTTCTTTCTAGTTACCCTCTTACTTATAATGTACTTGTAGAATCTCTTTGGATTATCCTTAAACTTATCTACCAATGCTATCTTGTATTCCCTCTTTGCTTTCCTGATTTCTTTCTTAAGAATGCCCCTACATTCTTTACACTGAGTAAGAGATTCAGTTGAACCCAGTTGTCTATATTTAAAATAAGATTCTCTTTCATTCTTGACTAGAACCCCAATATCTTTATTCATTCAATGTTCCTTGATCATACCAGCCTTACCCTTCAATCTAACAGGAACCTAATGCCTCTGCTCATCATCATACTCTTGAAAGCCTTTCACTTGTCAGACATCCTTTTTCCTGCAAAAATCTACTCTAATCATCTTTTGAATGTTCTTATCTCATGCCATTAAATTTGCCTTACTCCAATTAAGAACTTTAACTTTAATGGAAGAACATCAGAATTGCAAATCCAGTCCTGGTTTCTGGTCACAGATTCAGCATGACCCGAATGTTTCCAGCATTTTGGATCATAGCTGAACTAGAAATAAGATAGACTTTTAAGTGGATTTGATTAGGTTTTTAGTTTCTGCAAATAGTGGTTCCAATTGGCAGTGTTGTTTGTCAGTAACAGTTAATATAAACATGTTACTTAAACTATGCAAATATTCATTATGGCAGATTGATGCTTCAGTTTGCAGGTCTAATATGTCTCCTGTTTGGCTTAGTATTTTTTCCGTTTTACATACCTGTTAACCTTTTAATTTGTAATTAAATTGAGAACTTTTGAAATGTCCGCATTATCAAATTTTGTCCACCATTTCCTGGAGACTGGTCTATGGGGATATAGGACATAGAATAGGAGTAGGCCATCCGGTCTGCCATTTGATTAGATCATTGGCTGATTTGATCGTGGTCTCAATTGCTTTCCTGGCTGAGATGCACGCACATGCACTCTTGCTGCCTTGTCTCTTGAAACTATCCAATTCAGCCTTGAATAAATTCAATGACCTAGTCTCTCTCGCTTTCTGGGAAAGAGTTCCACAGCTTAACGTTTCTCATTGCCTTTACAGGAAGACATTTCATTTTTGAAAATGAATCTAGTCTCCCCACACCCTCACAGGTGTACTCTATCACAGTCCCTTTATGATCTTCTGTGTTTCAATAACATCAGTTCTTGTTTTTTTCTAAGCTCCAATGAGTACAAACCCAACCTGTTCATCTGTTCTGCATAAAATAGGCCCTTCAACCCAGACTTAGTTGTGAATCTGTTCTAAACTATTTCTAACTTGTATCTGGGTCACTGATGTCTTTTAGGGAAGGAAATTGTTGCCTGTTCTAGCTAGTGACACCCACAGCCCATGAATAAAAAAAAAAAGCATTTTTTAAAGAAAGAAACCTTAGTACTCCGGATGTGGCCTCACCAAGGCCCACTACAGCTGCAGTGAAATTTGAGTAATTTTAAATTTCTATCCCCTTGCGATGAACCCCAATACAGCACATCATCCTCCGACATTTCCGCCACCTACAATCAGACCCCACCACCAAAAAGATATTTCCCTTCCCACTCCTGTCAACTTTCTGCAGGGTCCGTTCACTCTGTGACTCCCTCATCAGCTCTACATTCCCCACCAACCCATCCACCACACCTGGTACCTTCCCCTGCAACTGCAGGAGGTGCTACACCTGCCCCTGCACCTCCCCTGTCACCTCTGCCCAAGGCCCCAAACCATCCTTCCAAATCTGGCAGAGATTCACCTGCACTTCATCTAACCTCATCCACTGTAACCGTTGCTACAGATATGGTCTCCTCTATATCGGGGAGACCAAATGTAGACTCGGGGATTTGTTTGTGGAGCACCTGCGCTTTGCACACATCAGCCAACCTGACCTTCCATTTGCCATCCACTTTAACTCTCCCTCCCACTCCCCTGGTGAAATGTCCATCCTTGGCCTCCTCTACTGTCAGAGTGCGACCAAATATAAATGGGAGGAACAACCCCTCATATTTTGCTTTGAGAGCTTAGCCCAATGGCCTGAATATTGACTTCACCAGTTTCAAAATCTTCCCTCCCTCCCCCAGCCTGTCTATCTTCCGACTCACCTATCTGCTCCACCTTTCCTGCTGACAAACCTCTCTAACCCCCTACCTGTATTCACTTATCTATCTTTCTACCTACCCTCCCACCCCTTTTCCCCCAATTTATTTCTGGGCTCCCCTCCCCTTCCCCAGTCCTGATGAAGGGTTACGGCCCAAAATATTGACTTTCCTGCTTCTCGGATGCTGTCTGACCTGTGCTTTTCCAGTTTCACATCTATTGACTCTGGCTTCAAGCATCTGCAGTCCTTACTGTCACGAATATTGTATTGCCTTCCCAGTTGCCTGTTATACCTGCTGTACCACAGAATTCTGAAATCTCTCTCCATTTAATTGGTAAACTGCTTTTCTGTTCTTTCTGCCTAAGTGGACACATTCTCATTTTCTCACATTATATTCAATCCATTTAAATTTTTGCTGGCTCACCTAATCTATGTATATCCCATTGTAGTTTCTTTTCTTTTCTTAAAAATTTACTTTCTAACCTAATATCGTACCCTTGGCAAATTAAGCTACCATAGAGGAACCATAGAATCCCTATAGTGTGGAAGTAGGCTATTCGGCCGTCAAGTCCACACTGATTCTCCAAAGAGCAACCACTCAGACCCGTCCCTTTACCCTGTCCCTGCAACCCTCATTTCCCATGGCTAATCCACCTAGCCTACACATCCCTGGACAGTATGGACAATTTAGCATGGCCAATCCACCTAACCTGCACAACTTTGGACTGCAGGAGGAAACTGGAACACTCAGAGGAAACTCATGCAAACTCCATACAGACAGTCACCCGAGGGTGGAATCAAACTTGGGTCCCTGGTGCTTGAGGCAGCAGTGCTAACACCATGCTGCCCCTCAGTACCTGAAAGTACCGTACTTTCAATCTCATCATCCATGTAATTAGTTGAGACCCAAATGGTTCCAGCTTGCCAAATAGAAAATGACCCATTTATTTCTAGTATCTGTTTACTGTTAATTAAATAATCCTCTATCTATGCTAACATGTTCATGGCATATTGGGTAATGTATTTTTTAAACAACCTTTAATGTGCCATCTTTTCAAATGCATTTTTGGAGCTACAGGTTGCTTTAACCGCGTGGCTTTTTCCTTTCTCTTAGGACTTATTTTTTTCTTTCACAAAACCATTTTGACTCTGCAAGATCAATTTGTGTTTTTTTTTTTAAGTATCTTTCTAGTAACCCCTTAATGGATTTTACCAATTTTCCTTTGACGAATGTTGGGCCAGCTGGCATATAGTTTTACAATTTGTCCCCTCCTGTATCGCTCTTTTCCAATTTGCTGGGAACCTTCGAGAATCCAAGTGATTGTGGAAAGTTATAATTGATGTTTCTGCTATCTCATTATTTATAAGACTCTTGGTATGTAAGTGGATTAGTTCAATGATGAATGCTATTAGTGCTATGGGCAAAATAATGCATGATTTGTTAATTCATACAACTTATTTTTATGAAACTGGTCAGCCACTGTGTGAAGTTGAAGTAACTCTTCATCAGAGTGCTGACCATTTTTCACTGGATGCTGACCAACCTGTTGTGAATGTATTTTTATAACAGACTTTCAGAATTTGATTTTTTTCTTTTGCCCCAATTTCAGCTGAAGCGTTCAAGATTTTGTCCTGTGTGATTAGGTAACCAGTATTAAAAAGATTTTGTTCAAGTTATAATGAATTGCAAACTTTTCTGAATATCGAAACAGGTGAGCTGTTGTCACCAGTAACAATAGAGACCATGGAAGAAGGAGCAGTTGGTGAAGATGCAGGGGCATCAACAGCTGACTCTGATGATACCCTGCCTCAACCGCCTGTAATTCCACTTGTGGAATCTATAGATGAACCTCTGACTCCAGATATTACAGGTATGTGACTTGTAGGGGAAATGCAGTGAATTGGTTGTCCATTTATTAATTTTAAGTTTCATATATTGTCAGTTTTAGTTTGTAAATTAAAAGAAAAAGCACAGCCTTAAAATTGCCTGGTGAGTGTATGTGGTCCATTTCCATACATTAGTTAACATACTTGGCAATGTTAAAGCTGTTTTCATCATCCAAAGGTGCTCCATCTGCATCATCTTTGGAAAAAGATAAAGACAAAGACTTTGACATGCTACAAGACCTCATGGATGTTGATATTGGTCCCCTAGATGTTGACTTTGATGAAGATCCACTTGCTGCCAAAGTATTCAAGGTATGGTACATATGATTAAATTACATCTTTGCATGCAAACCTTTTTTTTTCGACTGGTTAAAGTTGCTGAAATTGATTTTTGTTTGTGTTGCCTTGGGAAGTAAGAAGTTTATCATTTCCAACTCCATCATCTTGATCTTTTAATTTTTCTTGTAACTTGTCAAAAAGAGACCAAAGATTTGAATAACAAATATGTCATACCACTGTTCATCAGTAATACAATTTTAGAGGTGGATTGATTTGAGAAAAATTTAAGTGAATGATTTGGTGGTACTGAAGACCTAAAATTAACCGATGGAGTCTCATGGCCTTTCAGAGTACTCACCCTTGTAAATGTGTTCTCTGTTTAACCTGTATTATGCTTTAGGAATTGAAATTGGATTCAGTTTAGGTTTCATAAATTTGGACAACAGTAATGTTCGGGAGCCCAAGACAACACAATTTTAGGGACTTTACAGAATAAAAACATTTTGGATAATTTTAATTTTTATCATTTGTGTAGCAATAGTGGGTTTGCTTTATTTCAACTTTGCATTTTGGTTGCCAACGTACATTTAGTTTTCAAGATTTTAAAGCTTAAGTATTCTATACATTTGTGAATGATAGTAACATTTTTACGAAAAATGATGAGTTGTAAAGTCTGCATTAAACAGATTAGTGTTGCTCTTCAATTCTTTTTATTCACAAAAGCCAATTAGCAGTACTTGGTACGACTATTGGGGTACAGACTATGGCACTTACAGTTACAATCCTTATGTTGGTGGCGTTGGAATTCAGATGCCGAAACCACCCCCTGCCAGTGAGAAGAATGGATCTCAAAGTGTATCCGTTTCCGTCTCTCAAGGTTTGTATCTTTCGTAAATAAATTCTGTTGCTATTTGAAGCTGAAGCTAGCAGGAAAAGAAAGTAACTATCCTTGGTTCTGTTTGTGGTGCAGCGCTGGATGCCCGTCTGGAGGTTGGTTTGGAGCAGCAAGCTGAGCTTATGTTGAAGATGATGGCTACGCTGGAAGCTGATTCTATTCTTCAGGCTCTCACTAATACATCACCTACAGGTAGATGGAAATAGAGATACTCAAGTCTCTGGAGCAGAGTGCTAAATTATAGGAACATAAAAAAGGAGCATGGCTTTCAACTCCTTGAAGCTGATTTGCCATTCATTTATACCATGGCTGATTTATATTTCCTCCCAGTTATCAGCCTTGGTTCCAAATCCCTTAGATTTTTCCTGGGCAAAGATATTATCAGGCTGAGTTTTGAAGTTTTCAGTTGATGTAGCATCAATGGCTCTATAGAAGAGTGATTCCAGATTTTCACTGTACTTTTATTTTGAAAAGTGCTTCCTAATATCAATTGAAACTACAGCTTTTATTTATCATTTTCTAATTCTCTTACTGTTGCAGACTTAGCCTGATTTATGAACTGTATTGCACTTCTTTTGTTGCAGCTGATAAACTGGAGCACAAATTAAAATGTCTTTGTGATGTGTTCAATATATTGCTTTTGTCCTGACTTCATCCTGAAGTAACTACTATTAGGCTAACTCTGAAGTGTGATGTGCTGCTGGCAACCTGGATTAGTGCTATTTTTTTGATGCAGGTGGCTGAGCTTAACAACCCATGTGCAAGTTTGGATACATGCAGAGATTTCTTCTTGAGTAGCTTTCAAAAATTAAAAAGTTTGCATGTAAGGTTTTAAAACTTTCCAAGAGATGACCTTAGCACTTGATTGGGAGTTGCTACATCTGTAGCTTTAGGGTCTGGTCAGAAACTGGCTTAAGAAAAAGGAAGAATATGTAACTGTATGGAGAGAAGGTAGAAGAATGGCACGAAGTCTGTTGCTTATTTTGGAGAGCCAGTGCAGAAACAATTGGAGCAAATGGTGAAAGTGACTGAAAGTTATGATACTTTTTTAGTGTTTTTATGTTCTGGAAACTGCTTTCCATCAGAGCAAAGTTGCCAGAATATCCACATTCTCAAAATGCATCTCTATATAGAGGATTCTTCAGAGTTATCACTTGAATGAGGTGATGAGACCATTAATACTGTTGTGGTCTCAGTGATGTTATTACCAGACAAGTCAGGTTTCAGCTAGAAACCTGACTTGTCAGATCATACTTTAATCTGTTTCAGTTTTAATAAAGTGGTCTCTCGCTGAAACATAAGCATGCATTGCGGCAGGTTTTATTTTAAAAACAAGAATTAGTAGCTACAATAAACTAGAATAATCCAAACTATCTACTTATGATATAAATTCCTAGATTTTAAACAGCAAAAATATAATTCCATAAATCCATAAACTCTATAAATTGAAAATAAACAAAACAGCTTTTGTATAGTACCCAAAGCACCACTCTTCTAATATTCTCACCAGAATCTCTGCACCTAACACCTCAGGAGGTTTAAGTTACTTGCGACTTGAATCTTTCTTCTAGAACTGTGATTGCTTCTTCCTTGAGCTACCACATACCTAAGCTTAATGGTACCCAGCTTTAAGATAATGTCGAATCTGTTTGGGTGGAAATGAGAAATAGCAAGGGAGAAAAATCCCTGGTGGGAGTAACCTATAGGTCCTTAAATAGTAGTTCCATCATGAGGCACAGTGTAAATCAGGAAATACTGTGAGCTTATAGGAAAAATACTATAATAATCGTGGGTGATTTTAATACGTGTATATGGGCTGGGTTAATCAAATTATTAAGGGTAGCCTTGAGGGAGAGCTAATTTGAATGTGTCAGAGAATGTTTCAAGAAACAATCTATTGGGAAAGCAACCAGAGAGCAGGTTATTCTGAATTTGGTATTGTGTAATGAGGTGGGATTAATGAATGATCTCCTAGTAAAGAGTACTCTAGGGAAGAGTGGTCATTGTATGCCTGAATTTGAATTTAGTTTGAGGATGAGAAACTGGTTCAGAGGAGACTCATTAGATTGATTCCGGAGGTGAGGCGTTTGTCTTATGAAGAGAGATTGAGTAACTTAAGCCTATACACTCAAGTTCAGAAGAATGAGAGATGTAATTGAAGTATATAAGATACTAATGAAAACTGATAAATTAGACGTAGAAAGGATGTTTCCTGTAGTGGGAAATCTAAAACCAGAGGCCATAGTTTCAGGATAAGGTGTAGCAGATTTAAAGCAGAGATGCAGAGGAATTATATCTCTCAAAGGGTCATGAATCTGTGGAACTCACTACTGTGTGGTGGATGCTGGGGCATTGTCTGTCTCTTCCTTAAATTTACTCAGAGTTTTACTTAGAAAAGGGTTGAAAGGTTATGGGGCATGGGCAGGAAAGTGGATCTGAGGCTGAGATAAGTCCAGCCATGATCGTGTTGAGTGGTGGAGCAGGCTCGAGGGACTGAATTGCCTACTCCCACACTTTGTTTAATGTTCACTGTTTTTATTCCAACTCCCAGTAGTTTGGGACTAACACCAACTCTTCACTCGAAGGTAATCAAATTCACTATATCTTATACTCACGTCTCAGGAGTTTTATGTAGCTATTCTGTTCCATTGTCTTCACAGGGCTAACACTAATTAAAGTCAAAAACAAAACCCAAAATCGCCCAGTTCTGGGCTTTCTCTTGATCTTAATAAAAAAAGTTCTCTAAATACAATAGAGCCTCTAAATGAATGTTAGCACTTGATTAGAAAATTATTAGAGGTAAATCCCAACTGCTATCAATTCAAGAGTAATTGCTAATGATATGCCGTCTGACCCAGGTGCTCATGTACCACGGATTACTGTGGTAGATGTAGAATTTCGTTGTAACTCATTGTAAAGAGGTGGGGACTGTGTGAAGTGGGGAAACAATAAGTGGTAATTTTTTATTTGTTTGCTCTAGTATCTCAGCCACCTCCTGGAACTGATGACTCCATGTTGAGGGGCTTGCATTCATCTAGCCAGCTGATTGTGCCACCACCATCAATCCCCATGTTAAGTGCATGTTTCAACAAACTGTTCTCAATGCTCCAGGTTCATCATGTTCAGGTATAGGATCTGAACTATTACATTTGTTTCTTTGACTATGATTCTTCATTTTCACTTTTTTGTAATTGCAGTTTTAATTTTATTTCAGTTGGAATCATTATTGCAGTTATGGCTTACATTGAACATGAATGCTTGTTCTGTTGGAAATGAAGATGCTGGAACAGATGTTTTTTTATTTAATGCAAGCAGAGTTCCAACAATCCCTTTAAGCCAAGGTGAGCTACTTTTTACCAAAAGTAGAGGCTGTTTACTTAATTTTCTCAAACATCTAAAAATTGCTGAATTATGTTTGCATATGTAATATATATAATATATATTTGAAGATAAAAGGTGACAGTTAAGACTTGTGTACTCTGTAAATTTTGAACAACTTTCTCAAAATATGTCTTTTCATTTAAATGGCAGCTTCAATATCTAGCCTCTTAACAGTGTTAGCCTGGTACCCAAACACTTCTCTACGGACTTGGTGCCTTGTGTTGCACAGTCTGACTCTTATGACGAACATGCAGCTGAATGGTAAGTGATCCCTTTGAGTTTGGAATTTTTCTATCTTCCCTTAGTGAAACAAAATTGTTAAGAGAAACTCTTAGCTTAGTTTCCATGGATCAGACTAATTATATTTGGTGCCCTTTTAGATCCTATTTAAACAAAGTAATAACCTCCCTCTGTTATGTTTTATTTATGCCTACTATATACTTATCCAACCTACTTGCATATTCCAGTTGCAGGATTTGCTATTTGCAAAATGAGCTGTAATTAGTTGAGTTGCTTTCTTTTTTTATCAGTAATGATGAACTTCTGTACAAAACTTAGCCTGCAGATATGGTTAAAAGTAATGATAAAGGTGGAGTGTAGGATCATTTGAGTCACTGTTGTGAAGAGAGGTTTGGGAATTCACTGCTGAGAAGCTTCAGACAAGACTTGGTGGAGGCCTTCAAGATCATGAGGGATTATGATATGTCTAACAGTGGCAATTTCTTCCACTGGTTAGAACTGGTAAGGGCTCACATATTTGGCATAGCTGCAAAGATTCGTTTAATCATCTGATCTCTTGGCTCACTTAAACTGCATAAGTGGATTTTGCAATTGGAAAATAAAATCATGAATATAAAGCTGAATTTCACATGTTCGGATTGCATTCTTTTGAACAAATTTTAAAATCAGTGATTAAATAGCTGAGTTACTTTGAGGTTTTAATGTAAGTGCACGCTAATATGACATTTGAATTGTGGCCTCAACATCTGTATGATTGCTGAACAGAAAATCCAGAAGTGCTCAAGTAGGCTGGGGACACATGAAACTAATAGAAGGAGGAAACTAAGGCAGAGAATGTGGAAGGCTTTGATGACCAGCTCAACCTTCCAATATTCTGACTAAGCTCTTCCCCTCAAGTTCCAGATTCTGTACAAATAAAAGATTGTAGCAAGTAGAGCAGATATGCAAGTGGCAGAACAATTAACCAATGAGAGAGAACAGACAAGATGCAGAAACTTGCAGGCAGAACAGGAGGAATTTATGATAGAAGTTGAAATCTTGACCAGCAAAAAAAGGTGTTTGTTGAATGGTGTATAGGCAAGGTGCAGACAAGGGCCAAAGGAAACACTGAAACTATCTTAAGCTTTCTGTGGCACCCATTAGAGCATTAATTTGATATTTTCAGACAGGAGATTTTTATCATTCTAGGGTTTTTCATCATTTGCTTTAACCCAATTCTTGGTTACAAAATATTTGCAAAAGCTTATTTACTTTGGCAAATTAAAATGGACTTCAGTTTATAAGCTGCAAATTTAAGTCCATGGGAAGCCTAAATCATTTGCAAAATTTTATGAAGTGAATGCATAATGTACTGTATTTAAATTTTAGTTTTACAATAAGTTCAATAGATGCCAGCCCACATCCTCTAAATGGAAAAAACGTAAATGTAATTCCAGTTCCTGAAATGTAACACGTATTGTACGCAAGTTGGATTGAGATGCTTACTTAGTCTTGTTTAAAAATTATGTCAACAGTGAGTTTATTGGAGGCCATTTTTTTTTTGTTTCAGTTGCTCCAAGCAATAGTATGGTGTTGCAAGAAAACACAGCACAGGTGATGGTTTCTGATCCAAACATGATTCACGTATTAGTGAGATTCTTCTCAGGAACCAGCCCTCATGGCACTTGTCAACACAGCCCACAGGTACTTAATTTTTTACATTTATGATATGCATTTGTTTATTTTTTTTACAAACTGCCTTTCTTGGTATTATTCCTATTTTTATTTTATATCTATTTGGGGACTCCAGTGATGAAGAGACAGTTGTTGAATAATTTATTCTGTATGATTGAATTAAGTCTAGCTGTTGCTCTAATTAATTTCTGTTAACTTGGCTTTGTTCCATATGTTATCGTCTTTTTCTTCTGAGCTGAAGTTTTTCCTTTTTCTTAATCCTTTGCCCTATGGTGATCATCTGATCTCCGGACTTTCTCTAAGCTGTCTGGAGGTTGAGATGATGGAAGATGTCGAAGAATAATTTGGTGCTAATGGAGTGTGTACCTATACTTTCTTCCATTTGGGAGGTTATTTTAGCCTCTGCTTGGACTAATTTCAGAACAACATAGATAATGAGTGAATATGTTTCTCAAATGCTCGTTGCCAGGATTTATGTTACCAACCTATACACTGGAATAATTTTCTCATTACATGTGTGAGCTATTGATTAAATAAGAGGAACAGTTATTCTTTTCAAGGTGATAGTGGTATTTTGACAAGGCAAAGAACAGAGAAAGTATACAGCTGCCATGTTGGATTCTGCAATTCAGTAGTTGATTGTTTGAGTCTATTCATTTAATGTCACCAAGATTAGGACTCGTGTTTCATACAGTGAATGAAACAGTCAGCAGTGCTAAAAGATACAGTCGTTGTGATCTTATGTCATGTCATTGAATAGGAATTTTGCTAGTTGATAGCTAAATGTATGGAGAGAAGTTTGTATCAAAGATCAGAAAAACATCTTTGGCATTTTTAGCTTTGAGATGTTGACTGACCACTTTTAACTCTAGTATGTTGAATTAAGATACATAATTTATCTTAGTGATGTTTGTGAACTTCTGAAGAGTATAAATGTTCTTTCTTAGCTCCACATAACAGTTCATTCCATGATTGGCAATATAATTATAGGGCAATTGAAACCACTCTGATTTCATTCCTAATGAAAGCAAGTAAGGCAGTCAACTTGTTGTGGATGAGCCTTGTGTTTATCAGTTTTAGGAGCAGGATACAATTAAAAGATGCAATGACTTCTGGACTTTCAGTACAATGCTAGAAATTAATGTTATCGTAATAGATGTACTGTTGAAGTTGCCAGTCCTAAAAATAACTAATTTAACTGGCAAGGTTAATGGAACGATTATGCCGGGCATAAGCTGCAACATATTCCCTTGGTGGGTACAGAAGATATCAGACTATCTTATAGGATAGAGTATGCACCAGGAGTGCAATCTACTTAATATTCCTTGCATTTGAATTAACAGAAGGCAAACCTGGTGATTTTCTTTACGGAAGTAAGCTGCAACTTGCCCAGTTTCTTGATGGTTGCTGCTCGGGTGATCAGATACAAAGTACAGATCTGGAATGATCTTTCCTACAGTTCTTAGTTGTCACAATGGAAGGAAGCAGGTAGCCTACAATTAGTGAATATCTTCCCACACCTAATTCTCGTGGGTATGTTGGGCTAGAACATTCACTTGCACAGTGCCTTCTACAGCAAAATTGTTATTTCTTAGGTTTTTAAATTGATCTACACATGAAATTGAAGTCCAGTATATTTTTGTATAATGAATGTTTTTTGTTATTGAATTGACTCCACAACAGTCCAATAGAGTTGATGCAAATTTTATTTATTCTAACTCTGGAAACTTGTTTGTACAGTCATTTTTACTGAGGATATCATAATGTAGATCAATAAGACTTGCAGTGGATACTTTGTTTCAGCAGAGATCAAACCTCTGGCGAACTGTGTTGAAATGAGTTTCAACATATGCGGAATGCTGTCATATTTTGAGTGGATCCCAAAACTTAGCTTGATATATTGATGCCACAAATTTAACACCCATTGTTCACTTTCAACTCATCCAAAAAATCAAGGAGAGAGTGAAAAGCTTAACCCTTAAAATTGTTGCCAAATTATAGAGGAGCTATTACTGCCAGGAGAGAATTCTGAATGAAAAACAGGATGGACCAAAAATTAAGGGTGGAATTTTTTTTTTGGTGGCCTATTTTTCTGATATTTCTCTAATGCTCTCCCCATCTTTCTGAAATCATTGACCTGTTGCTGAGACTATATATTGGGTAGACTAAGTTACATTCTTCATGAGTGAAGGTTTTAAGTGATGCCAGGTTATTTTCAAAAGACATCACAAACAAATTTGATCATAACGTGCAAACAAGTTCAGGAGGGATTACTGGGTGCAATTTGAGGATCGGACTGTTTCCTAACCCTACCTGTCACCCTCACTCTATCTGGGCATCTTAGTATTCTGAAACTGACTCTCAGAATACTGAGAGACCTGGAGAGGGTGGATGTGGAAAAGATGCTTCCACTAGTAGGAGAGACTATGAGCCCAGGGCACAGCCTCAGAATGAAGGGAAACTGTTCAGAATCTGAGATGAGGAGGAATTTCTTCAACCAGAGGATGATGAATCTGTGGAACTCATTGCCGCAGAAGGCTGTCAGGGCTAAGTCATTAAGTGTATTTAAGACAGATAAATTCTAGCTGAGTAAGGTGTTCAAAGGTTATAGGGAAGAGGCAGGAGAATAGGTTTGAGAAACAGATCAGCCATGATTGAATGGTGGAGCAGACGTAGTGGGCTGAATGACCTATTTATGGTCTGTATCTTGAGGACCCTTCCCTGGACTATTTACAATTATTGCATTTCTGTAGTTGCCTTGACTGAGAATCCGTTACAAAAACCAAAGTTGCTGGAAAAGCTCAGCAGGCCTGGCAGCATCTGTGAAGAAGAAAAATCAGTTAACGTTTTGGGTCTGGTGAGCCTTCCTCAGAACTGATGGTAGTTAAGAAAACATTGGTTTATATGCAGAAGATAGGGAGGGGGATGGGGTAGGGATTAAACGATAGGATAAAGCCCAAAGAGAGAGAAGAGCAGTTGGATAGACAAAGGAGTTGATAACAATCTGGCTAGGAGGGCAAATAGCTGTTAATGGGGACTGTCAGTGACCAACAATAAGTAGTATGTAATGGCAGGCTATGTGATAACAAGACCTGGAGCGTGGGGTACAGGGCCAGGACATTGGAGAGTTTAGGCCCTAAAGTTATTGAACTTGGTATTGAGTCCGGAGGGTTGCAGCGTCCCCAAGCGGAAAATGAGGTGGTGTTCTTCTAGCTTGCGTTGAGCTTCGCTGGAACACTGCAGCAAGCCTGAGACACAGATGTTGGCCAGGGAACAAGGTGGTGTGTTAAAATGGCAGGCAACTGGAAGCTCAGAGTCTTTTGTTGCAAGCAAAATGTAGATGTTCTGCAAAGCAATCTCCAGGTCTAATGGAGAATCCATTATTCCAGCTGAGGCTGGAAATTGAATAGTTGATATGGAGCATGGTAGTTAATTCATACTGTGACATCAATTTTAATTCTACATTTGCAGATGCAGCTTTGGGATTTAATGAAATTGCATTTCAAAGTACATTTAACGGAAAGGTTTAGCCTGTCTTTTGTCTTTAGGTCGGACCAACAGCTACTCAAGCTATGCTAGAGTTTCTTACTCGACTCCAGGTGCACCTCTCTTCAACCAATCCTCAGATGTTCAGTGAATTCCTGTTGAAGCTTATACATATACTTTCAACTGAAAGGTAACAAGCATTTTGCTAAGAATGTGATCGATTGATTTAATATTTAATATTACTATTCACTTTTTAAGTAGAGAATCTTTCCCATTGTAGTTAAAATTAGAGGAGGTAAGAATTTTCACTGAGTAGAGTTTTCATATGAACAAATGGCAAGAGTGCTTAGCCCCTGCAGCCTTTTGAGCAATTCAGAAAGATTGTGACTGATTTGATTGTAACCACAAATCCACGTTTCTGAGTACCTCTGGCGTTCATCCCCTTGCTTACCAAGAATCTATTCACCCCGCTTTAAAAATATTCAAAGACTTTGCTAAGTCTTTATTAAGAAGCAGATTCCAAAGATCAATTTTTGTGTCATCTCTGTCCAAAGTGGACAGTTTTACATGTTCTCATATTATGCACCATTTGCCGGATTGTTGTCCACTCAGTTAATTGATCCATATCTTTCTGTAGTCTCCTCATGTCTCTTCAAACATCAGCAAACTTGGCATCAATACCCTCTCCTTTTATTGAAGTTATTAACGTAAAGTGTGAACATTTAAGGTCCCAGCAACACACCCCTGTGCCACATCACTTGTTGCATTAAAAGACTCTTTTATGCCTACTCAATGTTTCCAGTTAGCCAATCAATCATCTATCTTTTCCAGTATGTGCCCCTAAACCATGAGCTTTTATGTTCCACAACAAACTTTTGATGTTTCACTCAATCAAATACCTTCTGTAAATTTAAATACAGTTCATCCTCCTGTTCCTCTTTATCCACAGCATGTTACTTCCTCAAAGAACACCAATAGATTGGTTAAAAATAATTTTCCTTCCACAAAACCATGCTGACTCTGCTGGATTACTTTGAATTTATCTAAATGCTCTGCTAAAACTTTTTTAATTGGAACGTCTAACATTTCCCCTTTGACAGATTTAAAACTAACTGATCTGTAATATGCTGTTTTCTACCTTCCTTTTTGAACAAAGGAGTTAGGCTTATTATCTGTTAATCGAGTGAAACTTTGCCTGAATTGAGGGAGTTTTGGAAAATTAAAACAGGTTCATCAACTCACTTGTGCCATTTCATTTAAGACCCTAGGAGGCAATCCATCAGGATCTGGGCACTTGACAACCCAGAGTTCCATTAGTTTACTCGTACCTCTTTGCTGATGATTATAATTTTCCTGAATTCCTTGATTCCTTCCATTTTCCTCCCTTTCATGACCATGGGATGTCCTAAAGTGTTGTTCAGCCCATTAATTGTCTTAAAAAATATTATTGCTGTTGCAAGGTAGAAAATAAAAGAATCACATTGTACACTGTGAAGGTAAATACAGTAACAGTGAAATAAATGACCAGGTAGTTTAGTTTAAGAGATGTTGAATAAATGGTGTCCGGGTATTCAAAGAAACTCCCTTGTCTTCAAATCATGAGAATTTTTTCTTGCACACCTGAGGGACACAAGGCTCTTTGTTTTAACATCTGACCAAAAAGAAAGCATCTTTAACAATACAACTCTCCTTCAGTACTGGACTAATTGTCAGCATGGTTTATGCGCTTAGGCCTCTAGTGTGGAACATCAACACAGTGTAGTGACTTTTGTGAGAGTGCAGCCTCTTAGCTCAGAGTGGCACCTTGTATTCTAGCAATAACTAATTTTTGGTCACGTATTATTTACTTAAAAACAATGATTAAATGTTCACTTAGCTGAAATAATTCAATTCGCTATCTGATAACATTTCAGTGTAATTTTTATACCATTGTTTACATCATACATTAGTGGTATTAAAATTTATTCCCGTGCTGTACAGCATTTTGTTCCTCAGTTTATGATTCAGCAAGGACTCAGAGACCTGCATCTAGGGACCAAAACCAAAAGCATGCTATTATGAGGTGGTACTTTGAGTCACATATGTCATTGTAGAAGTGGACAGTGACATGCTTCCAACAACACACCTGTTCCATCACTGAGACTGGCTTTTCCACATTTGTAACGTAATTATCTCTGCTGACCGGCTGACACTCTCATCCATAATTTTAGACCAGACTATTTTGACATGCTTCTGGCTGGCCTGTCAACCTGTTCTCCTTAAACCTGAGGTTATCCAGAATTTTGCATATGTCCTATTCACCCATCACCTCTCTGCTCGTTGACCTACATTGGCTCTCAGTTATGCATTGCTTTGATTTTTTTTTTAAACGTTCTCTCATTCCTGTTTTCAAATCCTTCCATGGCCTCAAATATATAATTGATATAATCTCCTCTGACCCAACAATCTTGCAACATATCTGTGCTTCACTAATTTGGGCCTTTTGAGTTTACCAGGTTGTAATTGCAGCATTATTATTGACTGTCTCTTCATCTGCCGTGTCGTAAACGCTGCATAACTCCCTAAACCTCTCCATATTTTTGGCCATCTATGCTAATATAACTTTATTTGACTCAATGTCAAATTTTTAATGCTTCGTGAAGTACTTCAGGATGTTTTATTGCATTAAAAGCCCTATAGAAATATGCATTTTTTATAATTAATATGACTATGAATCCCAACAACTGAATAATATTTACTTCTAACCACTCCACTGCAGTTTATTTCCCCCGCCAAGTTTAGAAAAGAATGGTCTGTATTTTTGAATTAATGTATCATTGGAGACATTCCAAAGTGCATCATAACCAGTGAGTTACTATTTGGAGTGACAGGTGTTGTAGCCGATTGGTGCTGAACTAGGTCCCAAAAACATAATTAGGATAATACAGTAACATGTTTTAGTATCTGAATACAGTAAAAGAACAAATGCATTTCAAAGGAACATTATCAGACAGTTTCACATGAGACATTATGACAAGTGACCAAAAACTTCACCAGAGAGATGGCTTTTAAAAGATGTCTTGGAGAAAAGAGAGCTAAGTGATGTGGTGTTTAGGAAGAAATTTCAGATCTTGGGCTCTGGCAGCTGAAAGCATGGTTGGTAGCGGTGGAATTTTGAAATTGGGATGCTCAAATACCTTGAATTACTGGAATGCAGAGATCTCAGCAAGTTGGAAGGCGAAAAAGAGGAGTGAGGGGAAGGAAGTATTAATAATTAATAATAATTGTGGATTAACCTGAATCTGTCCTTCTCTTTGAATAATGCAACAGAATGCCCAGTTTCATACCTGATCCACAAGATTACACTTCTAACACTACAGCAGCATTGAGAGCTCAATTCAAGTCTCCAGAGCAGATTTGCACTCTGTTTTGTTGACTTGGAGGAAGGAGTGCTTTGACTTAGTCAAGCTAGGCAAACTAGATGGAAGAACTTTCCAGTTCAGATCCAAAATTAAAAACAAAATCTCAGGTTTGTAAATATTGCAACTGTCATTGTTGGTTTAGAAAGTTCACAAAGCATGTTCTTCTTATAGACGTTTCCACATAGATAACAAATCAATATTTCTAAATCATTAGAGGTGCATATGGCTGTTGTATGATGATGATTATGTTAATCCTGTCAAATCATGATTTGTAACTTGAACAAAATTATTTCTCAGAGGCCCATTCCAAACTGGACAAGGTCCACTGGATGCACAGGTAAAACTCCTGGAGTTTACGTTGGAGCAAAACTTTGAGTCTGTTTCTGTCAGCGCAATATCTGCAGTCATCGAATCCGTGACTTTCCTGGTACATCATTACATCACCTGCTCAGACAAGGTTATATCTCGAAGCGGCTCGGACAGTTCAGTTGGGGCCCGTGCCTGTTTCGGAGGATTGTTTGCAAATATCATTCGTCCAGGAGATGCAAAAGCTGTATGTGGGGAGACGACGAGGGATCAGCTCATGTTTGATTTGCTTAAGTTGGTTAACATTTTGGTGCAGTTGCCCCTTTCAAGTAACCGGGAGTACAGTGCCAGGATGGCAGTTGCCAGCAGTGCGTCAGACAGCGTGTCTGATGAGGAAAAGGTCTCTGGCAGTAAAGATGCGAGCACAAACACCTCTTTCACACAAGGAGCAACAACTTGCATTGCCGATTTGGTTTTGGGAAATCAGCAAATCATGAGCCAGATCCTTTCAGCTCTGGGCCAGTGCAATAGCAATGCTATGGCAATGATAATAGGTAGGTATTTTGTTGATGAGTAGCCTCTGTTAAGATGGACCTCATTAAAAGTAATCAGTGTTACTGTAAGATTTAGTTGAGGTACCTAATACAGGGGATTTAAAGATTCTGAAGATGAAAATAAGTAAATCGTATGGATTTAATAATAGAATATGAACAGTTAAGGTGAAAGGTGGAATTTTAGTAAATGTGAAGAATTAAGTTTTGATTTTTTTTAGAAAATCAAATTAAAAATTTTGGAGGTTGCAATGTAGAAAGGCAGTGGATTTAGGCCCATGATATCAATAGAAACACCTAAAACTGATGAGCATTTTAAAAAATGTTAAACCAATACTGCTTTGTGGTGAGCCGCAAAAGTTGAATGTAATGGTAATTGTGTATAAAGCCTTGAATCCCACCTGGGATGATATGGTGTGCAGATAACATGGCAGGAAGGATTTGGGGAAATCTGTAGGTCTAACACAGATTCACTAGGATGCTTGGAATGAAGAAATGATTCAAAAGTTGTATTTACTCCATTTAGAGCAAAAGTTAAAGTCAAAATACAGCTAAGGCCTGAAATCTAAAAGAAGATTATAGGGTAATTTGATTGTGTTTGAAACTTGTGAGCTGTTTCTGCAGGCTGGACAAGAACAGATGACTGTTTTCAGTTATCCGGAATAATAGAACAATATTTATTAAATTGGCTATGTAAGATTTACAACAGAGAACAGAATTTTTTTAAAAATATAGGCTTGTTAGGCTCTTAAAAACATGAATTAGTAGCTAAGTACAGAAATCATGCCAGCATTTGAGAAGAGATAAAATAGATGGTTGAACAAAGGTGGGATGATGTAGAAACAGGAAGAGCAGCAAGGATAAGAATATTGTTCGTAGACAACGTACCTCAACGTGGAGAGACTGGTGAACGACTGCTTTCCATGTTATACTTACAGTATAGTTTCCCCATAAAACCGGAGGCTACTTAAATAATCAGTTTAAATTCAGCCAATTATTAGCTACTGTGGAATGCAGTGTTGTAAACATTTCTTTTTATATATTCTAAATGTATCAATTAACACAATTTAATCCATTTATAAAGGAAGCATCTGTATCTTATGGGTCATGTGGAAAATAATTTTGAGGTACACAAATCTTAATTGTTGAGTTGATAACTTTTGAAATTTACTTTAATGTTTGAACAAATGCTTTTCTTGCAAAAATGCCAATGTCAACACTAGAGATTGTTGCTTTATTTCCTAATCAGGTGCAAGTGGATTACATCTTACAAAACATGAGAACTTCCACAGTGGTTTAGATGCCATTTCAGTTGGTGATGGTCTCTTCAGCATTCTAACTACATTAAGCAAAAAAGCCACTTCAGTGCAGGTCATGCTGCAGCCAATTCTTACATATATGGCCTGTGGGTACATGGGAAGACAGGTAATGGAATTAATCATTTTACATTTTTGAGGTACGATATCTATAGTCTTGATCAAATATGCTATTGCATCATACTTACTAAAATATTTGAAAATTTTATCTTGAACTATTATAGGAGCTGTGACCTTTGACACAATTCTTCTGTTTTTCTTTGACAAGTGATCAGCTGTAATTTATCCTAGTTTACTACAAAAAAAAACACACTTCACTGTATAGGCACTTGACCTGACATTGCCTCATTTTCTGGTGTCTCATTTACATTGTGCATTTACAATTCCCAGGCCTGCTGCCAGTGTGAATTAGAACTTGCTCCTTCATTCCTATGTTTAATATTTTTGCACGATTTCTGTCTTTACTCTGACCCCCAACACACCAATGGATCACGTCTTTGTCTGACCTCCTATCAATAGGGCTGGATTACTAAGGATACGAACCCTTGTTTCAACATTTTGTAGTCTGACAGTTTGTGCCCAAAACATAGTGTTAGCTGGTTGCTGATTTTTAGTAGGATAGTTGGCTACTATAATTAGCCAAGGCACGTCCTGGGTGCAGTCTGGGGAAAACACACTTTATAACTTTGAAAGCATGCTGCAATAAAAGACAGCAAGAGAGGGAATACTAGTATGTGATTGTCATGAAAATCTGAATGTGATTATGATTATGATCTGAGGAAGGGTCACCGGACCCGAAACGTTAACTCTTGTTTTTTCCTTCAGATGCTGCCAGACCTGCTGAGCTTTTCCAGCAACTTTATTTTTGTTCCTGAAAGTGATTATGTTGTTTGCTCCCTTTTGAAAGTAACCATATTTTCAGGGCATTCAGCACTTCTTCAGGTCTTTCCCTTTGAAATGAAGCTGTTCCAAGTATTAGTTGCAGGCTCAGGGAGTGCACATTCTTTTTTAAGTGGCATGAAATTCATGCTGAACTTCAAATCTCCTTTGGCTTTCTGTTAAGCATTTTTCTCACATTACCGAACACTTGTGCAGGGAAGGAGAATGATTTCACTTTCTCAGCAGAGAGAATCACCACACATAAACCATAACGGGTTATTTTGGACTCTTGCTTGTTTGCTTTTCAATAATTTTTTAATCATAATATCTTTTAATCTTTTTAGGGTTCCCTTTCAACATGTCAGCTATCTGAACCATTGTTGTGGTTTATTTTGCGAGTTTTGGATTCCACTGAAGCGCTAAAAGCTTTCCATGACATGGGTATGTACATTGTACAAGTGCAATATTTGCAATTGAAACAATAGAAAGTGATTGCATGATTCCAGGCTTTCTCCTTTTTGATTCCCTGTATTTTACAATGGATGCTTTTCCAGACCATGTTAATAACAATGTTTACATCACCCTGACTTAACTGGAGGTTTTAGGTACTCTGAACAGCAGTAGGTCATTCAATTAAAATTGTTGTTGGTCTATTTGTTGCTTTCATCTACTCTCCTTGGTTCTGTAATTCCTACATTACAGAAAAAGTTGAAATTTTCGTTGATACTTTAGGAGTGCCTCACATTTCTGCTACTTTTCTGACATTACTCTTGAATAGTCAAGCTTTGATTTTAATGTTGTGTGTCCACGTTCTGGAGATTCCCATTAGAGGAAATACCATCAGTCTAGTGAATCTCCACTATATTACGTTCAAGAATCATTGCATTTTTCCTGTGATACAATTCCCAAAACTGAATGCAGTAACATGGTAGCACAGTTCATTCTAAGCTGAAGCTGTAGTCTGTATCTTGACAAATTTATAATCTAAGATGACACCATAATCTGGCACCATGTAAGTGGCTGTTGTCATCTTTCCATAGATGAGATAATTAATGAAAATTCAACTGTTTAGGTGCACATTAGGGAACAATTTTCACCAGCTTTTCCAGTGTTTTGTGCTAACTTGTTTATTCATCCAGAAAAGGAATAACATAGTAATGAATTATGTATACATTTTTACTTTTTGTGAGACACTGCTTTTGGATACTATCTGAAGAATTGCTGTTTCAATCTGTTAGGGGGTGTCCAGCTTATCTGCAATAACATGGTAACTAGTACCCGAGCAATTGTTAATACAGCACGGAGCATGGTATCTACCATAATGAAGTTTCTTGACTGTGGACCCGGTAAGACAATTGATGGAAACATGAAGGCTAGAGTATTAGCTTCAGAGCCTGACAATGCGGAAGGACTTCATAACTTCGCTCCATTGGGTATGTGGTGCCCAGTTAGTGTTTCATCATTTCTCTGTTTAAATGCAATTTAATCCACTGTATAATTTTTTACTTTAACTCTGATTGCACTAACAAACTGGAGGACTATACCATGCAGGTATCCAATATTGTAGTCAGTCTTTAAAGTAATTATGTTTTTATTTGTTTCAATTGACTGCAGTCAAAAGTGAAGAGACTTTTCAGTTACTTGCATGCAAAAATCTGTCCCTTTTTGTAATTAGTTTGTTTTTTTCTGTTTGCAGGTACAATAACTTCTAGTAGCCCAACAGCTCAGCCAGCTGAGGTACTGCTTCAGGCCACACCACCCCATCGTAGAGCTAGATCTGCAGCGTGGTCGTATATCTTCTTACCAGAAGAAGCATGGTGTGACCTCACTATCCACCTTCCAGCTGCAGTGCTGCTCAAAGAAATCCATATTCAGCCTCACCTTGCATCACTTGCTAGTGAGTATGCTCAAGGTTGAGGATTTGTGGTGATTAGCATAAATCATAGTTAACTGGTTGTTGTCCAAGATTGAAAGTAGTTGATTGGTATGGTTTCTCACGCCAGAGCAACTCATGGTGGATGTGGACATGATGGGTATCCATTGCATAGAAGGGCACTGCACTGTGTAGTTCCCACAGCAACCATCATTTAATTAGATATTGGTCAGTAAAGGTGGTCTTGAGTTGGTAAGGAAAAGTAAATTTAATTTACAGAAGTTGTGATGCTAAACCAGGAAACACTCAGTGTAGTCCTGAAAGTTTGGCAAAGTTGTTGCAATTCCTAACTTAGTAATGAATCATATGATATAACTTAGTAGCATGAGTTGGGCTCTGCTGAAAAGGTCGTAGAAATAAGTAATGAAACTGAGTTACTTTCTTGCATTAAAGAAGGCAGTGTCCTAGGCCTGTCAGCTGCTTCATCAGTGACCTTACTACTGTCAGTGACCTTACTACTGTCTTAAGTTCAGAAAAGCAAATATTTGCTGAAGGTTGCACAGTGCTCAGGAGCATTCACAAGGCCTCAAGTACTGAGCAGTCTGTGTCTGTATATTACAGAACTTGGGTGGTAATCACATTTGGGCGGAAGTGTGACATAAATGTTGCTTGCCATTTAAATGCCAGGCAATGACCATTTCCACCAATCAAGTATCTCCCCTTGTCTTTCAATGACATTATCATCACTGAATCTCTTAACAACAATGTCCTGAGGATTAGAATTGATCAGAAACTGAAGTGTACCAGTCAAATAAATACTATAGATGCAAGAGCAGGTCATGGGTGTGAGAGTTCTGCATTGAGTAACACCCCACCTTGAAGGCTGTTTACAAGGTACATTGAAGGTGTGTGATAGAATACTCTCCATTTGTCTGGATGAGTGCAGTTCCAACAAAAATGAAGAAGCTCAGATTCATCCATGACAAACAGCCCACTCAACTGTAACTGTATTCGCCATATTATACACTGACTACTTCCACCAGTGCACTGCAACAATTTGGCAGTGCTTTCAAAATCTGCAGATCTCTACCACCTAGAAAGTCGAGAGCAGAGCATATTGAAGCAATACCACCTACGGTTAACCTTTTGAAGTTGCCCACAATCCTGTGCCACCGTTCCTTCGGTGTCTCTGGGCCAGAACCTAAAAGCGCCTTCCTAATAGTGCCTTGCTACTGGTGTTCCTATCCCATGAACTGATAAAGAAGAAAGGTATGTGATTCATTATTGAGCTAAGAATTGCAACAACTTGGCTCGATTAATCAATTTTTACCAGAGAATATTTGGTGATGAAGGACTTTATGACACCTAAACACTACAGCTGAGTTCACATTCCATAATTAAAATTAACCTTTTAGTTATGCAGCTGTCAGACTAAACATTACATATTTATCCCACTTTCATTCTTGCAGCCTGTCCTTCTTCAGTATCGGTTGAGATCAGTGCAGATGGAGTGAACATGTTGCCCCTTTCTACCCCAGTAATTACCAGTGGGCTAACTTATATTAAAATACAGCTGGTCAAAGCTGAGGTAGCATCAGCTGTCTGTCTCCGGCTACACCGCCCACGGGATGCCAGCACTTTGGGCCTATCGCAGATCAAACTACTGGGTCTTACAGCCTTTGGCAGCACTTCATCTGCAACTGTGAATAACCCTTTCCTGCCCTCGGAGGATCAAGTTTCTAAAACCAGGTAAAATGCTAGAACTGTGATGCTAATAGTAAATGTTTGAAGAAAGTTCACGAAATATCCTGAATGAGTTATATTCAGTAGAACGGTGGACATGATCTCTGTGGACTTCAGTAAGGCTTTCAACAAGGGTCCTCATGGTAGACTGGTCAGTAAAGTTAGATCACATGGAAAAGAGGGAGAACTAGCCATTGGGATACAGAACTGGCTCGAAGGTAGAAAATAGAGGGTGGTGGTGATGGAGGGTTGCTTATCAGGCTGGAGGCCTGTGACCAGTGGTGTGCCACAAAGATTGGTGCTGGGTCTACTGCTTTTCATCATTTATATAAATGATTTGGATCTGAACATAGGAGGTATGGTTGGTAAGGTTACAGATGACACCAAAATTGGAGGTGTAGTGGACAGCGAAGAAGGTTACCTCAGACCTTGGTGGCACAGTGGCTCAGTGGTTAGTTCTGCTGCCTCACAGCACCAGGGACCTGGGTTCGATTCCACCTTCGGGCGACTGTCTGTGTAGAGTTTGCACATTCTCCCCGTGTCTGCGTGGGTTTCCTCTGGGTGCTCCGGTTTCCTCCCACAGTCCAAAGATGCACAGGGTAGGTGCATTGGATATGCTAAATTGCCCGTAGTGTTCAGTGATGTGTAGATTACGTGGGTTTTAGGGGGATGGGTCTTGGTGGGATGCTCCGAGGGTTGGTATGGACTTGTTGGGCCGAATGGCCTGTTTCCACACTGTACGGATGCTATGATTGTATGACCTACAATGGGATCTTGATCAGATGGGCCAGTGAACCGAAGAGTGGCAGATGGAGTTTAATTTAGATAAATATGAGGTGCTGCATTTTGGAAAGGCAAATTAGGGCCGGACTTGCACACTTAATTATAAGGTCCTGGGGAATGTTACTGAACAAAGACACCTTGGAGTGCAGGTTCATAGTTCCTTGAAAGTGGAGTCACAGGTAGATCGGATAGTGGAGAAGACATTTGATATGCTTGACTTTATTGTCAGTGCATTGAGTATAGGAGTTGGGAGGTCATGTTGCAACTGTACAAGACAAGGCCACTTTTGGAATACTGCATGCAATTCTGCTATAGGAAGGATGTTGTGAAACTTGAAAGGGTTCAGAAAAGATTTTCAAGGATGTTGCCAGAGTTGGATGTTTTGAGCTATAGGGAGAGGCTGAATAGGCTGGGGCTATTTTCCCTGGAGCGTCAAAGGCGGAGGGGTGATAGAGGTTTGTAAATTCACGAGGGGCATGGATAGGGTGAATAGACGAGATCTTTTCCCCAGGGTGTGGGAGTCCAAAACTACAGGACATAGGTTTAAGGTGAGGGAGGAAAGATTTAGAAGGGACCTAAGGGGCAACTTTTTCACATTGAGGATGGTGCGTGTATGAATGAGCTGCCTGAGGAAGTGGTGGAGGCTGGTACGATTTCAACATTTAAGAGATCTGGATGGGTATATGAATAGAAGGGTTTAGGGGGATTTGGGCCAAATGCTGACAAATGGGACTAGATTAATTTAGGATATCTGGTTGGCATGGACGAGTTGGACCGAAGGCTCTGTTTCCATGCTATACAGCTCTGTGACTTTATGACTGATTTGGAGAGCATCCTTTACAGGATTTAAAAGAATGTAAAGTTAGAGGGAGGTTTTGGGGTATGGGTGGCCTGATGAAGTGGCCTGTAATCCAGACGATGGGAGTAAAGAGTGTAATGTGAGATGGCAAATTTATGCTGGTGTCTGTGGATTTGAGAGTTTACATGGAGAGCAGGCTTCTAAGAGTTCAATCAAGTTCGAGAACAGCGGTTAAGGTGAAGCTGGTTAGTTAGGGTCTAAGGGAACAATCATGAAATCATACAGTATGGAAGAGGCCGTTTGCCCCATTGAGTCTAAACTAATTACACTAGTTACAGTTTCCTGCACTAGGTCCATAGTCTTGAATGTTATGGCACATACTATTGAAGTACTTTGTAAAGATTATGAGGTTTCCTGCCTCAATTACCCTCCCAGGTAGTGCATTCCAGACCCCCACCACCCTCCTGGATGAAAAAGATTTTCCTCAAATCCTCTCTTAAACCTTCTGCCTTTCACTTTAAAATTATGCTCCCTTGATCCCTTGACTAAGGCGAACAGTTGCCATCAATTCACCCTGTCCATACCCCTCAAAAGAAACAGAGAGCATTGCTTGACAAGATTTCACATTGACTTTTGCTGTTACAAGCTCAAGAAAAACAGTGTAGACTATTATCTAATAGACAACTGGTACACTAAACTACAGGAAAGCTCATTCCCATTAACTGATCAACATAAGCAAAAATACTTCATGATCCATTTATATATTTCACATATCTGCTGACACCAACAATCCTTTTGAAGAATACCAACTGTATATGCTCACCATTGATATTTTTCAGATCTTGCACATGTATATGCATGCACAATGTAAAGCTGATTTTTTAAACAAAAAATCTGGAAATCTACTTTGTTTAACTTTTTTTTCTACTCATTGATATCAGCTTTCCCTTGATTTGTTATTTTCATTTTTTGTGATTTTTTTTCATCACTTTATTTGATAAAAGCTTTTGAAATATTTTGCTGCTACTGTGCATGCTCCTGGGTGTCAGCAAGCATGATCTTCTATATTGTAGCACAATCTCAGCTATGTAGCCTTGCAACTTGAAGTCCAAATTCCTCCTGACTTTCTAGCAGTATGGCACTCTCAGCAGATCCTTGTTCTTAAATCTCCACAAGTACCACCTCAGAACAAGGAACCAACATTCTGTTTGGGCAAATGCAGCAATATTTGCTTTTGCCCCTTTTGCTTGTCACTGCTGCATCTACATCGGAGAAGCTTGTGAAGGTGTGGAAACTGGCACTTTATTTCATGCCCTGGGCCTCTTTCTCCATGGTCGTCAAATCTCTGGGACTTTTCTCCAGATTTTGCTAAAATTTCACCTCATTTCAGGACATTCCATTTTATCTTACAAGAGACAGTTTAAACATAACTGTAAGGTCTCATATTTGTAATGCCTGTCTCCAAATCAAGCTGTTCAGAAATCTGCAGTTATTCTAGAGAATATCTGATGTCTTGAGTGCCATTGCCTATCTAGTTTACGTGTTTCAAGCATAATATTTCCATCATAGATGTATCAAAAACTTGCTTCAAATCTAACTCTGCATTAAAAAGTATTGATTTTCCTAGGATTCACAGTTTTACATGGAGCCTCTGAAGCCATAGCTGAATATGAAATTCAGTAGCTAAAACGTGCAAACTGGAAAAGTTCAAAGTCTTTTCCTTCTTGCTTGTTCTCTGCTTATGTTGTAGATCTTGGTTGGTTAGCAGTGGAGATGCTGCATTTAGCTTTAGACCAGAGAAGCAGACTAGAGTTTCTACTTTGTCTCTATTTAATTGCTTGTAAACCTGTGCATACATATGGACATCAGCTAAGGACAGCATCAGTTTCAACTGTGATGCTCATCCATGGATGAGTTAATACCATGGACTCAATATTTGCCCTCCTGTTTGAATTGTTGCTGCTCATGTGGGAATGAGACCCATCCGAAGAGTGCTGCTGGAACATCGCACAGAAAATTGACACAGATAGGAAAGAAGTTTTATTTTTGTCCAGACCTTCCTTAGGAATGTTAAGAGTGAATTTACAAATTACCATGACTTTGTCACAATGGCCTAAAAGTCCTCCTGTTCTGTATGATTCCATGATTTATTTCTACTTTCAGTATTGGTTGGATGCGACTTCTTCACCATTGTTTGACCCATATCAGTGAACTTGAAGCAATGATGGCCAGTGCAGCAGCTCCTACTGCTAACCTGTTGCAGACCTGCGCTGCACTGCTAATGTCACCATATTGTGGTATGCATTCACCAAATATCGAAGCTGTGTTGGTCAAGATTGGATTGCAGTCAACGAGGATTGGCCTAAAACTGATTGATATTCTCTTAAGGAATTGTGCTGCTTCAGGCACTGACCCAGCAGGTAAGAAACATTTTAATCCTAGCTGCTTAAAATGTAGCGGGAAGCAGGTTTTGATCTCCTTCAGTTATCCAGTTATAATACATTAAATGAGAGAAGATGATAACCGTTAACAGATGAGCAGATGGCACTTTGCCAGCTGAAAGTGAGCTGGTGATTGTCTACCCCCTTAGCTTAACTGCTCTAAGAACCAACATAGTGATGGTTTTAGTGCCTGTTGGTAATGCTACACATTGTAGGTAAAATGGCTGTTCTTGTCTTTAATTTAGTTTGAGAAATTTAAAATGGTCACCATTGCCAACGAAACTATAAAATAGACAGTGGTTATGCTCTTTTTTTCCCTCCTTTCTTCCCTCCCAATAGCTGCTTGCACCTGACTAACCTGCAAACCCTCCCAAAGGTGACTCTGATTATTGTGATATCTTTGATTGTCTAGATTTAAATAGCCCTTTGCTTTTCGGAAGACTGAATGGTCTATCTTCAGATTCAACAATTGATATCCTTTATCAACTTGGAACAACTCAGGATCCTGGTACGAAAGACAGGTAATGTATCAGTGTTGTACAGGTAAGACTTGCTTTTGATTTTCTGCAGAGAAATTATTCTTTGGGAATTTTTTTAATATATAATGGTCTAAGCCATGCCTTTTTACAACAGGCAAAATGTGTTAAGGATAATTTATCTCGCCAAAATGGCCATGCAGTGGATGTGTCTTTTTACTACCACTTTACTGCTATGTAAACACTCCACAGCAGCTTTTCCAGGTGAGATTTTATAGTGCCTGTTTGTAAAATAACATAATGACCAACCTGTATTTTCTGTCAGTTTAAATCATGAAAATATACTTTACTATCTTTATGACATCCCATCAGTCTCTGTGCTCACTATTGAATCAGCAAGGTTATTTTAGGTAAAATTGTCCATCTATGAAGATTTAAAAAAGTGTTTCAAAAATATTGGAAAACGCAGCAGGATGGATGCTAACATGGGCTGCATGTCTTTGCACTCTGTTTACGCCAGAACTCCAACCGCTATCACTTACAAAGGAGCCTTTCATTTGACAGCTAGAACACCCACCTCTTCTAGGCAGTGTGCCTTTTCATGCTGCAAATCAGGGGTTCTAATGATGTATAATAAGCCGGAACAAATGTACTATGTCTAATTCTACAGGCAGTACAGCAGAAAGGCACCAAAAAGTTGGCTTCAAATTATTTACCTGGCATGAGCAATATTCCTACTTTGATCTGGAAAAAAAATGGGGACCAATATTGTCTGGTCTCCACCTTTTTCTGTAAATGAAGTTGTTAATGTTTGTATATTGATTCTCACTCAGTCCTTGATTATAGTTGTTTGTGGGGCTTAGATTAGCTAATTTAACCAGGAAATGTGTTCACAATGTTCAGTGAATCGCAACGACTGGGGACCCTACTTGTGTCCTTTCCTTCCCTTTCCATGCTCTATGACTTTGTTACCAATGGTATCCCAATTGTACTGGTTGATATCAGGTTTGAACTTCACTGGAATTCAGCAATTAATACTGCATTTACCAACTGGACAATGAAGAGCGTTTGATGGTTTAATGTGTGGGTAGCGTTTTGATGGTGGGAACTGTTGTTGAGTACTATAGTTCCCAACTGTTAAATAACGAGAATATTCAAACTTTTTTGTTCACTGAACTAACACACAGGTCTTTCTATTTCAGGATTCAAGCCTTGCTGAAGTGGGTTTATGACTCTGCAAGAGTGGCTGCTCTGAAGAGAAATGGCCACATAGCCACTGTGAATTCAGAGAATGTAACTCGCGAGTATGGCCTCCTTATGCCATCACCTTCTCACTTACATTGCGTAGCTGCTGTCCTGTGGCATAGCTATGAGCTACCTGTCGAGTACGATCTTCCAGGTTTATTAAACAGAGAACTGTTCGAGTAAGTAAAGTGGTCACAAAATATTTTGTTTTTAAGATTAAAGTTATAGTGTTGTACCGCATGGAAATAGGCCCTTCGGTCCAACTCATCCATGCTGACCGGCTATCCTAAATTAATCTAGTCCCATTTGCCGGCACTTGGCCCAGATCCCTGTAAACCCTTCCTATTCAGATACCCATCCAGATATCTTTTAAATGTTGTAATTGTACCAGCCTCCACCACTTCCTCTGGCAGCTCATTCCAAACATGCACCACCCTCTGCATGAACAAGTTGCCCTTTAGGTCCCTTTTAAATCTTACCCCACTCACCTTAAACCTATGCCGTCTAGTTTTGGACTTCCCTATCCTGAGGAAAAGACCTTGACTATTTACCCTATCCTTGCCCCTCATTTTATAAACCTCTATAAGGTCACCCCTCAGCCTCCGATGCTGCACGGAAAATAGCCCCGGCCTATTGAACTTCTCCTTGTAGCTCAAATACTCCAATCCTGGCAACATTCTTGTAGATCTTTTCTGAACCCTTCCAAGTTTAACAACATCGTGCCTTGTTTCAGCCCTCTGATTTCTGTTCGCATTTTGGTTACTGTATATTAATTTATAGTTTACTCAATAGCAATTGAAAACAAGGAACTTCTGGAATTTTAGACCTCAAAAATGCTGTTAATATATCATAAGATGCAAGAATCTGATGGATACAGTGGCTGTAAATTCAAAATTTAAAGAAAAATGTAGGGATGTCACCAACTTTGTCATCTACAAAAGTGTTACTATTTTGCTTTCTCTAAAACATTTCCTGGTTAAAGTTGTGGCTGGGCAGGCTATGCCCATATCGTCCTGTAACCTTGACAAACGTCTGTTTAGCAACAACGTCAATGTCAGGAAATTCCTTATCAGAGAGGAGTTGTAGGTCTTGAATATATTAAGTGACCCAGCTTCCAGGGGCTCTCTGGACAGAAAATTCCAAAATTCTGGGAGAAGTTCCTTCTGTTTATTATCTTAAATGGGAGACCCCTTAGTTTGAAATTTTAGTGTCAGCTGAGGCTCAGTTAGTAGAACCCTTGCCTCCTGAGTAAGAAGGTTTGGGTTTCAATCACTATCTCTCAAAAAAAAAACAAGCTATCTGCTCATGTTGCTTATGGATGCAAATTGGCTGCTGTTTCCAACATTACAACAGTTAGCATCATTCAAAAAGTACCTCATTTGCCATTAAGCATTTTGAGATATCAGATGTTGTGGGAAGTGCCATATAAATGCAAGTCTTTCACACTGTTCACTCGTCCTAGGTTCCAGCACAAGCAAAAACAACCCTTCAGGCCCCCTCTGAATTGTATATGTTTGAATAAGAGCACCTCCCCTTCTAAATAGTATAAGCCCAACTTGTTCAACTTTCCCTCATCAGATAGTTTGTTCATCCCAGGAATCAATTGAATGAATCTTCTCTGAATTGTCTCCAATGAATATATGTAGGCCTGTTTTGTAAGGAGAGGGTGTAATCTGACCAATCTCTTGTCCACTTGGCAGCAGAACTTCCCAACATTTTGATCCATTCCCCTTGCAATAAAGGACAACATTCCATTTGCCTTCCTCATTACTTACTGTACCTGCATACTAACTATGTGGGCACCCAGATCTATCTATACCATAACATTTGACAGTCTGTTGTGGTTTAAATAATCTGCTTTTGCATTCCTCCAATGAAAGTGGACAATCTTGCATTTTCAGATTTCACATTTATCTATTTCCAGTCATGACTTTGGAGCATTTCACTGGCACGGGGGGTTTGCATTGATTGGGGAAGATGGGAGGGAAAATTGTCAAATTAAGATGTCTTCCTTTGGAGATTTTTGCAATGCTGTAGTACATTAGATGGCCTTTTGCTGAGATTATCCAGTTTCTTGAGCGCTATCATATTGTTCAATGTTTGGCTATATTTCTTCTATTTAGCTATATTGCAATGATTAAACTTGTAGGATCCTGAAGGCCATTGTAGGGAGAATGCTTTCTTATGGGAGAATGTAGAACTAGGGTGACTGATTAAAAATCAGGAGCCATCCATTCAATACACAGATTAAGAGAAATGTTTTATCTGATGGTCATAAGTCTCTTTTCTTTTTAGGTTGCTGTTCAACTGGTCCATGTCACTTCCTTGCAACATGGTTCTGAAGAAAGCTGTAGACAGTTTGCTATGTTCCATATGTCACATTCATCCCAGCTACTTTTCTTTGTTAATGGGCTGGATGGGCATCACTCTGCCTTCTCTACAAATGCAACACAGGCTTTCAATGACAGATGACAGCAAGAAAGAGGACATGGATTCTGGTTTAACGGATGATTCCAAAAATGCACAAGCACCCATTGTGCTAAATGAATCTCACCTTGTTACTCTTGCTGCAGCAACCCAATCTCCAGAAGCTATCAAACAGCTCCTGGAGTCAAGTCTACCGTCAATGCTTGTGAAGAGCCTGATCAATTTTTGCTTCAATCATATTTCCAGTTTGGATTGTACAGTGCCTTATGCAGAGGTCACCACAGACAGAAACAAGTGGCATCATTCCCAGCAGCGTGTAATCAGCAAGGTTCCCCTCACGGCAGATCTGGTGGCTCCTGTTCTGCGGTTTCTAACTGAAGTAGGTAGCAGCCATACCATGAAGGATTGGTTAGGGGGGCCTGAAGTAAACCCCCTGTGGACTGCTCTATTGTTCTTGCTGTGCCATTCCAGTAGCAGCAGCTCTGGACACCAACATCACAATGGGTCCCAGCATATTGGATCAAGATACCTTCCTTCTGCCTCTTCACCTGCAGGAGTAGGACTGACCACTCAACAGAGAACAGCAATTGAAAATTCCACCGTTGCATTCTTCTTGCAGTGCATTTCTTGTCATCCAAACAATCAGAAATTAATGGCTCAGGTAATAACAATATTTTGAACAATTCTGTAAGCTTCACTTTGACATTTCTGATTGATGAGTGTCTTTATCCAGTTGAAAATGACTGAATTAGCGTTGGAAATAAATGAATGTTTTAACCCAAGTCTTTGAAAAGGTATTCACAGAAGTAATTAGATGTACACTTGGTCATTTTTTTCCCTAGGAGGAAGAACTTTATTTTTCCCTCTCCGTTCTTGCCTTGGAAATGTTGATGCATACTAGGAACAAATTCTGGCATCTCTGCAACCTAAATCATAATTCCACCTTTCATAAGAACATAAGAACTAGGAGCAGGAGTAGGCTGTCCGGCCCTTCGAGCCTGCTCTGCCATTCAATAAGATCATGGCTGATCTTTTCTTGGACTCAGATCCACTTACCTGCGTTCTCACGGTATCCCTTAATTCCTTTATTGTTCAAAAAAAATCTACCTTATCTTCACTACTTCACTAGGCAAGGAATTCCATAGATTAACAACCCTCTGGGTGAAGAAATTCCTCCTCAATTCAGTCCTAAATTTGCTCCTTCTAGTCTTGAGGCTATGCCCTCTTGTCCTAGCTTCACCTGCTAGTGGAAACATCCTCTCTACTTCTATCTTATCTATTCCCTTCATAATTTTATATGTTTCTATAAGATCCCCCCCTCAATCTTCTGAATTCCAATGAATATAATCCCAATCTACTCAGTCTCTCCTCATAAGCCAACCCCCTCAACTCCGGAATCAACCTAGTGAACCTCCTTTGCACCCCTTCCAGTGCCAGTACATCCTTTCTCAAGTAAGGAGACCAAAACTGCACACAGTACTCCAGGTGTGGCCTCACCAGCACCTTGTACAGCTGCAACATAACCTCTCTGCTTTTAATCTCAATCCCTTTAGCAATGAAGGACAAAATTCCATTTGCCTTCCTAATTACTTGTTGTACCTGCAGACCTACCTTCTGTGATTCATGCACAAGGACACCCAGGTCCCTCTGCATGGCAGCACGCTGCAACTTTTTACCATTCAAGTAATAATCCTTTTTACTATTACTCCTACCAAAATGTATGACTTCACATTTATTTACATTGTATTCCATCTGCCAGACCTTTGCCCACTCACTCAATGTATCTATGTTCCTCTGCAAAGTTTCACAGTGCTCTGCCACTCATCTTAGTGTCATCTGCAAATTTGACACCCTACATGTGGTCCCCAACTCCAAATCATCTATATAAATTGTAAATAATTGCGGTCCCAACACCGATCCCTGAGGCACACCACTAGTCACTGACTGCTAGCTAGAATAGCGCTCATTTATTCCCACTCTTTGCTTCCTGTTAGTCAACCAATCCCCTATCCATGCTAATACTTTACCCTTAACGCCATGCATCCTTATCTTATGCAGTAGCCTCTTGTGTGGCACCTTGTCGAAGGTCTTTTGGAAATCTAGGTACACCACATCCACTGGGTCCCCATTGTCCACCTTGCTCATAATGTCTTCATAGAATTCCAAAAGATTTGTCAAACATGACCTGCTCTTCATGAACCCATGCTGCGTCTGCCCAATGGGACAATTTCTATCAAGATGCCTTGCTAGCATCTTCCCCACTACAGAGGTTAAGCTAACCGGTCTATAATTCCCCATCTTTTGTCTCCTTCCCTTTTTAAACAGTGGCGTCACATTTGCTATTTTCCAGTTTGCTGGGACTGCCCCAGAGTCCAGCGAATTTTGGAAAATTACCACCAGTGCACCTGCTATTTCTCCCGCCATCTCTTTTAGTACCCTGGGATGCATTCCATCAGGGCCAGGAGACTTGTCAATCCTTAGCTCCATTAGCTTGCCCAACACTACCTCTTCCGAAATAATGATTGTTTCCAGATCCTCACCTACCTTCGTCTCTTTATCAATTACTGGCATGTTATTAGTGTCCTCCACTGTGAAAACCGATACAAAATATTAGTGTTTATAGTATGGGATGGTTCAAAGTAAGCACCATCCTCAATTTACTTGTTGTCCATGCGTGTATTTTCCAGCAAGAGATTCTGGATGAAATCTTCAACAAAGCATGTGAAAAATTAAGGTGAACATAAGTCTTTAGACTTGTCTGTCTCAGTGAAATGCCAACTACATATGTTGTACTTGCTTTCAAAGCTATTGAAGAAGCTCTGCAAGTATCTAATTTCACTCAATTTTATGAACTCTACTCACCATCCTGAATAGAACTTTAAACCATGGCGTAGTTATTGAAAAGCACTGAGTTTCTAATAACTTCATTTTTGTTTATTATTTTTAACAAATGTACAGCTTGCTTTAAAAAACAAGTTTGAAATAGGATTTTAGTATTTTGCTGAGTTGAGTTTAAGTAGAGTGTAAAACATTGTCAAGTTCTCAATAAGCAATAAACAGCAAGAGGTTTTAAAATTTAAATATTTTCAGGTTCTCTGTGAATTATTCCAATCAACACCTCAGCGTCCAAATGTCCCGACATCTGGAAATATTTCTGGCTTTATTAGGAGGCTTTTCCTGCAGCTAATGCTTGAAGATGAGAAAGTGACTGTGTTTCTTCATTCTCCTTGTCCTGTAAGTACTGATTGATATTGTGAATAGAGTTAGATTTTCTAAGTGCAGTCTTAGAACAAAGGGGTAAAAAGTATTGCATGATTTCTTTGGGTTAACCTGTATTCAAATATGTACTTTACACATTATGAAATGGAAATATCATTTAGAATGAGAAGAGGAGGCCGGAGACTATTAATGGCAGTAACTAGAAGTCCCAGTACCTCATGTACACGTGAGTGTCTTGCGAAAGATGTTCCATGCAAATGTACAGCTTAATCTTTTGTGTGGCTGTCACTACTTCAATATGATATATAAGTCACAGTTTAAAATAGGTCATAACCCTGAGTTTTTAATGTGCTTCGGTATTCTTTTGCTGAATTCGGAAAATGAATGAAACGCAGTTACAAGCCTTCCTTATTTTTTCCACAAAGGGACATGGGGTGATTTGAAGATATATCCAAATGGAAGTGATTTGTTTCTGATTTAAAAAAAATTTTTCTTTGAATTCTTTGCAGATTTGTTTGAATTGTCTTATAATTTACATTCTAATATTGTCAAATACAGTTTTTAAATGGACTACTCCATTTAAATTTGGTATAGGTTTTATATTTGCTGTATGATCTCTATAGTTTCTTCTTAAATTGCATGTTTTATTTTAGAAGTACAACTATTAAGAAATCTTTGGGTAATGTGTACTTGAGAGAAATATGAGCAGAATGTACCTAATTAACTAGAAATTGCTATGCTTGTGGACTTCATAGAGTTCAACAAAGCATCCTGGAATCCAAGTGATGTGAATGAAAATTTACTTGCCATAAACGAGTGTTTGTAATTATCAGAAAGTCTTTTCTTTGTTCATGGACAATGAACATGACTGGCTAGACCAGTTTTTATTGCCTATCCCCCAAGTGCCCAGGAGTAGATGATGGTGAGCTGATTTTCTTGAACCAACTGCAGTTACTGGGGTGGAAGGATCTATATCAGTTCCAAGTCCGGATATGTGTGGCTTGGAGGAAAACTTGCAGGTGATAGTGTCATTTGCTGCTCTTGTCCTCCTAGGTTTTTTTTTTAGATATTATAGACTATCTCAGTGGCTTACTGATTCTAATGAAAAATTGAATGTGATTGCATAGCATGATTCTTAAAATGTAAATAAAAATTCTCGATTGTAATAGAAATAGAATTTGGTGTCTTCAGTCAGATTAAACAAGCAATCCACATTTTGGGTGAACATAACAATCTATTTCCTGATTTACCAAGTAGGGATGCATCCACTAGATGGCACTTATTAACTATATCTGTTGAACTGATTTGTATGAAATCATTGAACAGTGATTTTTAAAAACAAATGTGTCAAGGTTTTATATCCAAACCCTAAATAATTAGCATCCATGTGTAACTTTTACTTATGCGAAGACTCAGATCATGATTGTATAGAATAGCAGAGCAGGGACAAGGTGCCGTGCAGTTTACTCCTATTTCTCTTGATTCTGCAGCTTTGGGTCAAAACAGACACATTTGTTGGAAAAGCACCTTTGCATCTGTAAGCAAATTGTAGTTTTAAGTTATAAGCTGTAAAACCCTTTCTTTTTAGGACCTTGCATTCAAATATATAAAATAAGTTCATGACATTGCAGCTTGTGTTGCAGAGTGATGTAATCTAAATGTTTTACAGTGAAATAATGAGCTAGAGTAGATGGAAGCCAACTGTCTCCAGTAGGGTATAGAATGAGGGGGGCATTGATGTGAAATTTCACATCAGAATTAGAATGGAGACAGGGGAAACTTGTTTGCATTGCTGTTCAGAGGATGTGGAGCTCACTTCCAGGTCTAGACCTCAATGATTGAGGCAACTGTATTTAAGGTAAAGGATGGGACTCTGAGGAAGGAGATGTTGCCAAAATCATGCTGAAGGAATGACTTCATAAGAACCAAGGGGAATAGGCCACTGGGCTTGAACTTCTCTGATCATGGATGATCTGAGGTAATGGAGTTACTGGGTTGAGAAAGAGGAGAAATTAGAAAGGCTGGCTATACTTAAGGTTGACCAGAAATCAGGACCAGATGGAATGCCTCCAAGGACATTGAGAAACGTAAGGACAAGAATTACGGATGCACTGACCATAATTACATTCCTCTTGGATTGTAATTTTTCAAATTTTTACAGATTACACAAATATGTAAGAATGGTTGAACTGTGTGCAACTGTAGCAGACTTCAAGAGGGCACAGGTTGGTGGATTGTGCATAACAGATGAAATTTAATGCATAAAATGTGAAGTGGGAAGAATGTGGACACACAACGTGAGCCAACTGGTGAAACGGCCTGTTATTGGGAGGGTTTATTTATGCATAGATCATTAAACATAACATGGCCTGTTGAGATGGTCCTAACTGAAGGGTAAGGGATTCAGTGATTATATAGCTGTTAATATTCTTCATCAGATTGGATGGATAACTAAATATTTTTAGAAAGAAAACACACCATGCTAAACGTAATTAATTAAAATTCCAGGTTCATAAATTATCTTTCAGACATGAATCTGCACACACTTGATTTATTTCACTTTGTAAATACTATGCATATCAATATTTAAGTAAGTTCCACATCATCTTTGAGATTTTATTTCGTTAACAAAATTTAAATGCATCATGTTCGTAAGTGAGTAAAGGGAATTCAATCCAGAGAAGTCATGCTGAACCAATGTAAAGCATTGGTTAGGCTCCAACTAGAGCTTTGCGTCCAGTTTTGGTCACCACACATTAGGGAAGATGTGAAGATCCTTGAGAGAACATTTACCAGAATGATTCCAGGGCTAGGATTTTCTAGCTACAAGGTTAGTTTAGAAAGTCTGAGTTATTGCCATGGGAGTAAAAGCAGTTGAGAAATAGAGTTGTTGGAGGTGTACAAGATTGAAGTGCTTAAATAAAGTAGACAGGGAAAATCTCTTCCCATCACTTAAGTGTCAAGAACTAAGGGAATGCAGATATGAGATTTTGAGTAAGAGATGTAGGGGACCATGAGGAAGAACGTTTTTACACATGATTAGTAATGAATTGGAACTTGATGGTGAAATGGAAACAATGGTTTTAAATAGTAATTATGTGGGCTCTTGAAATGAACTTATACTGCCACAGTGGCTGAGTGGAGGACTGAGACTGACTGGATTGCACCCTGGGGAGCTGGCATAAACTGGATGGACTAAATAGTTTCCTGTGCAATAATAACTCTGACTGGATGGATCAAGAAAATGATTGAAAATAACAACAGAATTTAAATTTGCTTGTGCAAAAGATAAGCGCTGACATAATTAGTTTCCACATTAAAACTTTGTATTTCTCTTCACAGCACAGTCTTTCTGTCCTGCGCCACTGTGTCCTTATTCATTTCTGTTTTGGGGGTTGAATCATTGTTATTTATCCATTCATTCTTTTCTCCTTCAGCTTTATAAAGGCAGAATTAATGCTACTAGCCATGTCATTCAACATCCCATGTATGGAGCCGGACATAAATATCGCACACTTCATTTGCCAATATCAACCACTTTGGCTGAAGTTTTGGACCGTGTATCAGGTAGGATTTTTAAGCCTTGTATGTCTGTAACCTAATTTAGTAAGAGCTTCAATTTCATTTTATCTGCATAGGTCTGATCTGTTTCAACCAAAAACTTGTGACTCCACCTTAGACAGTGCCTGAAGGATTGAACCTGCGCTTTTGAAACACAAAATCTCTTGGAAACCCTTTCCCTCAGAATTTTAATTAATTTTATGTACACGGATGTTACAACAACTTTGACACACCATGATTTAAATTTGTGCTTAATTATCTGTGGCATTTCCAGTCCTAAAGTAGGTTGAAAGTTCCAGGATTATTGCAAACATTTTTGTGGAATGAAATAGAGGAATAAAGTTAAAATGGAATGATTTCTTCACAAAGGACCAA
This sequence comes from Rhincodon typus, assembly GCF_021869965.1. Taxonomy (NCBI): domain Eukaryota; kingdom Metazoa; phylum Chordata; class Chondrichthyes; order Orectolobiformes; family Rhincodontidae; genus Rhincodon; species Rhincodon typus. The sequence goes on from NC_063340.1 coordinate 76,147,238, forward strand.
CCCTTGATTATTCTTTATACAAAGTTTACAAAATTTAGGATTATTTCTGTAACCTGCACATGTTCTTGTGGTTCTTTGCTGACATAAAAGACTAAATATTTGAGTAGACATGAAATTCATTTGATTTTAAATGGTGTCGTAGGCAAAAGTGCCTAAATTAAGTGAAATTGCATTAATTTTTATTTTAGTACTCTCTTTCAAATTGGTTTTAAATGCTTTTCTTGGAAAAATAAAAGTTCCTGAACCCTATAGATTAATTGACATCTATAGCACAGAAGGAAGTCTTTCTATTGCTGTAAAATCTTTCCCATTGTTCACGTACCAGAAGTGCACGCAATACTCCATCTGTATCTAACTGGTATTTTATCCTGTTCCAAGCAAAACCTCCCCATCTCAGCTGTTACATTCTAATGAAAGCCAGCATCTCATATGTAGTCCTGACCACCTGATCTACCTCTGCAGTTACCTTCAAGGATCCAGGACATGCACTCCTAAGTTCCTCCAGACTCCTCAGAATCTACCCATTTATTATATACCTTTTAACTTGGTAGGCTTCCTCTGATGTATTACATCTCAGTTCTCTGGACTGAACTCCTATTTATCATTTGTCTGCCATCTGACCTGTTTTTGATACCTTCTAATAATCTATGGCTTTCTTGCTCATTATCAACCAATTTTTGTATCTGTAGAATTATTAATTGTATCACCTACATCTAAATCCATAACAATCATAGAATCTCTACAGTGTGGAAAGAGGCCATTCGATCCATCAAGTCTGCTCTGCCCTCCGAAGAGCACCCAGCTACCCAGACCCAGCCATCACTCCTCTCGATCACCATAACCCTGCGTTTATCCTGACAAATCCACCTTGCCTGCACATCCCTGAACACTATAGGGCAATTTAGCATGGCCAGTTCACCTAACCTGCACATCTTTGGACTGTGGGAGGAAACTTGTGCACCCAGTGGAAACTCACGCAGATACAGGAAGAGCATGCAAACTCCACACAGACAATCCCCCAAGGCTGGAATTGCACCTGCGTCCCTGGTGCTGTGAGGCAGCACTGCTAACTATTGAGCTGCTGTGCCCTGGTGATAAATACCACCACATTATTTGAAAATATCTAATATTTAGTTATCAGTTGAACCCTGAAGTACCAAAAAGAAAATACTGAAGACTGGAGTAACTCACCAAGTCTGGCAGCATCGATGGAGAAAGTAACAGTTAAAATTGTACTACAGAGTGATAAAAGAATTGATCTCTAATTGGCATTTAATGGAAAATGATTTCAGGAGATATGAATTCAATAATATAAGTTTAAGTAATGGGTGCTGTAACTGACAGACTCAGTAAATATTTTTTATTGTTAATATTTCTCTGATAAATTACCTTTTCTCGAAGATCTTTAATAAATAGTTCTTTGTCGTTTCCTTCAATACATGCTAGTAGCTCTGCTGAGGAATAAACTAATACACGAACAGTTAGTGTGTGATGCACGGGTGTTGTGACTCAACCAGAAAAAAGGCTGTTATAAATTAAGATGGTAGTAAACTGTTGGTGCTTGTGTACAAATATTAGGCATTGTTCAATCACTCAAGTCTGTTTGGCTATTAGGGGGAACCACGCTTATGAGAAACTGAAAATGGCAGAATATTTTAAACTTATGTTTAGCACATTAACCATTTAATATGTATTTACTTCCACTCTATGTACTTTTGCACATTAGATACACCAAGTATCACAGCTAAGTTAATCAGTGAGCAAAAAGAAGAAAAGGAGAAAAGGAACCAGGAGGAAAAAGACAAGTTGAAGAGTGATAATGGCTTTCAAGACAACTACAGTGTTGTTGTTGCCTCTGGTAATTAAGGTTCATGATACAACCCTTTTGTGTACGCTGCTTCACTGTTTTGTAATCCAAACCCCCTTCAACTCATAGCAACCTCGCCACTTAATCATACTGAAAAAGATTTAGTTCCTTTTTGGTTGACTTTGGAATACAGAATGTTCACGTTAATTGCTAATGCGCTATGAAATAATTGTTTGTGCCAGAATAAATACAGATTATTTCTCTAACATATCTGTTCTGACAGTTTATTTAAAAACTGTCCAAAAAGAATATGTCAGAGATACAATAGTGCAATTGATTTTAAATGTAGTGGACGACGCTGTTTCCATATGTGTTAATGTGGACTGATTTATAGTTTTAGTGCTGCTGGAATATACTCAGGCTCGAAGATCTTTGTGTTGTCATGGTGGGAGATTTTCAAGAGTAAAGTTGCCAAAGTGATTAATGGAGTTATCCTACAGTTAATTTTCTCTGAATTGGTTATTATATGCCTAGCAATACTAAGGATATTTGCGTTCCAGTTGCACTTAGACAGCAAGAATGCTTATTGTGCAAAAGGAGACTACTTAGCCCATCATGTCTGCACTGGCTCTCTGAAGGAGCAACTCCCCTATTGCTTTCTCTTTCCCCATGGCTCAGCAAATTATTTTCTCACAAAATAATTACCCAGTCTTATTTTTTAAAGTGAGGATTACAATTGCTTTGACTACATTCTGTCATGCATGCACTACAGATTCTAACCACTTGCTTTTTTAGGATTTTCTAATGTTGCTGTTGCTTCTTTTGCTAGTTACCATAATGTTGAATGCCCTCTGGTGGTTCATCCTTCTGCCATTGGTAACAATTTCTCCCTATCTACTCTGTCCAAACCCCATGTTTTGGACACCTCTATAAAATTGTTTAATTTCATCTCCAAAGAAAAATCCTTAACTTCTCCAATCTGTCCACATAACTGAAGTTCCTCATTCCAGAACTCATTGTTATAAGTTCTTTTGTGCACTCTCTCTTCAAAACCTTCACATCCTCCCTAAAGTGCAGTGGCAAAAACTGGACACACTGGACCACTTGTGGCCCAACCAGTGTCTTATACAGGCTTACAAGGGCTTCCTTGTGTTTGAACTCTGTACTTACTCATGCTGGGCAGGATCCCTTATAACCACTTTCCCAACCTGCACGTCACCTTTAGTGATTTATACACACATGCCCTCGGGCACCTTTTTTCCTGCACCCCACTTAAAAGTTTACCCTTGATCTTGACATTTACACCAGTACATTTACATTTCTCTGTATTAAAATTAATCTTTAACTTGTCTCATTTGACCAGACTGTCTGTCTGTCTTGAAGATTATCCCTATCCTTTTCACAGTTCCAATGCTTTCAACATGGACATCTCTGACCACGTTGTTTGAGAACTGGTGAGGTGTGGATTACATCACTGCTATATAGGTCTCATACTCTACTCCCACCTGTTTATTTTTAAATGAAATTGTCCTTACTTAGCTGAGGAATGTGGATGCTGGGAGATGGAGCACTTAACAGTTTCAGACTTGCAGTGTCAAGTGCATCATATTTAGGCTTGGAGCAATATTTCCTATCTTCTCCTAGAGAAATTTACTGTCTTTTCATTAATCTCTAACCATTTCTGCATCAGTGCAACCTTGTGTATTTCCTTGGTTGTTTTTTAGAAATCCTTTTGTATAACAACCATATTGGTGCCCTCTGATTGAAAGTATTAATTTCAGCTGTATGGATAGTTTTATTCTGCATCATGCCCACTAAGATCTAGGTGGAGACTTCCAGCATATATTTCACCTGCAATGATTTCATGATGTCCACAATAAGTAAAACCAATACTTTTTATGTAAGTAAAAGCAAATATTGTTGCTGGGAATTTGAAAGAAAAATGCTGGAGGAACTCAGCAAGTCTGGTAGCATCTGTGGAGAGAGAAACAGTTGATGTTTCAAGTCTGATGTGACTCTTCAGAACTCTCAGACACTGTAAGACCCACTGAGTTTCTCCGGCATTTTTTCCTTTTCATTTACATAGTTGAATTCACCAGGGATTTTTCTCGGATACAGCATAGTGTGTTAGTAATATTTTAAAAGAGATCCTGAATTAAACTTCGAGCTTCCTGCTCACTGGAAGGTACTCCAGTAATAACACATTGCACATTTGGAGGCTGGCTAAAAGTTGACTTCTCGATACTTACATGAATACCGTGATAAATTTTTTTTCGGAACTTTGAAAATGAAAGTCCAAGTGTACTTCTCCCCCTGCCCCCACCCCACCAAGAGCATACTTTCATTTTAAATTGGGAGGCATAGCAGCATCAATTTCTTACCTCTATAGATATCATAATGTGCGTGTCCACTCCAGTAGTTGTTCTGCGATGCTGTTGAGAACGAAGTATCCTTGAGTGGCTCTGCTAGAGGCATTATCTGAACAGATCAGATCTTAATTTGGGCATTGCACTGATTTTTTGAAAACCCTCCATGAGAGATATAGCAAGTGTTATACTTTTCTGACTACGTTTTTTTCTATGCTCGCCATCTCATTAACTTAAAAAGTTTTCACTTTTGAAGCAAATTTTATGAATACCATTTTCTTACTATTCCTGACATTTCTTTTGAGTGTTTCTCACTGGGCTTACGTTATCATGCTTTATCAGGTTTGAAGTCCCAATCAAAGAGAGCTGTTTCATCGACACCCCCAAGGCCACCATCGAGGAGAGGAAGAGTGATGACTGATAAATTGGCAACTACTTCTGCATCTACAGAATCTGCTAACAAAACAATTAGTGTCCCTGTGTTCCATCTGTACCACAAACTTTTACCAGGTGAGTAAATGTTTTGAAAGAATTAATAGTCAGCAGTAATGTATGTGAATTACAATTTATGTTCTCAAAAGCTTTTATCACATGCTGATTACAAGTGATGAGGATAATTTTGCCCATTTTTCATCTATGGCGGGGTGTGTGGGGGAAACATTTTCTCCTTCCTATGCCAGTTCCAAAGAATTACAAGTAGCAAACCAGAAGACTACCTGGTTGCAACATTAGCTTGAAAGCAGAAATTGATGGACTGTAAAATTTGCCTAACCTAAGTGAGGGATGGAGATCGTCGTATCTAGGTCATTGGCTGTTAGGCATATTCACAGCATCATGCCCACATCAGGCTGTTCTTGACTTGCATGTAGGACCGTTCCTGCACATTGGACATGAGATGTTAGGCAGACTTTACAAGATTGTCATCTGCCTCCACTAATTCCTGCTTCCTTGCTTACATTGCAACCAAGTTGTAATCTGGTCTGATTTTTGTTAATTTTTGGAACTGAACTGTGCACATCAGAAGTTGATTGAGAGTTATTGGTGTGGAACTGATGCCACAAGGAGGCCGGATCATGTGAGCACAGCAGATTCCCTACCCTAAAGGTCATCAGTGCACCAGTTAAGCTTTTTTCATAGTTTGAGTTCCAGGACAGCTTTTTATTACCTAAATAATTTGAAAATCTGAATTCGCAGTTTCAAATTAGCATGGTAAAATTTGAGACTTGTTTTAGTTTGTCACTGAGTTTTTAAGCAATATAACTGATCCCTCCACACACCTTTTCAAATTGACTTGGCATTGAGCTTGAGCCACTCACCAGAACTTGAGCACGTAATTTGAGCTGCAGAGTGTCATTGAGAGCTATATTTTTGAAAATTCCATCTTTCAGATAAGACAAGACATTAAACTGAGATTCTGTTTGCCTGTTCAGGTCATTATGAAGTTATCTGTACTCTCTGCTGACAGATTTGTAGCTTATTGTATGTTAATTTGGCATGTGCTAATAAACATGTTATGTGTAATGTTCTGGTGTATCAATGATAATGTGTTGACAATGAAAATACATTATGACCTTTTAAATGTTTGAATCATAATTTAATAATTGATTAGATTTCTTAAAATAGCCCCTTGATGTTGTTTTGTAGGTCAACCACTGCCAGCAGAGGTGACACTAGCCCAGCTGTTAACTCTGTTGTATGATCGCAAACTCCCTCAAGGCTACCGGTCAATAGATTTGACTGTCAAACTTGGATCTAAAGTAATCTGTGACCAAGTATTATCAAAAACTGATTCATTTAAGCGTCTTCGCACGGACAAAGGTATAATTATTTTTTGTTAGTTGTCCATTTGAATATTCATGCATAACATTTTTGCAAAGCAGTAAAGCCCCCAACTCCCCTTTGCCTACAGTAGTAACTTGATTCATCGTCATTGCTGATGTTAGCAATAAGTCTGATTTGGGGCAAGACTTTTGTCTCACGAAATGAATGTGCAATAAAATCTGGGAAAGTTGTTTTTTGCTTCACTGTCATTCCAGCAGAATTTTCTAGAATGAGAATTTCTTAAGAAATGTCAATTAGTCAAGTGCAGAAGTTGTGTTTTATTGAGGCTACAAGGAGGATTTCATTGGGTCAAACTTTTAATTCTTGAAATCCCAAAACCAGTAAGGGTAGGCATTCCTCTGCTTGATTTATCACTACCTGCAACCACTTGAATGTCAAGTTCAAGATTACTAAAATTCCACAAATGGTATCCCGAGAAGACTTCCCCATAGTTGTCAACCTCAGGGCGCAAATTATTACAAGTTACGTTTGCAGTGAATACAGGATCATACCACCCCTTTTCAAAAAAAGAACACACACAGACATACACACAATTCATAAGATGTTGTAGCAGCAGTAAGCTCTTTGACCATCAGATCGACTCTGCCGTACTATAAAGTCATGGCTGTGTTGAGAATCTTCAACTCCACGTTCCTGCCTTTCCCCCTTAACCCTTTTTGCCCTTAGTGATTGAAACCTACCTATCTCACCCATGAATATACTTAACACCCCAGCCTTGGCAGCCCTCTGCAGTAAAGAATTCTATAAATTTACTATCCACTGAAAGAAAAAAATTCTTCTTCACTTTTGTCTTAAATGCGTGATCCCCTGCTTTGATATTATGCTGTCTGATCCTAAACATTCTCACAAGGGAAAGCAACTTGTCCACATCTGCCCTTCAAGCCCCCTGAGAATCTTATGTTTCAATCAGGTCTCCTCTCAATTCTGTCATGCTTCTAAACCCTAGTAAGGGCAAGCCCAACCTACTCAACGTCTCTTCATAAAATCCTGCTAAACCTAGAATCAATTTAGTGAGCCTTCTCTGAACTGCCTCCAATGTCAATATTTTTTTGCTTAGATAAGGTGATTAAAATTAGTCAATGGTTAGTATTCCAGGTGTAGTCTGACAAATGCATTGTGTACTTTTAGCAAGACGTTCTTCTTTTTATATTCCATTCCCTTTGGAATAAAGGCCAACATTCCATTTGCCTTTCCTGTTTCCTGTTAAATCTTTATGCTAGTCTTTTGGGATCCACGCACAAGGACCCTGAAATCCCACCATGCCGTAGTGTTCTGCATGCTTTTGCCATTTAAATACTGTCCACCTCTTGTATTATTCCTGCCAAAGTGCATAACCACCCATTTTCCAACATTACATTCCATTTGCTAAACTTTGGCCCACTCACTTAACCTGTCCATTTCCCTCTGGTCATCCTTGTCATTTGTTTCCGCAATTTTTCTACAATCTGCAAACTTGAGAATAGCACATTCACTTCCCTCATCCAAGTCATGCATTTAATTGTAAATAAATATGGCTTCAGCACTGAATTCTGTGGCAGTCTAAACATTTCACTTTTATCCCAATTCTTTGTCTTCTCTTAGCTGGTCAATCCTCTTTGCTAATAAGCTCCCAACACAATGGATTTTTATCCTGTGGCTGGCATAGATAGAGGATAGGGTGACTGGCAGAAGGCAGAAATTGGGGATAAAGGGTCTTTTTCCGGGTCAGAGCCGGTGACTAGTCAAATGCCACAACTACTCATGTTATTCGTTAATGATCTAGATGAAGGAACTGAAGATACTGTTGCTAAATTTGAGATGACACAAAGGTAGGTGTAAGAACAGGTAGTGTTGACAAAGTGTGGAGCCTGCAGAAGGACTTGGACAGGCTAAGAGTGTGGGCAAAGAAGTGACAGATGGAATGCAATGTAAGAATGTGAGAGATTATGCACTTTGGTAGGAAGAATAGAGCCGTAGATTATTTTGTAAATTGGGAAAGGCTTCAGAAATCTGAACTCTGAAATCATGATGAATTTTTATGTAGTAGGTTACAGAATGTTTCCTCTGGCTTTAGTTGTGTTACTTCCTAATCGGTGTAACACAGACACCAAGAAATTCAGAAGTGTGTTATGAATGTCAAACTCATGATCACTGGGTGTGGTTGAAACAAAAAGTGTAGATGCCTTTAAGAAGAAACTGGTCAAATATTTGAAGGAGAAGGGATAAGTTTATAATAAGATTGGATAGAAAAAATGGCAGGAAATGCAAGTAAAACTTAAATGCTGTCATTTACTGGCCTTTTTTATTTCCTTAATGAGATGTGGACTGATGTGTGCACCAGCATTTATTACTAATCTCTAGCTGCCCTGGCAAAGGTGCTGCCTTCATGAACTGTTGCAACTCATTTGTTGTAGATGCGCCTACATTTTTATTAGGGAGTGAATTCTAGGATTTTGACCCAGTGATACTGGAGGAATGTAGATATTTTCCAAGTCAGTGGTGAGTGGCTTAGAGGGAAACTTGCAGGTGATGGTGTTACCCTGTATCTGCTGCCCTTGACACATTGCAGTACTGAGTGCCATTGGTGGAAAGGGTGAATAACTCCTGAAGCCACAGTATTTGGAGGTATTTTCTAATCAAATTGTTCAGAGATATCATTACACCCCTCTGGAGATGTTGGGCCTCGAACCTGGGCCTCCTGTCTCAGAGGGAGGAACACTATCACCATAACACAGGAGCCCACCACGGTATTTGTATGACTAGTCCAGTTTGGTTTCTAGTCAATGCTAACACCTAAAATGTTGGAATTGTTGGGGTTGGGGAGGTGGTGAGGCGAGAGAGGGAGAAGAGTTTAGTCATTGTGATGCCATTGACTATCAAGTGGCAATGGTTAGATTCGCTGTTGCGGAGCTGGTCAGTGCCGTAGCATTTGTGTGGCACCAGTGTTATTTGTCAGGATATTGTCCGTGTCTTGGTGTGATTCAACACGGACTGCTTCAGTATCTGAGGAATCGTGAACGTGCTGAATGTTGTGTAATCATCAAATAGCTCTATTTTTGACCTTATTGTGGAGCAAAAGTCATTGATGAAGCAACTATTGATTGTTGAACCTAAAATATTGCCCTGAGGAACTAAGGGCACTTGTGATGCAGTGGTGGTGTCCCTACCTCATGAGCCAGAGGTGTGTGATAGCATCTCTGAACAGATTGATTAGAAAATGTGGAACTAGGATCTACTGGTGCAGTGGTACTGTCCCCACATGAAGGCCAGAAGATCCAGGTTCAAGTTCCACCAGCCTCAGACATGTCATAACTGTCTGACCAGATTGCTCAAATAACTATTCTGAGGAACTCCTGCAGAGATGTCCTCTGGTTGAGATGGCTGACTTTCAACAACTATAACTGTCTACCTTTGTGCCAGGTGTGACTGCAACTATTGAAGAGGTTTTCCAATTCCCATTGATCTCCGGTTTAGCTTTGGCCCCTTTTTGCTACACTGAGTCAAATGTGACATTGGTGGCAAGGACAATCATGCTCACTATGGAGTTCAGCACACATTTTGCCCATGTTTGAAACAAGGTAATAACGAGGTTAGGAGCTGAATAGCCTTGGCAATACCCAAACTAAGGATCAGTGAGCAGATGATAGTAGGAACTGCAGATGCTAGAGAATCTGAGATAACAAGGTGTAGAGCCGGATGAACACAGCAGGCCAAGCAGCATCAGAGGAGCAGGAAGGCTGACGTTTCGGGCCTAGACCCTGTTTCACTGTCTAACTCCTTCTGTTACTTTACTAATGATTCAAAGTAGTTTGAGAGGGTGGTATTGGCCAGTTTGGATTTGTTCTGCTTTTTATGTGGAAGAATATAATAGGGCAATTTTCCATACTGTCAGGTAGATGCCCATGTTGTAGGTGTAGTAGAACAGAGGTGCAATAAGTTCTGGAACTCAAGTCTTCAGTATTATTGCCAGAATGTTGCTGGGGCATTTGTAGTATCCAGCACCTTCAACTATTTCTTGATATCGTGTGGAGTGAATAGGGTATCTCTGGCAGTGGGGAGGATATCAAGAGGGATCTGTGCCATAGACCATGTGTAATCCTTTGTAAATATGAAATAAGCTTTACTGATCCAAGCCTAAATAAATAAATTAACAGTCGCTTTGTAACTTAAAATCTAAAATAGTTGTAATTTAGATTTACTTGAATTGAACTTGAGTTTTAAATTACTTGTTTAACTTTAACATCTTGGAGAATGGAGTCTATTTGATACATACTGTGGAACTGTTTGGAATAAAAACTGAATCTTAAATACAGCTTTCGGATCAGATTCAACCTATACTATTATTACAACATCTTTTGGCCATGCAAAATAGCTTCAGAATTTTATCAAGATTTCTGACTTACTAATTGTATTTTAAATGTATTTCTACAATAACTGATCAGTCTTGTGACCTGTATAACCTTTGTGGTGCATGTTCTTAAACATTTACTTATCTGACTGTTAATGGATTGATTCAATGTCAGTACTTTGCTGTGGCAGTGTTGCTTTAGATTCTTCATGTTTTATTTGGGAGGCTAATTTATGTCCACTTTTATGCAGAACTTGGGGATGGTCTCACCAGCTGTCCTGAAGATGAAGTTTTGCAGCCAAGTGATGACTGCATAGATAGTGTCTTGGATGAATCTTTGCTCGAAACAAATCCTATCCAGTCTCCACTTCAGGTGTTTGCTGGCATGGGTGGGCTAGCACTTATAGCAGAAAGGCTGCCAATGTTGTATCCTGATGTTATCCAGCAAGTAAGTGATATTTTTGCTGATATATTCCACAATCATTCATCAGACTGTCCTGACATGTAAGGCTATGTGAAGTTTCACCATGTTTCAGAAAGCCATCAGAAGTTATTAGAATCTCTAGTTTATGACAACTTTTCCAAATCTTCATAGAAACTTGCACTTTTCTCCCATTTGAAGAATGACAAGCAGGCATGTACCTTTGCTCCAATTATGGCACTGTTGAATTTTGGGTTTGTACCTATAAAATTCTTGTACCTATAAAATGTTTATTGAGCTGCTGAGATCAGTACTTTTCTGAGGAAGCAAAGAGCAGTAAGCAGCAAAAATGTCCTCCATGCAGGTTCTGGTAACTGTGAAAGAGATCTGTGAGCAGACTGTGAACCTTGATTCTTCTGTTTTGGGGTGTGGAAGAGACGGGGTTGGAGGCAAGCCAGAGTACTAACAGCTAGTGAATGGCACAGTAGAACCTTGAGTATTAGAGATAAAATCCCTAATGTCATGAGTCCCTCATAAGAATTATATTGTTAATTTTTGATTTATATATGTATTAAATTTCAGTATATAGGAGTGGCATATATTTGGCATGGTTAAAATTTCCTCTGAAATTGCAGTATTTTATATTAGATTAAATATTAAGCAATCAGCATATCAAAATAGCCAAATAAATATTTTTGGTATTTGCATAGAGCAACTCTGTTCTGCTTACTTGCAGCTTACTAGTCCTGTTTATTTGAAGAGGTTAGCTGTTGCGTTCCATTTTAAAACTTCCCTAACGTGTGATGCAGCTTGGTACCTTTTGCTGTCTGTCCCAGATGTTGACATTGATCAGAAAAGCTTTACCAATATTGACCTAACCACACTGTATTGCTAATTGATTCCACTTTGCTTTTTTTTAGTGAGCATGTTTAATATTTTCTTACTTTGGTTTAATTTTGGTGACATGTTTCATATTGTGATGGAACAACCTCACTAAATACACAAGTATTTTATTTTGAGACATGATGTGGAATATTTAGATGATAGATGACTCCATCAACAATTAAAGACAAATTTTCTAAACAATCGGTCTTGGTGTAAAAGCTGCTGAATCCTATAATAATGAGACTAACAGCTGGATTTTGAAAGTCGGTTCGTTTGTACGTTTGATTTAAATTTATGTACCTAGTCAAATAGAATTTATAAAGCTCATAATTGCTTGAGCATTTTGAATCTTGAGGGGATTTGAACCTCCCTGACAAATGAACAAAAGAATCTTTGCTTGTTTGAATCTCCAATTGACAGTGACCATTATTAAGCCAATTACATGACACAATTCACTGTCATTTAAATCTTTGAATTTGGTTGTACAGAAAAGATAATGATGTAAAGGCAAAATCCTTTCTCAGTTGACATTCAGCTGCAGTTTTAGATGCTGTTGATAAATGTGTAACTGCAGTGCTGTTGCGGATTTTTATGGTGAAACAACAGATCTTTTAAAGGAACAGACACAAGGCAACTATTGGAAAACCGTGATTTTGTAAGTAATGTAATGTAAGTTATGTAACTTTGGGGAATAATATTTTGTGAACTTATAAATATTTATTTTAATAATCCGTGTATTGTGTACCTATGAAAATCCCAAGCCAAGTATTAATTGTGCAAAGTTTGATGTTGTAATGCTATTTTCAGACTCTGTTTTCATTCCATCTTGGAAACAGTTCAACCTGAATGCCCTGGTCGACCCATTGTCTCCGCCTGCTCCTGCCCCTCGGAACTGATTTCCAACTATCTCGACTCCATTTTCTCCCCCTTGGTCCAGGAACTCCCTACCTATGTCCGTGACACCACCCACGCCCTCCACCTCCTCCAGAACTCCCAATTCCCCGGTCCCCAACACCTCATCTTTACCATGGACGTCCAGTCCCTCTACACCTGCATTCCCCATGCAGATGGCCTTAAGGTCCTCCGCTTCTTCCTGTCCCGCAGGCCCGACCAGTCCCCCTCCACTGACACCCTCATCCGCTTAGCCGAACTCGTCCTCACACTCAACAACTTCTCTTTCAATTCCTCCCACTTCCTACAGACAAAGGGGGTAGCCATGGGTACCCGCATGGGCCCAAGCTACGCCTGCCTCTTTGTAGGTTACGTGGAACAATCCCTCTTCCGTACCTACACCGGCCCTAAACCCCACCTCTTCCTCCGTTACATTGATGACTGTATCGGCGCCGCCTCGTGCTCCCACGAGGAGCTCGAACAGTTCATACACTTCACTAACACCTTCCACCCCAACCTTAAATTTACCTGGACCATCTCTAACACCTCTCTCCTCTTCCTGGACCTCTCTGTCTCCATATCGGGCAACCACCTAGAAACCGATATTCATTTCAAGCCCACCGACTCCCACAGCTACCTAGAATACTCCTCCTCCCACCCACCTTCCTGCAAAAATGCTATCCCCTATTCCCAATTCCTTCGCCTCCGCCGCATCTGCTCCCAGGATGAGGCATTCCACTCCCGTACATCTCAGTTGTCCTCGTTTTTCAAGGACCGTAACTTCCCCTCCTCGGTGGTCGAGAATGCCCTCAACCGTGTCTCCCACATCTCCCGCACCTCATCCCTCACACCCCGTCCACGCAATAAAAACCAAAAAAGAATCCCCCTCGTCCTCACGTACCACCCCACCAACCTCCGGATCCAACGCATCATCCTCCGACACTTCCGCCATCTGCAATCCGACCCCACCAAAGACATCTTTCCCTCCCCACCTTTATCTGCTTTCCGGAGGGACAACTCTCTCCGTGACTCCCTTGTCCGCTCCACACTCCCCTCCAGCTCCACCACACCCGGCACTTTTCCCTGCAACCGCAGGAAGTGCTACACCTGCCCCCATACCTCCTCCCTCACCCCCATCCCAGGCCCCAAGAAGACTTTCCACATCAAGCAGATGTTCACCTGCACATCGGCCAATGTGGTATACTGCATCCGCTGTACCCGGTGTGGCTTCCTCTACATCGGGGAAACCAAGCGGAGACTCGGGGACCGCTTTGCAGAACACCTACGCTCGGTTCGCAACAAACAACTGCACCTCCCAGTCGCGAACCATTTCAACTCCCCCTCCCATTCCTCAGACGACATGTCCATCCTGGGCCTCCTGCAGTGCCACAACGATGCCACCCGAAGGTTGCAGGAACAGCAACTCATATTCCGCTTGGGAACCCTGCAGCCCAATGGTATCAATGTGGATTTCACAAGTTTCAAAATCTCCCCTCCCCCCACCGCATCCCAAAACCAGTCCAACTCATCCCTGCCTCCCTAACCTGTTCTTCCTCCCACCTCAAGCCGCACCTCCATCTCCTACCGACCAACCTCATCCCGCCCCCTTGACCTGTCCGTCCTCCCTGGACTGACCTATCCCCTTCCTAACTCCCTACCTACACTCACCTTTCCTGGCCCCATCCCCGCCTCCTCGACCTGTTTGTTTCCTCTCCACCTATCCTCTCCTCTATCCCTCTTCTATCCGCCTCCCACTCTCTCCCTATTTATTTCAAAACCCCCTTCCCCTCCCCCTTTTCTGATGAAGGGTCTAGGCCCGAAACGTCAGCCTCTCTGCTCCTATGATGCTGCTTGGCCTGCTGTGTTCATCCAGCCCTGCACCTTGTTGTCTCTTCCTCTGTTCAGTTCTCTTAAGGACATAGGCTCTGGTTTATGAACTTGCACTGCTTCAAGCCCACTTTCTATTCTCGAAAGAGAGGTGCAATATTATTTGCCACCAATATTATGGAACCAGATCAAATTGTAGCTTGGCGCTCGTGATATGCGTCTGTCATGTTCATATTTGAAGTGTGGTCTCAGCAACAGTGAAATGTAATAATAATTGAGGTTTCATGATTTTCACACAGATTCATAAAAGGCTTTAATAAATTTGCATACTTGGGGGCTCTTCTGCAATCATGTGTCTTTTCAGGGAATATAATTTCAATACTACAGTTGTCAGCACTGATCTCAAAATTATTCCACAATACTTTTGAACTTTTAATTGGATCCAGGTGGCATCTTCAAACTAATGAAACTTTGTCATTGTCGATCACCTGTCTCACTAACCCCTCAATTTAAAGTAGTTCCTCCAATGATCCATATGTTCTCCAAGATCATATGAATTTTACATGACCTATTTTGAAGGACACAATTTTATGGACTTTGGTAGGTCTGCTTTTTAAAATTTGTTTAAGCTCTATTCACAGATTGAGAAACTATTTCCCCTCCGCTTGCTGTCACAGGCTTTCTAAACCTAAACCTTGAATCCATCTAATTATACGTCATTCTTTTTCTTTACAGACCTTGCTTTCTGGTCTTGCCTCTTTCCCACCTGCCAAAACTGTCAGTAAAGTGTTGCCCATATGCAAATAGTTTCATATCCCTTATTGCAACAACCTTGTTTCTAATGGTAACAGACTTTTACAAGTTTCTTTTGCTGCTCATCCCCACAACTTTAATTTGGAAATGTTCTCATGCAGGTTCTTTTATTCTTGCCCATTGACAAACTGATGTCAGTATTGAAATAATGTCGGCTTTATTTTGCGTACCTTGTACTATTACACTCAACAGACTGCTGTACACAGGCAATACCACCATTCTCAGTCTCTACTGTTTCCTGTTTGCTCATCAACTTGGACTATCGAAAGTTTATTTGAATCCAGAACTATTCATTCATTGTTGCTGAAGTGCATTGCAATCAAAGGAACTGAAATTCTGAAAGACTGTAATTGGCTTCTGATCAATTTAATAGACACCAGAAGTGGCATAAGATAATTCCTAAAAGTCTCTGCATAATTTGCTGGTAAATTTAAAGGTGAACAATGTTAAAGGATAGTAAGCACTTAACGAGTTGAGAAGACAGTCATCTGCTATAGGATTTTATTGACTCAGAGCCTGAAGTTTAGGGATTTTACAAGATTCCATAATTTAGTAAATGAATTGAATGATGTTTTTGACGTTAATATGTGACCTCTGCTGTTTGTACATCTAGGTGAGTGCTCCAGTAGTAACTTCGACTTCCCAAGAGAAACCGAAGGACAATGAACAGTTTGAATGGGTTACAATAGAACAGTCTGGTGAATTAGTCTACGAGGCTCCTGAAACCATAACTGCAGAGCCACCACCAATCAAATCAACTGTTCCTGCAATGTCTCCCATCCCAGCACATTCTCTCGCAGCCTTTGGACTCTTCCTTCGTTTACCAGGATATGCAGAAGTACTCCTCAAAGAACGGAAACATGCCCAGTGCTTGCTCAGATTGGTGCTCGGCGTAACAGATGATGGTGAAGGCAGTATGTATGACCTGTGATTCACATGCTCACAGATTGTGATGCAGAATTTGTTGCCTTTGACTCACTTTAAAATTGTTAATCTCTAATCTTCTAGATTCCCATTACATGCAATTAGTTATACTTTTAGAGAATGATTGTAATCAGAATTTTTAAGTATCTTTATGAAAAGATTTGTGTTTGAACAATTTCTTGACTGAATTAATCTCTGATATAGTGTTTCTGTGCTCCTTATAGTGGTGAGAGTTGCATAATGTAAAATTACTTCTCATTTAAATATTTATTTTTGTTGAATGTTAAGTCAACGTAACAAAATTTTAAATGATGTTCATTTTCTCGTATTAGGTCACATCCTACAATCTCCATCAGCAAATGTTCTTCCCACACTTCCATTCCACGTTTTGTGCACTTTATTCAGTACCACACCATTGACTACTGATGATGGAGTTCTCCTTCGGCGGATGGCTTTGGAAATTGGAGCAATTCATCTTATACTGGCTTGCCTTTCTGCACTTAGCCACCATGCCCCAAGGGTGCCCAATGCAGGTGCTAACCAAACAGAGGTGAGCTCAGCCTGAAGTTAAATATCAATCCAGGTTCTAACTACTGATACAAAATTAAATCACTGTAATGCTATAAACACTTAACAGTTCAGGCAGCTTCTGTAGAGAGAAGCATCGTGACCTGTCATCAGAACCCTCTACTAGCATTTTTTTTCACTTTGATTTTATTCTGGGTTTTAATTACATCTGTTCAATTGACATAACTCATTCACTAAATCTCTGAACATGCTGGTTTTAGAAACAAATTGAGATGTCTGAAGGCTTTATATCCAAATCTCTCAATTGAACAATATGCATGTAACATTTTCATATTCCTATGGGATGTACATGCAAGACCAGCATTTATTGCTTACCCCTATTTGCACTTGAAGAAGTACCAATGAACTCCCTCCTTAATCTACTGCAGTCATCGTGGTGTAGGTGCACCCACAAAATTGTTAGAAATCAAGAGCAAAAAAATACTGTTCTGCCCATTTAGACTGGTCCACCATTGAATGTGATCATGGCTAATCTTGGGCATCAAATCCCGTTTTCTACCCACTCCCTGTATCCTTTCCTGATATACTTGAAATCTGCCTGCCCTAGTCTTAAATGTATTCTGTATTGGATATCCACCAACCTGGGATGAGCTGACGAATTCCAAAGATTCCCAACAGTTTCATTGAAGTGATTTCTCCTCAGTGCAGTACTAAATGATTGCTCCTTATCTTGTGGCCTCATGTTTTAGATTTCCCAAATAGTGGAAACAGTGTCCCCGCATTTATCCTATGAACCCCCTTCAAAATCTTACATGTTTCAATGAGGTCTTCTCTCACATACCTTGGAAAATTAGCCGACTTTCTTCTTCTTCTCTTCATAGGACAAACTCTTCGTCCTAGGGACTAATGTAGTGAAATTTGATTACACCAACCCCAAAACAAATATATCCTCCTTTTAAACATGGAGATCAAAACTGCACACAGTATTTCAGATGTGATCTTGCCAAAGCCTTACGTAATTGTATGATATAATTGTATCAAGTCATCTTTATTCTGTTCCCAAATCTGCTTGCAATAAAGACCAGCATTCTATTTGCACTCTTAGTTGCTCGCTCAGTCGGGAATTTCAAGATTTCGGTCTAGGTGCCATGATAGTTTGAATGGTGTGTAAAGTGGAGGCATTTCCGTATGTCTGTTCCCTTTTCTTGTAGGTAGGTCTAGGAGGTATTGATGCAGAAGACTTGGTAAAGTAAATTTGAATGTTTAAGTTGGCGGGTGAGGTAATTATTTGTAATCACAGATAATATTTATTGCACATGACAGTGGATGCTATGTTGATTTTGGCTGCAATTATGTGATTCCATCAAGTGAACTACATAGCATTTTCCCTCGAGTGTTTTATTAGACTTGCATTTAAGCAGTAACAACTGACCAGTTTGTGGTCCAGACAAGAATGAGGAAAAGATATTGGACCAATGTGATGTCCATAGATTGTGTAGTCAAAGTGCTCCTGTATTACAGTTAAGAGGATCTTGCCTCTGCGTAAGTCCTCTGTATTAATAATCACAAACTTCAATACTACTTCGTGCTGGTTCATATGTAGTTTAGAAACTTTTGTTTTATGTGAATAAATTTGATTGTTGATGCAATCCTTAAAACTATCAGTGGAAGTCGGTGTATATCTTTGGTTAGCAGAGATTTTATTCCTAACATTGTCGTGATGATGCTGGAAACAAACATGTTTTGAGATCATTTCTTAGGGTTCTGACAATTCCAAAGTTCACAGTAGGTTTTGGCCTAAGAGAGTCCAATTTATGTTGGTTTAGTTTTCTTCATCTTTTTATTTTCAGATATGTCTGTAACGAAACATAATTTCCACGTTAGCAATTTCAAGAGGTTTGATGTGGAAGTGTTAATCTTGAGCATTTAAGAATCACAATTGAGTTTATTTTTAAAAACTGTCATAGTAAATACTTGCATTTCTTAATGCATCCAAATATTTCAACAGACTGAAAAAATGAAATAGTTTTGAAGTGCAGTGATCGTTGGGTTAAAATAACTCAATATTTATTCATGAATTGGTTTTCAACTATTCAATATGTGTTTATAAAGTTTTACAAACAGATTAATGTAAATTGTAGATATACTTAATCCCGTAGGAAGTGAAAATAAATAGGTATGTTGATGGTTTTCATTTAAAATAGACATTTTGCCAGCTTGATAACCACATTAACGATATACTCAAGACTGTGAACAATTTTGGATCCATTTGTTACTTAAGTTGTGGTTTTTGAGACAGGGATTAAATTCCTGTTGAAAAAGCGGAGAAGTCAAAGGGCAGAACTAGAACTGTGCTTGTCAATGTATTTGCTCTCAAACATACATTTGCATAAATATGTATTGATATTGTTTGTGTCTGTGTAAACTGTAATTGCATCTTTGGTTAATGACTGACAAGGAAGTTTTCAACTTTTTTTTCTTCTCAAACAGCCGCAAGTTTCCAGTGTGCACACAAACTCTTCTACTGAAGACCAGCAGTTATATTGGGCCAAAGGCACAGGCTTTGGAACAGGTTCTACTGCATCAGGTTGGGATGTGGAACAAGCTCTAACTAAGCAGAGACTGGAGGAGGAGCATGTTACCTGTCTTCTGCAGGTAAATGCTGACTAACTGACTTACCAACTTTCAATGTTCGAACGTTTCCATTTTTCAAAATACATATGTCTTGTATCCTGAGTGTAGGTGGGGAGGTAGGGAGGAGATAGGTCAGTCCAGGGAAGACGGACAGGTCAAGGGGGCGGGATGAGGTTAGTAGGTAGGAGATGGGGGTGCGGCTTGAGGTGGGAGGAGGGGATAGGTGAGAGGAAGGACAGGTTAGGGAGGCGGGGACGAACTGGGCTGGTTTTGGGATGCGGTAGTGGGAGGGGAGATTTTGAAGCTTGTGAAGTCCACATTGATACCATTCAGCTTGGTCCTCCTTACACAGTTTCCACTATGACTTCTTGAAGGGAGCAAACAAATGCTTAACTGACAGGCAATTGACTTTCCCATCCATTTCCAGAATTGACTTGACTCTTAAGGTCTACTGGACCTTACTCACTGTCAAAAAAACCCATGGATTTAATGATCAGTTTGGAAGGCAAAGATAGCCCCAGATGGATTTTTTTTCTCTGTTGTTAACCATCTCCTTAAACCCCTCCCCTGTGCCTCTAGTCTTCAAGAACATCTTGGCTCCAAAGAGAGATCAGGGAATTGAGTTTCAAGTTTGTCACCTAGGTGGTGACTGGTTTAGGGAATTACCCTTTCACCAAGTTCATCTTAATTAGCTGCCATTTCTCAGGCACTGTACACCCCAATTTTTAAATTCTGTTGAAATTCCTATCTCAACAAAAGCCCTAATTGCCTCCGTGTCCTTACAGACTTCTGTCCTATCTTTCAGTCAAACTTTTGAGTTTAAGATTCTTGAACGAACTGTTATTTTCCTGGTTATTATTTATTCTTTCTCATCCATGTTGACTTCTTGCAGCCTTAGCAATAATTGACTATAATGTTTGATTTAATACCACTTCACTGCAGTCTAGTTCCATGACATTAACTTGCCCTGTACTATCTATCTCCCCTTTTCTTTCTTTCTCTCTTTCTCTCTTTCTTTCTCTCTTTCTTTCTCTCTTTCTTTCTCTCTTTCTTTCTCTCTATCTCTATCCCTCTCCCCTATTCTGTCTCAGGTCAAAATCCCACAACACCAGGATATAGTCTAACAGGTTTATTTGAATGCGAGCTTTTGTAGCCTTGTCCCTTTGTCTCGTGTACCTCAGGTTACTCGCGCACACGCGTTCTCACCCTCGCCTTGCTCTCGCTGTTGCTCTCTTTCAGTGTAACCATAATTACTTAATACTGATATTTGCAACATCACCTTCAGCAATCCCAAGGCACCACACTGCCTCCCTTCCCTCAGTCTCCTCCAGTGGTCCCCAGCATTACAGACACCAGGCTTGAGCCAATTTGATTCCCTCTACATGATACCAAGAAATAGTTGGAGGTACTGTTCATTACAAAGACTGTGGGCCCTGACAACATTCCAACAGTAGTACTGAAAACTTGTACTCCAGAACATGCCGCTTCCCTAGCCAGGCTGTTCCAGTACAGTTTCAACACTGGCATCTACCTGGCGATGTGGAAAGTTGCGCAGGTATGTCCTGTACACACAGAGCATGCCAATAACTGCCCCATCAGTCTACTCTCGATCATCAGTAAAGTGATGACACCTTCCATCGACAGTGCTATCAAGCAACACCTGCTCAGCAATAACCGGTTCAGTGATGCCCAGTTTGGGTTCTGCCAGGATCACTTAGCTTCTGACCTAATTACAGCCTTGGTTCAAACATCGACAAAAGAGCTGAATTCCAGAGATGAAGTGAGAGTGACAGCCCTTGACATCAGGACCGCATTCGACCGAGTGTGGTATCAAGGACCCCTAGCAAAACTGGAAACTGTGTGTATTGGGGGGCAAATTCTCCACTGATTCGAATCATACCTGCCACATTGGAAGATGGTTGTGGTTGTTGGAGGTCAGTTGTCTCAGCTCCAGGATATCATTGCAGAGTTCCTCTGGGTAGTGTCCTAGCCCCAACCGTCAGCAACTGCTTCAATGACCTTCCCTCCATCATAAGGTCAGAAGTGGTGATGTGCAGTCATCAGTGAACGATGTTCAGCATCGATTGTAACTCTTCTGATAGTGAAACAGTCCATGTTCAAATGCAACAAAATCTGGAAAATATCCAGGCTTGGGCTGACAAGTGGCAAGTAAAATTTACGTCACACAAATACCAATCAATGCCCATCTCCAATAAGAGACAATCTAATCACCTCCCCTTGACATTCAATGGTGTTGCTGTCACTGAATCCCCCACTATCAGCATCTTTGGGGTTACTATTGGTCAGAAATTCAACTCACCACATAAGCACAGTGGCTACAAGAGCAAGTCAGAGGGTAGGATTACTAGGAATGAGTACTAGAGGCTGGGACTGTGGTGGGTAACTCGCCTTCTGACTCCCCAGAGCCTGTCTACCTACTGCAAGGCATATGTCAGGACTGTGTTGGAATACTCTTTCCCTCAACACTCAAGAAGCTCGAGACTATCCAGGACCAAAGCAGCCTGCCTGATTGTCACCACACTCATAACCGTCCACTCCCTCCACCACTGAGGGTCAGTAACAGCAGTGTGTACTATCATCAAAGATTCTCAGACAGCACCTTCCAACCTCTTAGCCACTTCCATCTAGAAGCACATGGGCAGTAGATACTCAGGAACGCCACCACCTGCAAGTTCCCTCCAAGCCACTCCTCGTCCTGACTTGGAAATACATTGCTGTTCCTTAACTGTCACTGGGTCAAAGTCCTGGGTTCCCCTCCCCAGGGGCATTGTGGACTGCAGTGGTTCAAGAAGGCAGCTCACCACCACCTTCTCAAGGGCATCTGAGAATGGACAATTAAATGCTGACAAGCCAGCGAAGCCCACATCCCACAAGTGAATGAATAAGAAGCCCCCTTGGTGGCATCACTGCAACAAAATCAGTCCAACTTCCATCTAAGTTTCAACGAACCTAACTTTACATCTCAATCATTTTGGTTAGTTTCAAGGCTGTTGCTATCCTGTCTGATAGTGTATTTGAGATCCGATCTTAGTGAATTGTAACTTCCTTCAACTGAAGAGTAAAGTCCAGGTCACAGTATCAAGCTATTGATAACTGTTGTAGCCTACCTTTCAGTGCCTCACTGTAAACGTAACTGCAATTTTGGATGTAATTTGGTTAATTGACTTTGCTTTTAGATTTGAATGACAAAATTAAAAATCAAAGTGTACTATTGTCAAAAAATATTCTCTGCAAATTCTTGTAACCTTTAGGATGATTTTCTTTTTGAATTCAGGATAAAATGATGAATCAAAGTCTATTTTTACCTTCCAATCCAATTCCTAATTTGTTTATCTGCTGAATTGTTAGGTTCTTGCCAGTTATATAAATCCTGGGGGAAGCAACTTATCCGGAGAAGTACAGCTTGGTGAAAATAGAGGACACAACAATAATGCCCTTCCTTCTGTGCTTGTGGAGTTACTCAGTCAATCCTGTCTTATTCCTGCTATGTCATCCTATTTGAGAAATGACTCTGGTAAGTAGCATTAATAAAGTGGTATTAAATGTGTTTGGTTTCTGTTTGAAGTGCTTTCTATATCAATTTGAAATTTTGAATGTGGACATCCTTTAATTTTAAAAATGCTTTATGACTGTTGATGAAATTTGCCTTCGCATGAATTGGTGGGTAGCTCTGTTTTTAGTTTCTTTGAAGTGTCGTGTTTCGCTGGGGTAGCGTGCTCTGTTGCACCACACCACCCCAGTGAGTCGTGACTCTTTGCTTGAATATTTTGGATCAAAGACAGTGAAAGATTGGGTTTGGAGTTGGTAAGTGATCAAGGAATAAAAGTTAATACCTGGTTTTGTGTAATAAAAAAACAAAATGGAAGTAGAAACTGTTGAAGCCTTCTTGCAGAAGTAGGGATGTTCCTTTTCTGGAAATGGCATCTCATCTTTCCTAAGGGTGGAAGCATGTGAAGATCACATTGTTAGACTTTGTTTGGACTGTCAACTAAAAAATGGAAGATGCTGCTTTCAATTAATGAGACTGTGTGCGAAGGGATAGCTGCAGTTTTAAAAGTCATGTTTACTGGAGCACTTTGAGCCGGGGACAGCAACGTTGAGTAATATGCAGTGAGAAAAAAGGCAAATGCCCTGGAGCCAGTGGCCCCCGCACGAGGGGGAGAATTGCTAGGCATCAGCATTTTGATTGGCTCCTGCCAATGTGACCATGGCATGTGTAAGACTAGTGCAGAAGAAAAACCTCTCACCTGCAAAAAGACATCAAAAAGTCTCTCCTGTGTGGAGGTACCTGAAAATCTTCAGGAATAGCTAGCTGTCTTTCATTCACTTTCCTAGACATTGAAAGAGGATAAAACTCCTTCAAAGACAGTTTTAAAAAAACACCAAATTCTCTACCAGCAAATGAAACATGATACCTATGTGCAAAAACCTCATCTCATCAACAAAGAGCTAAAAAGAAAACAACTCGATTTCTGTTGTCATATTAGTGCTATATTTTTTTTCTTTTCTCCACCCTTAATATCCATATTTTATCTTTGTGTGCCTGTCTGTTTCTGAAAGGGGGGAGTTTTAAAGGTAGAATTTGTTTTAAAGTTATAAATTAGCAATTTGATATTTCTTAATTGCCTTTGGTTAAAGTCAATTTGTTTGTGCTATCTTCTTGTTAAATACAGATACCTTGAGTGATTTCATCAGTTAGACATATTGGAGATTTTGCATAATTTGACAACATTTTTTCACGTTTGTCCTGACTCCGGAATAATGGAGTTTGATTTCCATGACCACGGTGTTGTAACAGGAACAATAATGGTTAACAGGAAAATGTTGTATCTGATGTTATTCTCAGTTTAATTGTTGTCATGGTCTAAGTCCTGGAACAAATTTCATTTTTTTTTAAACAATTCTAAATATCTTCCTAAAACCTTTGCTTGATAGTATGGCATTTTGTTTGTGGGGCAGCATGGCGGCTCAGTGGTTAGCACTGCTGCCTCACAGTGACAGCGACCCCGTTCAATTCCAGTCTTGGACAACTGTCTGTGAGGAATTTGCATTTTCTCCCTGTGTCTGCGTGAGTTTCTACTGGGTGCTCCGGTTTTCTCCCACAGTCCAAAATGTGCAGGTTAGGTGGATTGGCCATGCTAAATTACCCATAGTGTTCAGGAATGTGTAGGTTAGGTGCGTTAGCCATGGAAAATGCAGGATTACAGGGATCGGGTAGGGGGGATGGGTCTGGCTATGGGTGGGATGCTCTTCGGAGGGTTGGTGTGGACTTGTTGGGCCGAATAGGGATTCTATAAAGAAAAATTTGAAGCAGCTTATTCATTTCTGAGAGCAACAAGCTGCAGACCAGTTTATGCAGCAAATCCAACCAATTGCATGCTAGATGAGTGTCCACATCCTTTATTCAACGTTTAAGGTTTCTTGCAAAGATTTGTAGCTCGGGTTGTGGGTGAGGGTGTTGACTTGCTCACTGAGCTGGCTTGTTTTTGTTCAGACTGTCCGCTCAGTATAAATTCCAAGCAGAGTAGAACAACATCGCTTCATCCAAGGCCTCACTGATGTTACCTAGCATGGTGACGAAACGTCTGAACAAAAACAAGCCAGCTTGGCGAGTAAGTCAACAACCTCAACTATATTCAATGTCACAATGTGTACAATGATTGTTCACATGCAACTTATGTTTTATGTCTTGGTTCTGCTATGCTTTAAGACAATCTTTTCATAAATTGGATCAGGAGAAAGACAAAAGATAATTAAACTAGGGACTAGTGATTTATTTGCTTAGTTTCAAATAGAATGGTTGTGCAAGAGAATGGGTTTTTATGTGGTGATTGAAGTTAGGTCCCTATAGGGGTCATTGTCGTCGACTGAGAGAGAAGCCTGAGGCTGTCTGTTTATCCTTCGTTGCTGATACAGTACAAATTTCATTACTGCGCAGTTTCAAGAAAGGACAATCATTTGTACTGACTGATGACCTCACTATATTCTAGGAGATTTAATTTGTTTTATACCTTGCTTCCTCCCCACTCTCCATCTAATCTTTCTTTCTCTTTCTTTACTTTTCCTTAATTTAGTATTTCATTCAATATACACACTGAAACTAGCTATTTGGCCCAACCAATCCATGCCGGCACGTATGCTCCACTGGAGTTTCCTCTCATCTTGTCTAAATCGATCATCATAATCTTCTGTTTCCACTTCTTCCACCTTTAGAGTTTCCCGCTTGATTAAATCCATTCTGTTGGTGTTAAACACACCATCTGGTAGCAAGTTCTACATTCCCACCACTCTAGGTAAAGAAATTTCATCTGAATTTCCTGTTGAATTTCTTAGTAAACATCTCATTGTTATGGTGAGAGTCTCTATTTATGCTCTTCCCCACAAATTGACCCATTCTGTGTTCAATTTATCAAAACATTTCATAATTTTAATGATCTGTATTTGGTCACCACCAACTCCCTTGTGGCTTCCTCCTCTCATTGACCTCCTATCAATTATGAAACCCCCAACCCAGCCATCTCCTTCCCCCATTCCTGCTAGAGCCCCCATTAATGCCGTTAGTGCTAGCCTTGGCAAAAGGCACAATCTCAACGCTGGTAAAGGTTTTGACCTCTGCTTAGGTGAAAGGAACCTTGGCGAATCATTCTCTGCCGCCACTTCCAACTGCTTCCTAACTGCTTGCTGCTTCTCGAATGACTAGACCATGAGAGAGAGGAGCATTTGCCTTCTTAGCTGCCAACTGAACCTGCATGTTCACCTGAAGAGAATCCTGAACAAGGACTCCCAAGTCTCTGTGCTTCAGATTTCTGAAGCCTTTCCCCCTTTATAAAAATGTCTCTGCCTCTATTCTTCCCACCAAAGTGCATAACATCACACTTTCCCACATTATATTCCATCTGCCACTTCTTTGCCCACTCTCCTTGTGTGTCCAAGTTCTTCTGCAGCCTCTCCACTTCCTCAGCACAATTTCTCCCTCCACCTATCTGTCATCTGCAGACTTAGCAGCAGTACCCTCAGTTCTTTCATCCAGATCATTAATGTGTAACATGAATAGTCCTGGTCCCACCACTGACCCCTGAGGACTCCACTAGTCAACAGCTGCCGTCCTGAAAAAGACCATTTCTCCCCACTTTCTGCCTTTCGCCAGTCAACCAATCCTATATCAGTACTGGTACCTTGCCCCCTAACGCCATGGGCTGTTATCTTATTTAACAGCCTCCTGACCTTGTCAAAGACCTTCTTGAAATCTAAATCGATCACATCCATTGGCTGTCCTTTGAGGTGGTAATGAGCAAATTAGACAAAGATTTGTCAGGCATGACCTCCCCAAGACAAAGCTGCACTGACTCAGCCCTATTTTACCATGTACTTCCAAGTATTTCAATCTTATCCTTAATAATGGACTCTAAAATCTTACCTTCGACAGAGGTCAGGCTAACCGGCCTGTCTTCTGCTTCCCTCCCTCCTTAAACCTACTCCAGTGATTCCTGAAGGATCATCATCATTACCTGTAGAATCTCCTCCGCTATCTCTGTCAGAACTCTGCGGTGTAGTCCATCTGGTCCAGGTTTATTTATCCATCTTCAGACCTTTCAGCTTCCCCAGTACCTTGCTAAAAAATTTCAAAAGATTGCATTTGATCTTTTATTGTGATCATTTCTATACTTTAACTTTACAAAGGTGCAATTTTTTTTCAAGAGTAATAAACCTCTTCTGGGCAGTTCATGTTGTTGACTGTGTTTATGTAATCACCTATGTTATTGCTGTCAGTGTGTTGAAGTAGTGGATGAGTCATGTTCATGAATATATGTGCTGATTGAATTTCAATCCAGAAAGGTACTTGTAGCTTGCAGAATTTAATTTTTCAAATTAATTCTATTTATGGAAAATAAATAGCACTGAAGAGGAGGTATTTGCACTTGTGTAGGTCTTAGCTCTTCCACTGATCTTGTTTCAAGATAACTACAGTGAGAAAGGTCATTCAGCCTACTTTATGACCTTAAAAGTTCCGTTAATGACACTATAGATTTCCCTCCCTATTTAGTAATGTATGTGGTTTCTCAATTTTATTATAAATTCTTTGAACTTTATATATAAACACTGCAACTTTGACTTCATATTCTTATACTCTTTGACTTCTAATTTTTAATTTATTTCCTTCACTATCTTTCTCAGATCTTATGTTTGCTCAAAACTAGTTTCTATTCCTCCCCCACATAACCTATCTATCCTACTCCCAGCATTCTTAACCCTTCTCTATGTGCTTTTGGATGTACCTCTTGTATAGTTGAATGGATAGTTGAAATCCATTCCACTACACATGTATTGGTTTGATTTAAATGAAGCCTATCCAATTTGCAGACTCTGCCTTGCGGACTACTCTGTTTTAGAAATCTGTAAAGCTCCATCCAGCACCATCTGTCAAGTTGATGAGCCTGGTCTGTTTCTCCTGTACTCCTGATACCCTTACATTGGGACAGTTGTGTTAAAATTACTATCCTTATCAATCAAACATGTCAGACTTTGCCACATCACATTTTTGTACTTTTCTCAATCCCTTGTTCCATCATCAATTAAGACTTGATTGCTCACCTGCCTAATAATATCACTCCTTCTCTGCTGTTCCACCACCACAGTTTGTTATTTTTCTCCTCCTTCCCGTGCAACCAAGTGCAACGTGTGCTATGGCGAAAAAATTACTCACCTGTTATTCTTCTTGCCTGTATTATAGCTGTCAATCAATCACCATCTTCCTGACTGTAGGAATATACTGTGTAGCCCCCTGCGCCATATGTATTGTGTTTGCTCTTCTCCTTTCTAGAGAGTGATACTTTAGTTTCTGTCTCTGTCTTCTTAACTATGCAGATTATCTTATAACATGAGCCCCAGTGCTTGCTGCTTCTGCACTGCACACTGGGCCTCCAAATATTTCTGAAACTCTAATTTATTGTGATGACAAAGTCCACCTTGAGAGACTTCTTGCACTTATCTTGAGGATGCAAGTTGTTTTCTGTTGGTTTTCACTATCCTGCTACATTGTGGCCCCAAAGGTAGCTTAAAGCCAAATATGGATAACTATATGCACGTCACTCCAGTCCAGGCTAGACTTTATATTGCAGCTTTCTCAATGCATTGCCTTGTTCAATCTACTTCAAAACAAAACTAAGAAAATATGAACCAATTTAAATATTGTCATCTCTGTACTGGCTTTCAGATCTTTCTTATAGTTTCACAGTGAACACAGAGGAAACCTAATTCTATTGTGAAACCTCCATAAAAATGGCTTCCTCCAACCTACAAATTTTAAATTGCTCGATCACTGAAGAGCAAGCGGACCCTCCATTTAAGTATTTGGTTTTACAACTGGTTTTATGTACACAAAAGCACTTATGCCTTAATTCGTTCTATAGCAGTGTAATGTCACAATCCTTATGGTAGAAAATCCAATCATGGGCACAATTACGAATTTAATCAGGGCATTTTTGTTTATATGCAGTATGTGGTTCAAGTGTCTTGAAACTCCTCAGCAGAGAGTATGTTAATGGTCACTGTAAACAGCTGTGTTGCAGAGGGTACTAATGAAACTTATTTTGACAAAGCTATCCTTGTTCAGGAATGTCTGTCATAAAAGTGAGCAAACAAATGAAGTTAAAAAATATCATTTGACTCAATACAACTTCTACATCCTGATCACAACGCTAGAACTGGGCCTTTATTTTGCAAAGAACCATTAGATTTTGTTGTAACTTGCAACAAACATCATATTTAAACCTTACTTTTCCTCTGCATCTTAAAAGTCAGTTTTAAAATATGAAGGATGAATTGGGAGAGAGTTGCTTTTATTTGCTCGTTGCTGTCATAATGTCATCTGCCATTTAAAGAAACCTTTTAGTTTCCTTACCTTTACCATTGTTTTCTTTTGATTCAAAATTTGAAATTTAAATTATTTTCTAACGCAGTTTAGAGTAGTGTAGCTCAAAATAACCAGAAACCTGTCAGCAATATTGAGTGTCTATGATCCTTCTTTCAGCTTGTCGGTTTGGTGAAGGAGGCAAGTCGAGTATTATGGGAATGCTTTTCCTGCCCCCAACATATAGCCTGATGAAAAACCACACAGCGTGATATTTACAGCTGGAGAGACCATGTTATTCGCACTATAGTACTTAATATATGAAGATTTAAAAAGTCACGATTAATAGCGCATTTGGCTGTGGGGTCATTTGATGTTTGTGAAAGGTCTGTAGAGGTCTTTAATCACAGTCCTGTAGTGGCCTACAACCGGGTAAGTCTGGTGAAATTTGATGATTGGTGCCACCAATGATGGCACTAGCTAATGGCTGCCAGACCCTGGAGATGCTGAATAAAAACATGAGTAGGATTTTGGTGCCTTTAGAGGGAGCAGTGCATCTTTGCCTTTGCAGATATGATGTTGCACTCGGCAGTGACATGAGCAGCTATGATGCTGATGTACTGCAGATTAACTAGAATGCTGTACTGCCATGTTCCTTACCATTCTGCTGCTTTGGGCATAACTAGTTTCTGGTACTTGATACTTGTTTCATATGCTGGATATTTCTGTCAGCCTTAGGACAAATTTGAAAAATGGGACATTGCTATATTTTTCAGAATGCACCATAAAAGCTATTCATCTTTGTCTACTATGTTACAACTAAATACATTGTCATCTACAATGTGCCAATGATCCGATTTAAGTGTCTTTTCAAAAGTAATGTAGTCCCATTCAATTATTTACGTTTGTCAATTTGAAGTACTTGGGAAAATGTTGACTACATTTCGTCAGGCGTTCATAGGTACATTAATTGCGTGCTACTTCTAATCTGGGTGAGTTGTAATATTAATGGTATTTGTAATTGATCTGTTGTAGGCAGTAAAATTTTGTCCTCCTGATATCTGTTCCTTATTTGTATCTTTTAAAAGAAAATCTGTAACTTTGGAAAATCTTGCAAAATATATGATTCCACATCATTTTTACTTTTTGATGTCCTTTAGATGTTTTGAATAGCTTGAACTGTAGTCATGATTAAGAGAGCTTTAGCTTTCAAACTTTGAATTTTTCCAGTCAGTGTTGTTGGTAGTATGCTTGGAAGAGAGATTTAGTTTGCATCAATTCAATTGTTTTATGGTTTAAACTTTTCCTTACTCTAAATGGTGTTCAAAAATCTCAGAGTGAAGCCAAAAGAGGCTAAGAAATTTCAGTGGGCTATGTACCTAACACACCTAGCTGTAGTAAATCAGCAGACATTCAGTTGACTTTGGTTATTCTACTATGCAAGTTTTATAACACAAGTCAAGAAGCGATGACCAAGTTTGTGTTGTGCTGACCAGGCTGCACTTCAAGTACTGTGCCTTTTTCCGATCACCAAAGTGCAAAGGAGACATTCTAGCATTATGTGCAGTGCAGAGGCAGAGCTATGGGATTGGCATAACACACTGTGGAGCTGGATGAACACAGCAGGCCAGGCAGCATCAGAGGAGCAAGAAAGCTGACATTTCGGGTCGGGGCCCTTCTTCAGAAATGGGATTGGCCCCTGCTTGCAGTTATGAGGCAAGTTGTAGAGATATGAAATTTTTAATCTGATATGAAGATATCCCAGTTTCAGGCTTTAGATTATGGAATGAAAAAACATCAAGTGGAAATGCTTGTAAAGTAATTAAAACAAGACAACAGGACCATAGATTTAAACTCAATAAACTTGTCTCTGAGTGGATGAATTAAGATGGAGCTCAATGCCACCTCCTTCCGTAACTTTCTTGTGACCTTGAGATCTGTTTCACCTCTGTGCAAAGAGGAAGTTATTTCATGGACAGTGAAAATCTGCAAAGTTGTCAGAAATTTATCTGGCAAAATTTTATTGGGCTGGGAATGAAAACTAATGGAAGGGGACATGTTCAGATTTTTTTATGATGGTGCTGCTGACGCTAGATTTGTGCTAACTGTAGATCATTTTTATTGTCTCATTTACTCTTCAGTGTGACAAAGATACTGCTGATAAATTTGTTTTTCATCAAATTTCTGTTTGTTTTTAGTAGTTTTTGTGCCCAGTAGCTTTTCCCAGCTGAAATGAAATGTTAAGATGCCCATTGCACATGCTTCTTCCTTTAAAAAGAGCTAAGTGCAGCTAATTAGTCTTCAAGCTGTGCAAAAGACTTGGGCTTTTAAGAATGCACAGCCTCAGCCTATGAAATATTCATGTACTTTGTTCAGTCATGGTGTTTCCTGTGGGACCTAACAAAGAATCATATTGCAAGGCATATTTGAATTGCAGTTGTCTGTGTGTTGCGATCATACTTTCCTTCAGCATGTTCTGTTGTGCTGCTTTACTGTAATGGAAAGATAAAGTTATAGTTGGAATTCACAGATGAATATTTTAAGATTTGGCACATAGAATTTGTCTAAAAATATTTAATTTGGGGTAATTATGCATTGTTCTGCTCAATTTCAATGAGCAGACACAACAAAAATTGTTGGAACTACAGATCAGGTTAACATGCAACAGTAGGGAGAGGAGATGGTTTAGTGGTTCTGATGTAGTCATTAGTTCAGTAGTGTAAAAGTTATAACCTTAAGAGGCTCTTGTGACCTAAAACAGAAAATGTGGAAAAACTTAACAGGTCTGGCAGCATCTGTGGAGAAAGAAGCAGGGCTAACGTTTCAAGTCCAGTGTGGCTTATTCAAAACAAGATGACTTCTTTCCA
>NC_063340.1:76179740-76204740 GCF_021869965.1 Rhincodon typus
GCAGTGTAGGACGCTCCTGTTGGAGCTCCTCTGCTCCGTCTGTTCTTTTTCCTCCTTTTTCCTTTTTTTTCCTCTCTTTTCTTTCTTCTCTCTCCTCAGCACCGGAGGTGAAAACTGCAGTGGCAGGTGCCAGCAGCAAGTCCCCAAAGCAGTGGGCCCTACAAAAGCGTGCGCCGCAGAACAGCGCAGGGAAGAGACCTGCAGCAGCACATAGGGAAGCAGCTGCGGAGCATCACAGATGCAGCATGTCCTGAGGAGGCCGACGGTGGGAGCGGCAGCAGGCAGCCTCAGGATCTGCGGCGAGAGCGGGAGCAGGCAGCCTGAGGTGGTCAGAGAGACAGCGAGAGTGGGAGTGGGAGTGGGAGCAGGCAGCCTGAGGTGGTGATGAGGGCGAAGTCAAGCCTTGAGAGGAATATGAGCCCAGGACTGTGATGTTGAATTATTAACTGTGTTTCTTTGTTTTGTCTACGCTTTAGTAAGAATGACTGTAATGCTTAACTTCTTGGCTTGCTTTTTTTGTTTTTCTGCTTCGTACTAAGATTCTGTGCCTAGGTACATTTGTACCTAAGATATTGCCGTAAGTTGCTCATACAAGTGAGTACACATGACAATAAAAGCTAATTCTAATTCTAATTCTAAAATCCATTAATTTTCACAGAGAGATTTAATGCTAGAAATTGAGTACCAACACTATTGCTGAAGTTCTCTGCCCTGGTCTTGTAATTTATCCTTTAACCAACACCATGGACAATCTGATACCTGGTAATTATCTAATAATATATCTCATTGATATATATATACATCCTACACTACAAAAGTGGTAGAACAAAAACAGAAATTGTTAGAAAGGCTCAGCAGGTCAGGCAGCATTTGTGTAAAGAAATTAGAGTTAATGTTTCGGGTCCAGTGACCCTTCCTCAGAACAGTTCAAGAGCACTTCAATTGCTGTGGGTCAGCTGCAGTGAAGTAAAGTGTTATATAAATGAAAGTGCATTCTATATTGGCATGTTACTTGCTGCAATAAAAGCTTCATTAGACAACAAGATCTGTGCCTCACTGATGTATGCCCCTACTTAATTTTGATTTCCTGATTCTAGACACTGATGGCATGCAAAATAAATACTTCCAGTTCCTAATTTCTCAGAGGAATTTCAACCCAACAAATCACTTGTCAAACAAAACATTCAAGAATTAGAGCATCCATGTTAACTTTCTGAGCTTCAATAGCACCAGCGGGATCGGCTGGTTTCCTACATGACTCAGAGTGGGTGGGGTGAATGAGAGAGTTTATGCAAACAATCAGGATGTTTCTACTTACCAGAACAGATTATCCACAGGATCTATAGCTGTAGGTCACTGCTCAGGATGTTGCTTCATACAAACTGGACATTTTAATGGGCCAATTTCCTTTGCACACCAGATAGACAGGGATGTACTGACAGACATCCTGCCCAATTCTCATGTTATTTGTAAAAGTTAATAAATATTTTTGTAACCACAGTAGCAGCAATGTCCTACCTGTGTCTGCATCATTGCACGTTCAATCCGACGAGGGCTACCTTTCTCTAGTTTTGTTCTCAACATTAGGGTGGTCACCTGAATGGCCCAGAACTTCGGCTGAGACAGTATATACTGAAACACAAAAAAAACGCACTGAAAGTTAACATTCAGAAAAATGGTTAAAAATTAAAGCAGACTCTTAAAAGACTATTTTAGTATTTGGTGTGTATTTTCAATTTTGCTGGTATACTATAAACATATTTTCTATATTTAGAAGTTGATTCTCATTCAATTGACCCACCCTGAAAGTAAGTGCGCCAAAAGAAAATCAATCGAACAGATAACAAACTAAAGCTTGTCCCCGCCTCCCTAATCTGTCCTTCCTCCCACCTATCTCCTCCTCCCACCTCAAGCCCCACTCCCATCTCCTACCTACTAGCCTCATCCCGCCCCCTTGACCTGTCCATCCTCCCTGGACTGACCTATCCCCTCCCTAACTCCCCACCTACACTCACCTTTACTCCCTGCCTCTTTGACCTGTCTGTCTCCTCTCCACCTATCTTCTCCTCTATCCGCCTCCCCCTCTCTCCCTATTTATTTCAGAACCCCCTTCGCCTCCCCCATTTCTGAAGAAGGGTCTAGGCCCGAAACGTCAGCTTTCCTGCTCCTCTGATGCTGCTTGGCCAGCTGTGTTCATCCAGCTCTACACCTTGTTATTTCAAACCTCATTAATGCCAGCTTTTGAAACATTCAGATCTCAACTCTTGTCTTTGGTGAGATGGGCGCAATCTCATCATATCTTTGTATATCCAATAAGGGTGACGTGCTTAAGAAATTAAGAAGGATGATGCCAGTTCTCTTACTTACAGATGTAACAAAATTAAAATATAGCAACAAATCTATTTTGTAAGTCGTTATAAAAGATCAAAATTTGATTCTCTCCATATTCGAGCAAAATTAAGTTTTGCTCATAGTATGTCATTGATGGATGTGGCAAGCTGTAATAACTAATTTTAGTGAAATGACCAGAATGACAAATGTTCATTCGCCTTTTAAACATTTAAAATACTAAACAAATCCAGCAAAGCAACACAATATAGTGTAAACAGACCAACCCACTCATAAATAGGTGCCTTTGCCCACCTCAATGAGGGTTTAGTAATTCAGGCTGATATTTCAGGTCATCAGCCATGCTTCTGAAAGGATTCCTCTGTTCTTAAGTGGGGATTGAACAGCAAACTTTAGCAGAGGCAAGATGCATTTTTACAATTCAACAGTCTTTCACTTGAATGCTATCTCACTGCGATATATCTGCACATAATTCACCAGGACTAGAACAGACAGGGCAAGGGAAGAAAAAGCAAAAAGGAAAAATAAGCTTTATTTAAGAAAAACACAACCCGAGATAAGAAACATGCATGGCTTCCAATAATGATGTAAACCAATATTGACTTCAGGTTACTACGCCAACTAATTCTTGAAATAACTGGCAGACACTTAGACCCAAGGGAAATACAATGCTGTCAATGCTTTGAAAGGACCACCCAAATGCCCGATGTTTATACTAAAGTGTTTCCAAATATGATTTACTTGCAATCTGTCTCACTTCGCTAGTTGATTGGGAATTACAATCTAAGACAGCCAAGCATTTGAACTTTACAACATTCTCGAATGGGTAGATCTATTGGAATGAGCTGAATTCACACTTAAAAGAAAAAAAGAAAGGCCCAAGGAAACAGGGTAGAGTTAACAGTGCATGAGAAAAAGAGATAGCTTCCTACACATCCTGTTATTTCAAGCACAAAGGGACTCCCATCTTCTGCAAAGCTAATTTTGTTCACAAGGAAGTCAGAGCTATTCGTCATGTACACCCAACATCCTTTAATACACTAAAAGAAAATTCCCACATTAAAGTGCTCTAATGTATTTGAGATAATGGTTAGTGTGGACATAAGACAATCCCTCAAGAAAGAATCCAAAAAAACATTCTAAACCAAACTAAGTC
This sequence comes from Rhincodon typus, assembly GCF_021869965.1. NCBI lineage: Eukaryota > Metazoa > Chordata > Chondrichthyes > Orectolobiformes > Rhincodontidae > Rhincodon > Rhincodon typus. The sequence continues at coordinate 76,183,246 of NC_063340.1, forward strand.
CAACAAGAACCACAGTGCTTATTGGAAAGTGAATCATACCCATAGGATTTGCTTTCTGCCAGTTATGGTTCTGTTGGTGCAATTTATATGTGTACTTATGTGTTTACATCACACTGCCTGTTTCACTTGGTGCTATGTACAGCTGCACACAGTTAAAGCTGCAATGGCACTATTACAATGTACGACTATTGTTAAGTTATTGAAAGCTGCCCAATGGTGCAACTTCTCCCAACTGTAGTGTAAATAGCTTAAAATGAAAGGGGGAAAGAACCGTGGTAGGGAGGGCAGAGAAAGTAATTCAATATGTACAGGGTCTGTTGGAAGCATATTTAAACTGAGTGGATCTGACAGCAGGATATGTAAGTGAGGAAACCAAGAGTCACTCTGTCCAGGAAAAGCAGCTCAATCACTGAACTGTAACAGTATTTTCAACTTCCCATTGTAGCTATCCTAATGGTTTTCAGGAGATTGCCAAATTACTGTCAAATGATGCTGAACTATGACAATCCCATAAGCAGGTTTACCTCCACAAGAAGAACTGACTTCACAACCATTTCAGATGGGCCTTTGCAACCAACAGATAGGAGGTTTCTGTCCTACTGACTCTTCAAGCTGTACCTCAAAGCTGAAAATATAGTGTGATCAATAGCATGGCCCCAGTTTAGATCACAATTCTGCAGTTTGCTCGACTTAATCCAGTTCTGAGGTAATCTCATAGTTCCTGAAACCTCTCTCCTATTTACGTGGATCCAATGGGAACCTTGTATCTAAAATATGACACATTTGGAGCTGTAGCATCTACTGATTTACCAGAAAGCACAATACAGATTAACCAGTCCTTTCCAGGGTTGTGTCCTCATGAGCTAGTTTTTAATATATTTGCTTGCTGGTTATGAACATTTATATTATAATTGATTCAAAGATTAGCAGCCAGCATCTTCAGGGCCACCCTAATAGCTCTGCTATTTCTTAATATTAAAGATGAAATACTCAATAATTACCTGTTTAACATCACATCATCTTTAGACAAATCCACCATCATTCTAATCTATCACTTGGCCTTATTTCTCATATTGTCCTCTATCAATAATGTATTACTTTGCTTGTATTCTACTCATGAATTTCAGAGGTCCTTGACTGCAAGACTACATTGAAATGCTGGCACAATTGCATTGCCAAAATTATGGAAGAATCAAAGCTACGTTCTGCTCTCATTGAGATGGGTGCGTGCACCAATAAGGTTAAGCTTATGTGAACTCTAGAATGAAAATGGCAGCATAAACGCTTTGTATTTTAGGTTCTCTTGTAGTCAGAGGTCCACACAGATGCCATTTAATAAGTATAACTCTCAACGGGTCCAAATATCTGATCCACTGTAAAAAAAGCAGCAAGGTTCACATGGAAGAATAAAACAACTTGATCTACTGTTCATTAATATTTGATGGCAGCTCACTTGAATTAGTGAGCACAGTTCTACAGGAACCAAACGTTAATTAATCAAAATTAACTGCAGTCAAATGCAGCTGACTTTACTTACTGTTTTTATATGAAACCAAAGCACTGGGAGCGGCATACGTTTTGCTCAGTTTGAAATGCCCAGAAGGGGAGAAGCGTAGGGGAGTGTGCATGAGCTCAGTGTGCCTTGAGTTTACAATAAAGAATAGCTTGGCTTTAAGCACCACATTTTACTGACTGGGAACCCGCCCATCAGCTCCTATAGACAACAAAAACATGACCTACAGCCAAAGTTAGTTCAGTGACTCTAATTTTCCCATCTTTGCATGTGTGAGCTTATCTGAATAGTTCAGTTAATCTACTCATACCTGCCTATTGCATAAAGTGCTTCACTGTGTATTTATTATGTCTCAGCCCATAGACTGCCATCAAGTTTTCCAATTGTTCATAAATCCCTCTCATTAGTGGATGCTCCCATCATTTCGATGACGTTTCCTTTACAATACCAAGTTTTGCACAATGTAAGTACCCTGGGGTGGCAGAGGAGGATAACATGTCATTTTCCTAGTTGTAAATAAATCCCTGCCTTTATTGATCAGCACTATTCTATTGGCGACAATTTGCTCACAATGCTAAGTTATGCAAAATGAAACTGATGGCACTCTACTTTTAAATCCAGTAGAAACACATGAGATAAAAGTCTTCTCATTCAGTAAATTCTCAGAGTCAGAACAATTCGATGTAGCTCCTTTTGAGCTCAGCCCCACAGCACAAAGCCACAGTCTTGTTTAGGAAATGTGTCAAATGTTAGCAAGGAACAACAGATATCCTTGCAGTTAGCTGTTATTTTTTACTTAGTTATTTTTGCTGGCCAAGTGTGAGCTGCAACATACTTATCCTATTAACATATTCTGGTTGGACTGATTTCAGAAAAATCAAACATTAAAACAAGTGGCAAATATCTGTTCTGAGATTATTTCACATCGACATTGGGATGGTTCTGCAATCCACTCATAAAGAAGAACATTGCAAGAAGGAAAGATAGAATGCATCTTCCACTCAATGAATTCACTTATGATTTCATTCCTGGATGGTGATACCACACTTGTTCATTTGTGGTTGCTCAAATGTTTTGCTAAACTATTTCAGAGAGCTTTAAGAGTCAATCTGCTGGGTACAATCCCAGCAGCTCTCATGGCTATTTATTCTTTTTTTTGAAGTCAGAGTCACAGCTTGCTATGATATGATATGAACTCATGTGATATCATTACCACTACATATCCTAATACTAACTGCACAGGTGTTTCTTGAACCAGGAGTTTACTGGGCTGTGCAGTCTGGGAAGAGGAAGACCCAACAGAGTTTACTAATATACTGGATTGAAATGCGTGCATGTATAACATATGCATATGACCAGAGGTTGCCCTTCCTCATAAATGGCAAACTCAGAATGTCTGCATGGCCAGAGGTGCTGAGAAGAGTCCATGTGATGTGAAGCATGCTCTATTAACTGGGAGTATAGTATTTTGATACTAAATAATAATATCTGAAAAAGGCTGCTGCCAAACCGAAGATGGGGACATACATCCAGACCACTAGCCTTACAGCTGCAGCATTTCCTCACATATGTTCATTCACTATTTTCCAGCTATTCAAGTCAGTCACGTTTTTGCTACTAAAATTAGTAAACGGGTGATCTGCTTATCTATTCACACATGGTTTTCTTTTGCCAGTCGTTTTAATGTTTGATTTTTCTGAAATCAGTCCAACCAGAATATGTTAATACGTTTACTTGTGTGACAATATCATTATGTCCACTTTCTTGCACTGCCATTAGATACTGACAACAGATGTTCTTTTTCTCCAGCAGCTGGTGCACAACAGGAGTGGCAACAGTTGACACCCAACAGACAACCCTTCTGCCGCAAGTAATGGGCACTGGTTGCTGTTTCAACAACATAGACAAAGGGGAAACACAGAAGACAGAAGCATGAGGAGGCCATTCAGCCCTTCGAGCCTGCTCCGCCATTCATCACGATCATGGCTGATCGTCCAACTCAATAGCCTAATCCTGCTTTCTCCCCATAACCTTTGATCCCATTCGCTCCAAGGGACATCAAGACAAACAAAATCTTATCCTACTCGTTTACAGATACATTCACTGCCCTTTCCAGCAGGGAGCCTCGAAAACCCTGAACTCTAGTTGATCTTATAATGATTGAATTGTACAAAGCCTCCTCATCCTTCTCAAACCTGTCACCAACGACTGACATAGTTGACTACACTGACTTCTCCCAAAGCCAGCAGTTCAACTCTTTAGGAATTCCCTTTCTTCTCCTGTTTCCTATCTACCAATACCCAGAGAACCTTCTGGAATTGTTTCTCTTCTCATCTAACAAAGATTATTAGGATCTTCCCCCTGACTCTCCTATTTCTCATCTACATGCTGCCTTCAGTGACATTGTTTAAATATGTGCTATCAGATTTCACCCATACTTTGATGGCGTTGAGTTCTACCTCAATACCACTTCTGTTCAATGCCTACAGCAATGATTTGGATGGAGACATTGAAGGAATGGTGTCAAAATACATTAATGGCAACAAAAGAGGAGGTACAGGTAATACTTGAGGTAATCAGAGAAGACCACAAAAGGATATTGAGAAGGTGGGGGAGTCGTGGTAAAGTTTAATGTCAGAAAATATGCAAGTGTACATTTTATTGAAGGGTTATGGGAAAAGTCAGTAAAGTGGAAGTGAGGAATGTCAGATCAGCCATGATCCTATTGACTGGCAGAGCAGGCTTGAGGGGCCGAAGAGCCTATTGCTGTTTGTATTTCTGCTGGTCTTAAGAATTGTCAAGCTGACTACAATCCAGAAAACTTACAGAATTAGTTGATTCTGTTCTGCCCCAACTTAAAACAGCCTCTGAATTACAATCTCCTGCATTACAAGATTAATGATTCTATTTCTCACACCAGCCAAATTTCTGATCCCTTTTACACCATATCTATATCACTTTGGAACTCAAATTAGGCACAATTCCTAACTACCTTGCGCTCCTGACCAGCACTGTACATGTCACTGGAATGCTCAATACTGACAATGCCATGCATGACATTACTGTGATGATAACTCAAGTGTTGATGTCACCTATTCACAAACCAGCACTGTACACAAAAACCCACATTAGAAACCATTTGCTTTTTCACTGCAACACCATTCCTGTACTTCAACATCAGGCAATCCAAGAATAATTAACTAGACTGCTTCTCACAGGCCACTGTAAAGCTGGTAATTATATGGCAGCAGAACGCGTGTGTGCTCCCATTGGGCTAACTGACAGTATAAACAAGACAAACGAAAATAGCAACTCACTGCCAATTAAAAACATAATTGCTGGTAAGTCCTGTGGCGCAAATTGTAACAAGTGCTTACTAAACTCATTTCCCATAGGGGTTACACAGCCAGTGGATGTGAGGTATTTTAATCCCTTGAAATTTGGTGAGCATTCAAACCCATATGAACCATCAGTTAAAGTTGTAACCCATCATGGAATCTGGTCCCTAACAGTGACTGATATTATTGACTTTAATTCCTATTGTTTTTCAATGGGTCAGAAAAAAAGTCAGTGACCACATATGGGTGGTATGGCTGAATGGAGATAGAGAGACCCTAACTGCCATTAGATGCTGACAACCCAGACTGTAGTTTGGAACAAGACATCATATACAGCACATTAGGTGAGACTGATTTCCTAATTTCTAGAGAACGAATATAAAATAGCTAACGCATTTCCTGTCCCCAAAATCACCATTTACACTGAAACTGTTCAAACAGATGGTGATATGGACCTCCTAACAAACACTTCACTGAATTTTCTATATCTCACACACAAACGCAGTTAGAAAGCTGGTTTCAGAGAATACGAAGACAAATATTTAAAGAAAGCAAATCCTCAAACTTCGCATTAACATATTTTGACGACAAACTGCAAGAATCACATACCAAGATAAGAGCTTGTTTCCATAATATTAACAGTCACATTTTGATTAATGAATTGCATGCTTCTGTTCAGTTCAATAACGAGACGGGAGAGACTATTTTGTACTCTCCGAGGGCAAGGGGCACCAATTTACTGCTGTCATGATGTGATACCTTTACTACTTGTACTATAAATCTCCAGACATCTTATACTCATAGATTAGCTCAAGGGATCATGCAGAATGTTTTTACAAATGCAGAACTCATCAGGATCAGTTCACTGAAAAATAAATCATGCCTGGACAGTTACTATGAAACCATAAATGGATTAATTTTTATACATATTTACCAGCTAGTTAACACTGAAGTCAATTCTATTTTATTTTGGGAGTTAAATGAAACCAGTCAAACGCCGTTTTCTTTTTTGCCCAAGTCCAATCAGTAGAGTAACAGATCACAATTCCTCCCTTGCAAACAACTCTCAGTCCAGCTGGAACAGCAAGAGGGAGAAAGAAGGACACACTGATTGAGAAGTGGACAGTCATGATTCAAGCTGAATGCAATGCTAGATTTCCCATTCTATGGCCTAAACTTGCTTTGTTCAAACTTGAGGGATTGGGAGTCAACAAAGCTCAGAGGTAGACAGGCACAAATGGCAGGCAATCCTGAGAACTGAACTCACAGCTCTCAGTTCAGAATTTGAGATTTCTCCTGATTGAAAGCTATACATGGGCACCATCAATAACAGACAGCCCAACAGAAGAATTATATTTTACAAACTGGAGACATATGAAAGCTTGACATCAGCACAGACATTTGCTTGCTTAATTTGTTTTAAGTCAGTATATGAGGTAAACTTCTACTGCTCTAAACAATATTGTAGATTTGCCCTACTAAAAAAGCAATTTTATTTTAATAAATGCACACTTGTGTAATGGCTTTGAGACACCCAAAACTACTTTAATTCCAACAAAGTTGCTTTTAAGTGAGATTACTGCTATAATGAATGTTGCAACCAATTTTCAGAGCATGATTTCACAACAGCAATGAGATAAAAAGCCACAATTGACCTGCTTTGTTGGTGCTGGTTTAGTGATGAATATTGGCCAAGATGTTAGGTGTGGTCTCCTGACCTTTTTCAAAGAATGGCGATAATTGTGTCCACCAGAAAGGTATCTTATCATCCAAAAGATAGCATGTCTCTTTCGGTGCTGCAGCTGACCACACAAGAACGGCGGAGTTTATATGGTGCACTAAATCTAATTATCTTAAGACATGCATTTGACACTCTGAAGAGTCGAAAGCAGGAGTTGGAAGCTCCTCTCATACATAAGGGGATGAGAATATCTAAACTCAGAGTTGAGCACAATCTGAAAGGGTGAAGGTAGCAGACCAGGAACAACTTTCAAAAGGGAATCAATTATATGCTTAAGAAAAACATATAGGGCCATGGGAAAATAGGGGAGTGGGTCAATTGCATAGCTTCTTCAAAGAGTCACACAGAAAAGTTGAGCCAAAAGGCCTTCTCCTGCTAACACTGGGATAGGTGTATTTTATGGTAGCAGAGGCCAGCTGATGTAAACAGAGATGAGAAGAAATTACTTCTCTCAAAACGTTGTGAATCTGTGGAATTTATACTCCAGATTGCAGTGGAATGCAGGACATTGAATAAATTTGGGGAGGAGATAGATGTTTAATTGGTAATAGAGTCATAGAATTATACAACACAGTAACAGACCCTTCAGACCATCTCATTTGCACCGACCAGATATCCTAAACCGATCTAATCCCATTTGGCAGCACTTGGTCCATATCCCTCTTAAAACTTTCCAATTCATGTAACCATCCAGGTGCGTTTTATATGTTGTAACTGTACCCACTCCCACCACTTCCTCCAGCAGCTCATTCCATACACGCACCACCCTCTGCGTGAAAAAGTTGTCTCTCAGGTCCTTTTTAAATCTTTCCCCTCTCACCTTAAACCTATGCCCTCTAGTTTTGGATTCCCCTACCCTGGAAAAAAGCCCTTCACCCCATCCATGCCCCTCATGATTTTATGAGCCTCTATAAGGTCATCCCTCAGAAACCGAAGTTCCAGGGGAAAAAGAAGCACCAGACTATTCAGCCCCTCCCTGTAACTCAAACCCTCCAATCCTGGTAACATCCTTGAAAATCTTTTCTGAACTCTTTCAAGTTTAACAACATCTTTCCTGTAGCAGGGAAACCAGAACTGAACACAGTATTCTAAAAGTGGCCTAACCAATATCCTGTACAGCCGCGACTTTACCCCCCAACCCCTGAACTCAATGCACTGACCAACGAAGGCATGCATGCCAAACATCAACTTTACCATCCTGTCCACCTGCGATTCCATTTTCAAAGTGCTATGCACCTGCTCCCCTAGCAACACTCCCAAGGGCTCCACCATTAACTGGATAAAACATGCCCTGGGGTTTGCCTTACCAAAATGCAACACCTCACATTTATCTAAATTAAACTTCATCTGCGACTCCTTGGTCCACTGGTCCATCTGATCAAATGGGTTGGAGGGTTATGGAGATCAGGCAGTAGAGAGAAGTTGGGCCAAGATGCAAATAGCCATGAATGTATCAAATGGCAGAGCAGGCTCGTGGAGCTGAACTGTCTATCCTTGTTCCTAGTTCTTATGTTATTATAGTAAAAAAAAAACTTTTGGAAATCTGATCAGACTCAAAGGAGAAGAAATTAATGCTGTGGTCTAACAAAGGGTTACAATGTAAAGCTTTTTCTTTCAAATACTGATATTGATCTGACCTATTGTGCATTTTCCCTCTTTTTACTTCAGCTTACTACCATTCAATTTCTCTCATTCTTTTTGTGATGAAAACAACAAAAGTCCACAGCTAATTTTTCTGATCAAAACCAGAGGTTTCGCTGGATAGCTTGGGAAAAGTACAGGCATATCATGTGCTTCATCGAATGATATGTGCATATTGTAATAACAGAAGCCGTATAACGGACGCAGAAACAGATTTTGTTTCCCTTAAATGGACAGATAATCACATACATGCAGCTTCGATTCCAAGGTTGAATTTATTTTTCAGACAGTAAAGTGGGCCCGTGCTGTGTGCACGACAACCATCTAACCAGCCTGCAGATTTCAGCACCTACATGTAGGCTGGATAGATGCCTGCTCACGCACACAACAGCTTCAGAACTCACTAAAAAAACACTTTTTTCCAGTTTTGTAGCAACATACTGGATTGACAGCCTTACTCAGTGCCAGCATTCTGACTATTTCAATGCTCTCCTGGCCAATCCTCCACCTGTCAATCTCCTTAAACCAGGACTCATCCAAATCTCTGCTGCGATACCATTTGGTTGCCTCACCCCTAGATCAGAAATTCCCTTGCTAAACCTCTGCTCATCACCTTGCTCCTTAAAGTTGTTTATAATACCTACTCAAATACCCCAAAATATTTTGCCTCACACGCTCCCAGAATGAGCCTCAAATATTTTACTACTTTGAAAGGCGTCCATAAATGCAAGTTGTTGGTATTGACTTTGGAATCAGAGGTTTACAACTGCAGACCACTCTTTTGGAAATAATCTCTTAATATAATTTAGTATTGTGAATACTGATGAGTATTGTCGGTTTCCATACTTAAATGACTTATTGCGCTTCGACCTGTTTGCAAGTTTCTGGGATTCAGGTGATATTGAAAGAATCCATGGCCCTGTTTGAAGAAGTGCAGGAAGCTCTGCTGCTATTTTCCCCGGAAATGCTACCACAAAAGGGATCAATTACTCATTCATTTCACTGATGTTTTTAGAATCTTCCTACACAAAATAACTATCAAGCTTTATAGCAACCTGGATTGCTCAAAGTATTTATTGTTTATGAAGCACTTTATAGGATGTTTCAGATGGATGTTATTAAGCATTATATAAAAACAATCCTTTCTGTATGACATGGCAACATAAAGCAAACATAAAGCTCACAAAACACTTACATGTTTAAATGCTCCATTTGGTCATTATAGTCAATCCTGTTCTTACCACTTCAATTTCTAGCAACTTTCTACGACAGAAATCCAGGCTGATTTCTCTTATTCAAATTGAATCATTAGAATCAACACAGACACTAGTGATTTCCACTGTGCTCCTAATGAACTCAAGTTTCAAACCGCAATTAATTGTTGTTCTTGTAATATAGCTTGCTGGCATCTGAAATCAAGGGCTAATGGGAAAACTGCAAAGGAAAACTGAAGAAGAAAGAGGAAGAACCAATAACATTTTCCAAAACAGCGTCACAGTGAAGGAGTCCTAACTGGCCATTTTGCAGTACCAGAAATATAAACACAGCATTTCAGCCTTGTCATACGTGTTCAGCTACATTAAATGTCAGTTAGGTCAACAGACAAACTCAACACACTTTCAACAGGTCAAGTGTTTGAAGACCTAGCCTCTGGCAGCAGATTAACATTGAATGTAATATCCCACAAGTTGAGACATTTCCAGAACCAGAACTAAACACAAAAACTAGCTCAATACATTAGTCACTCTACTTGCTTTATTACGATGTAACAGTGGTATGATATCTGGCATTTTCAATGTAAGTAGTAATGGGTCATATGAATACCCATGTGGTTCCAATGCATCTCAGAGATTTACTGCAAACCAGAGTGTATGTGTAAACATTTTATTGTGGTTGGGATGACTGAATTGACATTACTTAGCATGACACCATCAGATTAGATATATTTACAGTGGACACCATTTAGCACAAACCAGACAAGTGGGGCACTCTTGGAGTGATCACAAATGCAGGCAATTTTCTGGTGCTCAATGTGCTGAGAGGTATCAGTAACACACAATGAAATTGGGGTTCATCTTTACTACAATACATTGATATAAAGCACTTCTGAGTCCTAACAGCACCCAGATGTTGAGGGATTTTTATTTCCCATGCACGTGGCTTAAGGTCAACTTGAGAAAACTATCACTACTGAACCAATGTATCACATCCAACTTCATCATCAGCAATTATTATGGCATCTACTGTGAGACTAATAATTCTGTGTCAAATTTTGGGTTGCATTTTCTGTTGGTCTAAGCTCACCCAGCCTTACAGCAGATTCATATTTGCTAAAATAATTGTCAATAACACCATAACTGGCCAACCAAGATAATCAAATCATCAAGCTGGGTTAATTTGAAATTTAGGTACTGAGATAAACAGCAATAGCAAAAGTCACACCACTATCTTATCTGTTATCAATTCTTAATTTCTCCACTCATCCACCTTGTGTAACCTTTATTTCGCTTCTGTTACTTTAAATATTATTTCACATGACGTGGGAACTACTGGCTAAGCCATCATTTGTTGCCCACACCAATGTTTTGAACCGCTGGAGTCCATGTGGTAGAGGTAAACCCTCAATGCCATTAGGGAGGTAGTTCCTGGATTCTGATCCACGACACTGAAGGAACAGCGATGTATTTCCAAGTCAGTGAGTGGCTTGAAGGAGAACTTGCAGGTGGTGATATTCTCATCCATTTGCTGCCTTTTGTAGATAGCGGAATGTACATATTTACTAAAATAACAAGTCTTTTGAGACACTAAAAGCAACACTGGCCAACTGAATGGCAAGCTGGGAAAACTGACTAGCTGAACAGCATAAAGGTCTGCAGCTCACCCTACCCCACATCCAATTCTGAAGAAGGGTAATACCCGAAACGTTGACTGCTCCTTTCCTCCGGATGCTGCCTGGCCTGCTGTGTTCTTCTAGCCTCCTGTTTGTCATAATAGGAATTGGGCCAGACAGACATACGAGCCATTTACCTCGATTGACTATAGTGAATAGATGTTGACGGAAAGGGGCACTTGCAGTGCAGTTTCTGTCCCAGGGAGGGTGTTACAAAAGACAGTATTGATTATTGTAGTTTCCTAATTGATTGAGCTGGTCCTAGGAATTGGGCTGTCTCAAAACAGTTCCACTGAAATTCCAAATATCGTTCCATCCGAAACCTTGCATCATTGTCCCTTCAACACCTAGGATTTCGTAATCAACCTGAACTTCAAGGCCTAGGTTCAAATCCAACCCCCACTGCTCCAGAGGTGTGTAACAATATCTGAACAGGTTGATTCAAAAAGCCTATTTTTTTAAATCTGTGCATTAGTTAACATAAAGATTCATTAAAATTAACACAAGAAAAATACAGGAAAATATCGCGAATATACCATACGGTTGTGAAATAGTAATCACTAAGTTCCATATATTATGGTTTCATGACACCTTGAAAACAAAATGGCTAGGCAAACTTCAGATACTCATTCTTTCAGTGATTCATGGTAACAAGATTACTCCAACTAAGAGACAAGTTTTCACAGTTATTGTAAGAATGAATGAAGACAGAAGGCCTCTATGGCGAAATCTGGTTTTCCAAACTAACCACCTGAAAACGGAACAATGTCATAAGGCATCTGAAGCTGCCCTGCTGATCCGATACTTTCATAAACTGATTTTACTCAATTTAATTTTCAATGCCCCTACCTACACTTCATTCTGAGTATTTCTCTTTCTGAACACCTTCCCACTGTGCCTTAAAATTTGCTTCAATTTTTAAGTTAATCTTCACTGTTGTGCAAGTCTATAGTCTAAACAATTTACATATATGGTTGTTTAAACCCTTCGGTTAGAAAAATGAGAACAGTTCAGAGGACATAATCCTTTCATTATGGTAGGAAAATGTAAGTTAATTTAGGAGATCACCCAGCTTTGTCCTTCAAAGTTCATTTTAGTGGGACAATTTCTCAGGATTGACCGTATTTCCCTCAACAAAGTGAAGCAGGCTTTTCTGCCAAAGGGCAGTTGCTTTGATCATGATTTTTAGTTTATGATGGTTATAAGGTTGAGCCCACTAAGTAGTAAAATGTCTGTGGGAAAACGTATGGCTTGTACTTGTTCTACGATAGCTGACAAAGCATTTGCCTTGCAGTTGAATGTCCACACCAGGGAATTTTAAGAAACACTTCTCACATCTGACCCCAATTTCAGCTGTGTCAAACTTTATTACTCTTTCAGAAAGAAAGAAGCCAATGATGTATACAAAATATTTTCCAAATCAGAAAAAAAATACAGAAGTGTATTCAATTTAGACAGCATTTGTACAAATTTAGTCTGAGCATTTTATGCTGCTAAATAAACCTGAAAGTTTTATATGTAATGGAACAATTTGTTCTTCCAGTGATAGCATAATTAATTTTGAGCCTCAGATAGCATCGACAATAAAGCAGATTTATAAGTGATTCAGATTTGATCCACCAGACCTGAACGTTAGTGGCAGGACACGCTAAAAGGTACTGAAATACATTCAAAAATTAAAATGGAACTCATGCCATAGGTAGAACACAAACAAACCAAAAACAGCACTATACAGTTCCAGGATTTCAAGGCTGTCACAAATGTGGAATTGCCTATTCCTTCAGAATGACCAAACAGGTCTTCTTCACGTACAACATGACTTCAAATTTTTGGCTCCACTATACTTAGCCAGAGGCTAATCCACACACTATGTGGAAGGATTGAGTACAAACATTTTTTAAAAAATTTGTCCTAATAGATAATGCCATGAAGAGAGATTATGGCACATCTGTAAGCAGAATGAAACAACAGAATTATTAGAAGTTGGTTCTTAATACTTTTGTGATGCTGCCATTTGGTTCTCTGCCTCTCTCACACACCTATAGTCCTCAGGACTTAACATCTCATCAAACCACTTCCCATATCTACATTTCCTTTCTTAGAGTGCAGCTATAACACATTTCAATAATGCATGGCTACATTACACAAAAAAAGCATATGATTATTTAAAAGAAGTGGCCTGTACAATTAAGATGATAAGCATATAAACTGATACTCTTCTCTATTTGCCATTTTGCTTTTCTGTTATTATCAAATGAGCTGCAGTTCAGCTTTTGCATTCTTGCCTGTGAATAACGAGATTCCAGATTCATGTCCCACGCTAGGGCCTACTAACAAAAGTAAAGACTCATCCCCAGTGCAGTATTCAGGGATCACTGCACTGATGGACATGCAGTATTTCAGATGAGATGTTAAATGAAAACCCCATCTGACTGTTTGGGTGGTTGCAAAAGAATCCTGAGCATTACCTTGAAGAATAGGGCACTGGTGTCCAGGCCAATATTCATATCTGAATCAACATCACAAAAAACAAAACAATTGGTCATCATTACATGGTTGTTTTTGAGAGTTTGCTATATGCATATTGGCTGCCATGTTTCCTACAATATAACAGTGATTACATTTCAAAAGTACTTAACTGACTAAGTGCTTTAAGACACCCAGCAGTTGTGAAAAGCATATTATTTCAAGTCTTTTTTCCTTGCACCATGGCCATTTGACAATCTCTTTGTACCATATGATTCTTTAGCTAAGAGACTGGGCATCAGGCCTAAGCCCATAGTTTCCACCTACTGCTGTACTACCATTCAGAACAATGGGGCTCTGAGTTCACTGTCTTATAACAGGTGAGTGAATATGATTAGAGGCTCTATTTGGCAGTAGCTCTCCGGAGGCGTGACTTCTGTCCCCAGAGTCATTGATTCTGGGGAGGCTTGCCGTTGAGCACTTAATTGCCTGTTTGGCATCTAACACAGTAGCCATTTCTCAAAGGAGTTGAAACAGAGCTCTCACTGGCTCTCCACCTGGCTATATAGTCTCCTGGATTAAATTCCACCCAAGTGCAACACTTTCAGTTTAGCAATGTAGTCAGGGTGACAGACTACAGGAAGGACGCTTAACAAAGAACATCAATCCTCTAAAAGACAAACTAAGGACAAAGTAGCCTTAATTTTAGTTAATTCTGGTGATTTTTGTACACTTCTAACAGAAGTTGTCTAATAGAAAATAAATGCACACAGAACCTAGAAAAATTTATTTTAAAATGTGATACAGCATTGACAACTTGCTTTTATATTGCACCTTGAACATATTAAATATTCCAAGCTGCCTCATAAAGTGTTATTAAACAAAATTTTGACACTGACTCAGATAAACAAGTAGTAGTATAGATGTCTGAAGGCACGATCAAAGTTGAATCAATCATAGAAACCCTACAGCATGAATCAGGCCATTCGGCCCATTGAGTCTACGCCAAACCTCCGAAGTGCATCGCATTCAGACACACCTCCCTACCCTATGCCCGTAACCCTTTTGGAATTTAGCATGTCCAATCTAACTAACCTGCACATCTTTAGACTGGGAGGAAACCAGAGCACCCGCAGGAAACCCATGCAGACACAGGGAAAACATGCAAACTCCACACAAAAGGTTGCCCAAGGGTGGAATCGAATGCGGCTCCCTGGTGCTGTGGGCAGCAGTGCTAACCACTGAGCCACCATGCGGCCACAAAGAGGTATGATTTAATGCATGTTTAAAGAACAAAGGGTGAAAAAAACTGATTACTGACTTTTGGAGCTTAGGGCCTGAACAGCCAATGGCACGATCACAATTGGTAGATAAAAGAAAATGCTTTTGAGACCAGACTTGGAGGCGTGCAGCAATCTTGGAGGGTAAAATAAAACAGCGCATGGCGGATGCTGGACATCTGAAACAAAAACTGAAATTGCTGGTGAAACACAGCAGGTCTGGCTGCATCAGTGGGGAGAAGGCAGTGTTAACATTTTGAGTCTGGTAATTCTTCATCAGAGCTGATGAAGAGTCGTCAGACTCGAAGTGTTAGCTCTGCTGTTTCCCCACAGGAGCTGCCAATCTTGGAGAATAGCTGGTTGACAGAAGCTTACAGAACTACAAATATACTTGCTCTCCAGAGGATTGAAATTCAAAGTTCCCTCTCAAATCAAGCCCTTATATTTACCACATAACTGTGGAAAGAGCAACACTAAAGTAAGAGTAATCGTGTCACGTGTTTTCTAACAGTCTTCACAAGGTAACATTAAGTCTTGAAGAAGGGCACCTACAATTTCCGCAAAGTACAATGAAAATGCATTCAAAAATTGGAAAGTCATATCCAGAAGTGAGAACTGATCAATTCTAAACATATTTTGTTCATTTAACAGTTGGGATATTCTTTATAATTACAACTTTTCTGGGCAAATGCTTGATTTGGCATTACAACTGCAGGCCTGACAGAGAAATATATCAATTTGTTACTCTATTTTTTCATTCAAAGAGTTGTGAGGATTTGCAATTCTCTTATCCCAGCAAGTGTGGAATCTCAAGCCTTGAGAAAACACAAGATAAAGATGGACAGAATTTTGGATACTAAGGGAATCAAGGGATATGGGGATAGTGTAGAAGGGATAATGGAGGTAGAAGACGTGCTATTACCTAAAAGAATGACACAGCAGGCTTGAAGGACTAAGCGGACATCTCCTGCCCTCATTTTTCTCACTCACATCAGGGGACTACTTCGACACCTTCCGCCAATTCACAAAATGATAAATACCTGCGGCTAGGATCCTAGGATAATGAGTAACTTTCTGCACTACAATGAGTCAATGACTGATGAGAGTTTGAAACTGGGGTCATGAGATCTTTCCTCAAACAAGAAATGTTGTGTTGGAGGATAGAAATAATTTGCCATGACATCCACTGATATCACAGAGAAGGAATTGAGACACAAACCTCAGATAATGAGAACTGGTCTGATTTCATTCTGGAACATAGCTTTTTATTCAAAAAGATTATTTAAAAACAACTGATTCCTCTAACAATCTATACCCAAGGAAGCATTAAAATATGCAACAATGGCTTTTGCTGTCTAGAAAAGTTTGTTAACGAAGGCACTGCTGATTTCATTTTAAAAAAACTACTGCTTTTCAGTACTTGCTTGCACACTGCACAGGCTTTCGGTTTGCGTACATTTTTCAGATTCCATTAACTCTAGTAAATTAGGGGGATCCACCCAACAGGGAAACATAACGTGGAAAAAGGCTGGAAAATTTCAGCCAATGTTTGTTCAGGAAGAATCTCAAGTGAAGAGGGAACACAGCCTGAAAGGAGAAAGAACAAGAGACTGCAGTACTCACAGAGGTGAATGCCAACAGTTCCTCTTCAGTCAGTTTATGAACAGGGTTATTCTTCTGAAAATTTGTGCTGTTGAAACAAAATGTTAACATATATGAAAGCAACAATTAATGATATGGAATTACATACAATTACATACAAAGAAATGTGAAGCAGCAGTTGATAAACTGAAGGTGACGCTAGAATACATTCGACATAGATATTATTGGAACATGGCATATTTTGCCACAAATGGCTAATGAGGTTATACAATAACATTTAAAAGTGAAGTTATCAAGGAAAACCATATAAGTACACAGCAAAAAGTCAGAGAGATGGAATTAAGATTAGATAACTCCAACTGAAGAGTTAAATTTGACAGTGGCTGAATTACCAAACGTATCGCAGGTTCTGCTGTTCAATTCCTTTATTCATTAACAGGATGTGGGCATCACTGGCTAGGCAGCTAATATTGTCCATCCCTAATTGCCAAGAGGGCAGTTCAGAGTCAACCACATTGCTGTGGGTCTGGAATCACATGTAGGCCAGACCAGGTGAGGATGGCAGTTTCCTTCTCTAAAGGGCATTAGTGAACCAGATGGGTTTTTCCAACAATTGACAATGGACTCATGGTCATCATTATATTCTTAATTCCAGATATTTTATTGAATTCAAATTCTACCATCTGCTGTGGCAGGATTCGAAGCTGTGTCCCCAGAATATTATCTGGGTGTCTGGATTAACAATCCAGTGATAATACCACTAGGCCATCACCTCGCGCAAATCATCAGAGGCATTTAATTACCAAGTGAATGGTTCCATATTTGAAACAAATGGATGTGCTGCGTCAATATGAGCATACGCACACACACGTGCATATATAAAATATATTAGCAGGTACGTGTGTGTATATTTTAGATATCTGCACATGCTGTCAAGTGTTTGTGTTTTCAGTCAACTGCACTTCAAATGTCACACTTCAAATTCAGAAGAATGGCAAGGTTGAAAAGCCCATGCTCTTCCAGTCCTAATCATTAACTTAGACATCCAAAGGAAAGCAGACTGAACAGTAATCAAAGGAAGGTTGTGTATTTGCCAAGTTATTAAAGAAATCACACAAGAAGGTAATAAAAGTGAATGCAATGCGTTGAGAAAATTGATTATTGCCTGGATATGATCTTCTTGAAACCATTTGTATGTTTTAACCAGTACAGAAGTATAGAAGAGAGTTTGGTAGATTCACAGGAAACAAAGTGCTGAATACATATATATGAAAATGCCACATTTCTTTTTGGAATGGTGAACCACTGACTTGATTTGCTTTGGTCTCAAGCTAAACTGAATTAGCTAATCAATAACACCCATAACTTGTTTGCAAAACACCTATGGGAACGGCCCAGTGGATAATGGTGCAAGGAGGATGCAAAATACCTGAAAAATAACTAAATTCCCTGCAAATGGGTGGCGCTTTTTCTTCTTCATTTAACCGGCTCTCCTAGACATTCAATAGCATTACCATCACAATGTCTATGAACATCCTGGGTGTTTGTAACAACCAGAAACAGTACTGGATCAGTCCTACAAATATTATCTATTGCCAATTCTGCAGTAAGGGTGTTAGAACACTCTCCACTTGCCTGGATGGGTGCATCACTAACTAAACTCAAGATGCACTACCAGGACAAAATAACCTTCAGCATTTACTCCCTTCACCACCAACACACAGTGGCAACCATGTATACCACCTACAAAATGTTCTGCAACAACTCACCAAGTAAGCTTTGAAAGCACCTTCCAAATCTGTGACATCAGCTATCTAAAAGGACAAGGACAACAAATGCAAGCTTGCTTCCAAGCTACACACAATCCTGACTTGAAACCATGCCCCTGTTCTTTCAGGTCAATGAATCAAGATCCTGGAACACTCTTCCTAACAGCAGTGTGGGTATCCCAACACACCAAGGGCTACAGTGGTTCAAGAAAGCAGTTCACCACCACCACAACCACTACTTTCTCACAGGCAAACAAATGCTGGTCTAGCCAGCAATAGCCATATCTCATGGACAAATATATAGAAAGTCTTTCAAATTTAGGACAGAAGCCCGTGCAATGTCAGGACCAACCTGTCCAAGATGATGTCGTGGGCTGCAGTTCAACTTCGACAGCAATGATGACTGCTCATTTCTCCATTTGGCTGCCACAAGTGTGCCCCCAATTGAAACCTGATCCAGTTCTACCCAGAAAACAGGTGAAATACATTGAGCTATCCATTTGGTGATGTGAAGCCTTCGATGTCAAGTCCTCAGTAGCATGCAGAATTAACATAACGAGAATATGTTTCATGTGTGACGTACTTTACTTATTGTTTTAAAAAGCTCAAGATTTTGCCTCAATTTCCTCAGCAGTGACATAAGAAGCAATGAAAATTAAGTGAGGTAAAACAATTTGGAACAATGTAACATGCCCTTAGGCTTTATAAAATAAATCAATGAGACAACATGCGTCACTATGTATTAATTAGCAAATTAAAGGCAATTTTTTTCACATGTATGTTTGGCACACGGATTCCCTGGACATGTTAAGCTAGGGTATAGTGGAAAGATCTAGAATGAAACGTTATGACAAACTGTGAGGTTGAAACTAAAATCAAAGAAAATTGCACAGGCAGCAAATGACAAAATGACAAAAAGCACTTTCACAATTACAAATCTGCTTTGGAACCCAGTGTTGTGAATGAAAGAGAATAAAGAGATAGTTTTTGTTCCTTCTACAGTCAAAGAATAATGTGTAAGGAAATGAAAAATTGCTTTTAATCCAAAACAAAATCTACAGCAATAAAGTGTGCCAGCTAAATGGCCTTCAGAAACTAGGAATCTGATCTATTGGAAGGGTGAAGAAAGGTGGAATTAAATGAACATTTTACAAAAAAGGGGCAATAGAGCTGCCCTGAAAGCTCAATAAATCAATGCACCATTGGAAGCTCTCAGACCTGACATCAGGTCCGCCTTTCATAGAATCACAGAATCCCTACAGTGTGGAAACAGGTCCTTCGGCCCAGCAAGTCCACACCGACTCTCATAGCATCCCACCCAGACCCATCCCCCTATAACCCACCTAATCTACACATCCCTGAACACTACGGGCAATTCAGCATGGCCAATCCACCTAGCCTGCACATCTTTGGACTGTGGGAGGAAACCCACGCAGACACGGCGAGAATGTGCAAAGTCCACACAGACAGTCGCCCGAGGGTGGAATTGAACCTGGGTCCCTGGCGCTGTGAGGCAGCAGTGCTAACCACTGTGCCACCGTGCTGCCTTTAATTAGTTAATCTTAACCAATGTGCTTTAGGTGGCATTTGAATTAACTTAGCAGGTTGAGATTTAACCAATCTATCATCACATTGTATATATTGATGGAACCAATGAGCAGGCTCAGGCTGGAGAGAGGATTGGGCTTAGATCTGATGCTCCTGCCTGCATTGACAGGTTTTACCGATGAACAACAGACCCTTGGGTGAGCTACTGAAGGCCTGCCAGCTTCTGTGTAACTGTAGTTCCTGATGAGGCTTTTGAGTTGGGGGGACTGTAGCAGATGTTGACATTTTCTGGGGACATTCTGAATTAATATTCAGGAGACAGTTGTTGCAGGAAAACATCAGGAAACCATTTTTTTCTAACAGAAATGACATGCCATGTCAACAAATACAGTAAATCTGGAGACTACGTGGACACAACCCCAAAACCCTGCTCTAAGAATCTGGAAACTTTAACTTGAAATCGATAGAGGTATATTAAATAACTGCCACTCAAGCCAACATGCAAAAATTGAAGATGTTCTTGGAGAAATTGCTCTTACTGATAGTCAACAAGTGGCGCAATTGCTGAAGGTTGAAAACATCCATCGGGATAAATACAACGGGCCTGTAATACAACCACTGCTACATTCCACATGTTGAGAACTACAAATCAAACCCTGTGCAAGCCAGGGGAAAGAGATATTCCAGAAATACTATGCATCTCGACAGGTTGAAATAGTGCTTAGTGTATTTATGGCATTTGGCACTAACAATGAAATATGAATCATAGATTAAAGTGAACTCTGTTTAACTGTCTCTGGGCATCAATAAATCCAAGTTAATTTTGAAATATAACTAACTGTCCCTTACATAAGAGCTACAGCATAGTCAAATATTTTGAAAATGAGATATGAAGATATCTGCAACCTGCACTCTAACGTGCCAACTTAAAAATGTAAAGTTACAGGAAATGCAAAAAAAAGTGAAGGAAGTAACAAAAACACAATACACGTGAATTGATCAGTCAATGGCAACTTAAAATATATACAATTATTCTGCAATACTGAGATAATTTCATATTTTACACATTATGATAGGTATCCCATACAATACCTAAGTATTATGGTACATAAACCTTTGCACATAATTGAGAATTAACCTCTGCAATTCTTTTTTCTGACTAGGTGCTTTCACTTGTCAAAAAAGAATTCTGACAGCGCAGTCACTAATGTGGCAGATATCAGAGCTGACCTTTTATTTATAAAATGCAAATTTGCTGTTTGCTATAAGTGTGATCTTATCCTGCACTTAATTAATATACAGTTATGCATGGAAGAATGGTACATGTTTATCCAATGCAGCAACTCATTAGACAAAGATGAATAGTGCACTTTAACAGTGCCAACACAAACCATTCTCCAAATGCTATAGAAAGGGGGACACCAAAATACATGGACATAAATGTACAGAATCTGTGGTGAAATTGCCGATATCAGGCAAAGCAAAGCAATAGCAAGGGAATAGGTGCAGAGTTAGCAAACTGCTCCTACTCATTACCTAGCAACTTAAGTTAGTGGGTGTGCAGGCAGGGTAAAATTCATTCTGGCTGTGACATCCCCGGACAACACCTTGATCTTCCCCCAGCCTATATCATGGACAAGTGACTTTCTAAACAATGATTCAGGATCAAGGTCACTGGGTAGCACCTTCTACTTTCACTGATCGCAA
>NC_063340.1:76205240-76220305 GCF_021869965.1 Rhincodon typus
TGCCATCTTCCTTGAGAGCAAGGATGTCATTTGAGCCTCATACCAGGAACTGAGCTTTCAATCGAGGCAAACAAACCAGTGCAATGCTAAAGGATTGGTGCATGTTGGCTCTTAATTAAAAAAAAACAAAGTTTTAATCTGAGATCTGCCTACTATTGCCCCGATTATTGTCAATGACCAAATTCGTATGGTGTATTCAGAATTGAAGAGAGTTTTTCTAGTATCTTGGCCAGTGTTCTGTTTCAACAAGCACCACCAAGGAAACCCACTGACAATCAGTTGCTTGTCTCACTACTGTTATGGAACATCAGGTCGATGGAGTGAGCGTCTGTCTGTTACTGATAGTGATTAGTGCCTGGTTAGTCTTAATCCAGTTCTAGCTAGATAGATTCTGCACCAAATTGCTGTTAATTTATTACTATCTTACTAAGTAATTGGCATAATGAGGAAAATTAGATGGACTTTACTCTGTGTCTGTATGTAGTGTGCTTGATCTATTATCTCTAAGTTATTCCTCCTCGTCCTTATCAATCTGTCTGCTACCCATACCACCTTCTTGCACTGCATCTCCTTGTCATCCAGCTGGGTGGAACCAACCTCACCAGATTCCATTTTCATTCATCTAAATGTAATCAAAGGATAATGATTTCTTGTCTTGCTCCCATTACCTCTGGTATCCCCCAAAGAACTAACCTTGACTTCTTTCTCATTTCTCAGTTGCTTTCATCCCCTCATCAACGTCCAAAAACACAGTGCCAGTTTTCACAGGTACATTGACTGCATCCAATTCTTCCTCACCACTATCCGTCTCTGTTCCTCCCCTGTCTAGCCAAAGGGCTGTTTCTATGCTGTAAATTCTATACAATGTAACATTGTGGTAAACTTTTTTAAAAAATACTGTTATGTATAGTCTAAAGTAAGCTACATTACACAAAATATTGTAACAAAGCACCATTACACAGTTTGGATATTTGGCAATGGATTTAAACAAGGAAACAGCATCTGTGGAAAGCAACATGCGAGAATGTTGTGATAATGGGACTCAAGTTTTCCCCTTTCCCCCGAGTGCGAGAGTTCAAACATATCTGCTGTGATGCAACAGTGAGTGAAAGCACTCTCACCATGGTTGGGGAATTGGAACGTAAATGGTGGGCAATTTGTGTTAATTTACTATCTCTGACAGCAGCATTGGTGAAAGTATAGTGTTATAATCCCAGCTAATTTTATTATGGACAGGTTGGATTGCAGACTGAAACTTGACTTGATATTTTGAGCTTCTAATTTAACAAGAAGGTCTTGAACTGATTCAAACATGCAATGCTGCACATTTTGTTTTCACACTAAAACAGAAACTTAAAATGAAAAGAAATGAAGACACAGAGAATAAGGCAGACTATTTACATACAGCACACGTTTAACGATTGCAAAACACACAGTAAAAGTACCATCCCATTAATCTCAACAGCATCCCATTACAATATACAAAATCTAGAGAGAATACTTCTTCTATTCCATATAAGGTTTGACTTAGCTATGTCTTCAGTGTCCATCATGAGAATCTGATAACCTCTTCCTTGACTGGTCATACAACTGAGCTTAAACTTTCTCAGTTTCAGATAACACCACGACAGTTTTAACCAAATACTACTGGTCTAGAACTTTTAAACTAAACTCCTTATACTAAGGTAGCCTATTTTTAGTAATTCTAAATTATCTTCTGCCTTTCTCAGTATCAATTGTTTTACTCATTTAACTTCAGTTAAGAACCGTGCATAAGTGCCCAAACTAAAATTTTAAAAAACTTTTGTTTTCAAACTCCTATGCCCCTCAAAAAAGCCAGAATATTCTATCTGGAAGCTTAATGTACTGCACTGTTCATTTTGTGTGCTTGTCATCTCTCCCAAAGTAAACAAAATCCCATTACTTTCTAGGAAGTCTTTCTTTCTCACCGTGCTTTAATTGCTGACCTTTGCTACAGAACTACTTACAGATTCATCATTAAACTCTTTCAGACCCACAGGAAACCCAGATGCCACTTGTTTAAATTCAAAAAATCCATCTCAAGCATAAAATGTTAAAATATGTATATCACATACCTTAATTCAAAATACACTCTTCCAGTTGACACGCAAAGGATAACTAAGCAATTGAAATGTACAGAATGTTCATTCTGGAGAGACAAAGGCAGATTTTACAAATGAAAGATATTTGAGGTGTTGCAGTCCTTAACTCCAGTTCTTTTTGAAAAATCTGTACCTTGCATGATGTGTTTTTGTGGTCGAGAAATATTTACAGTCAGCGAATAGTATGAATACTTGTAGATTGTCATCATTTTCAAGCTTACAGTTATTTCATGTCGGCCCTTCTTATGCTGAAGAATAAACTTCTCAGATTGTCTCATTATTAAAATAAGTTGCAGCAAATTTTACTTGTGGCAGTCTAAATGTATATTTTGCTATGGAAGATGCTGAAAGGAGAACAGTCAGACCTAATTTGGGAAACTTTAGAAACTGAAATGGCACAGACTCATTTTACAGTGGAATCTCATATATTTCTGACAAGGACTGTTTATATAGAATCAAACATTCCTACTGTAGAGTGATTTTAGGAGCGATTTTGATGAAAGTTGTTTAGTATATCGTGATCACGTCCGAATATTGCTGGTGAGCTGTTACGAGACGGTCCCACTGCCATACAGGATATAATGTCCCGTTCAAACTCATTTGTTGTCTGCTCACTCTTCCTGTACAATTTCATTGAGTCTGTGTGGATGAAAACTGGTGTGTTTGTTTTACTGTCAGGAAATATATAATGAAAACCTGGTGATCACAGCTTATTCCAGCTAAAGATTTAGGAGAATGTTTTATAAAAAATATAAATTCGTTTTAAGAATGCCATGGCAAAAAGGACAATCTTTGGATATACTATCTAATCATTCAGTTTCTTGATTAATGTATGATTTATTTAGTGTTTCAACATATACAACACTTTTCACCTGTATTTGTAACAAATACACATAACAAATACATGTAACAATAAATAATTAAATCAAGTCAAATGTAGTTCATTTTGTTTGCGGTTTCGATATATTTATAAATTGCTTATTATATTTAATTAAAGCTCTCTACAGGGAGGACATAGTGTGAAGTTGAGCGTCAATTAAAACCCTTCAGGAATTATGAGATGTGAAGTCTTTTTGTGAAGAGTGGAGTCTTGGTATAGGCAGTTAACTCATGAGACTTGAGGGGATTTTGGTAAGATTTTTGAGGGCTTGTCAACTTTTATTTTGCCTAAGAAATATTCTGGTGCTAGATCCTAAAAGATTTATAACCAGTCCTCCCTTAAGCCTTGGGCGTAAGTACAACTGTGAATTGTACTGCCATTGGTACTGACTTTCTCCTCTAATTTTGACCGATAACTTTCAACCTGTAACACTATTTGGTTCTGATGTGACTGGATTCCAAAATCAGGAAGTACAAATGGAAGATTCTACAAGGTGATACTGTTCCAATCAGAAGCAGTTTCTCACTGTGTACTGCAAATGTGGAGAGAAATGGTCACTGATTGTAGGGACAGCAAATTATGTGAGTGTATAGTTGTGTGCATTGTCAGTAGTGGTGATGGAACTGAGTCTGTTGGGTTGGGAGGTTGCATGGTTGGGGGTTGGGGATTGAGATTTAAGTGTGAGGCCACAATGGTTATTTCTTTAATACTCATTTATTTAAATTATCAGTTTATTGCTTTGGATTATTGCTCCGAAGTAGCTTAGTGACATGGGATTATGCAGGAAATGGGCGGTTTTGCCAGTATCAACGTTCGTCCTTTAATTAATGCCACTCATTATGTAACCTGTTACTGTTTGTGAAGAAAGCCGTGCACATGTTGGCTGCTTGCTTGCTCAAGAATTTCTTTGATTGATGTAGTCTTAATGAAGCATAATTATTCACATCTTGACGTGATATTTCATAAATTGGTGATGGTCTTCCTTTTAGCCCACTGCTTTTCTGTAAACTAAAATTCATAATTTCAGTACTTTACACATTTGCTTTTTTATTTTAGCAAAATGAATGAATGAACTGGAATGGATAATCATACATAATGACAATCCACTCTGGAAAGTGGGTAGCAGTGTTTCCACCTCTTCAGCTGTTCATTCTTGAATAATCGCAATTTCATCTCAAACAGGAAATTACTATTCCTTCCTTTTTTGTTCTAATCCATCTATTGCTACATTGGAATGTAGATCCCATGATGGGAATGGTAAAAGTGACTTGCATCACAATATAGAAACAGCTTTCCTTTTCCACCCCATCCCCCATTCCTTGCCCCACCAACCCACAAAACTAGGCAATTAGTTGTGTCCTTTGGGACATGGCCAAATAGCATAGGATCTCCTAATCCAAAATGGAGACGTGCTAAATGGTATATATTTTGCATTGTTATCACGTTATGTAAAGGAGATCGTGGGATTGTGTTAAGGTCATTTCTATGAAACTTTCAGCCTCTTCTCAGGAAAATATATTATTTTAAGTGAACCTGGAAACATCTGTAAAACTGTTACTTGAAGTAATCCTCACACTGTCACAATGTGTTACCAGGGGAATTTATTAGCAAATTGGATTATTTATTTTGTCAGCTAATGTTGTCTGAAGGCCAGGGGTCGCCCCTGACTTAGCTTATTAAAAAGAAGATTCTGAGTCATTTTGAGGATGTCAGATGTGTATTTGTAACGTGTGAATACTTAGACAAGGTAGACAGACTGGTGACCCTTAGGTTAAACCACCACTAATTGTCTCTCTGGAATGAGAGAGCAATCCTCTACTCCTCTGAGTTTACCTTTACCTCATCAATACAGCTGTTTATGTGGGAACCTAGGCAATGAGGTCTCAGGAGCCACCGTTTGTTGCCTATCCCTTATTGCCCTTGAGCAGAATAGCTTGCTAGGGTCATTTTAGAGTCCATTACTGTAGATCTGGAGTTATGTGTAAGCTTAGCACAACGGATTTCCTTCCTCACAAGGACATTAGTGAACCAGATGGATTTTTACAACTATCAAAGATTGTTGCCATGATAAGAATTACTGACACTAGTTTTCAATTCCATGTTTATTATTTGCATTTAGTTTCCTTCAATGCTGTAGTGGGATTTGAATCTGCATCCCCAGAGGTTTAGACACACAAATAAAAGGAAAGTACAGCAGATGCTGGAGATCTGAAATAAAACCAAAGTGCTGGAGAGACTCATCAGGTCTAGCACCATCTCTGGGGAGAAAGGTTAAGATTTTGATTCCGATATGAGTTCTTAAGAACAGTTCTGCTGAATTTCTCAAGCACTTTGTTTTTATTCCCCAGAGGATTAGCCAGTGCTCCTGGGTTACCAGTCCAGTTACAATTTATCAAAGACCATAGAAGTGTAGAAAATTGGAACGGACCTTTTGGAATAATGTGTTCAATACTGGTCACCCTGCTATTGGAAAGATGTTGTTAAATTTGAAAGGGCTTGGAAAAGATTTACAAGGATGTGGCTGGGGTTGGAGGCTTTGAGCTATAGGGAAAGGCTGAATAGTCTGGGACTATTTTCCCTGGAGTTTTGGAGGCTGAGGGGTGACCTTATAGAGGTTTGTAAAATCATGAGGGGCATGGATCATCAAGGTCTTTTCCCAGGGCAGGGGAGTCCAAAATTCGAGGGCGTAGGTTTAAGGTGAGAGGGGAAGATATAAAATGGACCTAAGGGGCAACTTTTTCACACAGAGGATGTTGTGTGTTGGAACAAGCTGCCAGAGGAAGTGATCGGGCATTTAAAAGGCATTTGGATGGGTACATGAATAGGAAGGAGAATAGGCAAATGGGAATAGATTTATTTAGGATATCTGGTTGCCATGGACAAGATGGACTGAAGGGTCTGTTTCCAAGCTGTACAACTCTATCACTCTGTAACTTTAAGTAGGCCATTCAGCCCTTGGAACCTCCTCTGTCATTCAGTATGATCATGGCTGCTCATCCAAGTTAGTTCCCTGTTCCCGCGTTTGCTCCATACTCTTTGATCCTTTTAACTTTAAGAACTATATCTGTCTCCTTCTTGAGGAGATCAAACAATCAAGATACTATTTTTAATTTACTGAACCTTATAGCACATCACCAAATAGGCTTATTGTTTTGTGATGAATAATTCATGCTACTTGTGTTCAGAATCCTTGCCCTATTCCCTTAGCTTTGAATTAGCTGAATGTACTCTCATGAATTCTATGTTTGACCTGTTGGTTTTATATGAGCCAATTTGATCCACAGGTTTGGTTTATCTATGGTTGAGAAAAGTGAAGGAAGTCCATGCTTCAGATGACTATGGATCATCCAGCCTCACATTGTAAATTGGAAAATGGCTCGAGATCAGAATAAGGAAGAGATGTGGGGAACTAGTTCTGTAAAAAGCCAAGAGATTTTGCCTCTCAATTTTGTCAAGAAGTCATGCATATTTATTTAATCTGTTATTTTGAGGAAATTATCAGAGCCTATATAAAGGAATTATAAGTCTTGATAAAGTAACACGTAGGAGACTATAATACCCATGGTCTATGGATTGGGAGATGACTGAGAAATGGAAACATAGAGTAAGAGTATTCAGGTGTTTTAAGATTGGCAAGACATTGCTACCAGTACTTCCATGAGAGCGGCATCTAGGGCATCTTATCCCCGTGTCAGTCAATGAATCATAAATAGGCAAATTGGAATAATTGGTAACATTTGCTAATGACTCCAGTTGAGGGGGCATGGCAAATGAAGAACAGAGGAGACTATGTGTGAACATAGGGAAGTTAAAGTTTGCATGTAACCTTAACAAGACTGAATGACATTTACACTATTGGAATAGAGAATAGAAATATGTACATGATAAAAGTGGTAATACGGTGAGATCCAGATTTTGAATTTTTACTTTCCTGCATGTAAAAGAACAGATGGAATTTATATTTGACATATAAAGGAACTGGAAATATCATAGGAAGGATATCATGGAAGTGGTGTGTGAGGACACATTAGGAGTGCCACCTGCCCCAAAGTCTAGGTGATCTATCTGTTGGGAACAATCAACATTTACGCTGAAGAAACCTCCTTTCTTATCCTGCCCACCCTGTGAACTGTGCTGGCCACAGCCATTAATTTATATTTCACAGCCGCTGCTCAGGATGCACAATTTGGGGAGGTGCTGCAAAAACAGGAGTTAATTGAACCTCACAAATGATGTCAAAAGTTAAGAAATTGTTCCAGCAATAGTACGAGTAGTTTATTTTTTCAGTCTTCACAATTCTCCTGCTGTGCACCAAGTTTTTGTAGCAACCTTTTTGGTGGAGAAACGTATTTTGTGTTTCACCACCTTTTTGAGGGTAATTGAAAAAATAAATTGTGCTACAGGTTGTTTATTGATACAAGTCAGGGTCATAGTCACAGGAAGCATTTAATTTTATTGGCCTCTGATGTCAGACGTCTGTGGATTTCTACTAGTGTTTTGTAGCATACCAGCTCATGGCTGTTAAAATAGTAGACAGCCGTGCTGGCAGCTCATTACTGTCTCAGCCATAGGCTCCATGCTTGTACTGAGACAGTGGGAGTTGACTCATAACAGCTGTAGTTGGCCGCTGCCTTTCCCATTTTAGCTGTGCTCTTTCTTCATAAGATTGGTAACAGTTTATTTGCTATCTTTAATTACTGAAAGTATGAAGTATTCTAGTGTTTAACTTTTACAAGTTGGAGTACCAAAGATTTCCTTTTTGCTGGAAGAAAATTAATTTTGTTTTGTCCATTATAAACTTATACAGCTCAGAAGGAGACCATTTGATCCATTGTGCTCATTACAGCTCTTTCCAAATGAGTTACAGTCCCCTGCCCATCTCCCATAACCATGCAAATATTTCCAGCTCTATTTTGAAAACTTCTGCCGAAACTGTTTCCAGCAGTCTTTCTGGTAGTCCATTCCAGATGATCATAACGCACTGTATAAAAATAAATTATCCTCATCATGCCTTCGAAATTTTAACTTACTTGCTCTTCCACATTAATAACTGAAGTTTCAATTAAGTATGCAAAGGCTGATAAGTTATTAGAGTCATATTTGTCTATGCTGTGATAAGAAAGTAAGTTCCAAGCAAACAGTGATCCTTCTTAATGGGATAGGTGGACATTGTATTCATAAGTTAAGTTGAGAGAAAGAAATCTAGTTTTCCTGCAGGTTTGGTCATATCTTTTCAGTATATCGACATATCATCTTGCCATTGCAGAACCTGGCTATCTCTGGAACAAGTATCTCAGCTCCTCATTGCAATCTGTTCTCGCTTTTGATCATCACCTTGCATGAAAAGGACTACCACTCAGGGCTCTTATGGTGCAGTGTAGTGTCCCTATGTCTGAGCCAGGAAGCCCGGGTTCAAGTCCCATCTGCCCCAGAGGGTGTGTAATAACATCTCTGATTAGGTTGATTAAAAATATCTGTTGTTCAGCAGGCTGACAAGGTCACCTGATGTTTCAGTTGAAAAGATGTTCAGAACTGCAAAACAAGCTGAGCTGCAAGATACTGACAATTTGAGGGTGGAGAAACAGTGGCCTAGTGATATTGTCACTGAGTTCATTATCTAGGGGCCCAGAGGGTTGCTCTGGGGACATGGGTTCAAATCCTGAGCAGCTGGTGATCAAATAATGAAGGCTGAGAGCTCTCTTCTGATGCAGTGGTAGTGTCTCTGCCTCAGGGAAGGCCTGCTTTCAAGTCCCCCACCAAAGGTGTATCATAACATTTCTGAACAGAGAGTATCTAAATGGACTACCATTTGCCCTTTTAAACTTGCTCCTCACAGCACTGATCCTATGTTTTCTTGTCTTTTTAAAGCTGAAGGAATTGTTGCATGTTTATTTTCTCCATTACGTGTATTAATCTAATTCCATTGCTCAGACTCTGCCTGTTTCTGCCTCCGTTTCCAATATCCATCTAACTTTGCCTTAATTAGTCTCTGTGGTTAAGCTCCAATAATCTTCTATGTAAAATAAAAACTCCTCACTCATCTCTCAAATTTATAGTAACACCTCCCGTTATAGATTGCCATGACAATGGAATAGTTTAGGTTAGATGGGCTTCAGATTGGTTTCACAGGTCGGCGCAACATCGAGGGCCGAAGGGCCTGTACTGCACTGTAATGTTCTATGTTCTATGTTGTGTATGAGAGAAAATAGCGTTTATGCCGTCTAAACTCTTTCTTATTATAAAGACTTTACTAAGTCTCCTCTGGTCCTCTCTACTTCGGTGAAAACAGTTCAACTATTTCATTTTTCCTTTTTGACTATAGTTTCCTCATGTTAACATTATCCTGGTAATTGTACTCTGGATATGGCTTTGATATACTTTTTACTCCATTTAACATTTTTTTCTGGCTGCATATTCTTTCAGGAAATTATATATTTTAACTCCAGGATCTTGCTTTTCATTGTGCTTTCATTCATTGTATAACCCATTTCTTGTTTATCTTCCCAAAATGTAGAGCCTTTGCTAACTTACAACCTCTACTTTGCTCATTCTTTTAAGCCATCTGCCTCTTTGTGAGGTCTTTTATAGTTCTCCGTGTTGTTTGCCAAATCTCCACCTTTGTGCTAAATTTAAGACTCTGCCTTATATACCACCTATTCACATTAAGAATGGAATTGGTCTCAGTTGACCCTTGATGTACATTTTTCACTAATGCAAGCAATACTTTTTTTTGCACTTCCTATCCATACCCAAACCTTTATCCATGTTGCTGTTTCACAGCAAACCCCTCAATTTTGTTAACAATCCTTTTTGTGACACACTGTACATTTCTATTAGGAAACCTACATTGACTACTGAATGAAAACCGAAAGAACTGCGGATGCTGTAAATCAGGAACAAAAACAGACGTTGCTGGAAAAGCTCAGCAGGTCTGCCAGCATCTGTGAAGAAAAAGTCAGAGTTAACATTTCGGGCCTAGTGACCCTTCCTCAGAACTGATGGTAGCTAGGCAACCGTCGGTTTATATGCAAAAAATAGGGAGGGGTGGTGAGGTAAGGAGTAACGGTAGGATAGAGCCCAAAGAGAGAGAAGAGCAGTTGAATAGACAGAGGAATTGATAGCGATTTGCCTAGGAGGGTGAATAGTTGTTAATGGGGACTGTTAGTGACTAACAATGGGTAGGGTGTAATAGCAGGTTATGTGATAACAAGGCCTGGTGTAGGGGTCCAGGACATGAGTGTATAGGCCCTAAAATTATTGAACTTGAGATTGAGTCCGGAGGGCTACATTGACTACTTTCCTATTGTTGGTTACTTTTTCAAAAATCTGCATTAAATTTGTCAAACATGACCATCAGAACCTGGTGACCTAGTAAACTTTCCAGTTATTTCAAAACCAATTACTCTATCAATTGTTCCACTTTCTTCTGTGATACAGCTGTGTTCCCAGTTCTGCTTTTGCTCGTTAAAAGAAATATGGTATCCTCATGCTCCACCATTAAAATCATTCCTTCAATCTTGAGTGGTCCCTTCCTTTACCTAACTATTCACATGCGCATAAAAGCCTTTGTTATTTGTCCTCATATTTCCGCAATCCTTCTAATCTCTTGCAAAATCCTATTCAATTTCTGTATTGGTTTTGATTATTCGCAGACCTATTTGTTATTTATTCAGAAACCTTCTATTTAATATCCCACACCTTAGGAGCATTGATATGCAGAGGGGTCTGAGTGTGCAGGTCCCCAGATCCCTGAAAGTGACAACACAGGTGGATAAGGTGGTCAAGAAGGCACACAGCATGTTTGCCTTCATTGGCTGGGGCATTGCATGTAAAAGTTGGCAAGTTATGTTACAGCTGTACAAAACTTGAGTTAGGCCGTAATTGGAATGTTGCATGCAGTTCTGGTAGCAGCACTACCAGATGGACATGGAGAGGGTGCAGAGAATGTTTACCAGAGTATTGCCTGGTCTGGAGGGTTTGGGTTATGAGGAGGGGTTGAATAAACAAAGATTATTTTCACTGGAAAGACGGAGGCTGAGGGGCAACCTGATAGAGGTCAACAAAATTATAAGCCGCAGAGATAGAGTGAATAGTCAGAGGCTTTTTCCCAGGGTGGAAACATCAGCTCCAAGAGGGCACAAGTTCAGCGTGAGAGGGGGAAAGTTTAGGGGAGAAGTGCAGGGAAAATTTTTCACACAGAGGGTCGTGGGTGCCTGGAACGCACTGCCAGTGGAGGTGGTGGCAGCAGGCACATTAGCAACGTTTAAGGTGCGTCTTGATAGACACGTGAATGGGAAGTGGACAGAGGGATGGAAACCATGCATAGGCAATAAGTAGCAGGTCTAAACAAACATGAGGAATCATCACAGGCTTCATGGGCTGAAGGGCCTGTTCCCATGCTGTATAGTTTTGTGTTTTCATTTTCACTGTAGTTGGAATGTCTTTTTTTGTGTGTTTGACCACAATCTTGCACTTTGCACTGCTGATCTATTGACCTGCATGCTAATTTTTCTAACTGGCTAACTTGGGCTGACTTCCTTCTGATTCCTAACTTTGATTTTTTTTTCTCCCTCCAGTCCAGCACACTTATCAG
Organism: Rhincodon typus; assembly: GCF_021869965.1. NCBI lineage: Eukaryota > Metazoa > Chordata > Chondrichthyes > Orectolobiformes > Rhincodontidae > Rhincodon > Rhincodon typus. The sequence continues at coordinate 76,216,837 of NC_063340.1, forward strand.
TACTTCTGTTGCATCAACTTAAATTACTTGAGTAACCAGAAGCTGTTCTAGATAGTGATTAATTTAAAGTGCCTTTGGTCAGTCTTAAGACACAAACAATCACGTTTTTCATCACTAGATATGTGCAGTAATCCTGCCATAATTTCTATTTTGTTGCTGTTTAAGTGTCTGATGATGAAGTTCATATGAAGCCTTTGGAAATCTTTTGTTATGGCTACACTTTAAAATTAAACACTAGCTGTTCTCCCCTGGTATTGCTCATGACAAGTCTGGGTCACGGTTATGATGGCTAACAGCAACGATGGAGCTATGTTAGATCTGTTCTGAGCCTTTTTTAAGGTCATTGCAATTCATCCATGCAGTGTTAATTAGGGCCATCCTGAGACTAATTATTAAGGACAGTTTCTGTAAATCAACTGCATGTAAGTCTTTGGCTTCTGTCCTTGGGGAAAAGGACATGTTATCAGTATTGAAGCAGGAAATGACTGTCTAGCTTTCCTTTTTTTAAAAGAAAAATTCACTTTTGACAATTAAAATCTGCACATTTCAAACTTTAATTACATATATTATTGCTAAGCTGAACTGAGTAAACTAAAGTATTCCACTTAGAAAAGTTTTCTAGTTCATTTAGTGAGATGACTTTTCCAAAAAGGTTGCTCTGAAATATACACCGCATTGTCATAACTTTGAAGAAAAAGTTTAAGTGATCTTCAGCATGGAATTTGATTTATGGGAGGGGTCATTTTCAATTGTTTTTCCGTATTTCCTGGTTGGTTCGTTTTTATCCTGATTGACTACGAAAATCTTTTATAGATTGAGGCAATGTCTGCTCTTGTAGCTTAATGCCATACGTTACTCTAGTTTTATTGCTTTGCGTTTCTAGAGAAACTTGCAGGCATTTACTGTGAAAATCTCCTTCTGCGTTGATTAGAAAGCAAGCTGACGATGGAGAAAAATAATAATAAGTCTTAAACCACTGTATGGTATATGACCATGAGCCACACTAACTCTCAAATAGTGGGTATAAAGTCTGTCTGGCTTGGAAAGGAGAGCAGAGTCGAGGTTTAGACATGACGCGTGTCTAAGCAGACCCATACAGTCTGCCTGATTGTAGACAAGTTGGGCTGCATCTCATGTTTTTTTGGCTAAGTTCAAGTTGTGATGAGATTACCAAACTCGCAGTATTAACTACCTATCCTGCCCCATTCCAGCCCCATCTTTACCACCTGTCATTCCCAGAACAAATTGCCACTCTGGATATCTGCTTTGAAACTGGTTTCCTTGTGCCTGGGTCATCTTTGACATGTTGCTGCGGATTGGCAATCCAGTATTGCCTTTCACAGCAATTTAATGGCACAGCAGCCACAAAGCCCAGATGCCCGTGGCACAAAGCTAACCTCACTGCCTCACCCTAGTCGCTGTTTAACCACCACACCACACACTTTCCCTGTCTGTGACTATACCTGCTAAGTCAGTACTACTCTGTCCCCAGTGCTCACTGTAGACCAACAGTTTGTCATGCTCCAGTAGGGGAACATTGCATACAGGCAAGCAGTCAGTCAGGGGGTTACACAGTAGTAGTCATGGTAACAATCGGTAGCCTTATTCCCTCAATAATCAACCTTGAAAGGCACCTGAGACCTTCAAACACAACAGCTACATGAGAATGCTCCACGATGTAGGAATCGTGGCAGCTTGTAGGGTAGCAACCACACCCTCCAGTAAGTGGTAATGATAATCACAGATCACCTGAACATTAATTAAATGGAATCCCCTACTGTTGATGAATTTTGCAGCATTGTGATACGGCCACTGTGAACCTATGAGAACCTAGCTCCTGGGCTGCAGCACTTTTCAGGGCATGGGGTCACGGAATGAATTGGTGTGACCTTTCAGAGATGGCAGCTGTCACTAAGACTGAGAGATCCCACATGGGTCACCTCTCACTCCCTGGAAGGAGCCAGTCGCAGAAAAGTTTAGATTGGCAGTCACCTTCACAGCCACTGGGAGAAGATGGCCTCACATTTCCGCTTAGGACCTGCTCCAGCACCCAGCAGAGTTCTCTTACAGTGTCCTGGGACGTGTGTGGAGCATGCATTGATACTGTGCCTTGCTTGTCCCACAGGAAATGAAATTGGAGCCAAAACTCTGCACTATCTCTGCATCCTGAGGGGTATTGCAGCAGGAACCTCTCATTGAGCTGAGTGCTCTCATGTTCCACAGTGGCCTGGACCTGTTGCTGGCCCTGGTCGTCCTGCATTCACTTTCACCTTGTTAGGTCAGCAGTCACAACAACCAACGTTCAACCAGCAGCAGAGCACCAGATTCTCATTGGAAATGATCCATGTTGGGAACAGGAGAGAAAGAGTCATAATTGGCCTACCCCATAGCTGATGACTGAGCACACCTCTACATACAGTGCAACTTGCTGTACCCTGAGAACAAGAGGCACACCCCAATTTGCCTTGAGTCTCCCTGTGTTACTGCCTTTGTAACGGCCTTTGTAATTTTCCCCATCCTTGACTCCCCTACCCCTTTGGCAGTGCCCCTATAGGTCCTCCTTACACCCTCCTCAGCAGTTATTAGATGTTAAACAAACCACCAAGACTTCATTCACCACAGACCTCTGATCAGTTTGGGTGAGCAGCCTCTAGACGTGACTGACCAGGCTCCAACTCCTGTGTTTCCAGCTCCATGGCTGACAGTACACGATTGCTTGACAGCTTGTGATGGCCTTATAGGACTGACCATTGCATACTCCCCAAACTATGCTGGGACAGATCCCTTGACCATCAACACTTCATGTGGACGACTGATTGTGGCTGGACTGTGACTGACAGTACTGCAACTCCCTGACCTGGTGGATGAGGGAGAGAGAAAAGTTAGCCCTATTGTACAGAGACATTTTGTACAGAGGGAAGGTTTTTGTTTTCTAACCTACTGCGTATGGTCATTGTTTTTAACTCCTGTAATGAAAGTCCATATATATTACCATTGTTATTTCAGAACCTGGGTTCAAAGTGGAGGAAACTGGATTTAGTTTTGAGTTCTGTGAAGGTGTGGTAGTTTTTCTAAAGGTCAGAAAGCCATTTTGAATAGTGAGTTCAAAGTAGCATTTACAAGAAGTGATATGATTTTAGCTAAATGACCAACAAGCTCCCTGGGGAGAAAGTTGCCAAGGTATTTCATGAATCCCGGAGAGAGCGAATGGGACAGAAGCCGGTCCATGTTGGGGAAGAGACATAACAGCAGAGGTACGGTTATTATCAGTCTCCAAATGTTTAGGGCTGGGGAAAATTCCTGAGGTATTTAGAAGCCAGTGATAAGAAAGATCCAGAAGCAGAAAGCTGTAGGGGCAGCGGAGTGAAAAACACCCTGTACCCGACAAAGCTGTTTAAGGTTGCAGTGAACTGAGTTAACAGTTTGAGATAACAAGGTGTAGAGCTGGATGAACAGAGCAGGCCAAGCA
>NC_063340.1:76220705-76269193 GCF_021869965.1 Rhincodon typus
CAGGTTCTCCAGCATCTGCAGTTCCCACTATATCTGATTTGGAGTTTGCTGTACGGTGTAAATTAATGCTTTACTTTTCCTGCTTAGGCTCTTGCAGATCACTTTGAAGACAAGACCACACCTGTAGTGGAACGTTTAAAGATCTTCTACTGTTGTCAAGTGCCTCCACACTATGCTGTCCAGGTATGTGTGTGAATCTTTAACGTCCTTTTCATCTCTAAAGAGCATAATGGGACTAGTTTAGCGTCTTATGCAAGTAGTGCTGTCTCGGTATGGCGCAAGATGACAATCTAATTTTTGTGTTAGAACCTTGTGGATTCTGAGACTTTGACACATTCTGACTCAGACTTGAGAACATGACCACTAAGCCAAGTGGAAACCTGAAATGTGTTTTTTCCAGGTTTCTGTTTGATTTTTCAGTTTTACATGCAGTGTAAGTTTTTGTCACCCGGTCTCAGAGTGCACTGAATTTGGCAACAAAATTAGCATCCAAATTCACTTAGACTTTGAGAAATTTCTTCTTCGGCAGTCATCGTTTAAAGCTCCCTTAGAGCAAATGTTCTTTGTCACATGAAGAATAAATCAGATGAATATATTGTTGGAGTTCTAAAAACTTTTATCCTTTTCTATTAGCGTCAGCTTGCGACTCTTCTGTTTGACCTGGGTTGTACTAGCTCAGCTCAACAGATCTTCGAGCAGTTAGAGATGTGGGAAGATGTTGTTATTTGCTACGAAAGAATTGGGCAACATGGAAAGGTGAGTGAGCACTCTTCTTGGACCTAACAGTTGGGCTGTGTTTCGCACAGGTTATCTTTGGATTTTTGTTTTCATGGAAATAACGACAAAAAGATAAGAACAAGTTCTTCTTTCAACCTGCTTGTTCTCAGTAATTTGAGAGTTCTAGCATTGAATTGAATACAAAATCTGCCTCTGTACAATATTAACTAAATTTTATCAGTTTGTTCTAAAAGTCTTTGAAATCTTGGGAAGAAAAGATTTATGAAAAAGGGGATGTTCTTCTGAAAGGCTTAAAAGGTGCAGTTTAAAACTGTGGCTCTTTGTTTTTAACAGTTACAGCTGCTTAGTCAGGCAGAAATTGCGGTGAAAAAACATTGTCTTCTAGCAAAGATTCTCAATTTTTATTTCTCAAAAGGAGGGTTTACAAATGACTGGTGTAATTTTGTAAAACCTATATTTGACACCCAGACATTTTCTGTTTCACATTAATTCCTTAGGTCCAAAAGCATTCTACACTCTAGAGGTTTCCTTTATTTTAATATACTCAGCTCTATAGACTTTGCAGTGTTCAAAGCCTTCAGGTGTTTCTTAACATTTTTAAACTTTGTTCTTCTTTAAGGGATGTGTGTGTCACTGACAGGGTCTGCATTTGCTATCTAACCGTCTCCTGCTGCTTCATCAGTGATCTTCCCTTCATTATAAAGTCAGAACTAGGGGTGTTCATTGATGAATGCACATGTTCAGCTCCATTCATGACTCCTCAGACACTGAAGCAGTCCATATACAAATAAAGCCTGCACAATATCCAGGTTTGGGCTGATACATGACAAGTAGCATTTGCACCACACAGAAGCCAGGCAATGACCAATTCCAACAAGAGAGAACTTAACCATCGTCTCTGGACATTCAGTTGCATTATTATCACTAAATCTCCCACTCACCATCCAATGATTACCGTTGAGCAAAAATTGAACTGGACCAACCATATAAATATTGCGGCGACAAGAGCATGTCAGAGGTTAGGAATTCTATGCCGAGTCAGTCATTTCCTGACTCCCCACTCCCACAAGTGTGAGGGAATACTTTCCATTGTTTGGATGGGTGCAGCTCCAGCAACACTCAAGCTCAGCACCATCCAGGACAATACAACACACTTGATTGGCACCATATCGACCACCTTCAGCACTCCATGTCTACACCACCAAAGGACTGTGTGAGCAGTGTGTATCATTTACAATGTGCACTACAACAGCTTACTACTGTGTCACCATGGCATCTTCTAAACTCATGACCCTAGTAGCTGATCACTGCCCCATCAGTGTTGCTGAGTCAAAGTCCTGGGTCTCAGGACGGCTCACCACCACCTTCTCAAGTGCAGTTAGAGATGGGCAATAAATAGTGTCCTATCAGCGATGCCACATCATATGAATCAATAATAAACAAAAAAATGCTCTTGCACTAAGTGACTTGCTCAGCCATTTCAGCTGACAGTTAAGAGTAAACTATATTTCTGTGAATCTGGAATCATAGACCATATTTGGAAAACAGATTTGGAAGGCTCATCTGCCCAAAGCATTAACTTAAGCCTCTGGAATACTAGTCCAGTGACATTCCCACTATGCCACCTCATCTTCTTTGTCACTAGAGTGAACCAAATTGGATGATTTGTTGATCATTTTGGAAGGGAGAACAAAAGAGCAGAGTTTTGTTTAAATGGAAAAGAACTGCAGAAAGCTGCAACACAGAGGGACTTGGAGGTACTTGTGCATGAAACACAGAAAGCTAACACAGGTGCAGCAAGTAATCAGGAAGGCTAATGGAATGTTGGCCCCTTATTTCAAGGGGGTTGGAGTATAAGAGTGAGGAAGTGTTACTGCAAGGTGCTGGTGAGCCCACATCTGCAGTACTATGGGAATCTTTGTTGCCTTATTTAAGGAAAGATATTATTTAATTGGAGGCAGTTCAGAGAAGGTTCACTAGGATGGTCCCTGGTATATAGGGATTGTCTTTTGAGCAAAGGCTAAACAGATTGGTACTCTACTCACTGGAGTTTAGAAGAATGAGAAGTGATCTCATTGAAACATATAAGATATTTAAGGGGCCTGACAGGGTAGATGTTGAGAGGATGTTTCTCCTCAGGAGAGTTTAGAACCAGAGAGCATAGAATCAGAAGTAAGGGGCACCAATCTAAGATTGAGATAAGGAAGAGTTTCTTGTCTCGGAGGATTGAGTGTCTTTGGAACTCCTTGCTGCATAGAGCTGTGGGGGCAGGGTCCTTGTTATATTTAAAGCTGAGATAAATAGATTCTTGATCAGTAGGGGAATCAAACGTTATGGGAAAAATGCAGGAAGATGGACATGAGGAATGTCAGATCAGCCATGATCCTTTTGAATGGCGAAGCAGGCTCAAGGGGCTGAACGGCTCACTCCTGTTCCTATTTCCTACAGTCTTATTTCTGTGATGCTGTGGATTGAGGAGGAAGTCTGAGATGGATCATCCAGTTCAGCACTTTTGTCTGAAGATGACAGCAAATATCTTTTGCATTGATGTTCTGGGTTCTGCATCGTCGAAGCTGGAGGTATTAGTGGAGCTTCCTCCTCCATTTAGTTGGCCATCATCAGTTACAATTTGATGTGGTGGGATCACATAGTTCTGACTATCAGCTTGCATGTAGCTTCTCCAGGTTGGCAGGAAATTTTCACTATGCTTCTGCTCAGTATTGCTTCTCCGCACGGTGCAATTCAGCGTTAAGAAAATAGTTTGAAAGTCCAAATATAATGCATTGTTTAAAAACACTGCTACTTGCTGGCTTATCTGATTATCGAGTTGGTGTTCACTATCTGAACCTCTTACTCTCACATTGGCCTGAGTTTGGTATCTCTAGAAAGGCGCACTACCATTTGTTTTAAAATTAACTCTGAGTGGCTCACAAAGCAGAAAACAGAAATGCTCCAGGTTACAGATCCCCAGTCCAGGTTGAACTAATTGAACCAGGATGTGGAGGCAGATTTGTGGTTACAACTCAGCTAAGCACCTCTGGATTAATGAAACAAAATCAGCTAGCTCCCATTCCAGTTGTATTTCAAGTGATCTTTTAGGGTATTGAATGATAGATGGATTAAGCTTCACTGATACTGCTGACTTTCCTGCTTAATACATCATCAGGATTCACAGATGAGTAATGATTATTTTGGTGAGGGGAGAAAGACTGATGACAAGAAAAATAATCTTGGTTCTTGAAAAGTATTGATGCTGATTTATGATAAAGGATTAGAAATGGAATTAATTTCTAATCTCTTTTTTTCATAGTATTTTTTCTGCTCAGCGTTTCCTTTCCATTTTTTTTTTGATTTTAAAAAAAAACTTCCCTTGTCAAAGCTACATTTTTCCAGACAATTGTATTGAAGCTTGGGGTATTAGTTTGGTAGGAGGTTGGAGGATGAGAAAAAAGCCAGTCATTTTGCACTAGCAAGGCTTACCCATGCTGAGCTGATGAGAAGAAAGTGTTGAACAGCCAGACTGACAGAAGTTGCACTATTTTTTAACCACACAAATTGAGACACTCGATTTCCACATGGCGCCGTGGTTGGTCCCCTAGCTCAGAATGAACATGTGTGTCTGATAGTATAGTACACTAGCTTTTTATTCTACTGCTTAATCACTGGATGTGGAAATTAGCTTATGATATTGATGTTGGCACTAACTCTCTGTGACCTAGTGCCAGAGTTTGAGTGATGGTATATAACTATGCCAGTCCATAAGAAGGAGCCAATTTATCTTGTTTATTGAGTATACCAGGCTTTGCTTCCCTGATGAAGCATTCTACCGAGAAGCACAGGAAAAGGGGCTCAAACAATATGTTTTCATTATTGAAGACTATTCAGAATGATCTTTGAAAACCACAGCCGCAGAATATATTTAATATTTTTAATTCCTCATTTTCCGTGCTACCTCACAAAATACAAATGTGCTTTTTTTACTGTAACTTCATGTACAAAAAAAACCTTTTGCTTGATGCTCTGCTTATCAAAAATTAATTCATCACAGCTGAGAACAAGACGTTGAACAATTATTACTGTTTGACGGTGATTGCCCAGAAGTTCACAGTATAATGGCTTCAGTAGTTCTGTGAAAAGGGAAAAAATACCTTACAGGTAAAATGCATCAAGATTCATTTCACTCAAATTGTGGGAGTAACAAGCCTATTGGTAGGTCATGATATCAGTGAAGGCTTTGGTAATGATACAAGGTAATGCTGAGGGCTACACAGCAATGATGCTCTATGAAAGAATTGAACTGAGGTCTACCACACAGTCATCATCCACGTCTATGAGTGGCCAGATGAGGGCTATTACCATGATAGTAGGGATTAGAGACTTCATTTCTGTGGACAGACGATAGAAACTAAGATTTTTCTCCTTTGGATGGGAAGGTTAAGGTGAAATTTAATAGCGCTGTTCAAAATTAGGTGCTTTGATAGTTGTACCTTTGATCATTGGAAAGTTGTAACCAGAGGTGAAATATTTGGAATAATTTGCAAACAAAAACAAGGGAGATGAGAAATGATCTTGCACAAATTATGATTTGAAATGTGCTGATTGAAAGGGCAGCGGAAGTAGATTAACTAGTAGCTTTCTAACGAATTGGACAAATACTTGAGAAGAATACTTGAAAGTTGAGATAGACTAATCTTTATGCATTGGGACAAAGGGCAGTGAGGCAAGATTTGATTGAGATGTACAAAATTGAGAGAGACCTGGAAAGTTTGGAAGGGGAAAAGCCTTCAGCAGCTACTAGCGTCAATAGATTTAAACTGATTGGCAGAAAGATTAAGGGTAAATGGGGAAGATGTTTTTCATTCAGAGGATGGTACGGGCCTTGAACTTGTCGCCAGAAATAGAGGCAGAAACCTTTGATTCATTTACGAGATGTCTCAATTGCTGTACCAGCAGGTCTGTGAAATCAATGCTGGAAATGAGATTAGACTAAGTGACTCTTTTGTTTTGGGCTGGTGCAGACATTATAAACCAAGTGGATTCTTTTGTGCTGTAAATTTTCTATGATTCTAGAAGAAAGCATTTACACGGAAATGCAGAAAGAGCTGGGGAGCGTGACTAATTAGAGAGCTTGTTGAAAGAGCCAGCACAAATACGATCAGCTGAATGTCCACCTTCAGTGTTCTATGATTCTCTTGTTTAGTGATCTCCCATACCTAGTATAACGCAAATAAGCTCCAGTACCATAAAAAACATCATAAATGAGTTCATGTTGCTGATGAAAGCAAATTTGTGAATCACAGCTCTTTGGAAAAGCACTGGGTGGAGATTGAGGACCCACGTGTACACAATAAGGACTGCAGATGCTGGAAGCCAGAATCTACAGGTGTGAGGCTGGAAAAGCACAGCCAGTCAGCATCAGAGAAGCAGGAAAGTCAGTGTTTCAGGCCGAAACTCCTTAACAAAGGAGTGTTGCTGGACTTGTTTAGGGTTTGATTGCATCTTCTTGTCATTTTTCAGGCAGAAGAGGTTCTTCGCAGGGAGCTCGAGAAGAAGGAGACACCCACTTTGTACTGCCTCTTGGGAGATGTGCTGAATGACCACCAGTACTACGACAAGGCCTGGGAGCTATCCAATTATCGCAGTGCCCGTGCTCAGCGCTCCAAAGGGCTGCTGCACCTCCGTAACCATGAGCTCAGACAATGTGTGGAATGCTTTGAGCGATCAGTGCAGATCAACTGCTTACAGGTGGGGAGACAAGTTAATTTGCAAGTTGTTCACCTTCTCTTGTTGAGCTTAATGTTTTGTGGGAAAATAAAGTGGGTTCTGAATTGTATCGAAGGGAGGTGTTTGTATTGAAACCTGCATACTTTTAATATGTCATTTCACACCTGCCAGTAATTTTCAGTCAATACTGCCATTTCCTGGTTGATTTGTGTAGTCTGTGTTTCTTCCGAGCCAATAGGTCCACTGCCTGCAATCAGTCAGACCCACTGGACATCAGTGCAATGTAAATTGTTGAGTCTGATGCTAAACACTTTGGATAATTGAGCTACACTCTAGTCCAGAAGTTACAGATGGTCGCTCATTGCCTTGTGTCAGACAGAGGGCCTCCCACACCACATGCAAGCAGCTGAAGTAGAAATTGTTAAATGTGAAAAATAAGAAAACATGTCTATTGTGCCTGGATTAGAAAGACAGGGTGTGAGGCTCATCAGTGGATCAAGCACACCAAGGAGGGAGAACATATGGTATTTGGGAGTGAAGATGTGATTGAGGCTTGGAGCTGGGATGATGGGGTATTGCATATTATTAGTATGGAACAAAATTTAACTATGAACCATTTTCAAGTCAGAACAGATTAAGATTTTATTTCACTTGCTTGGTAGAAATGGAAAATGGGATAGCTCCTGTCTGGAGCCAAACTTCACGCAGGTGGCTTTGGGGTGAGGGTTTTGTGGGTTGTGCACATAGGCTGAAATGTTATTATGTCTCTGTTAAATTTCAGCTGCCACTTTGCACTAGCCTATACTATCTTGAATTCTATCACTATCCTCTTTGCAGTTTATAAAAGTTACAGCTTTTTGTATCCTGTACACATTTTGAATTTGTGTCCATGTCTTGGTCATTTCCATTAAAGGAATGATGCTGGTAATGACCAAAGAGAACCCTGTGTGTAACTCAGTCCACTCCAAAAAACAACCATTCATCATTGCTCTCTGTTTCCTGTCACACCCCCAACTTCTCATCTCTGCTGCCACTGTCCATTTTATTTCATGGGCTTCAACATTACTGGAAAACATATTATATGGAAGTTTAACACCACATCAATGGCATTATCCTCAGCAATCATCCTTGTTATATCTGAAGTTAGTTTGTTACACCCAGTTTACCTTCAGCCATTCCATGCAAACTTTCCTTAGTTAATCCACATTTATCCGAGCGATTTAATTTAATCCCAGATTATAGTTGCTAAAAGCTTTCCTGCTACTGGAGTTGAATTGAGTGGCTGCTAGTTTCTAGGTACATCTGTTTTTGAGCAAAGAGTATAGCATTTGCCATTCTCCTCTAACACCACCTATGTATCCAAGGAGGATTGGAGGATTATGATTAGTGCCAAAGCACTTTCCTCCCTTACTTCCCTCTACATCTTCAGAGGTGTCTCGCTAACCCTGGTGATATTTAAATACTTGCTTTCCATCTATTTTCAGGCATTTCAATGCCTCAATCTTCTTTCGCTATGACTTCAGCAGTATCATCTTCACGGGGAGAGAAAGTTGTAAAGTGCTCATTTAATGCATCAGACATGACCTATGTCTCCATGCACAGGTCTGCTTTTTGCTCCCTAGTTGCCCCTATCCTCTCTCTTGCGATGCTTTTATTACCTATACACCAAGAGAGGACTTCTGGATTTCCTTTTATGTTAGTCACCAGTCTCCTGTCATACTCTTTCCTCTCCTATATCCATTTTACTTCCCTTCTGAGCTTTTTATACTCAACCAGGTTCTCATGCATATTATAAATCTGGCATCTGTCCTTCTTTCATCTTGCTCTCTATTTCTTTCATCATCCAGGAAACATTGGCTTTATTCCTCTCCCTTTCCCCTTTGTGTGATTATACCTTGGCTGTAGCCAAGCCATATCCTTAAAGAAACATAATTGTGTTACATTTTGTCTTGAGGTCATTAATTATAATTCATCTGGTCTGTTCTTACCCCACTGAAATTAACCTTATTTTAATTAAGTATTTCTACTCTAGATTATACCTTGTCTTTTTCCAAGGCCAAACTGAGCATTCTGAGATTATACTGACTGTGCCCTTACTGACCCTGGGTTCATATTATTCATTATTCCTTAGAACCTGCCCCAACCATATCTTCTTCCTTGATGGCCGAAACATACTGATCAAGAAAATTCTTTTGAATACACTTCAAAAAACCCTTCTCTCTGTTTTGCTCTTTTATCTCTTTTTTCCATCATTCAGTGACCTATCCTCATTTCTTACCATTAACTAAACCACTTTTTGCTACTAACCAAAAAATTTCTGTTCTTACCTCTCTTTGAGGAAGTCGAATAGTGTAATGTTCTGATTATGCTGTCACCCCTCTTCCTTTCTTTCCTTCCCAATCTTGCTTGAGCTTTATGTATCCAGAAATATGTAATAGCTAGTACAGAGCTAATGGGCCAAATAGCCGCTTCCTGCACTGTGACAATCCTGTAACAAATTTAGTGGTAGTAACCAGTGATGTTGTATGTTGAGTCCGGTGTCCATTGTTGACCACAGAATCATATTCGTGTATTATTATCTGCACATACAGTTCATCAATCTATTTTACTCTGTAATGTGCAATATTATACCTTCACTGTGTTTCACCCAGTTTAGACCTTATTGCATTCTCTGTTACTGTATTCCTATCTATTTCATACTCAAGCACTATTTGTCTCTCTCAGTACTTTGGACAGTATCTTATTTTCCTTTCTAGTACTACATCCTGGTTCCCTTCCCCAAAATACATTGCAGACAGCAAATTGCAGCTCCAGGACATTGGCTGTCTTGAATACTGCACAGGTCCTGTTGCTCCAGAACTGGTCCTAATGTGCCAGGAACCTAATACCCTCCTTCCTGGACCATCCCTTCAATTTTCATTCCTTCAAGCCTCTCTGGTAAGTTTGCTCATGAATTGTGAAAAACAAGACTAGGATTTACTTTGCAAGCTCAGGTACCACCCGAGTGTATATACTCAGTTATCCTACACTCAATGTTAAATGGGAATGCTGAGCAGCTATTAAGAGGCCTGTCTGTCAGTTGGTTCAGGTGAACAATTGGGTGCAGCTTTTCCTCTCATTGCTTGTTTCCCAGATGAGAAGCAGGTCATCAACAGTTTAAAAATTCCAACATCGTTTTCACCCCCTCCAATCTAAAGTGTTTTTCCAAAGAAAGAAAGTTTGTCAGTTTAATTTAATGTAAAGTAGATTTTATTCTGGAGCTAGATGTAATATGCTGCATATTGTGCAAAGGTTGTTTCAGTTAGACTTGCTCAAAGGGATTAAAAAGACATTGTCCTTTAAACTCTACCTCTTTGAATAAGTTCTTAGTCACTTGCCCCAATATTTCTTCATGCAACTGTGTGTCAGATTTTCTGAAGAAGGGTCCCAACCCGAAAGGTCAGCTTTTCTGCTTCTCTGATGCTGCCTCACCTGCTGTGTTCCTCCGGCTCCATGCTGTGTTATCTCAGACTCCAGCATCAGCAGTTCTTACTATCTCCAAAATAGTGAAGTTCTGCAGATATGAAACTCTTTGCCCTTTATAAAATCTGATTTCAGTCCATCAGTTACCGTGGACCATGGATTTATAAATAACACAGTGTGGAGCTGGAGGAACACAGCAGGCCAGGCAGCATTAGAGGAGCAGGAGAGTTGACATTTCGGGTCAGGACATTCCTGCAGCACAGATAGACTGTGTTATCTCTGACTCCAGCATCTGTAGTTCTTGCTATCTCTTAGTGAGTTATAACCCTGTAGACTTTTAAAGCCTTGCCTTCACATGACCTAACCACTATTTCATTTATGTCAGCTTCTCCTACTCCTTTAACCTTAAATCTGTACCTCAACAGATTAATCAGTTTATTTAGCACAATAAGGATTAATGAGTGACTTCAGTTGGTCCCTGATAATTGCACAGTTCAGTTTAATGTAGACTCTTAAATCTAATATATGTACCTCAGTAACCTACTGGGTTAAAAATATATGTTATAACACTAGTTGAGAGTGGCCATTTGACTATAAGAAGCCCTCTACAGATTGGTAATCACTGCTACTGTTTGATTCAACACTTATTTTCTACTTCACCCTGACAACCCTCAGATCTGTATAGTCCATGTTCAAGCCCCGCCTTCTCCAGAGTTGTCATAGCATATTTTAACAGGCTGATTAAAAGTATCCCCAGTTCCAGACTTGTGCTTCCTGATTTTAATCGCTCTGCCATTTGCAGCTGTATCCTTGGCTGCAAAGGCCCAACGCTCTGGAGCTTACTCCCCCAAATTCCTCTGCCTCTGTACTCCTCCTCTTTTACATTATCCTTTAAACTCTACCTCTTTGACTAAGTTCTTGCTCACTTGCCCCAATATTTCTTCATGCGACTAGGTGTCACATTTTGTTTGATAATACTTCTGTGAAACATGTGAAATTAAAGGTGCTATATAAAGGCAAGTTGTACTTCAGAATTCTTCTCCTAGTGGAAATGTCAGGGAAAGGGAAGATTATGGCAGTGAAGTTGTTGCTTTTCATGCGTTCGTTGACAAGATTTATATCCTGTCCACAGTTTGCAAGGATATATACAGCCTTCGATGTAGAAAAACATTTCAGAAGTGAAATTGAAAAAAATTTCACCAACTTCAAGATATTTCATCACTTTCCAAAGATACTAACAGCCAATATAATTTCATTGTAAAAGGGGTTGCAGAGCAGAACTGCTTAAAAAAAAGTATTCTGTTCTCTTGTGATGAAAAGACCTGACAGATTCATTTTATTTTACCTTAAATGAGCTGGTATTCTTCTTTATTTTGGAGGGGTTTTTTTTAGAAAAGAATGTGCTGGGATCAGTACCCATTTCCCAGGATGCTAAGTTGTAATTCTATTAACATAAAATTCTGGGTGACAATCTAGCAAGTTTCTGAATGATTTTCTCTTTCATTGCGTTCTCTGTTCCATGGAGTATTTCATTAAACCTAGCCCAACTTGTATAGGTATCTTCAAGAGCATACTTGTGGCTCCAATAAGTTGAAAGATTTTATTGTATATAACCAGATTGAAAAATGCCACCTTCTGGATTTATTTAAGAGCTCAGCATTGTAGAACTTTCATTCCATATTTGCATAACTACTGGCATCACCTCAAGAACATTATGTTAAACTCATGTCCTGCCAAAAATGCCCATTGAATGTTTGATGAGTGCGTTTTGAACCCAGGAGTTATGCATTAGTGTCCAAGCTAAAAATGTGTTAGTTTTAATGTTC
Source organism: Rhincodon typus (assembly GCF_021869965.1). Classification (NCBI taxonomy): domain Eukaryota; kingdom Metazoa; phylum Chordata; class Chondrichthyes; order Orectolobiformes; family Rhincodontidae; genus Rhincodon; species Rhincodon typus. The sequence continues at coordinate 76,232,456 of NC_063340.1, forward strand.
AAAATGGTGTTTGTCCCCTAGTGACACCTCATTGCTAGAAGTCGTCCAGGACAAATCTATGCCGCAATTGTATGGGTTGCTTTTGGCATTTGCATTACACTAATTGTTGATGAGATGATGCAATTGAAACCCAAATGGGAATGCAGAGTTGTAGCTCCTTATTTGTTAATCATAACTAAATGAGAATTCACTTGGATGATTTAAGGGGTTATTGACTAATTACAAATTAGGCAGAGAGAAATAAAATAAACTAGAAGTGGCAAGCAGAAAAGACACAAAATGCTGGTCTGCCAGTGTTGGAATGGAAGTTAACCAGACTTAATATTTCAAGTTCAGTGAGTCATTTTGAACTCCATGTTAAATGTATTTCACTTTCCACAGGTGCTGTCGAGTTTCTCCAGCGCTTCCAGTTTTCATTTCAAGTTTTCAATATCTACAGTACTTTAGTTTCAGTTGGATAACTGCATGCAGTTTGGGCCCCTTTCTTGATGAAGGATGTAATTGCATTGGAGGCAGCTCAGAGAAGGTTCACTTGATGAATTCCAGAGTTGAAAGGCTTGTTTTGTGAGGATAGATTGAGCAGTTTAGGCCTATACATGCTAGAGTTTCAAAGGATGAGAGGAAATGTCATTGAGGTATCTTAAGATGCAAAAAGGGATTAATAAAGTAGACATAGAGCAGATGTTTCCACTTGTAGGACAGTCTAGAACAAGAGGTCATAGTTTTAGTCTAAGGGTAGATTTAAAACTGAGATGATGAGGAATTACTTCTCTCAAAGGGTTGTAAATCTGTGGAATTGACTACCGTGGAGAGTGGTGGATGCTGGGACACTAAATAAATTTGAGGAGGAAATAGACAGATTTTTAATTAGTAATGGGTTGAAGGGTTATGGGGAAAGTGGAGTTGAAGCTGAAATGAGATCAGCCATGATCATATTAAATGGCAGAGCAGGCTGAAGGGGCCAAATTTCCTACTCCTGTTACTAGCTGTTATGTTTATCTGAATGGAAGCAAATAGTTCATGCATGTAACCCTTCAGAAATTGAAAAGAAAATTGCAAATGAGCAGAATTTAACAGGAATAGAACAAAAATAAGGGGAAAGAAACACATGGATAGTGGGATGACCTGTAAAGAGCTTAAAAGTCAATGGAAATATTGATCAGGAAGGCTGCACAAAACTGTATTTTTATTCAGTGGTGGGGTGTGGGCATCACTGGCTGACCAGCATTTATTGCCTGTCCTTTGTTGCCCCTGAGAGGGCGGTGGTGAGCTGCCTTTTTGAACTGCTGCAATCCACAAGCCTCAGGTTGTCCCATAATACCCTTAGGGAGGGAATTCCAGGATTTTGACCCAGCGACAGTGAAGGAACAGTGAACTATTTCCACTCTGGATGGTGAGTGGCTTGGAGGGGAGTTTCCAGGTGATGATGTTCCCATGTATCTGCTGCCCTTGTTCTTCTTGATGGAAGTGTCTTGGCTTTGGAAGGTGCTGTCTAAGGATCTTTCGTGAATTTCTGCAGTGCTTCTTGTAGATATACACACTACTGCTACTGAGCGTCAGCAATGGAGGGAGTGGATGCTTGTGGATGTGGTGCCAGTCAAGCGGGCTGCTTTGTCCTGGATGATGTCAAGCTTCTTGAGTGTTGTTGGAGCTGCACCCATCCAAGTGGGCAGTATTCTATCACACTCCTGATTTCTGCCTTGTAGAAGGTTGACAGGCCTTGGGGAGCCAGGAAGTGTGTTGCTCCCACAGTATTCCTATCCTGCTCTTATAGCCACTGTATGTGGTGAGTCCAGTTAAGTTTCTGTTCAGTAGTAACCCCCAGGATGTAGATAATGGGGGTTTCTGTGATAGTAACACCATTGAATGTCAAGTGGTGGCGATTAGATTGACTGTTATTGGAGATGGTCATTGCCTGGCATTTGTGTGGCGTGAATTTTACTTGCTACATGTATCATCAGGAAACATCCCCACTTATGACCTTATGAGGGAGGAAAGGTCATTGATGAAGCAGCTGAAGATGGTTGTGCCTAGAACACTACCCTGAGGAACTCATGCAGAGATGTCCTGGAGCTGAGATGTCTGACCTTGACCAACTACAACCATCTTCCTATCTTACATCAAGTCAACACCTAACTCTGAGAATCCAATAGTGCAATGACTGCCGCTTTGTCTGACCAATAAGAGGTCAACCCTAAACTTGATAACTGTCATTGGTGAATTTAGTCTCCGTTCCATTGGGTTAAAACTAACAGGTATCACTAAATTGTGCTATCATTTTAAACCATTATATTTAGATTCCTTTTCTCAACTGATGAATTTAACATTATCCCAACACTTAAATAGTTTTTCCAATTGCCCATTCCCACCCTCTCATTTTGCTTTCAACTACTTTTTAAGAAAATCTCACTTCTGCTTTTCCTAATCCATATTCTTTGTTGGCGCCTTTAATTTTTGAAATGTATCTTTTTTAAATGAGATTTGGGCCACATTGGCAAGGCCATTTTTTACCCATTCTAATTGCCCTTGAGTGGCTTGCTCAACTGCTTAAGAGGGCAGTTAAGAGTCGACCATATTGCTTTGGATCTGGAGTCAGGTGTAGACCAGACTAGGTAAACATTGCAGATTTGCTTCCCTAAAGGACAAATTGAACCAGATGGCACTTTAACAACCATTGTTGAAGGTCAGGATTACTGAGAGTAGCTTTCAGTTCCAGATTTATTAATTTAATTTGAATTCCACCAGCTGCCATGCCATAACGTCCCTAGGACATTACCCTAGGCTACAATTACTAATCCTGCAACATTACAAAGTTGTAACTTTAACTTTGCTGAAATTTTCTGTCAATTCAGCTGTGTATTCTTTGCTTTATGTGCGATGCCTTACTCTCTTTTAGCATATCTGTTTTCTTTGTCTTGAACCTTCACAACTGTTCCCTGTGCATTACAGGATGTGGAATACATTTTCTGACAATGCAGGGCAATCCATTAAAAAAAAATTGAAGGCCAGCATGTGAAGTAAGAGCCTACCTTACTGCAGCACTTCCCTATGTGTCTGCTCTATCTTAAACAGATCTTAAGGTTAAGTTGATGTGCAATTAGTTTTTAATTCTTTGTCTGTTGGAAAGCTTAACTGTGGCTCTCTTGTGTAAGTGTGTTGACTGTTCTTGGCCCTCCTGAGTGGGAGAAAGAGTAAAGTGATCCGAGACAAAGTCATGTGACCTAGTCTGCCATGAAGGTAAATAGCGTCTGTTTGATATCACCTCACTTGTCAGTCAAAATTAACCAAACCTTTTGTAATGCCTACACATTAATCACAGAGTCTGCTGGTTTTGAACAAAAAGCTTGACTTTTAGTTTCATTAAAAATGATTGCACAGGATAGTCTACAGTCAGCAAAGAATTATTTGCTTAGCTCTGTCAACCTGACTACTGTTTGAAAGTCTTGTCAGTGAATTGTAAAAAGACCTCTTTACATTTTGTACAGTCCAAGTAATTCTATCCCTTGTCTTAGACCAGTCCATTGCCAGCTGTGGCAATGTGCTTTGTATTTTTAGTAGACACGTTTGCAACTGAATAGTTGGATGGATTAAGAACCTTTAACCTTAGTTACCACTATTCCAAAACTAAACTGACCATTATAGATATGCTGTGATGTTTCTACCCACTTTGCACCAGATTTGCAAGCCGCTCTTGATCTCTTCAATTCTGCATACAATAAACAAGTCCTTCAATGTTATTAGAACACACCTCGAATGTCACCCTATACCTGGCCAGCACTCTACCTTCCATGTATGTTTGAAGGTTAGACCCTGGAATATGTTGAGCACTTCCCACATCATGGCAGCCACCTGTTCAAAAGATTGCAATTGATAAGGAGATCCAACACTGCGCCAGCTCAGTCTTCTGTAAACAATATCAGTGAGTGTTTGAAAGCAAAGACCATTGCAAGTCAACTATAGTCCTAATGTACAAAGCAGTTGTCATCTCCACACTCACTCACTACAGTGAGACCTGGACCGTGTATCAGTGAAACCTAACAGCACTTGAGAAATTGAATCTGCAATGCTTCCGCCCCAGCCTCCAGTTCAGTAGAAGGGCCATCAAAAAAACACTAGTGTCCTTCTTAGGGATATTCCGCAAAACTCCTGCAAAATCAACTTTGATGAGTCCAGATGGCCGGAAACAGTCTCCTCTGCCAAGTCCTGTTCTCTAAACTTTTAAAAGGCCAATGTTCCAGGAGAGATCTCATTGAAGCATGGCAAGATTGACATTAATGCTTGAAGAAGCTTACAAAAAGTGAGTAAATCGTGAACTTTGGACTTACAACTGCGATGTGGGATATTCTTCCCCACGTGCTCGACGATCGAGAGGTTAAAAATAATCTTCTTCAGACACATGAAGGGTCACGGCAGAAACTTGCAGCCCTGACTAAACGCCATCCTCAATTCGAGGGACAAGTGGAAATCTCTTTTAGTCCCTGATGCTTTGGTGAAGTTGATTTCAGCATGGCTTTATTCATTTGTGGCCAAATCCACATTTGTCAACTATTATTGGAGTGTAGAAGATCTGAGGCTGGCCTGAAGAGCATTCAAATCATAAAGTCTGGGAAAACAAAGGTGTGAATGAGGGTTTCAGAAGGATGTAAGCGGAGACAGGGTGGATTGCAATGGAGATGGAAACTAATAGCAACATATCTTACTGAAATGAAATGGAACTGTCAACTTTATAGCGTCTATTAAAAACCCTCTTGGTCAACTGCAGTACAGTTTAATACAAGATGTTGACACTTGTGCTCTGCTTCCACTTTGTGTAGAGCAACACAGAACTAGGAGTGTAACTTGAGTTTTCTGGCTCCGGAGTATTTGAAGCAAATCAGTGCGGATTGTCCTTATCTCAGTTTTCCTGGATAATCGAGGAACACAAAATCTAATCTCAGCTGTGAACATCGTGCAAACTTGACTATCCATAATGTAGTTGGTATCAAGAAGTCCAATGATTGTGATTTCTGTCAGCCATTGTGCATACGTAAATGCAATTGGGCTATTTTATGGCAACTCGGGATTTTTTATGGAAGTTCACATGTATTGCAAAGAGCACAAGTAACACCTTGCAACAAATCAGACACATGGTTGCAGAGTACACTTCTTGACAATGCAGCAACTTTGACTTCAAAGCAGTTGACTGAAGATTTAGTTTCTCGAGATACTTTCCCAGTAATTCAGTAGCCTTATGATCCCTGCTGATTCTACTGTTGGACTGGTCAGATCCCAGACTAAAAGCTGCCTTGATAGATCACTTTTTTTCTTATTTAATGAGATGGTATCTCATTGAAAGGCAAGCACACAATTTTTAATAATAAAACTCAAGTTTATTGTGCAAGTGAAATGAAGAAAAAGTGGAATAAACAAACTTATCACATATAACCCAACTTAAAAGATTTTGAAACACATGGTAAAAATACACTCCCATTTATCCCAGAACCATGCCTTTACAATACTGAAATACTGGAGAGATTCCCCCCCACCTCTATTGCAGCCATGGATGTGACTTAACTCTTTTTTCCAGTTCCTGGTCTTGAGAGTTTAATAGCCTCTTCGCTAATTATTTGCTCAGTTCTAACCCAACGCTTTCAGTCTGGAATTTCAAACTAAAACTCTTACACTGAGGGAACTCTTCTTTAGGAACAACTGTTCCTACATCCAACTTCAACCAAGATTTCTATAAAGTGAAACGAGAAACTTTCCAAGTTATGGGTTTTCCCTAAGCCAAAAAAAAAACAGATTCTTCTAAACTGAAAGCAAGATTCTCAATGTTGACTCTATCCAATCATAAAAACTGTCACAATGCAAACAAATTTCCAATATCACTCCACCAACACACACCCTCAGTTTAGAAAGTCATGCCTTTAGCTCAAAATTCAAACCCTGAAATAAATGATTTTAATATATAATAAATCACATATCTTAAATCATAGTGAGCGAATGCATAATGTATTGTGCTAATGTATGATGTTTAATAAGTCAGAAAACTTCTAGGTTCAGTATTTGATCTTTGTTCTGTTAATTGTTCTCCACTGGGACAACATTGCAATTGGGGCTACATGGTCCATGAGTGTTGGACAGATTTTGCCTTGTCGGAACCTCTGTGAAGGTTCAACTTTGGGGCTCTTTGCTTCATTGCTTAAAATCGAGGAGCTGCATAGACATATTAATGCTAGAGCTTGCCCTTTTGAAGCTATTGGTTGGTTTAACCATCAGCACTGCTGCCTCACAGTGCCAGGGACCCAGGTTCAATTCCAGGCTTGAGCAGCTGTGTGGAGTTTGCACATGCTCTCCGTGTCTGCGTGGGTTTCTTCCGGGTGCTCCAGTTTCCTCCCACAGTCCAAAGATGTGCAGGTGAGGTGGATTGGCCATGGGAAATGCAGGGTTACAGGGATAGTGTAGAGGGGCGAGTCGGTGTGGGCTTGTTGGGCCGAATGGCCTGTTTCCACACTGTAGGGATTCTATGATTCGGTGGCAGGCCGTGCTAAGATGTGGAGGTGCCAGTGTTGGACTGGGGTGGACAAGATCAGAAATCACTCGACACCAGGTGTAGTCCAACAGGTGTACTTGAAATCACAAACTTTCAGAGTATTGCCCCTTCAGGTGAAGTGAGAGAGAAGCAGACAGGCACAGAATTTATAGGCAGAGAGATCAAAAGATCATACGGATGGTATGAGTGGAGTGCCAACAAGCTGAATAATAGGTCTCTGCAGGTGATCAAGAGTATCAGATGGTGTGAGTAAAATGTCAGCATCTGAATGATGAGCAAAGGGATGACCTATAATCTGATTGCATGAGGCAGAGAGATAATTACAAAAATTAAAAATAAGGTGGTGCTGGAGACAAGCTAAATGACTGGAATAACATAATAGGTATAAAAGTCATATGCTGAGGGTCTAACCAAAGTAATAAGTAATCCAAAAGTGTACAAACTAATTAAATTAAAGAGATCATGACAAATTATCAAGGTGACGGAGTCAAAACAGGACAGAAAGGAAGATTTTACAGATACAGAACAGTGTGGTGGGGTTGCATGTAACGTGACAATGCTAAGACAGGGTGCAGTGTGTGAGCCGATTGAATACTCCATCATTAAACTGTACAGTTCTGTATTTGTGTTGGCATCAAGTCTAAGTTAGATTCATTGAAAGTTACTATTTGAATAAAGGTTTAAAATCTGTAGTAAAAAAGTTGATAGTTATGGAGAATCCCATTTCTGTCTATCACTGTGGGATTGGTTACATGGAGTAAAGATTTGTTTAACTTGTTTATAGCGTTAATAGCTGTAAAAAAACATTTTAACGTGTCTTCTGTATTTTTTCCAGCTTGGAGTTTGGTTTTCTTTGGGCTGTGCGTATCTGGGGTTGGAAAAGTTCGAAGGTGCTGCAAAAGCATTTCAAAAATGTGTGATGTTGGAACCTGATGTAAGTACCATACAGCAAGGACCCTGTCTCAGAACAGAAATAACTCTAAAGGCAGCAATTATGGTATATGAGCCAGTTTCTTTTTATTTGCTTGAAGTGTAGCCTGGCTGAACTGTCCAGGTGGGTATCTGTTTTACCACTTGTCTGTGTTTTTCAAATGGTGCACTGCTTCCCTGTTAGGTAGGTATTTCTCACCATTAGAGGTAAATCACTTGCCCACTTCATACAGCATCCAAATTCAGCAAAGAGCCTCCATTATATGTGGAAGGCATTATTGGAGAAAAAAATTAAGGCTTTTCATAGATGCTTAAAGAAAAATGCATGGTTATTTGAATATTGTCTGATGTTTGAATAATAATCAAGTTTGACACGAGACAGAATTTCACTTAACCCAATTCGTGAAGAAGATAAAATTTGAACTCAGATGGCCAGGCATTGAAGGACAGAAAACTGAGGTTTATTCTTTACAGAATAATAAACACAGACAATACTCAAAATAATAAAAACAAAATGCTGAAGAAACTTTGCAGGTCTGGCAGCAGCGATACAGAGTTGTCATTTTCAAGCATGTGGCCCTTTATCAAAACTGGTCTTAATGCTGTTAGAAGCTTTTATTTACAGAGAGGCATATTCATACTGTGTACCTCTAACCAACTGTCCCTCTTTAAGTCTGCTTTCATAATACAGACAGGTGAGTCCCCAGTTGATAGCCACCATCTAAATACAATTAACACCTAATTGATGTACATTTAACCTATAATGCTGTATTCAGGTTAGTGCTGATTCATTACTTCTGTGTTATAGTGCAAATATATCTCAATTTATTTTTGAATACTTTTTCTGAATAATACCGGAGTCTTGCAGTCCCGAATTTATAACTACTCAGTTTGGCATAGAAAGTGCTTGGATCTAAGAATCTGAACACATCTTAGAGTCTGTAGTGTTTCACGAGATTTAAAGTAAAGTTAGTTTCATAATTTGAAAAAGCAATTACAACAAATATAATTAAAGGACATAGTTTGGTGGCTAGATTTAGATGCCCAGCACTTGTGTAGCTTATTATGTATGCTTAGCATCCACATGGCCAGAGAAGAGGGAGCAGCTGAAAATGTTCTTAAACTTTGACTGCATGTTACTTAAATAAACTACTATCATGACAGTAATTTAGAGGCAAGCACGTAAAGTGTTTTAATTCATCACCCATTGATGTGTAATAGAATTGCAAATCATTCTGAATAGTATATACATGTGACTAAAACTATCCGAGGGATTCTATGAAATACGTTTGCACTTTATATTTCTGTAAATATTTTGATTTGGCATTTTGATGGCTCCTAGCCACTTGTAGAATTTAATGGGAACAGTTCATTAGCTTACACAAAGCCCATACCTCCTGCAGATTTATTATTGCCACTGTCACAAGCAATTTCTTATTTTAAAAAGCATCAGAAATGAAAATGGATCATCCTGTGAAAACAATTACTTTGTGCTTTTAGTTGAAGGCAAATGTGCAGGGCAAGCCCTGGCCATTTCATGTCTATCCAAATTATTTATTTTGTTGAGATGCTGTGAAATCCTTTACTACTTGTGGATCCACCAAAGCAAAGCTCTTTCCTTCCTCACTTAATTTGTCATGCCTTTTTGGGGTAACACACTGGAAATCAACCCCTGCTATTCCTAGAGTCATCGCAAAAGTTAATTTTTTTTAAAAATATACAAAATTCCCTAATTTATCTGCCTTTAGACCCAGGTTGACAGAAAGCACAGACCAAGCTTCTGAACTTATCAAGAATTACTGTTTATTACAAGCAAATAGTTTCTAGCTATAGGGAAAGAATTATGAACTGTCAGCATCTAGCTGTACCTGTTAAAATTCTGAACCCCTTCTAAAACTCCTCTACACACGCACGCGCACGCACACATACATGCAGACACGGGTGGAGGGAATGACTGGGAAGACAGTTAAGTGGTCCCTGTCCTCAAGGTTCACTGATATGATCCTTTGACTTCTCCGGGATTCCTTTGGCTTCTCGATCTCTCTTCTCCAGGTACTTGCACTTGCTTACAGGAGGTATAGAGTGACTGGTTCACATCTTATAAAGCCTCTGACTTACTGGTTGAAAGCAATAGCTTACAGCAACTGGTAAGGAGAAATGTACTGACTGTCTTCAGGCTTTAGGTATTTTTTACTGCAAGAAATAGACACCTTCTCCCTTTCCAGTGGCCATAAGGCTTCTGACCATATTGTTTATACACACAAGCTGTTCAGTTATCTGGGAGCCAATCGGATCATTGTTGGTAGGCAGAAGGTCTTTGTCATTGACAACTGGTCACCACTGCTGAGGCCAGTCAACCATTTGTTGCAGGCCGAATTTTTCAGTGAGCCTGGAAATCATACAATTTACCTTTTGAGTTACAGCCACATCAAAGTTGATGTCTGTCCAGGTGGTTGATCATCAAAGATACAGATGGCAGAAACATTCAGTTTCACTTGCTGTACTACAGGAGGAGTCTGAGATTTACTGTCTCGATGACAGGCACTTGAGTATGTTTTGTGCAGAGTACTTGTATGACTGGAAACAATCTTTGTGAAATTGATCTTGTATCTTTGCACAGTCTTATGATTGGATATATATTTAATTGTGAGAGAGCTTCTTGATATTCCTTTGTTGGAACTTTGAGCCGTAAACTGGGTATAGCCTTCACCCAGTTTATTTGTTCTCTTATTTGGGCTGTAGGTATCACTGGCTGGACCAGCATTTATTTCCCATTCCCAATTACCATTGAGAAGGTGAAAAGCCAGCTTGAACAACTTAGTTCATGTATTGTGGGTACATCCACAAATATGGTGAGGAGGGAATTCTAGAATTTTGACCCAGTAGTAATGAAGAAATGGCAATATATTTCGGAATAGTGTGCAATATGCAGGGGAACTTACAGGTGGTGATACTGTAATGTACCTGTTGCCCTTTATTTTACAATGTGTAGATTTGACTAAGAATAGAACAATTAATTGATGACAATTTAAACTATACATCAACATTTTACAAGTGGAGATTTGGGTGATGGACAAATAGAGTCATAGAGATACACAGCATGGAAACAGCCTTCAGTCCAACTCATCCATGCTATATAAATCTAGTTCCATTTGCCAGCATTTGGCCCGTATCCCTCTAACCCTTTCCTATTCATATACCCATCCAGATGCCTTTTAAATGTTGTAACCATACCAGCCACCACCACCACCTCTGGCAGCTTATTCCATACACGCACCACCCTCTGAAAATGTTGCCCCTTAGGTCCCTTTTATATCTTTCCCTATTCACCTTAAACCTGTGCCCTCTAGTTTTGGACTGCCCCACCTCAGGGAAAGACCTTGACTATTCATCCCACCCATGTCCCTCCTGATTTTATAAACTGCTATAAGATCACCCCTCAGCCTCCAACGCTCCAGGGAAAATAGCCTCAGCCTGTTCAGCCTTTCCCTATAGTTCAAATCCTCCAACCCTGGAAACATCTTTGTAAATCTTTTCTGAACCCTTTCAAGTTTCACAACATCCTTCCTATAGAAGGGTGGCCAGAATTGCATGCAATACTCCAAAAGTAGCCGAACCAATGTCCTGTACAGCTGGAACATGATCCCCCAACTGCTATACTCCATGCACTGACCAATAAAGGCAAGCATACCAAATGCCTTCTTCACGATCCTATCTACCTGTGACTCCACTTTCAAGGAACTATGAATCAGCACTCCATGGTCTCTTTGTTCAGCAACACTCCCCAGGAGATTTGATTGTGGAATTTTGGAATGGGTGATTATGGTCTTAATTCTCTCAGCCACCTCCATTTAGGTAAAGAGGGTTGATTCAGTGATTTTTATAATATTTATTCAGTTCCTAATTATTAGAGAAAAATATGTTCTGGCCAAACAAATATGGAAAAATTCACAACAAGGATTGCTGCTACTTGCCACTGAGTCATGTTAACGGGCAGACAGTGGTCATTGTATTATATCATTGGCCATTCAGTTGGATTCCAGTGGTGGGTCTTGTTTGGGAACTCACCTGTGCAAATATATATGTGATCAAGCTGAAAGATGGATTGGTGGTTTGAGCTGCACAAGATGTATTATGTGTATGTCAGTGACATTTGTTCAAGAATAAAGACTAGGCTCCAATATGCTATCCCTCATTTGGCTGTTTGAGTTCTAATGGCTTTGCTGAGCGAGTGTTCCAAGCTCTCAAAATGGTCAGTGCAAACAATGGGCACCAGAATAAGAGAACGGTCCCAGTGCTGACATTCCTCAGCATGACAAACATGAAATTAGAGATCATGTGAACAATTACAGAGAAAATTATGTGGAATGGAACATTATATGCCCCATGTGGTGTAGGTCTTAACTAGAACATTCAGTTAGCTTCCATGAAATGCCAACTTTTAGACCATTTCTATTTCCAGCTTTTCCTCTATAATGGTTTTGAAAATTGCAGCTGCTAGGGATCCAAGAAAAGTTTAAAATTTAAAATGACCTGACCCCCCAGATGTAGCACAGTCTCGCAGTGTACCTCTAATTTTTGTTATTCTTGCTTAACTTAATTTTGACACAGTTTGATTATTGTAGCGGTTGTCTCAATCTGTGATCTAAATAATTAATGCCAAACTGAAGATGAATCAATTTCATGAAAACATACGAGAAGTAATCCATTATGTCTGTGCAGGCTTTTTGAATGAGCTGGTCCTGCACTTTCACCTTTCTTTTGTTGTCCTTCAAGTCTTCCTCCTACAGGTATTTCACCTGAATCTTTGACGTCAGAGAGCATGAAAGAATTGGTAAGGAGGCATCATGAGAAATGGGACTAAGAATGAAAGTTTAAACCTTGCAAAGAACAGTTTTAAAAAGCATCAACATGATCCAATTTCTCCATCATAGTGTGAACCTTGAACTGTTAGAAATTTAGTGATCCATCAGCCTGTAAAGTCAGAAGTCACATGACACCAGGATATAGTCCAACAAGTTTATCTGGAATCACAAGTTTTCATCACCTGACGAAGGAGCAGTGCTCTGAAAGCTTGTGATTCCAAATAAACCTGTTGGACTATAACCTGGTGTTGTGTGACATCTGACTTTGCCCACTCCTGTCCAACACCGGCAACTCCGCATCTTAAGTATTGTAACTGGGCAGATATGAAATCATTACATCAGATCTATCTCCGGTTGAAGGTATGGATTCATTGTACATGTTTCTATTCTTTCAGAATGCAGAAGCTTGGAACAATCTGTCAACAGCGTATATCCGATTAAAAGAAAAGTAAGTTGTGTACATGTACCTGTTATTGTGAGACTATAAAATAAAGGAATTCTGAACAATTTTGTATATCTTATACTTTTGAGCCTTTCTGACTATTTAAGAGCTTATATTGAAAACATTTCATACAGGATTGCTGTGACAAATAGGTCTGCTTTGTCAGTGCATCCAATAGACTTAATATTTTTACTTTGAAACACTTGATATAAGCACGCAGAGTTGTTTAATAGACTGATCCTTCTTGCTTGTGCCTTTTCTACAATAATGTTTCAATACAGTACAACTACATTGTAAGCCGTGGAATATCTGAGCCAGAAGCCGTTGACCTATAGTTTGTCGAAAGAATTAAGGTATTTTGTCTCAATTGCAGGATTGAAACCTGAGGGCACATGCTTATAGTACAAAACTAAATCAAAATTTGTGCTATTGTATTCTTGAAATACACTCGATTTAAAACAGGGGAAGTTTTTTAACGTTCTTTTGCAAAGAATAAGCAAATTTTCCTTTGTAGCGTTAGCTGGTGAACATCTCCGGTTATGAATTAAAAGATACAAAGAAACTATTTAGCCTTACTTTTGTCAGTCAAACTCAATGCAAGCATATCATGCAAAAACTCTGTAAAATCCAGGAAGTGTGACTGGTTTGTTATATAATTCTGTATTACATAGAAGCAAAGCTCTGCGAGCTCTCCAGGAAGCCATTAAATGTAATTATGAGCACTGGCAGATCTGGGAGAACTACTTATTTACCTGCATAGATGTTGGCGAATTTGGAGATGGCATTAAGGCATACCATCGACTCATGGATTTGAAAGACAAGTACAAAGATATTCAGGTAAGTTCTTGTGTTACATTGATTCTGGATTTTGCTCTCTAATCTTCTGGTCATATGAATGCTAAGTTTTCTCAGTAAAGGAGCGGTCCATGACATGTCACTTGTTCAGTTACGAGTGCTTTCTGTTCTGGGGTAAATACTGAGCAATTGTTTCTCTTGGTTGAGGAACTTAGAACACAGTGGCACAATCTCAAGATAAAGGCTGATCATTTAAGACTAAGATGAGGGTAATTTTTTTCCCCTCAAAGTTTTGTGATTCTTTTGAATCCTCTTTCCTAGGAAATGGTGGATGCTCTTGTTGAATACATTTAAGGCTGAGAAAGATTTTTGGTGTCAGGGAATCGATGGATACAAGGGGTGGGCAGGAAATTGGGGTTGAGACTAATGATCAGTCACAATCGAATTGAATGGCAGAGCAAGCTCAAGGGCCCATGTGGCTTACTCTGATTCTTGTTTCTTATGTTTGCCTTTAAATGTTTCTTTGAAGTGGAGTTGGTGGCAGTGAAGTTCACAAAATACGCAGATGTCATTTGCAAAAGATTTCATTTAAATTTATCACTTCAGTAGCTCTGACGTAAAATCAAAGGAAAATGAGATAATGTAACATTTTTGAACTTATTTTTAAACAAAATAGCAAAGAAAAAATAATCAGCATTTATTTAGTCCCTTATCACATTCCTCAAGAACATTTTCATGCTTTATCAAAGTGGTTGTTTTGAAGTGCCCTGACTAGGGAAATGAAACATGGCTAAGTTTTGTATTGGGGTGCAAGAATGTGATTGTGGTCATCCAAGAGTTAATATATGTTTTGTTGTGTCAGTGAACTTTAGGCAGCCTGCTCATAAGTTGACTGTACGGAAAAGGGACACTTCAGACTGCTTGTAATGTATGAAACATTGTCATTATGAGCTACACCCAGAAGCTGTTGCTTGTAATACTTCAACCTTTTGGCTGCACTTAGGCTTGAGTGTAGAGTTTAATTTAGAACCTTCACTTTTATTGTTATTGCTATCTTGTCTTTTCCTTCAAACAGTAAGAGATTACAGTCCTGAATGTTCATTCAAGTTAATAAGAAAGAATGGGCAGGGTGGGTGATACTGTGGGTTAGAATAACATCTTTGGCCCCTGCAGCCAAAGTTGAACCCTCGACCATTATTTTTCTCTGCCTGATGTCATCCAAGTGGAAGTAATATTCCAGCTGGTTTATAAGTCCTCATTTTCACTGTCTAATAAATTGTTGCCTGCAACATACCCTCTAAGCTGCACAGCTGCTCAGTGGGTCCATGCTTGTTGCATGTGGGCGCATTGACTTCCAGTTCCAGAGGTCACGGTCACCATGGATCTTAGAGATCCATGCAACGACAGGAAAAATTAGAGAGAACATAGTTGTCTGCTTAAATAGTTTCATCACTGACACCAGTCCCTTCTTTGTTTTGATTACAGTTTCACACTAGGTAAAGAACTTCCTGTTTTATTCATGCTTTAACACAATCAGGGTATGTTTGTGAGTGAAGTGTAATGGTTTTAAATAACATTCAGTTTGGATGCAGTCAATTTGACTGTCTTCCTCAGCCTTTTACATTTTTATACTCGTATTTAGCAATAATCAAGGCACTGGGGATTATCTTGTCAACATTCATGCACAGATTATGTAAATACTGTTACTAATGAGAAAAACATTCAAGTCCAACAGAATCACTTAACCAGTCATGAGAATACATGAACCTGTTGGAAAGATCCTGCTTGAAACATCAGGTAGATGAAGAAGGCACGTACAGAATTTATTTTTTGATAAATGTGGAAATGTGAGCAGATATTGCTGGAAAGGTTTCTTTTTAAAAAAAAAAGCACCAATAAATGTTCTATTACCATGACGTAGCTGCACCACAGGTGGATTTGCAGCCCCTCTTTCTGATCATGGCCTCAATTTTCCAGAATTCAAAATGAATTTTAGTGCTTTAATGTTATCAACTGATCCTTCAAGTTTCTGAAGTAATGTCTGACTTTTGGGCCAGGGGCTGGGGAGAGGGGGATGCAGGACATGTTTACCTCAGACTTTGTGTGTCTAGAGAATTTCTGGCACAGAGTGCATTGAAACTAGGGATGAGCACAGATCTGAGCCAATTCAAAATATCAGTGTAAGTTAGCTTGGCCTTGTTCATCTTTGATATTTCTTGTTCAATGACTGGATTCTTCAGATGAGTATAAAATATTCTTTCCACCAGCACCATACATAATTTAGAGTGAGAAACCTTCTAGCAAAAGACTAATTATTAACGAAATGAACTCCCTCTGTGCATTTTATTTTGTTAAAATGCCATGTTGCAGATTCATATGAAGTAGCGCACACAGGCAATTGTGCAAACATGTTAACTGGTTGACTTAAAATAGCACACAAAGGAAATTAAACACATTTGAGTGGTTTCCAGTCCCTGTTTGGCACTCAATTTAATCAGCCACAAGCAGTTTGAACTCAGGTCAGGCTTATTGTGCCTGTCTGTACAAATAAGGAAGAAAAGTCCAGACAAATAGGGCTAGAAGTATCCCTGTAATTCCTCTTCAATATAGTCTAAAAGCGAACAGCGGAAATGTTGCCCTCTATGCGATGTCTAAACCGGGCAAAAAGATTTGCAGGTCTCTGGCTCCATTGGGTTGTACGTGTGTTGACTTCTGTTCACCCAAGTCCAAATGCCAGTTCAATTTTTAATGCCAGCTCAAACTGATAAAACAAATTAAGAATGACTTTGCAAAGGTTTTCAGACAAACTAAACGTACCCTGAAAAAGCCACTTTCTTTTAGCCAGTGACGACTATTAACCACCTGCTGAGTTCAAGCTTGTGCTGCAAATTTCAATTGTGTGATATTCCAGTCAAATTTTACCACGTGTTCCATCCACATGAAGCTTAAACCTCTTTAAATATCTTGGCAACAAAATGAATTTTATGGCTTACCTAGAAATCTCTAATTACTCAACTGCTTTAGGAGTTTACATTCTGCATCTGGTTACTAATTAGTTGCTGCCTGTTGTTTCTTAGTGGATTAACTAGCCTTTCTTTAGAAGTATCTCATTGTATGAACCTTTTGCACTGTCTGTCAGGGGTCACAAATGTTAGCACCATTAATCGAAGTAATGTTTCCCATACTGGCATTTTTACAGCACGTTCTTTTCAGTGCATTTGATTAACAAAATGCAGCATGGACAGAATAAGTACTGGCTGAGAAAGAAATGCTTTTGAGTTTATACAATGGTGTGAGGCATTGGAAACGCAAACTAAAAGAATGGGCAGAGACAGAAAGCAAAAAATTCAAGGAGCAAGAGTATGTATCTTTGTCTTTATTTGAAAAAATGGCCTTCATGTTTTGGAAATATAATAGTTATTATAATATAAATTTACCCTTGATACTCTTCAAATTAAATTATAGTTCAGATTTACAAGGGAAAGAATTTTTTCATTTCACTCGTGGGACATGGGCATTGCTGGATGGCCAGCATTTTATTGCCTATCCCTAGTTGTCCTTGAGAAGATGGTAGTGAGCTGCCTTCTTTAACCGCTGCAGTCCACATGCTGTAGGTTGACCCACAATGCAGTTAGAGAAGGAATTCCAGGATTTTGATCCAGCTAAAGTGAAGTAGTGGCGATATATTGCTAAGTCGGGATGGTGAATGGCTTGGAGGGGAACTTGTAGGTGGTAGCATTCCCATATATCTGCTGCCCTTGTCTTTCTGGATGGAAGTAGCGTCATGGGTTTGGAAGATGCTGTCTAAGGATCTTTTGTGAATTTCTGCAATGTATCTTAGTACATACTGCTGCTACTGATCATCAGTGATGGACGGTGCGGATGCTTATGGTTGTGGTGCCCATCAAGTGGACTGCTTTGCCTGGATGATTTCAAACTCCTTGTGTGTTGTTGGAGCTGCACCTATCCAGGGAAGTGGGGAGTATTCCAACTAACTCCAGACTTGTGCCTTGTAGAGATGATGGACAGGCTTTGGGGAGTCAGGAGGTGAGTTACTTGCTGCAGTATTCCTCGCTCCTGGAGCCGCTGTGTTTATGTGGCAAGTCCAGTTGAATTGCTGGTTAATGGTAACCTAAGGATGTTGATAGTGGGCTATTCAGTGATGGTAACACCATTGAAAGCCAAGGGACAGTGATGAGGTTTTCTGTTATTGGAGATGGTCATTGCCTGGAATTTGTACAGCACAAATGTTACTTGCACGTGTTGGTCCAAACCTGGATATTGTCCAAATCTTGTTGCATTTGAATGTGAAGTGCTTCAATATCTGAGGTGTCATGAAGGTGCTGAACATTATGCAATCATCAGTGAACATCCCCACTTCTGACCTCATGATGAAAGGAAGGTGATTGATGAAGCAGCTGAAGGTATTTGGGCCAGGATACTACCCTGAGGAACTCCTGCAGAGATGTCCTTGAGCTGAGATGACTGACCTCCAGCAGCCACAACCATCTTCCTATGTGCCAGGTGTGAATCTAACCTGCGGAGAGTTTGGTCCCCGATGCTCATTGATTCCAGTTTTGCTAGAGCCCTTTGATGTCAAGGGCTGTCACTCTCACCTCACCTCTGGAATTCAGCTGTTTTGTCCATGTTTGAACCAAGGCTGTAATGTGGTCAGGAGCTAGTGTCACTGAGCAGGTTATTGCTGAGCCGGTGCTGCTTGATCCTACTGGTGATGACACTATCCATCACTTCACTAATGATTGACAGTAGACTGATGGGACGGTAACTGGCCGGGTTGGATTTAACCTGCTTTTTGTGTACAGGATGTATCTAGGCAATTTTTCACTTTGTCAGGTAGATGTCAGTGTTGTAACTGCGCTGGAAGAGTTTGGCAAGGGGAGCAGCAAATTCTGGAGCACAAATCTTCAGCACTGTTGCCAGAATGTTGTCAGGGCCCCATAGCCTTTGCAGTATCCACTATCTCCAATCATTTCTTGATATTATGTGGAATTGATCAAATTGGTTGATGACTGGTATCTGTTGCAATGGAGACGACTGGATGAGGCTGAGATGGGTCATATACTTGGCACTTCTGGCTGAAAGTTGTTGCAAGTAGTTCAGCCTTATTTTTTGCACTAATATGTTAGGTTCTTCCACATTGAGAATGGGGATTTTTGTGCAGCTGCCGCCTCCTGTAAATTGTTTAGTTTTCCACCACCATTCACGACTGGATGTGGGATGACTGCAAAGCTTAAATCAGATCAATTGCTTAGCTCTGTCTATCACTTTCTGCTTAGGTGTGCCTGGTGTTGCTCCTGGCATGCCCTCCTGCACTCTCCATTGAATCAGGGTTGATCCCCTGGTTTGATGGTAATGGTTGAGTGGAGATATGCAGGCCATGAGATTGCAGATTGTGTTGGAATATAATTCTGCTGCTGTTGATGGCCAATAACTCCTCATGGATGCCCGATCTTGAGTTGCTCAATTTGTTTCAAGTTTGTCCCACTTAGCCACAGTGATAGTATCACACAATGTTTTGAAGGGTATTCTCAATGTCAAGACAGGACTTTGTCTCCACAAGGACTGTGCGGTGGTCACTCTTACCCACACTGTCACAGACAGATGCGTCTGCAGCTGGTAGTTTGACAAGGATGAGGTCAAGTGTGCTTTTCTCTCTAGCTGGTTCCCTCACCACCTGCCACAGACTGAGTCTAGCAGTTATGTACTTTAGGTTCCAACAAGCTCAATCAGTAGTGCTGCTGCCGAGCCACTCTTGGTGATGGACATTGAAATTCCCCACCCAGTGTACATTTTATGCCCTTGCTGCTCTCGGTGCTTCCTCTGAGTGTTATTCAGTATGGAGGAGAGTACTGATTCATCAGCCAAGGGAGGACAGTGCATGCTAATCAGGAAGTTTCCTTGCCCATGTTTAACCTGAAGGCATTGGACTCCGTGGAGTCTGGAGTCAATGTTGAAGACTCCCAGGGTAACTCCATTCCAACTCTATACCACTGTACTGCCACCTCTGCTGGTTCTGTCTTGCCTGTGGGACAGGACATATCCAGAAATGGTGATGGTGGTGTCTGGGATATTGTCTATCAGATACGATTCCATAAGTATGACTACGTCAGACTGTTGCTTGACAAGTCTGTGGGACAGTTCTCCTAACTTTGGCACTAGCCCCCAGATGTTAGTCAGGAGGACTTCACAGGGTCAACAGAGCTGTTTCTGCCTTTGCCTTTTCTGGTACCTAGGTCAATGCCAGGTGGTCTGTCTGATTTCATTTCCTTTTGAGATTTAATAGCAATTGCGACAACTGAGTGGCTTGCTAGGCCATTTTAGAGGTCAGTTGAGAGTCAACCACATCTGGAGTCACATGTAGGCCAGGCAAGATGAGGATGGCAGCTTTCTTCCCTGAAGGACATTAGTGAGCCAGATGGCTTTTTCTGACCAACGACAATGGTTTCATGGTCACCGACAGATTCTTAATTCCAGATATTTTCTGTTGAATTAAAATTTCATGGCAGGATTTGAATTCGAGTCCCCAAAACATTAGTGAAGTTTTTGGACAGATAGTCTAGGAATAATACCACTCGGCCATCGCCTCCCTCTACTACTATTTGAATGTAGGCGTGTAGCCCTTTAAGATTGAGGATGTAACTTATTATTCGTGGTTCATTGCTAAGTTGGAAAAAGTACCCAATTAGGTTTGGTGGAATAAATCTGCCTGTTTCACAGTAAATTTGGACTGACCATAATAAATAATGACAGTAACAAAGTTGTTATCGGAAGTCGGTATTGTTTGCAAAATTTTTGATTTATTACAAGGATGCATATTAAATAAAGGTATGCCTGTGCATCTGTTTGGCCAAACTGTCACTACTGAGGAGAGTAGCTCAAGTTGGAGAATTTCTCAACTTGGCAGATCTGCTTCAACAGGAAGCGACCTTTCAGTTGTAATTTTCATAGGGAGGTGAAGGGTGGAGATGACAGGTGCAAGGTGGAGGCAGGCTAGCTGCCTCACAAAACAGGTTAGAAATTGGCACCTGGTCAGCCAAATGCTGAAGTGGATTGTTTAAAGGGCCAGCCTTGATTCTCCGGGAATTCATCCCTAACATTTGCTTGTGATTTCGGCTGTCGAGTACTCACCTTTCTCACCTGGCCACCTACTCCAGAGTTTAAATGACAGGTGGGAAAACACAACAGCGCTTCATCGGAGGCTGCACTGATGACGTTACCCAGCAGGGTAATGAAACATCTGTGGAACAATGAACCAGCTTGGCTAGCCAACCAACCACAACACCTACTCCCATGTCAGTACATGTCCCTCACCCACCTATATGGCCCTCTCATACCTTCCATGTCAACTCATGCACTTCCATACCAATTCACTAAGTATACACACTGCACACAATCAATGAACTCTATAGTAACGGTAGTAGGCAATCATAATTTTCTTTCAAAGAAAGTTGTTGCTACAGTCTTCTAAAAGTGTCAATCAATCAGGACCTTTAAACTAAGAGTAACAGAAGCTAAAAGCCTTTAGTAGTTTTTTATCATGTCTGTAAAGCATTGATCCATTGCCAAAAGAGATCACGTGAACAAAAGCTTGTTTTGAAATCATAAAGCTGTCAACCTTCTTTGTGCCTGAGGCATCACTTCAGGAAGTACAGTGGTCTAACTTGTGGGATTTTTCACAGTTACCGTGAATTCCTGGCCATTCCAGACTGTTTGTACCCAGGTAAAAGTTATTTTTACAAAGCAGAAAGAGGAAGAGAGCCAGTTAGCCATGTGGATGCAGGAGGGTGGCTCTCAGCAGGCCCCCTATTTGCCAGTACCAGGTCCCTTGATCAGGCAGGGAGTGCCTTTGAATGAGGAACCCTCCTGGAAGGTTACTTGCAAGCCCACATGGGTTTGCTCGTCATGCTGCTTGCTTGGCGAGTCTTCCACCTGCTGCTGAGTTCATACCAGCAACAGCAAAATGAGACACTTTTAGGCCGTTTAAGCTCTCAAGCTTTTGTTAAGTCACTAAAGCTGATGGCGGGGGGAAGTGGAGGTTGATGCTCCTGGCAGTTCTTAACAATTGGCCCTAGTGTAAAAATCTGCTTGGCGCAAACGTGTTTTGAACTGAAGACTAGCTAGTGTAGTCAAACTTCACCATCCACAATGTCTTAAATATGGTTAGGGATCATTTGATAGTCGACTTTATCTGTTATTGACAGGAATGTGACTACTTTTTTTTTTACAAACATGAGCTTGTCTTTTCTGGAGATTGATCCATTTTCCAGAATTGGGAACCAGTGTCACTGTTCCAGACCTGGATACAAAGTTTACATAACCACAAATAGTTGCTTGTCCGCTTATCTTAAATATTTCTGCTGGGAGATTTGTTGTTCTTGAGTGCCGCAGTTACCTTTTCCACCTTATTTTCAGTGAACTTCCCTGCGCACATCGAAAGTTAATCCAGGAACAGCTTGAATTACTAGAGTGGGTCCATTGAGGACTTTGTGGGAGTGTTCTGCTCATTGTGATAATTTGTCTAACTTGAATGAGAAATGAATGCTTTAAAAAAAAAGCATAAATTCAAATTGCAGGGTATTTAGTATCCATTGCTATAATATGTTTTACAATCATGCCTGTACAAAATGTCAGTCGTAATCCTTTAAGAGTCTAGAAAAATGGAAATTTGTCCCAGACATGAAATTCCATTACAGCTGTTATCTCAAGGTACTAAATCCAAAGCAGAGTATTCCAAGATTAGCTTTCTAATTATGGCACTTCTTTGTTCAGAACCTGCAGAACCAAAAGCATAAATTGTCACATGTTCATGGTCCTCAGACATGTATAATTAATGCTTAGAAATACTGGTGTACATATCCTTTAGTATGCCAACCTAATTAAAAGATGCATTGGTTTTTCTGTGTTGAAATTGGTATCAAATACCTTTGCTTGAGAGTATCATACAGTAGGTACTACTACAATCTGCAAACAGCTAGGAAGTCCCAGGAGCAATTCATTCCACAGCATGTATGGTCACTGGAAATTGTGATTGTTCAGAGGAAGAAAGCATGCACAAAATATTTATTTTCCATGAATGCTAAAGTCCCTCAAAGTTTTCAGGATATGCACATTTTCTGCCTTAGCAACTGTTGCAAAACGGTGGTGTCTAATCATTTTATATTTTGGGCACAGTTATTTTGAATTTGTTAATTGGATTCCTAATGTGTAGATCTGCACTAACCTTTCCTTAGATAAACACCTGTGTTTTGAATGAGTTGATTACGAAGGAGGCTCCACGAGGAAGTGAGATATTCCTCAAAAAATAGGACAGAGGAAAAATCAGGGAATGAGATTTCAACTGGGTAAAGTAAGTGTATGACGCATTGTTAGGGAGAGGTGTTGGGATAATGGTAATATCATTCAAATAGTAATCCAGAGGCCCAAATTAACATTTTGAGGATATGGTCTTAAATCCACGAAGGCAGCTGGTGTAAGTTAAATTTAATTAATAAATCTTAAATACTAGCCATTATCTCTGGTCTACCAGAAATTGTCATAAAATAAACCTGATTCACTCGTGTCCTTTAGGGAAAGACAGCTACAGTCCTTATTTGATTTAGACTACGTGTGACTCCAGATGTGGTTGACTCTGAAATGGCCGAGCAAGCCATGCACTTCGAGGGCAGTTGGGGACGGACAACAAATGCTGGGCTTGTCAGCCACACCCACGTCCTACAAAGAGCAAAGGACACTTATCACTGTTGTTTATCTCCTAGCAACCAATTGAAGAATGATCATGATAAGAATTGTCTGCACTCAATCACAGCCAGAGTAAAATAGTTGGTTTGCTGAGAGTTAAATTTGCTTTGGCCTGGAAGTAGAATGTCAGGGTAACCTTAGGTGTCATGGTGATTTAAATGGCGCTGAGAAAAATAATCCAAGCAGAAAAAATGGGTTAAATCCCAGGACAGAAGTGCCACAAATCTTGGGGAAAAAAGAAGTACTCTGTCAATAACTCACAGCTTTCTGTTCCCCAATAAAACCTACATATTTGCAGTATAGCCATTGGCTCATAATTGCATACTGTTAAAGTTACAGCAGATTGGATTCAGAGAGTCTGGCATCAGGAATCCAGGTCTTGGCACTTACTTTGCTAAATCTGGATTCTTTCTTCTTTCAGTGGAATTGTAGACCAATTTGTCATGAGTCTGAGAGTCTAACACTGAGATAAGGGACTTGAGTTTAATGGCTTAAATGGTGAGCAGCCAGAATTTAAATTAAAGTAATGGACATATAGACAAGACATTAGATTAAACAGTACAACCATTGGTACATAATTAGTATGAGGGGCCCTTTAAGAAAATTTTCTACCATGTTCAATTAGATCATATTACTTTTCAACTATCAGCTTTTCTTTATAATCAAAAGAGAATTTTTAACATGTATTCTTTTGAAACTCAAGAATGACTCTTACATTTAATTTTCATAAAGATTACATTCAGTTGAGTTCATCACATTTTCAATATTGCATTTGCTAATTCAGGACTCTGAAAGCATTGAAAATGGTCACAGTGTTGTAATTTTTAATTTGATCTTTTCCTTTTAAAATCTATAATAATACAATGCTGTATTTGGTTTTTGTCTGTATGGACTGCTTTGATTGATCAGTATAAAAATGCATCCGTTGGTTTAGGATCTTCTCCCCTTGTTCTGGGTGAAGGCCTATTAAATGCATCAAAAATTGTTGTAGTCAGTATACTCACTACCTGGTGTTACAGTAGGGGTGCTTGTGTTGGGTGGGTGGTGCATGGGTTTCATCATCAGTGCCATTTCTGACCAAGACAGAGTTGAGTAGCAGGATGAGATGCACAACTAATTAGTAAATAATGTTATTTCAGGGAAGTGGGTGACAATTGCAGTTTTGAAAAAAAGAATTCTGCATACTAAATTAAATTAAATTTTGAGATGTCTGAGTATGATCCACGTGGAGTGCCTTTAGTTTTCGGTGCTAGTTTTGACAGGGTTAGTGATATGATAAAATAGATAGGAATTATTTTTCAGTGGGATGAGTTGGATGGAAAATTTACCAAAAATATTGCTTTGGAAGACTGTTTGCTAAAACCATGTCAGAAGCATCCTCCCTGGCATACTATCAGGAGATGCTGACTCTCCCCGGGTATTCTCAGACGGGATGCCGACTCTCTTCCCCTTCTCTCTAGGGTATGGTCAGATGCCATACTGACCCTCTCTGGGATGCATTCCATCTACCCCAATGACTGCTTCACAGGAATGAGGCCATGAACTGCTGCCCCAGTTGCTAAACAATATGTTCTCTTTAGGGTGAAGTGTTTAGCAGGTGAGAGAAGGGGAGGAAGGCAAGACAAGCCCAGAAACAATCTTACACTGTTTGGAGGTGGCGTTGATGGTGGAACAGCATGGTGGCATGGAGGTGTAACCTTGGCATTGGGCAGATGGGATGAGGATGAAATGGTTATGGCATTGGGAGAATGCAATGGCATGAGATGGGGATTTAAATAAGTTCAGTTTCAAAATACATACCAATTTTACTGGAAATGTGTTATTGGACTCTAGTAGTATGAAAAAAATCTCCCATTCTCAACATTGCTCACACTTCACCACCATAACCACCAATCCCACCACTGAACTCAAGTGATGAGATGTGAGCACCATTTCACTAGTTTGAGTCTGTGGTAGATTAAGTCGTAAGGAAACTTACCAGTCAAGTAACTGAGGTACTCAGAGAAGGCACCAGGAGTCATGTTAGAGCAGCTTAACCTCACGAATTAAGTAATCCGTTAATTTGCAGCATGTAGCTGAGATGATGAATTTACTATGGACAAGGGAGTATCATGAGATCAAGTTCCTCTAAAGTTGTACCAGTACATTGTGATATGACACCCTTTCCTGTAATACCTTACCTCATGTTTTAGAGCAAATAACTTTGGCTTGGTATACCATCCCATAACAATCTTTCAAATCTTTACAAACAGTAACTGCCCAAATACTTCAATTTTACATAAATAGTTTCTTGGGCTGTGATTTCTGAGAATTAACAATCAGTGGCTGTGGTTATATTCTACACATCTTATAACTCAGTTTTAAGCAATCTTGAGGAATCTATTCCCAAACAGTGTCCTATGCAATAAAATTGATTCATTACTTTGCAAGCTGTCCAGCCCTGAAAAGGGAATTTGGAGCTGATACTCTGTATAGGCAATCTACTTTACTCATGACTGAGGTATTTACTGAAATGAGCAAGATGTAATTTAAAGGGACTGTAAATTATAGGAAACGTTCGTCCTGCAAACATGTTTGCTTGCCACTAACTCCTTTCTAATTGTAAATTCATTTCATCATTGAGCCAATAAATTGTAATAGTTTGAGTTTAGATATTGTCACACGGTGTCTGTCAAATGCTTTGAGATCTTGTCTGTGGTGTACCAAGTTCACTTCATTCTTGTACACACTGACTAACATTTGCCCTCAACCAACCAGTGCGTTGATCTTAAAATTCTCATCCTTATTTTTAAATCTACCAAGGTTCTCACCCTAGCCTTTCCATGTAATCTCTTCTGGCCCCGCCAACCTCTAAGACATCTGCACTCTTCTACAGGAGACAACATCTGGTTGGCTAGTCAACTGAGTGGCTGAGGCATTGCAATGTAAAATGCAAAGGAGATCTGTATGCCTTCCAAGTTCCTGAATAATTCAAAACTGCCTCAGGGCTTGAACCTTTTCTTCAAGAGAATAGATCCCGATGTATGAATGTCTGTCCCTCCTAGCAAACATAAATGAGTCATTTTACAAGCTTGACTGATTCTTAAATTGGTTGTTAGTGTAGCTGTTAACAGGCCACTGCAGAGTAGCAGTGTGAATTGGCTTGCTTTACCTGTTCTCTGCAAACAATAAAAATATAACCATCTCAAATGTTGGAGAGTGGTTTGAACTCAAATCTTCTGACTCAGAATTAAGAATATTACCAGCTGAGCTAACCCAACACTTGCTTAGTTCTTCCCCAGCCCCATCCCTCCCCTCTCTATTTATTTTGGAGCTCCATTCCCCCTCTCCCATTTCTGAAGAAGGGTCCCAACCCGAAACGTCAACTTTCCTGCTCCTCTGATGCTACCTGGCCTGCTGTGCTTCTCCAGCTCCACACTGTTATCTCTACTTGCTTAGTTCAAGGGAGTTTCTGAACCTGACGGTTTGACAGAGCTGACTTCAATATGTCCATTTGATGCCAGTTTACTCATTCGTTGATCACACCTCGACTGCCGTTGGGTTTTAACACACAGCATGCTCAATAATTTATTGCAAATTAATGCCTTGCTATACCGCGCGCGCGCGCACACACACACACACACACACACACACACACTTTTCAGTGAGTTTGAAAAGCAAGCAGTTAAAGTTGGTGATTCCATTGGCATTTATAAAGCTAGACTTGATAGTGACTTTGGCATGAGGCACCAATGTTTATGTGCAACATCTTCGCTCTGATATTTTAAGAAAGTTTCATGTTTAGACAATTCAGTTTTAAAAACTAATGAGGACAGAGGAAGCAGAGACTTCTGTCAATCAAATGGATTATATCAATCTCTAAAAGTAGAGGGACTAGAGGTTTCAAATGCAGTTTCTCAGGGACAAGTTGCAGGATAATCCTTGAATGATGAGTGCATTTGATGAAAAGGATGATGTTGTATATGCCTTTAAATTCAAATTTATAGACAAAGTTGCACTTGAGGAACAGCAGCTTATCTTCAGATTAGGCAGTTTAAAGCCATCTATTGACATTGAGTTTTTTTTCTTTATTCTTTCATGGTGTTGTTGGAGAGGCCACTGTTTGTTGCCCATCCCTAATTACACTTGAACTAAGTGACTTCCTTTAGAACATTTCAGAGGGCAGTTTAAGAGTCTGCCACGTAGCTCTGGGTCTGGAATCGCATGTAGGCCGGACAAGGTAAGTGCAGCACATTTCCTTTCCTAAAGGGCATTAGTGGAACCAGATGTGTCTTTACAACAATGAATGGTAGTTTCATAGTCACCATTACTGGAACTAGCTTTATATTCCAGATTTATTAATAAAATCTAAATTTCACCACCAGCTGCTGTAGAGGTCCACAGAGCCTCTGGATTATTAGTCCACTGACATTACAACTACGTCACCATCTCCCCCAGATGAACTCTGAAGTCTGTTCTCCTTTTTGATTCCGTTTCCTCAGCGCCAATTTGGATCTTACTTTTGTGTTTTGCTTCCATACCATGCTGTTTTTCATTCTGTCATTAATACTTACTCTTGACCAGTGCTTTGTTTCATTAATGAAATCACTGGATTTCATCTTGTTTACTATTTATTTCTTTACTACAATAACTCCTTTGCCTTTGTTCCATGACATCTTTGACATTTAATCTCTCCTGGCCTCTACCTGACCTCCTTATTTGTTCTAACTAAAACTCTTCCTCTTTTCAACAAAATACCTATCATATTTCTACTGCTATAATGTATAAGACACATTAGACCTCAGCTGAAGTATTGTGTACAGTTCTTGGCACCCCACTACAAGAAGAATGTGAGCGCGTTGGAGTGGTGTAGCAGTGATTTACAAGAACTTTCCTAGGGATGAGGGACTTAGTTATGAGAATAGATGTTGCCCTTGGAGAGAAGAAGGTTGAGGAGAGATCTAATGGAGATTTTCAAAGCCACGAGCAAGCTGGATAGGGTAGATAGGGCAAAACTGTTCGCATTGCATAAAGAACAACAGGGTATAGATTTAAAGAGCTCTTCAAAAGAAGCAAGAATGAAGTGAGGAAAATTGTTTTACTCAGAAAGCAGTTAGGATATTGACTGCCCTGTCTGGAAGTATACTGGAGCAAAGCTCAATTGAAACATTCAAGATGGCATTGAATGATTATTTAGATAAAACTAACATGCATGTGTATGGGGGAAAAGGCAGGAATTGGCACTAGGTTATAGTGCTAATTTAATGAACTGGTGCAGGCACGATGTACTGAACGGCCTCCATCTGCACTTTAACACTTCTCTGACTCTATAGGTTTGAAGAAATTTATTGGATTTGAAACATTACCCCTGTTTCTCTCTCTGCAGATATTGGTAGATTTTTTGAATTTTCCAGTACTTTCATGTTTTGCTTTGGATATCCAGCGTCTTGCTTTTATTGATTCACATCTCTTACAGAGTGCTGTCATCTTTATTAAACAACTTTTGGTGGTTTTTTTAAGCTGGTACATGCGTTATAAAGCAAAAGTAAATGACGGAAAAGATTGCTGTTAGTAAGTGCATCAGTTAGTTGGTCGTGAGATCTGAAATAAAAAAGCAGTTGTCAGCACACGTGACTGTGAAGATATGCAATTGTTAAATTAAGTCCAAGTGATTCACTCATATTGTTTAGTGAAGGAAACCAGTGCTCCTTATCTGGTCTGGCCTCTCTGTGACTTGAGTTCCATGGATATGCACAGTTGCATGGATGGACAATGCCAGTTTTGTCTTCATTGACTACATTCCAAGGAGGAAGGAAAATGTGATCTGAATACATCACTCCTGAATCCAACATCTTTACTGTCTAATATTGCCTTGCATTAGCAGCCACTGTAGATCTATTGTTCATCTTCTGTGTATTTATGGAGACTAGATATTTTTTTCTTCAATATCAATGCAGTTTTAATGCACCTCACATGTTTCCCTGCCCAATTTTGCTTTCCACCATCTAATGATACAAGCATGATGCAGAAGTGCGCTTCTTGGGGATATGGCGAGACTTGCTTTGGCACCTATGGTTTCCCAGATGTTGAGAAGCCAGGCTGTTGGGGACAGAGAGGTGAAATAAAAACAAGGTACTTCCTGCCAGGGAGTGAGAGGAATTAATAATCAAAGTGTGCCAGTCCAGGAGACGAATGTACAGCACTGAGAGGGACTGAGATGGGGAATCATTTGCAAAAACTATACTTCAGCTCACAATAAATCTGCTTTATTTTTCCATGTTATTTGTTAGGATGCCTTGGTACTTTTTTGTTGATTATTTAGTTATAGACTCATAGAGATGTATAGCATGGAAACAGACCCTTCAGTCCAACTCGTCCATGTTGACCAGATAGCCTAGATAAATCTAGCCCTATTTGCCAGCATTTGGCCCATATCCCTCTAAACCCTTCCTATTCATATACCCATCCAGATGCCTTTTAAATGTTGTAATTGTACCAGCCTCCTACTTCCTCTGGCAGCTCATTCCATACATGCAGCACCCCCTGCATGAAAAGATTGCCCCTTAGGTCCCTTTTAAATCTTGCCCCCCTCGGTTAGAAGCTGAAAATCACAGTAGTAATGTGGGAGCAGCAATTTGACTCCTTGCATTATTGGAGTAGATTCACATTTGTGAAAGTCTTACCTAATTGACAATGACTAATCAGTGATTCATTTAGTTAAAAGTTCATTATAAAGGAATAAAAAAAACTTCGAGGCTTTTTACATTTTTTTCATGACTAATTTGTGAGTTGAACAGGCAAATTGATAAACTGCTGTTATCTTGCAGGGGATGTTTTACCAGCTGTGCCAGCAGAGTGGATTAAAAAAAGAACAGTGTATAGCTCAGTGTGGTAGCATATTGTCCTTTCACTTTGGGAGCCTGGGGTATGGAGTGCAGCCCTGTCTGGTGGATTAAAGTTTCCTTTCTTTGCTGACTGCAAATGTCCTTGGGGAAATTAGTTTAGGCAGTCTCAACCTAGTTCCTAATGGGCACCACTTAACAGCACATTATTGCTCAAAATTAGGCACTAATTGACATTAAATTGGCAATTCCACATAAAACCTGTAAGGACACCTGGTGTGGGAAATGGAAATGTCACATTGTTGAAGTGGGCCATGCTTTTCCAAAGCTACAGTTTTGGCAGCGTCGAACGAAAGTTACAAAATTGCATTCCCTGTGTCAATGGATTAACGTCAGTCATCAGTTTCTATTTCTGTTGATTTTCTAGCTTTTTATATTGTACTCTATCCGCATGTTAGAGCAATTTCTAGCATTTAAATTGGCATTTAAAGTGACATTCGTGCCACACAAATGCCAGGCTATGACCATCACCAATAGAGACAATCTAACCACTATATCCCTTGACATTCAATGGTGTTACCATCACTGAATCCTCCACTATCAACATCCTGAGTGTTATCATTGACCAGAGACTCAACTGGACTCACCACATAAACACAGTGGCTACAAGAGCAGGCCAGAAGCTAGGAATACTGTGGCGACTAACTCACCTCCTGACTCCTCAAAGCCTGTTCACCAGCTACGAGGCACAAGTCCGGGATGTGATGGAATACTCCCCAATTGCCTGGATGGGTGCAGCTCCAACAACACTCAAGAAGCTTGACACCATCCAGGACAAAGCAGCCTGCTTGATTGCCACGACATCCACAAGCATCAACTTCCTCCATCACCAACGCACAGTAGCAGCAGTGTGTACTGTCTACAAGATGCACTGCAGAAATTCACCAAAGATCCTCACACAGCACCTTTCAAACCCACGACCACTTCCATCTAAAAGGACAAGGGCAGCCGACATATGGGAACACCCCCACCTCCAAGTTCCCCTCCAAAGCCACTCACCATCTTGACTTGGAAATATATCGTTGTTCCTTCACTGTCGCTGAGTCAAAATCCTAAAATTCCCTTCCTAATGGCATTGTGGGTCAACCTACAGCGGGAGGACTGCAGCGATTCAAGAAGACAGCTCACCACCACCTTCTCGAGGGCAACTAGGGATGGGCAAGAAATACTGGCCAGCCAGCAACACCCACATCCCACAAATGAATAGAAAAAAAAAATTTTAAAGTCCACACTTAAGGGGCAGCACAATGACTCAATGTTTAGCACTGGTATCTCACAGCACCAGGGACCCAGGTTTGATTCCATCCTCAGACTGTCTGTGTGGAGTTTGCGTGTTCTCCCCGTGTCTGCGTGGGTTTCTTCTGGGTGCTCCAGCTTCCTCCCACAGGCCAAAGATGTGCAGGTTAGGTGGATTAGCCGTAGGAAATTCAGGTAACTGGGATAGGGTAGGTCTGGGTGGGATGCTCTTCGTAAGAGTCAGTGTGGATGCAATGGGCCAAACAGCCTGCTTCCACACTGCAGGGATTCTATAAAATACAAATACAACTGTCTTGAGTAGGAGATTTGAAACATACGTCTTCAAAACCTAGATTAGTAACAAGCAAAGTTAATGTAATAGCACCCCCTCCATTATGCAACCTACCTGCACAGGCTATTCAAACATCAACTGTGCTCTGGTGACAATATTAAATGCTGCCTAGATGGACTAACCTCAGGTGCCCCTGTGCCAAAATTAAATTAAATTAAATACCATCTACGGTTTGCAGTTTTGTTGCTCAATCTGCAACTGATTTGTAAACCACTCTCAACCTCTTTAATTCAGGACACTTTTGTGTTGTTACAAAATTCAGATACCCACCTGCACGTGGCCAGCCTCCTCCTCCCACTTTCCACCACGACTACCACCATCTGTAAAGACAGAGGGACCAGATGCATGGGAGCACCAGTACCTGCAAGCTCCTATCCAAGCCACTTACTCCCAGACTTGAAATATATTAGCCAGTGATGCCTGGATCCCTGGATCCCATGATCAAATTTTTAAAAAAAGATGTTGGAGGAGAGACACTGGAGTGCTTTGGCTGCTCAGTCAAAAGGTCACAGTTGATAAGAAAATCCAGTAGTGGATCAGCTGTGCTTACTCAATTTTGCATAAACTACAGCGGTGAGTGTTTGACAACAAAGACCTCCAGAAGCCAACTAAAGTCACAGTGCACAGAGCAGTTGTTGTCCTGCATTGCAGTGAGACCTTTCACAGAAACGCAGTGTGCTAGAGAAATTCTGTCAACAATTTCTCGTGCACATCCTCCGGATTCAGTAGGAGCACCGGCAAATGAATGCCAGTGCTTCTTGAAGAACACTTCTCAAGCATTCAAGCAAATCTCCTGCAAAATCAACTACAATAGACTGTACACTGTCAGAATTGCCAAAAAGTGTCTTCCCCATTGACAGCCATGACAATATCATTTAAAACTTTAAACTTATAGGAGACAGCATGTTATTATCTATTGGCTATTTAAGTGACTTTAACTTTTTGAACTGCATGGATTAGTTCCACTTGTAACGGCCATCACAGTTAGCAAAACAAAGCATGTTCACAAGCATGGAGACTGCAGCAGCTCATTTTTCTGTAAAAATTGTTTTATTTTGACACAATTTTATAAACATTGAGGTAGGATGTTCCCGAGATTCTGGCTGTAAAGAGTCAGTCTGGTCTAGAGATACCACTCGCCTCTGGGCAAGACAATATCGTTTTCAAGCCTCTCCCAAAGCATTCAACTCTTGATCTGGTACTGTCACCATTAAGCCAATGTTGCATTTCAAAGGTGCTGCCTTTTGTGAAAGTCATTGAACTCCTATTCTGTGGAATGTAAAAGATTCTGAGACACTAAAGAAGAGCTGAGTTCCTTGAGTGACTGAGCCATCATTCATCTCTCAACTAAAATCAGGAATATCTCTTGTTACATGCATCAGGCTTCCCATAGTAAAAAGCTTGAAAACAATTGACATTAAAAGAACTTAGCTCCACTCATCCCGGTAATAGTGTAATGTTACTAGTAGGGGAAATGTTCAGTTATTTTCCTACTGCTGGCCATCTACATTTAACCAACTCAGCAGGGACTAGGTCTGAAGCCTAGAGGACCCCTAGCCTGAATGACTCCGGCACTCATTTCTTTAAATGACGAGCTGTATGTTGTTAGAATTTCATAGAATCCCTACAGTATGGAAACAGGCCCTTCGGCCCAACAAGCCCACACCGACCCTCAGAGCATCCCACCCAGACCCATCCCCCTATAACCCACATAATCTACACATCCCTAAACACTATGGGCAATTTTGCATGGCCAATCCACCTACTCTGCACATCTTTGGACTTTGGGCAGAAACCGGAGCACCCGGAGGAAACCCACACAGACACGGGCAGAATGTCCAAACCCCGGTCCCTGGTGCTATGAGGCAGCAGTGCTAACCACTGAGCCACCATGCCGCCCCATGTCAGCATAATTCATATTGGTACCTGGATTAGACGTGTGGGCTATCTAAGGATCTTATCGATTTATACAGAGCTCATTGAATTTATGTAACATATTTCACGGCCTGAGGACATCTTAAAGTGCTTTACAGTCAAAGAGGTGCTTTGAGTGTAGTCACTGGTGTAATTGGGAATCCTGGCACCTAATTTGCCCACAACCAGACCACACAAACAGATGATGGCCAGGTGATTTTTTTTTTTGTGATGTTGATTGAGCATTAAATATTGGCTAGTATTGTCCTGCATGAAAGACGATACTTCTAACAGTTCAGCACTACCTCGGCATCAGATTATTGTGTCCAAATCTTTAACATGAGATTTGAACCCACAATATTCTGACTCGGAAACAAAAATACTACCAACCAAGCCAGAGCTGAGAATAATTAAATAGTACAAAGGATGTTGTGCTGCCAAGTAATACTTGAAATAACTAATTTTCCATTTTAAATAAGTTGGTCCCAAGTTTTGGATGCTTTCTGATACTGTAGACAATGCACCATTCCCTAGTTAAGGGTGTGGACTTGCAGGAAATAACCTCCTGACAGTGTTTTCCTAACCAGCATGAGGTAGATCACACCCTCCATTTCCTGCTAAGGAAGCACCTGCCTATTACCACTTATTGCTGATGACCTGAGCATCAGCAGCGAGCCATACATGGCATCGTAGGTGTGAGCCTGAATTTTATAATGAGTGGTGTACTGCTGTATTGGTGCTTGTGTGCACACAGTTTAGTGCAGAAGACTAACCTGAGGTTAAGTACAATTAGTGGCCATCTGATTCTGATGGCTACTTTAAGTGGAGTCTGATGTGAAATGGATATTAGGAAAAAGCCAACTTGGTCCTTTTAGCCTTTCCCAAAGGATATTGGCTGGAGCATCATGACCTGACCTACACTTCCTACCCAAAAAAAAATACATAGAGAAAGCCCAGGGCCAGCAAGTGAAAAACCTCTCTTGACACCCTCAGATTATTGAAACAATTTTAGTTATGGTGAGATCCTTTTTCTAAGGTTTTGGAGTAGATCAACCTCAACATCCTTTTTCTAAATTATTTACAGCAAATTTTCTCTTTTTTTAATGGTTGATACATGCATGATATATTTCTTTTGCGTTGCTGGAATTTGATGATTTTTGCCAAATATGCAAAAACATCACGAAAAGTAGAAGAAATCCTAATTGCATTTTTCCTTGTTGAATTCTTAAGAATTTGGGTTCTAAATTGGAGAAAGCAACAATGCTCAGTGTGTTGCTATGACGAAACTCATAATGTGCTTTTATCAAGATTTGATGTTCCAGGACACTGGTAACAGTGGTTGTTTCTTGGTCAGAAATTCTGCGTGTTTATAAACTATTTATTTACAAGGACTAATATTCCAAATACATTTTAATTAAAACATGATGCTTGGACTGGAGGCGTTATGGAAAATGTTTTAAAAATAAGTTGCGCCCACATTTCATTTTCATAGAGAACATGTATGCACTTGCTTTGCCATATTTACCGATTTTTGTGGAATAGAGCAAGTACGGGAGTTTGGTGATTTGAGTTTTCATCTTTCCCACCACGACTTCATGCACTTTTACTCTGAAACCCTTCCAACGTTATTTTAAAGCCACAAAAGTAAGAAATTCGGAACAGCATGTGGGAGAATGCTTTCTCTCACCAGTTTTTGTCCTCTCTGTTCTGCAGATATTGATCTTCATTGGATAAATGCTGCGCAAGTTCAAGGCACTCTTTGATATCTCACCATTGTGGCCATTTCTAGTGTGAGTGCCAAGGCTACGAGTGTCAGCAGCTGTGCAACCGCCAACTCAAAAACATCAAATAGAAGTAGAAGAAATCCCAATAGTAATTCTGTTCATCAGAATAGTTTAGTTCTAAAAGCAGAGTTGGCTGTCCAAATGGAATAGTGGTGAAATGTGGTTTTATACTATGAATCAGAATCTATCAGCACATTTAATGACAAATCTATTAGCCTATAATGAAGAAACCCAGGTAATTGACCTAAACCAACTGCAGCGTGAATAATTTAAAAATTTAATAAGAGAGTAATTCAGCAAGTGGACAAGTAACTTAAAGAAATTACAAAAGGACATTGTGAGTGAGGTATAACAAATGTTTTGCCAAGTAACAGCTGCATACCACTCAGCCACTACCATGAAACAGGAAAGCAGTTATTAACTGATATTTATTTGATTGGAGGAGAAAACTCTTTTTCACTTTGAGACTACCTTGTTCAAAACTGGTTTATTTACCCAAGCAGAATCAACTGCCATTTGCACATGCTCCTTTGTTCTAAAATAAGTTTCATGCCACAACACTCTTACGGAGGCAGATTCAGTTGTGATGGTAAAGAGGAATTGGATAGGTTCCTAAAGGAAGAAAATTTGCAAGGGCAAAAGGAAAGGGCAGAGGAATGAGACAAGTTGAGGTGCCCTGACACAGTGGGCTGAAAGATTACCTTCTGTGCTGTGACTATTTTATTAATTCTGTGATTTTTGTTTCACTCTGGCAACTTCCCCAGATTCTAGGCGAGTTCTGTTTAGGTGAGTAATGCTGACACAGCTTGTACAGGAACATTGTCTGTTTATGCTGGCAGAAGTCACTTTCTTTTGCCAGCTGTCTTGTAGTTCTTCTTGAGAAACTGCCTTCCACAGAAAGATCATAATCTGAAGACCTGGGATCACTTTTTGAGGCAACCATGTTGCTAACCATTATCCACAGCTTGATACCATACATTACTTTAATCCATGCTTCAGTTAAAAAGAAATTAAAGAACTGAATTTTCAGTTGTCAAGAAGAAAATTGTAAAGAGACACCCTATCTCACATGTCACGTTCAATGGGAACATTAGTCACGATTGTTGCTTTAATCTTGTGCTTTAAACTGAAGCCATTGTTTACATGGATTACTTTCTGTGAAAGCAATTAAATCAATCTGAATTCCTGTCCTTTCTTCATAGCCATTACAATTTTTTCTCATCTTGTTCTTATCCAATTCTATTTTTG
>NC_063340.1:76269693-76279931 GCF_021869965.1 Rhincodon typus
CCAGCCCTGCACCTTGTTGTCTCGGAGCCACATTAATGCTGTGATCCAACAGCAGGTCAGAGGCTAGGAATTCCATGGCAAGCAACTCCCCTCCTGTCTCCCCAAAGCCTGTCTACCATCTACAAGGTATATGTGAGGAATATGATGGAATACTCATCGGTTGCCAGATAGGTGCAGCTCAAAAAACAATCAAAGCTAAATACCATTCCAGAATAAACAGCCCACATGATTGGCACCACACTCAGTTCTAACATTCAGTTCCTTCACCACCAACATATAGTGGCAGCAATGTGAATTATCTAGAAGATGCACCAAGACAGCACCATCCAAACCCACAGCCTTTACCACCTTGAAAGGCAAGGTAAGTAGCTGCATGGGAACACCACCCACTGTAAAATTTTACCACCAACAATCCCCACCCCCACCACCACCACCATCAAACACACACACGCCCATCCACACACCATACCGACTTAGAATTGTATTGTCGCTCCTCTGCTGTCACTGGGTCAAAACCATGACTACCCTCCTAACAGCGCTCTACACACCGAGGAGTGGAATGGTTCAGGAGGGCAGCTCACCACCTCCTTTTCCAGGGCAATTAGGGATCGGCCGTAAAAGCTGACCAAGCCAGTGACATCCAATAAACAAACAAATTTTAAAAATGCAATTCCTAGTTAATGGAGTACCATGCTCAGTCTCTGTGTGGCAATAATAAGCAGTGGTCTCTAACAAACTTAGCTACGTCTCATAAAGAGATTTTTAAATGAGTGTGGCAAATGCATCTTAAACTGGCATTCATTGTTCGATAGGGTTAGGGTTAGGTTAGTTATCTGCTATAGGAGATATTCAGGAAGTTTTATTTTGTGAATTCAATCCTATTAGAGAACCTAAGAAAAGGTTTTTTTTTAAAGCCACAGCCCCACCTATCCACTAGAAATAAAATTGATGTCCGAATGCTAGTATTTTTAGTGCATAAAACAACAGTTCTGCAAGGGTTAATGTTAAAATCTGCATTAAGGCCAACCCAGTCTGATTGTGTCATACTGGCTTGGGTGAGGATAATGCAGAACTGTTCAGGTCTCATGGAGTGCAGGCAGACATACACAGATGTCCTCACAGTTCTACTAACTTCCAGCTGGGCCCAAGAGAGAGATGTGGTGCACTCTGGGTGATTTAGCTGTTGTGCCTTAGTTCGAGCTTGCTTTAAATGCTGCCAACCTTTCACAATTTTGGACTTCTCACTGAAGCGTGCAGCCACTCAACAATGCTGTTAGCATTGGCCACACACTGCCTTCATGTTACCACGAGCTGCATTTGAAGCAACGGGCAAGGGTTAATCCCAGATCACTATCCCCAGTCCGTTTCTCATGAGCTATCGAAAAACTAAATGTGTTAATACAAATGACTACGGATAGCAAAACTGAGCTGGAACAAAAATATTTGGGAGCTGATTGACTCAGTTTAAGCTGCTTGATATGTTCCACTCAATTACCTCATCTTTAAACCACAAGGTGACCCTCACAGTGGGCTCCACAAGAAACTGAGTCAGTCAGCTTTTTCCTTGTGTCTCCCTGAGGCAAAGGACAGAATGTTTCCTTCCTTCCTGAAGCCAATTTTCACAGTGATGGTAACATTTGTACATTCAAGTGCTAAGCTCGCCAAGAGAGCATAAAGCTAGCTGGCAGCAGTCTGCAGAGGACAGCTTGTTTGACTCATTAGCATGTGCTCCCACCACAGCTTTGATCCTCTTGTACAGTGGGAGATTAAAAAGTCTGGTGAATGCCTCAAATTTAAAGAGGTGGGACTCTTTCAGTTTGTCTCAGCATTGATATAGCATATTTCAATCTCTCAGCAAACTTCTAACCACGACACAGTCAAATAACTCCCTTGAAGTACAGCAACCCTTTAGGATACCATGAGGTCTTACCAACATCTGCACCTATACTAATCCCTCTACAGACCTATTGTACATCCTGATGGCTTTTCATAGCCATTTGACTCTTCAGGTACCATTTGTTCGTCCAACTCCAGATTATGTTTTCCCTTGATTCTTTCTTTACCACTTCAGACCAAATTTTCAGTCACCTCTTTCTTGGCTTCTCTCAACTGCTTTGCCTTGAGAAGTTCTCCCAAAAAGCTTCCTAACATTCCATCATTTTGTTCTAGTCTTCCCTATCCTTTAGGCTCCTTCCTTTTCTCTCCACCTTGCGAGCTAGGTTCTAGTTGTTAGTTTGATGACTTAGAGATAAGTAAGGTAGTTCTCGAAATTTGGGAAATTTCCAAAATCAGCTGAGGATACCATGAAGGACTCGCCTTCTCAATTTCTCCCCTCACCTGAGGCATGGTGACCCTTAGGTTAGACCACTACCAGTCTTCTCTCTAACGAGAGAACAGCCTATGGTCCTCTGGGACTATGACAACTTCACCTGCTTCAAATTTACTTCTGAACGACCATCTATTAAAGGCAAAGGGAATTAAAAGGCAATTCAATGTTTTTTTATATTTGTGTCAATGTGTTCACCAATAATATTATTAGCAGGACAAATATTCACATGTATTTTATTTTGTGAACTCTCTAGAATGAAACCAGTGCCAACAGTTCCCATCAAGCAATATTTGGTACAATATGTGCCTGAGCATTTTTTTTAAATGGAATCTGCATTGTAATTTTGCTCATAAATTGCTATTTTCTGCTCGAGTATTAAGTCACATGTTTGTATCACTCAACTGCTTATTCTTGCCTGATAAGAGGTCGCTGTGAACACTTTCAGTTGGCAGGATATGGGTGGCTTGGCATATTGCTGGTGTAATTTAAGACTTGGATCAGAAAATAGCAGCTTTTCAGCTGGGCAGCAACTGAGCAGGATAATGCCTACAAAATTATTGGCTTGAAATTCATCTTGGGCAGCAATAGGAAATGGGCAGAATTCTCTCAATCAGCCACGAAATTATCTACTTGATAATCAGTCACATTTATTTCAATAGAAATTAATAACTGGACAGGACACATAACCATTGTGGTCCATTTTCTGCAATCTCACCCAAGACAAATTTCTATCTCTATATCTCTATCCAGGAGAAGAAACTCTCAAATGGCCAGTGCTCCAAGAGAGGACAAATAAAATGCTTCAAAAACATTCTTCTTGAAGTACAGCAGTATTGACATGAATGACTGGGAGGGATGTGCTCCTAATCATTCAGAATGGCGACAATGTGTCTGTCAATCTGCATCCCACTTCAATACCCAATGCCTTAAATGGTGCAGTGAAGCGAGAGTGGAGAAGGAGAGAAGAATAAGAAAACACTGCACTCCAGGTCCCACTACCTCATAGCACATCCTACCTCAGGTACCCAATACATAAGTGGGCAAAAATCAAGCTGTTCGGTCACGAGAACATCTTCTTGCAAAAACTCACAACCTTGAATAGATGACATGTTCAATTCAAAGGGGTAGCCAATATCCAGGGCTATAGTATGAAAAAGTGGATTCACATTTTGGATAGGCATTGTTCTGACGATGGCTTCTCTGTTGTATATACAGATAAATCAGGTGTCATCTGCTTTATGTGTAGGGATCCACAGGGTCTAGTGCAATCAAGGAAAATTACTGACTGGTCTAACTAGAAGAGGTTCTTGTATTGAACAAGAAGTAGCTTATCGCATGTTTGCAACTAGTTGCCAATTACATTAATATGATGGACATTGTTAGAGACTTTGAGGAGGACTCAATGTTACGTTGCAGTCCTCCAAGATGCTAAACTTTCTACCCACAAGCCCAAATGACATCATCATTACGGATGGTGCTCAAGGCATCCTTTCACATATAACATTCTCAACCCAACTTATTTACTGTTTTCAAATGGTGAGGGCTCTGCTATGTATTTCAATTATTTTCAGCTTTTAAGAATTCCAGATAATGCATTATGTGTATATTAATTGTTATATCAAACATTAAACATTACAAAATAATAATTTTAGGATTCAAGACAGACATATTCTGCAGATGTTTTTGGTTCATATTATTGCAGTTATCAATGAGAGCTGGCCGCTTCCTGAAGCTGAACTTGAATTGTCTGATCTCCATAATCTATCAAGGAATCTTCCAGATAAGGTCGTGTGTGGAGGTAAACAAAGATTTTAACTAAAAAATATGCCTGTGTACAGTATCTGGGCAAAACATCAAGAAAGTAAAGCATAAACAATGTAATCCTTGGATATGCCTCAAAAAACATAGCCACTTCTCCCTGTAGTCTCAAGGAAGAAGGGTGGAAAATGTGGTTTAGACGGTCCATTAATGGACAACTGGATTTCATTAAGTGAAATCTCTTGCAATTAGCCATTTGCATTGGACAAATAATTAACAAACTCAAATTCACAAGCACGGCTTCAGCAAATGTCTCCGGTAAATTCAAATGTATACTATGGCTGTAGGAAAGCCTTCTGCACAACAGTTGCAAATAGATACATGGGTGTTTTCTCAACATTTTGTGCAAAATCTTCAGCAGACAATCAGCTCAATCTTGATAAAGAGAATAGGCTTGTTGTATAGTATTTAATAGCTTGGCTCAACTTAAGAGAAAGTAGACATTTCTGTTGGCTGCATGGATTTAGCATTGGCAAATGGCATAAATAAAACTTCCAGGATCAGTGATGGGGGTAGACCTTATCTTGTGATGTCAGTTAACCCTTTCAGGTACTAACTATCTTATATAACATCCACTAGCCACAACACAACATACATCATTATTTCAGTTCTAATATGAAACCAGAGACCTCTATATATCTAGTGATTCAGGCAGATGGTACTTTATGAAATGCAGTGGACAGTTCTACTGTTGTCCAATCAGGCAATACCACCAAAAAAAGACTGGTTGACATTTATTCACTTGATTGTCTGTTATACAGGACTAGGACATTGCCAATTCTTCCTTCCTAGCAGTATAGCATTGGAAAAGGCCATTCGCCCAACTATTCTGGACTGTCCTTGCTGATTCGAATGGCCAATTCCTCAATCTCATGTTTTATGGAGTTATGGATTTATTTTGGAGAGCTGGGAAGTTATTCCTGGTGTCCTGATCAATATTTTCTCACTAATGAACATCACAAAAAGAGACCACCTGGTCATTCTCATATTGCTGTTTTTCGGAGCTTGCTGTGCACCAGTGGGTTGCTATGTTTCCTATGCTAAAACAGAAACTGCACTTCTAAAATAACTCATTGGCTGCAAAGTGTTCCTCAGGAGTTTATGGTCATGAAAAGTGCCATATAAATGTCAGTCATTCTTTTGTTTTGCTTGTGCAACCTTTAGTGAAAAAAAAGTTCTGCTGGACTTCTCTTGTTCCGCCAAATTTTCAGGTAGACAATTTTGCATTGAAGACTCTTTGCCTTTGATTTCCCAGTCATGGCAAACTAGTATTTTTCATTCTCTTAAAATGCAACATAATATTGTCTCCTCTTAGTTATCTCCACTCCTATGGCAATAGTCCCAGTGTTTCTATGCTAACTATAATTTTCAGTGGCAAAT
This sequence comes from Rhincodon typus, assembly GCF_021869965.1. Taxonomy (NCBI): domain Eukaryota; kingdom Metazoa; phylum Chordata; class Chondrichthyes; order Orectolobiformes; family Rhincodontidae; genus Rhincodon; species Rhincodon typus. The sequence goes on from NC_063340.1 coordinate 76,275,221, forward strand.
GGAGTTTCATTTAGGTAAGTGTGAGGTGTTGCATTTTGAAAAGGCAGATTAGGGCAGGACTTACACAGTTAATGTTCAGCTCCTGGGGAGTGTTGCCCAGCAATGGTGCAGGTTCACAGTCCCTTGAAAGTGGAGTGGCAGGAAGACTGTGTGGTGAAGATGGCATTTGGTTCACTTGCCTTTATTGGTCAGTGCATTAAGTATAGAAGTTGGGAGGTCATGTTGCAGCTGCACAGGACATTGGTTAGGCCACTTTTGGAATACTGCATTCAATTTTGGTCTCCCTGCTTTAAGAAAGATGTTGTTAAACTTGAAAGGATGCAGAAAAGATTTACAAGAATGTTGCCAGGTTTGGACGGTGTGACCTATAGGGAGGGGCTGAATAGGCTGAGGCTATTTTCCTCTGGAGCATCAGAGGCTGAGGGGTGACCCTATAGAGGTTTATAAAATCATGAGGGGACACGGAAAGGATAAATAGACAAGATCTTTTTCACAGGGTAGGGGAGTCCAAAACTAGAGGGCATAGGTTTAAGGTGAGAAGGATCTAAGGTGTAACTTTTTCACACAGAGGGTGGTGTATGTATGAAATGAGCTGCCAGAGGAAGTGGTGGAGACTGATATAATTACAACATTAAAAAGGCATCTGGATGGGTACATGAATAGGAAGGGTTTAGAGGGATATGGGCCAAATGCTGGAAAATAGGATTAGATTAATTTAGGGTATCTTGCCGGCATGGACAAATTGGACCGAAGGGTCTGTTTCAGTGTTGTACAATTCTATGATTCTACTCTGAATGATATTAACACCATTTTTGTTATGATGGCACCCATAACTGTATACAATCTAAGCAACATTCTGGACAAGTTTATCATGAGTTTTTTTTTGCCCTTACGTCTTCTAACTTCTAAACACCAAAGTGAAGTTGATTTTTCTTAAACAACTTAATCTCAACTCATACTTGCAGGAAGCTACATTCTCGAACCCATAGGGTCACCATTCATCCAATGTTCACCCTTCATCATCCTTTCATTAAATATAAGCCCCGTCCACCCCTGCCATGTTTTGATTTTCCACCTAAAATATTTTAGTTACATATTTAATTTGGTAAACATATTACACTTTTCATATTAAATTGCATCTGCCACCTGATTGCCCATTCTGTAAAATCTGTCCATTTTTAAGTGACTGAATTTCAGAAGTTATTAATTGTGTGAAGTATTTTAAGATGTTTCTGTGCAAAAGACGCCGTACTAATGCACATATGATTATTTTTATTGTAACTCATAATCAAAGATTATCAACATGATCCAGATGGCAGTGTGTTGAGGCATGTGTTATGTCAGCCCACCACCTAACTTGGCCTAAACTGAAAAGTCTTTCTAATTTGCTCACTTCCCTTCAAGTTCAGTTATTTTCCTGTTAGTAAGGCTTCCAGGACAAGAACAGCTGGATGACATCATGGTTGGGTAAGATTGTACATAAAAGTATTACACGCACATAGTTTAATGTTGCTCATCATGCCCATGTTAAATTGCCAAGAACAACTCTCCAAAATGTCTCATTAAACCTTAAAAATTTCCAAGATGATTTCTACAATAAAAGCCAAATTTGAGTATCGTATTGTTACAAAGTGATAATGAAAAAGTTGTGCTGTTCAAATGATAGATCAAATATTAAAAGGTATGAAAGACATTCTTTAACTTTTCATTTTTTTTCTTGATCTTCCAAGTATCGGTCTGATTTTGTTCGGTAAACATATTTGGGACTGCTGGAAATAATATGCTATCTTTGTCCAAGCTTTCCAAACAGGTGACAGCCAATTGTATATCGGTAGAGATAGAAGTACTTAAAACCTCAGAGGACAAATTTCATATTGAGATCCAATGGCATATTTATCAAAGCTGGGAGAGCCAATGTTGAGCATTGTTAATCATCTAGCAGCACATATATCCACAAGCACTAACGCCTTTTCAATTAGTAGATCATTCAAGTGTGGGAGTAGAATTCTTCCAATTCCCATAGATCAAAGGCTTTTTAGGAATAAGATATGAAAACTGGATGTAAACATATGAAAGAATATACTATCCAATGCCATTGCCTCTGCCTTAATAACACAGGGCTCAGAAGATATTTACCAGGATGTTGCCGGATTTATAAGGAAAGGCCGAATAGGGGAAACCTTACAAAGGTTTGTAAAATAATGAGCGGTCAAGATAAGGTGAATGACAGGTCTCTTTTCCCTGGGGTGGGGGATTTCAAGATTATGGGGCATATTTTTAAGGTGAGAGGAGAAACGTTTAAAAAAGACACGAGGTGCAATTTTTTTACACAGTGAGTGGTTTGTGCTTGCAATGAACTGCCAGAGGAAGTGGTGGATGCAGGTACAGTTACAACGTTTAAAAGACATTTAAATATGTACACGAATAAGAAATGTTTGGAGGGATATGGGCCAAGCACTTGCAGGCGGGACTAGTTTGGTTTGAGACTACGGTCAGCATGGACTAGTTGAACCAAAGGGTTTGTTTCCATGCTGTATGACTCTATGACAATGTCACTGTAACTCTAGCCTTCCTTGCCCAATGTGAAGACAATTGGAAAGTGGGAGAGGTGAGAGTACAGAAGGGGGTAGGTAGATGGAGTCATTCTATATCCACCAGCAATACAGTCTCTACAGAGTTCATTCTGAACACTGTTACAAGCAAAGGTCACTTTATGAAGTGTCTGATTATTGCATAAACCAGCATGATAGATTGTGTTACCATTGCAGAGTGTTTTGTTGATGGGCTGTTAGCTTGAGTTATTGTCGATTAATCATGTCAGAATTTTCTCAAGAAACTGTACTTTCTTATAAGCACCAGAACTCCAATGGCACCAACATCTTTGTAAAATCAGGATGTGAAATTTGAGATCTATTAACATTTCCCAATCACCCCAATAACATGTGATAATTGCAGGGTTTGGTACTGATTTGATGCAGTAAAGCACTGAGCATTACATTTTAAGCCAAGTTTGTTATCCATCGACTGTGTTTGAGTAATGCTGTAAAGGTTAAGACAACCAACCAATTAATATAAAAACAGAAATTGCTGGTGAAACACAGCAGGTGTGGTTACGTGTCAAGTTTGAGCTAACAGAATGGGCATATTTTATTTATGAGCAAATGTGTATTGCTTTAGAATTGCAATATAAAAAAAGCTTACATGAGTCCTGACAGTTATTTAAAACCTTTATTAAAAGAACATACCACCTCACAAAACAGATCTGGTCTACTAAAATACAGTTAAATGCTAATTAAGCTAACTTAAAGGCTGCAGAATAAATGGGAAAACATGCTGTGAGTCGGATATTGCCCTCATTGTAAATAATTTCTCAAAATTAAAATGTTATTATTAAGATCAAATACTGTTGCTATATCCTATGCATGCCAGTGTGAGTTACATGCCAAATGGAAGGCCAACTATTTATAAGTTGTTTATATGAGGCCATTGAGATCCACCCTATATTTCTAATTACGTTTACAGATTTCTGTCAATCCCAGATACATTGGCCAGCTTTCCTGACTCTGTAGATATTGGGTGGGTGTGGGGCTTGGAAAATAGTGGGGAGCAATTTTAGGAAGACTCTCCAAGGCATTCCCACCACTGACCACCAGGGGAGTTTCTCAGGAGTAGGCTGCAAACAGAGTTGGTGTTTATTCCAGCAAGGTGGTCAGCCAACTAATGCAATTAAGTTACTTTTTAGGGTTAATGCAGGGTATTTTGGTACCACCACGGCCCTGTTATGTTCTGATGCAGTCAACCCTCACAAAGTGGTGTCCCACAGTCAGGTCGAGGAGCCATTGGAGAAGGAGGTGACACTGACAGAGCTGCAGGGAGGAGATGCAGCTGTCCTGTGTTGGAATAGGCCTGTGAAGGAATGGCGCCTCCAGTCCAATGGTACTGCCTACTTTCGGCCTCTATAATCTTTCACTTATATATAGACACTTCATACTGACAAGCCCTTCCAATTACCTGTCTGTTTATATCTCCTGGTGCAGATTTGATATCACTAAGGGCTCTATGATGGAGCCAGCAGCTCTAGAAGCCCACACTTGACTGGGCCAGATAGGAGACCATCTTCCGCAAGGCTGTGCTGGCTACAACGGATAATGATGTGAAGGTCACCTGACAAAGGGGCAGCGCTCAAAAAGCTTGTGATTTCAAATAAACCTGTTGGACTATAACCTGGTGTCGTGTGACTTCTGATAAAACAGCAGGATCAGGATCCATAAGGAGCTTGAGTAGGCCACTTAACGCATCAATTTTGCACCGTGATTCAATAAGATGATGGCTGATTCAATAATCCTCAACTCCACTTTCCTGCCTTTTCCCCATAACCCTAGACACTCCCACAATGGGAAACAATCTCTCCACATCTATCCTATCAATTCTCCTACGAATCTTGTATGTTTCAATAACATCTCCACTCATTCTTCTAAACTCCAATGAGTACAAGCCCAAACTACTCAGCCTGTCCTCATAAGAAAATTCGTCCATATCTGGGATCAGCCTAGTGAATTTCTCTAGACTACCTCCAATGTCAGTATATCTTTCCTTAGGTAAGGGAACCAAAACTGTTCACAGTATTCCATCTGTCCCTACACCAGCCCTTAAATCCAGCTGTCAGTTTACACATTTCTACCTCATATTATTTTGAACAGTTGCTAAAATG
>NC_063340.1:76280431-76305431 GCF_021869965.1 Rhincodon typus
TCAAAGATCACCCACCAATGTCTCCACAATTCTCAGCTATCTCCTTTAGAAGTCTACAGTGTAGTCCATCTGGTCCGGATGAATTATCCACTTTCAGACGTATGCACATTCAGACCTTTCAGCTTCCCCACTTCTCCTTACTGATAGCCACTACACTCACTTCAAGAGGCAGGGGGCAGAAGTTCTGCTATGCTGCTGGTCTCTTCCACTGTGAAAACTGATGCAAAGTACCAATTCAGTTCCTCCACCATATCTTTGATCCCCCATTAATATTTCCCCAGCCTCATTTTCCAGTGGTCTAATGTTCCCTCTCTCTTACCTTTTACATGTCTAAAAAATCTTCTTTTATATTATTAGCCAGCTTACTGTCAAATTTCACCTTCTCTCCCCTTATTGCTTTTTTTTAAAATTATCCTCTGCTGGTTTTTAAAGGATTGCCAATCCTCTAGCTTCCCACTATTCTTCACCACATTGTGTGCTTTCTCTTTTGCTTTTATGCTGTCTCTGCTTCCTTGTCAAGCCATGGTTGCCTTATCCTCTTCTTAGTGTGTTCTATTTTCCCTGGGGATGAATTTCTGCTATGTTTTCTGAATTACCCCCAGTAATTCCTGTCATCGCTGCTCCACCATCTACCCTGCTAGGCTCTCCTTCCAATCAACTCTGGTAGCTCCTTCCGCATGTCTTTGTAGTTAACTTCAATCGTAATACCATTACTTCTGACTCAAGCTTCTCCCTCCCAAACAGCAGGGTGAATTCTATCATATTATGGTCACTGCCCCTAGACGTTCCTTCACTGTAAGCTCCTTAATCAAGTCTTCCTCATTACACATCACCAAATTGAGAACTGCCTGTTCCATCGTGAGCTCGACCACAAGTTGCTCTAAAAAAAAACTCAGACATTCCACAAATTCCTTTTCTTGAAACCTACTACCAACCTGATTTACCTAGTCCACCTGCATATTGAAGTTCCCCCATGATTATTGTAATAGTGCCTTTCTTACAGGCCTTTTCTATCTCCTGATTTATTTTCTTCTCCACATCCTGATTACTGCTGGGAGGCCTGTACACAACTCCCATCAGGGTCTTTTCTCCTTTGTGGTTCCTCAACTGTACTCAGACAGATTCTACACCTTCCAACGCAATATCACTTCTTGGTATTGATTTAATTTCATTTCTTACTAACTAGGCAATCCCACCCCCTCTGCCCATTTGCCTGCCTTTTTGATAGGACATATATTGGATATTTAGTTGCCAGTCCAGATCCCCTTGCAGCAATGTCTCTGTGATACCCACAATATCAAACCTGCCCATTTCAATCTACACTACAAGCTCAATGACCTTATTTCATACACTGCATGCATTTAAGTGCAACAGCCCTCAGTCCTGTGTTAACTGCCCCCATTCTCATAGCTGTCCCCTTATCTGCTGTGCCTGAAGTTAGATTTCTGACTTTTTCCATACTTTCTGTCCTATTACATGTTCTAGAAATTTCAATAATCTCTGCGGAGACCTCCTCCCCTCTCTTAACCTTTTCCATAATTTTCCATGCAACTGAATCCCCACTATTTAGTTTAAAGCCCCATTCACAGCCCTACTTATGGCAAGACTCTGGTTCCAGTGTGATTCAGGTGGAGCACATCCCATCAGAAAAATCCTTCCCCAATACTAGTGCCAATGTCCCATGATTTCGAACCCGTTTCTCCCACACTAATCTAAGCCACGTCTTTACCTCTTTAATATTGTTGACCCTGTGCCAATTTGCTCGTGGGTCAGGTAGCATTTTGGAGATCCTGCCTCAAACTTTTCGGGAGTTTATAATCCAGGAGCAGGAGATGGGGGCTCTCTGAAGCCTGTCAAACAAACTACCATATTCTGTCCCAAGGCATAATGTAGTGCAGTTTTCAAAGGCGACACTTAGGACTGTGCTTGTTTGATGATCTCCATTCTCCAGTCATTTGTTTTCCTCATTTCAAATCTACACATCATGATTTCAAAACAAACTTGCAAAGTATTCGTAACTGAGTGGAGTTTGTGATATTAAAGAAATGTGGGACAAGTGCAACATCAGTATCTTCTCTACTTTGAGAAACTATGATAAATGACAACACCCATATTACAGAGTATCAGGGTGAAAAAGTCTCATTTGTATTTTCTGTACCTTTCCCTAGCCCCATAACTCTCAGATACAGTGTTAGCTCTCGTCTCATTCTGGCCTTTCAAGCACTTTTGATTTGAACTGCTCCACCAGTTATGTTCATGCCATCAGCTGCCTAGGCCCTAAACTGTAGAATTTCCTCCCTCGCTCTCTTTGCCTCTCGTTCCTTCTCAGAAGTGTTCCTTAAAGTGTACCTCTTTGGCCAAGCTTCTGGCCATTTGCCCAAGAGCACTTTAAGTGGACCAGCATTAAAACTGCTTTCTGACTTTCTAGATGTTTTATTGGGTTAATATACTTGACAAATATAAGTTACTAAGTACGAGAACTAGTGGTTAAAGCTTAGTTTTGAAAAGCCTAAATATTGAACAATTTCACAGCTATGAGGTAAGAAGAACAATAATAAAATTAAATAATATAAGCAAAAGAATATGTTGACATGAATGAAATCGGAAGAGGCAGAAAATTTTGACAAACTTAGACAGGATGGAAACACAAACAGAAATTGCTGAAGAAACTCAGCATCCATGCAGAAAAAGCAGAGTTAATGTTTTGGGTCCAGTGACCCTTCATCACAACTGATTATAGCTAGGAGAAGTTTTGGTAGAAATGCTCAAGATGGGGTAGGGGGAGGGAAGGGGTAAACGATAAGTGGAGTTGGAGCCCAGAAGGACAGAACAAAAGTTGAGCAGAAAAAGAAGTGGTAAAGGTGAGCCAGGGGAAATCAATAGCTGCTACTGGGGAGCCTTAGAATCTAACAACTGGTTGGTTGTGAAAGCAGCCCATGTGGTGAAAAGGTCTAGTGTGTGTGGGGGTTTAGGTAAGGGCATGGGAGAAGGTGCTGAGGCCCTAAAATTATTGAACTAGATGCTGGATCCTGAAGGTTGCAGGTTCCCCAAATGGAAAATGAGATCATTTTGTTTAGAGAAGACAGAGGTGTTAGCTGAACCTCATTAGTTTTGGCATCAACATTTTAATCTTGGATAGACTTAGGCTTTGTAGAGAAGTAGTAGCTTTCTGGAAACCTTTCCAGAAAACTTTTTGGCACAAGAAAGGAAAACAAACTTTGCGGGAGCAGCTTTATTAATGGAGGTGGAGTGAGGTTGGTGGATGGTAACACTAAGAATGTCAAGAGGAAGAGATCTAATGACACACAACCATCAAAGAATTGAAAACTTGGCTTGTAAGAAACATAACACACAGTGTTTTTGTTGAATTGGTCAAGTTTAAGACCTGGATTTCTCCATGCTGAGTATTAAGCATCATCTTATTCGATGTGCAAACCTATCTGCATGCAAGCTTACGTGGTGAATAAGCGTTGCCTTGCATTCACTCAATCACTGATAATGATTAAAAAGCTAGAAGAAGACGTGTACTTTCCTGAAGGACCCTGGGTGAAGTCTGTGACACAACAAATGAATCATTTTTCATTACCTCAACACCGGTATACTCAAATGGACTCCCATAAGCAGCTATATAAATACATCAGTTTCTCCTGCAGACCTAATGCTTAGCATTGAGAGAAGTTTATTCTTTGATCTTGAGATTGAGTGCATTACATACAGGAATGAAACTAATCATGTGCAAATTATTAAGGTCAAATTCTTACAACAGTATCACATTCACTATTATTCCAGGAGCTTTACGATGGGCAGCAGTCAGAATACTACCTTACAGTCATTAAGGTATCACTGTAGATAGCATGAAGTCTCTCTTTCGTCTCAATGAACCCAGATCAATGCTTCAAGCAGGGATTTCCAAATTTTAGTACTTTCTTTGAGACCAGTTCAGGAAAATGTTTTATTTGGAAAAAAAAAATCAGAGGAAAACAAAATCCTACAGTTAGGATGGCAGGTGGTGAGCTGAGAGGATTGACCTGGAAAGCTTCTGATGGAAGCCATCTGATGGGGACTGAGGCTCAGATCATCAAAGCCAGGCAATCCATGACAGTCAATGACAGGTCACGTGGAACTAGGAAGACTGAATCAAACTGAACTGCTGCGGCAATACCATTTGCTCGCTGGTGCACAAAATCATGATACAGCAAATGCATTATTAGATGCAAAAGTTTCAATGTGGCACGAAAACAGATATATATGACAAAGCAGCACACAAAGTGCCCTTTTCTGCAAACTATATCCTTATGAAAATAATGATAAATACAGATGGTACCTAACTCAATACATTTCTGGGTTACAATGTCTTGCAGCTCAAGTGTTGAATATGACTTCCAATAGGGACCGAATTTCTGATAGTGGCAAAGAGAATTCAGCAGTTAATGTAAAACAGTTATGTGATGTTCTACCTGTGCTTTACTGGACAGGCTACGCAGACTGAGGCGAGCTGAGGATAGTATCTGCAGAGCTTCCTGAGGGTTGGTTTTGCCTTTACTGCATTTGATTGACACTGCAAAAATAAAAACAAAAACACACATAAAAGACACTAAGACAACTTCAATTACAGTATTAGACAATGGACATTTATAATGAGATACTGGAGAAATGGGCAAGGCAAGATTTCTAACAAAAAAAAGCTTTTTTTAAAAAAATCATTGAGACTTATGATAAATGAAACAAAACCTCATCAATTGATATTTAGATATTTTCACAAGGAGCAAAACCTTCAAGTGCTGGAAATTTGAATTAAATAGAGATATCAAAACACTCATCATGTCAGGCAGCATCTGCAGAGACAGGAAAACGATCAGTATATCTTGGTCACAACAGAGGATATGACAGATGAACTGCATACCACACATCATCCTGGCTTGGAATTACATCACTGCCTAGTTCCTTTGTTAGATAAAATTTCTGGAACTCCATCTCTAACAGCACTATGTGCATAATGACATTAACAAAAGTGACGTTGAACAACAGTTGTTCAAGAGGCAGGGCAATCAAGGATGGGCAACAAATGACAGCCTAGCAAGTGACATTCAACCTATAAAAATTTAAGTTTAAAAGCTTACAATAAGAATCAGAGCAAGAGAAAAGGGGTTGGAATAATTCACCTCATCCTCAAGAAAGTGAATTATCTGAGAAAGTGAATATGGGGAGAAAAGGAGATGATTAAATGACAGGAGTGAAAATATACAAAGTAAAAAGGAGATGACGAGAGAAATCAGAAAACTCACACCTCTCTTGCCTTCACAAGCATGAATTCACAACATGAATCCTACATTACAATAAGTATAGTTAAAGTGGGATTTGTGATTAAGTTTTGAGGGTTGCAAAATGCTTGGCAATGAGATGAAGTGCTGTAAGTGCTGTTTCTTGAGCTTGTGTTAAGCTTCATTTGAAGCGTAGGAGGCTGAGGGTAAAGTGGGAGCATTAAAGGAGCAAGTGTCTGAGAGTTGAGGGTTGAGCTTGTGTGTAATCATAGAGATGTTTTCAGCAAAGCAAACTGCTTTTAAACTGCCGAAGATTGAGGAGATCATACTGTGGTCAGTGAATAGCAGAGCCTGCAATTTAGCATTATTTTGTTTTAATATTGCTGAGTTATTAGAACGGAAATCTCGTTGAGTACCATGAAGATTCATTATGATGTTTAGGGCAGTGTATTACAGCATGGTGCAGTGACTGAGCCCCCAACCCCACTGCCGCTCCACCCCACCAACCCCCATAATCCATACAATTGAATACAATTAACACCCAAATGATATATAATTAACATAGAACTCTTGTGGTGTAGTGGTAGTGTCCCTACCTTTGAGCCAGGAGGGCCAGATTCAAGTTGCACCTGCTCCAGAGTGTGTCATAGCATTTGTGAACAGGTTGATTAGACAATGTCCCTATACAATTAAAATGGGAAGGTGAGCAGGTAGGAGGGGTTAATGGTGATGCAAACTAGGATATCATGGAGAGAACAGCTCCTCCCAAAAACTTACAGGCAAAGGGGTGAGGACAGAAAATTATGTTTTTCAATCTGAGCTCGTTTGAAACCTACAATAAGCCTGATGAAAATCACTGCCAATATTAGGCACATACTTCTCATTTCAATAGCTGGCAATATAATTGTACTCTTAAAGCTGAGATACCTATATAATTAGTTATTAAAAAACTGAAAATTAAATCCAGATGACTTTTGCAAGCAACATCTGTGGTCAACTCTCTGATGGCGACAGTATATGTTCAAAATAAAAAAACAACTTCTAAGATTTCATTTCGTTTGAAGTTTATTCCAAAAATAAGACAAGTTCTTTGAGATTCAAAAGAAAATATGCCGATACTGGAAATCTGAAATAAAAATAGAAAATGGCAGAAATACTCGCAGAAGGTCAGGCTGAATGTGTGGAGAAAGAAACAGGATTAACTATTCCTTTCAATAGAACTGGTCCGATTTTATTCTGATGTCAATTAATTTAACTTGTAATGTCACAGAATCTTGTAGAGACCTAAGCAACGTAGGTTACTGTGAGATTTGTGGCAGAACTGGACAAGGGTGAGGCTTTTATCAACATTGGGAGCAACTTGCTGCATCTTTTATGCTTTTGCTGAGCAGTGAATTGCCAGTTTAGCTGGAATACTGCTTGTGAAATGCCTTGTTAATAGTCCAACTCACCTCGTTAATATTCAGCTTCCCATCTTACACATCAAACAAGTTAGGTGTTGCAAAAGCTCGACATGAAGTCAGAGTGGGTGCCTGGTGACTTCAGCTCTCTGCTTGCTCCAAAGGACCTCCACGTTTACTTAGGAATAAGCCGCATCTCAGGGCACGATCCACGGGCACCAGTCACATGCACCCCTCATTACAGACACTGGCATCTAATACCTCCTAGCGCTTCGTGACCATCATGGCAACTCCCTGATCCATTCTGTGCTGGGCAGGAGTGTACATAATTGTATTGCAGGGCACACCAGCAAATAACATCGAAAGATAGCAGTGCGGACACTTTGTGTGAACAGACAGGTACCTAGCTCATGGGTCAGACAGGCTGCACCTCAGGGCTGCTTACCTTGCTCTATTAAAGCTAACTCACATAAGTCCTCCCTGCATGCTTGCACTGTCCATGCCTCACCTGCCATTCCATGTCTGTTCGGACTTCAGCCAAAGCCAAAGGCTACCAATACTGCTGTATTGACTGGCTCTTTGGCATGGACAAACTTAAGGTTTGTTAAGATCTTCAGCAGGGAACTGCCTAACTATCTTTTTCTGGGGGAGAGCAGGGGGTTCCCCGATGAGAGTTACAGTCCGGTCGGACACGTCTAGAGGTTGCTTATTGAAGTCAGTCAGAGGTCTGCGACAAATACAGCCCTGAGGGTTGCATCCACTGATCATTAACGGGAGTGTGAGAAGGGGCCTTTGGGGGTTCACTGCCAAAAGGTGTGGTGGCTGGCACATGTGGTGAGGGGTGGAGGGCTCTGTGGCATTTGTGGAGGTGGGTGCAGATAAGCCTTCCATGTAGTACTGAGAAAGTTTTCCTGCACCCATACCCCCATATGGAGACCCATCACATTGAACTTTACCTCCAACTGTCCTCCATGACCCCGAACCTCAATGTTACACCCAAAGGGTGCTCACTCTATCCCTTTACATTCCCCTTGTGGAGACTATGGAGGTGGTCACTACCAATAACAGCCCTTCCCACAGCCTCCCGTGCCCTCCAATGCTGTTTTGATACGCCCATTCAGCTTGAATTTCCCTCCCATTACCCCATCCTTGTTCCCACATGAAGGCACTAAGACACAACTCCAATTACAACATTAGACTATCTGCATTTATAATAAGATACCAGATAAATGGGCAAGGCAATATTTCTAACAAATACATAAAGCAGGAGTTTGCAAACCCCAACTACATTTCATCTGCAATCATTCCTTCACAAATACGCAATGCATGCAGATATGTTGGCCAAAGGTGGCTCGCTATTGGTGCACGGTAAATTAACAATGTCACCTCAGTTATGCAGGAATTAGCAATAACTCAAAAGGAGACAAATACTGGCTAAAAGCACTCCATCATTTATGCAGCTTCCAAAGCTGCAGTGGGACAAAGGAAACATTACAACACCACGTCATGTAAGTATGATGGACTTTAACAAATGTGACGGAAATTGGAATGGTTGAGTGGGTCTGGGATTGAAAGAGAGTCGGAGCACAGTTAGCATTCCCTTTTGGATGTTGGTCACTCAGCCTGTGTGGTACCTTCATCATGCTGTGACTAGGGCAGTAGTGAGGCAATCGGTAAGCAGTGAAGGTCTAGTACAGTCCGAACACCCAGTGGACCACACAGTCTATTTGTGCTGTGCTCTGTATAATTGGAGGCAATGAGGCAATCTAATTAATGCTGAAGAACTAGGGGAATGGGAACCGTCTTCCAAGGAGAAGGCTAAGGACAATGAGAAGAGGAAGCTCTCTTTGTAGATGATGGAGCTTGACTGCATTGGGTTCGATATGACGGACAGGGCCTGACTGATACCTGCTTCCATTAGCTGTTAGCTGGGTGCAGAAAACCAGCATGGGCTGTCAAGCTCAAGATGCCAGTATTCAGTATGCAGTGTGAACTACAGCCTGCATTTGTTTCCCTTGTGCTCCCTTTTCCTGTTATCAACAAACGTTCATATTTGGAATTGACTGAATGCTCGCCTGTATGTGATGTTCCCTGACTGGACAATGATGATGTGGATGACCACTTGGAAGTGGGGAAAGAGTATCAAGGATTCAGAGAGGGCCTCTAGAAGAGATGTATGCAAGAATAGGTAAACCGTGTGGCTTGGGGTTAACTAGGTGTGACCAGGGTGAAAGAATATATATAGGGGTATATATAAAAGGGAATGATGAGAGCAGGATGGTTTTAAGGCTGCTGTTCCATTATGTTGGCAGTCATGTGTAACACAAGACTGTTAATACTTCTCCAGGTAAAGAGTAGCCTCTCAAAGGTGGTGCAGACACAAGGGATGCCGGTCTTTCAGTGGATATCCACTGTGCGGTGAGTTATTCTGATAAGAAAGGGCTAGAGTTGGACATGAGGGACACCACTGGGGTGGAGCAGGTAGTTAATGAGGCATGTTTTATAAGAGATGGTGAGGAACATTGCTGGGCTTCGTGGCAAGGATCTCTCCAAAAAAGAAATTCACACAACACACACTTTACCAAAAAAAAAAGCAAGATTCAGCCCAATAAGTTTACTTTTCTCTCCACAGGTGCTGCCTTTAAATTAGTTTTATGATTTTTGTTTGCTTTAAAACCCAGGACATCCCATAAAACCTAAAGCTTTGGCCACGTTGTTGGTCATTTGCCCAAATCAATTCTCACGTGGGCCAAATTCTGGTTGAAACAACTATGAAATGCCTTGGGATGATTTACTAAGTGAAGGCACTGTATATATATAAGTTGGTGTTGTGCAATTTGTTTCGATATATTTGCCTGATTTGATTTGATTGTGTTACACATTAAAAATCCACAGGGTTGTGATCAGATCTGGGCACTAGTTCTGATTCTTGCCAAAGATTAGTAATGAAACAGGCAGTGTCCATTCATAATATTAGAATACCTTGATATTCTGGTTTGTTCTAATTAAGTTCAAGTATCTGTTCACATTTGTATTTCCTCATAAAGGCAACATCTTGGTCAGTCTGTGCTGTATCTTTCTAAAGGAGTTTTTTCCCGTAAACCTACCACTCTGATTAAATAGGTCCAGCAACGTCTGTAGAGAGAAGCAGAGTTAACATTTCAAGTCAAGTAACTCTTAACTCAGTTTCTCTCTCTACAGAAACTGCCAAACCAGAATTTCTGCAGCACTGTGAGTTTGTGTTTTAGATTTCCAACATCCTTAGTTTGTTTTCACTTTGATTAAGCTTTCGATCACTTATCCTCATAGCTTTTGGTGTGATTTGGTGTCAACTTTTGTTTGATAATGTTCTCATGAAATGTCTTGGTATATTTTACGATGTTAAGGACGTTACATAAATACAATTTATTATTGCATGGGGGCCACTGCTATAGCCAGTGCTTGAAAACAGGTTGCATTATGGGAAGTGCATCTGATTAAAAGAATAACAACTGGAATCCAGACCTGTAGATCTAGTATGCCACAATCTCTGCTTGTAATCCTGATAATTTTTTCTGTTCTCTCATGGGATGTGGGCATCGCTGGCTGGCCAGTATTTACTGCCTGTCCCTAGTTGCCCTTGAAAAGGTGGTGATGAGCTGATTTCTTAAACCGCTGCAGTCAATGCATTGTAGGTTGACCCACAATGCTGTCAGGGAGAGAATTCCAGGATTTTGACCCAGTGACAGTGAAGGAACAGCAATATATTCATAAAATAATGAGAACAGAATGAAAGCAAATTAAATGTAGACCTACAGAAGCTCAGTTAAGTCTGGCAAGGTATGATTAGTTCAACGGTCTCTTACTGTGCTGTTTCATTCTATGGAATCATCCAATTCTCGGAACAGACTCTTAAAAACTATGGACATAGGAATTAGGAGCAGAAGCAAGCCAATCAGCCCCTTGAGCCTGCTCTGTCATTTAATAAGATCATGGTCGATCAATATGTTTCAAATTCCACATTCTCATCTACTTCTGATAGCCTTTGATTCCCTAACAAGAATCTCTGTCGCCCTACCTTAATGCAATATTTTGTTTACATTCTTTGGTTTACTGATTACCAATTAATACAGAAATACTGTTCTCACTAAAGAATTAACCACAGACATAAAAGTGAGGATAGGGAGAGAACATCTGCTTTTGTTGCTAAACAATAACTCCTACTAAAAACTGTGCATGTGAGAACACTGCTCAGTTGTGATGCTTCCAATGAGAATATTTAGTGGGCAATGTAATTATTGAATTGGCTCCTTCAATTTCACTGCCTCTTTGTACGGAGCCTTCAGCAAATCTGATCACTTTGAATTAAGTTTCCAAGTCATTTATTTGAATAAGAAACACCAGTAGTCCCCAAATCGAATACTAGGGAACCTACCCAAAGCAAACAGGTCGCTTTAATTCCCTCACCTGCAGTGCTCACCAGTACTCAGGACAGTACACATAACATTAACACCGATTATGAGTAAACATTACTGTAAAGTTAAGGATTAGAGAAGTTAGTCACGGCTGCTGGCAGCTCACCATGTGCAAGTTCTATCGCTCCTTTTGACACTTCTTTGAAAGATGCGATATCTTTCTCCCAGCCACTGGATTGAGTTTCACAACGATGGGCTTTAACTAGATACTGCAGTGCCTGTAAATAAAAGCAATGGTATTATTCTACATTTAAAGGAGCACAGTGTCAAGACCACGTCTTTTTGTTTTTCTATACTTTTGATTGTGGACTGAGATGACAAAACAGCTGTTTTAAAAACCAAGTATTGTTGGTTGCACATTTTAAAAGCAAAAAGCCTGACACTCATTGTAAGTACTGCTTACACAGCTGCTTGTTCAAGCAGTAGTGGAAGCCTAAGTAAAGATAAGTTGGAGCCGGGGGTCTGTACGCAAACTGAGCTTCACCCAGCAACAAGTAGCTGCTTTATCTGTGAACTCATGAATAGTTATTGATGACAAAGACTTTTGCATGCCATAACTATGTAACTGCATTCTAAATAGATAAACAACTTGCGGTTATGAATGTTTTGGCAGAAATCAGTGGACCTCTGGAGAAAGAGCTGTTTCTGCACCATTTCAGAAAACTGTGATGGCTGGGATCACTAAACTGTCTTTCCAGTCTTTTCATCTGCCAAATAACACCAATTTTTTTTTTATCCTCTCTGCGTGTGTCCTAATGCAGGTGTAGAGGGGGAATTTATAAGGAGTTTAAAAGTTTAACTAGTGGAGCTATATGTCAACAATTCATAATTATTTGTCTGAAGCTAGGATCGATTTATAATAAATAGTCATTCTTTTTGTGTACAAAAATCTGGCCCATACTTTCTGTCAACCTGAGTCTAAAAGGCAGGTAAATTAGGGAACTCTGCATACTTTTGGAAATCTTTTAACTTTGGTGATGACTGGGGAATAACTTTTAACGCACTACCCCAGCGATGAGAAATTACAGCTATTTATTTTCCCCCATTCCCTCCTCATCACCTCCACCATATTCTCCTTTAGCCAAGTGGACAATGCAGAGTTTCTATTAACAGCACAACTCCCTCAGTCAGGATATTTGGAGTTTGCGTGCCATTCAAGGTTACAGTAAACAAATTCAGCCACACTATTAAACTTAGGTTTTCTAGCAATGCATCAGTAAACACTAGTCAGCTTATAATACATGTGGGATATATATATATATATATATATAGTTCATAAATATAGAAATAAAATGCCTTTAACAATAGCTCAGAGATGCTATATATGGGCATTATAAAACAAATTATGACAGTGAGTCATGAAGGGAGATATTAGGGCAGATGCCTATAAGCTTGGTATAAGGCGTAGCTTTTAAGGAGTGCCTTAAAGGAGTGAACAGGGTTGAGAGATGGAAAGATTAAGGGAGGGAGTCTATACCTTAGGGACCTGAAGGCACACCCAACCAAGGGTGAGTACTAAAATTAAGGATGTTCACAAGGCCAGAATTGGAGGAGAACAGGTATTTTTTGGAGTTTGGAGATAAGGGCCAGCAAAACCAAGATGGGATCTAAAAAAAATGAGAATTTTAAAATCAAGAGGTTGTTTTATGGGAACAAGTGTAGGTCAGCCAGCAGGGAGGTGAAGCATGAACAGAATTTAGTGCATGATAGGACACTGGCAGCAGAGTGTAGGATGAACTCAAGTTTACACAGGGTGGAATCTGAAGGTTGAGCACGAATGCATGGGAAATGTCAAGCTTAGAGGTTAAGCATTCAGCAATAGATGAGGTTAAGCAGGGACAGAGTCTGGCAATGTTATGGAGGTGGAAATAGGTGGGTTCAGTGGTGCCATAGATGCATGCTGGAAGCTCATCTCAGGATCAAACGTGACACCAAAATTGCCAACAGTCTGGTTCAGCTTCAGACACTTGCCTGGAAGAGAAATGAGTTAAAAAATGCCAAGTCCATGTATCATATAAGTGCATTTTAAATATCTAATTTGTAAGAAAAATTAACAAAGCAATAAGATTTTTAAAAATGTGTTTGTTATATTTCTATATGCACTTGCAGGTGAAGAAAAGGTCTAAACAAACATGCAGGCAATCTCAAAATTACTGGTTACATTTGATAATGCTATTCAAGTGCAACTAGTACATTACTGAAACCAACAGCATTTTCTAAATGAGGAAGGGTACACTTTTTCTATTAATCCGCTGCTGCCTTTACTATACACCTGGAGTGCTTAAGTGACCACTGCTATATCAGCGTCTGTAGCAAGAATGGACTTTAATTGATGTGGTCATCAATAAACAGGTATCTTGCAAATAGTGAGTACTTGTGTCTGGAAAGTAGGCACATTAGGAATTAATGTCTACAACCAACAGGGAATAAAATTCAGTCTGTGTGTTCAGAGGATTATAAAGTATTTGCCCTCAAACTTTATGATCTGAACCCTATTAACTGGGTTATCCCCATGTAATCCAGTACTCTTTTTGAACCTGTTGAACTAATTTTGCTGCATTTTACAACCCAGTGAAAAATACTCCCCTTTTAAAAGGTATCTAACACTCACAAATTTACTGCTTAACTTTATAATTTGCACCTTTTCCTCAACTATGCTGTTTTCAAGATGTCTTTCTCAGGTAATACACCAAGGGAAGCCTAGTACCTGCAGACAGGAAACTCCATGACACAGACAATCCTGAGCTGGAGAGCTCCATAGGATTAGGTACTAACAGAGAAAGTCTGCCCATACATGCATCAAATGTCTTAAGGCACACACTGCAAAATGAACCATATAGCTTAGTCCAAACAAACAGTCCAGAGGCAAATGTGCACACAATCCTGCCCTCCCCCTCCAAAAGTGCCTGAAAGTTCTCAGATTTAAAAAAGTCAGAAAGTATTAGCAATATAAATCCTGAACATACTTTAAAAAAACTCAGCACAGCGCTTCTTGTTTGCTGAAAGGAGTGCTTTTTGGTCAATTATTTGAATCAACTTTTCATGCTTATGAGAAGCATACAAGTGTAAGTCAAAGACTTCCAAAATTGTTTAGGGCCATGGCAGTAAAATGACTGAACTCTCCAGGTATTGCAAACATAGGAGCGTCAGAGCCAAGACCTCAGGGAGTCTGCGGCAAAAAACGGTAGAGTTACGTGGCAGGAGATTTCTGATCCTTCGGTATGAAAATCCCAATTTATAAAGTTAATGCCTTTTGGACGAGAGATTTGAATACCAGCCATCAACTGCACTTCCTTTAAAACAAGTGCAGGAGGATAAGATTCAACATTGAAAATCGATTACATTTCTTAAAACATCCGTGTATGAATTCAATGATCAGGGTGTTGATAAGAAGCTCCCCCTTTCTCTGAACCTCATGGCTAGAGTTTCAGGCTCTCAAATGAGAAAGGCACAGCCACGTCAGGACTTGTACACTGGCTGACACTTCAGTGCTATACTGAGACAGTGCTGTTTTATTAGCAGTACTGTCTTTCAGATTCAACATTAAATCAGGGCTCACACTTGCTTGTCTCAGGTCAATGTAGGGAACTCCCAAGTTAACATTTGTTCCACAAACAGAAACAGGAAAAGGAGATAACTATGGCAAAGTGAGTTTCAGCCAGAAGTTAGCAGGTTCTGGATAAATAACAATTCATTTCATCTTGAGATCTTTGGCATTTGCAGTGGAATGGTAGGACATGGCCCCATAATGCAATTCTCGGCAAGGCTCCAAACCTTGACATGATGCTTGAATGTCTGAATGTATAGTAGATCATGCCCTAAAGGGTGGGACAACAGCAGCATCTATAGACTTGGGAGCTGACAATTTATTAAAATAAAACATTTCAAAACAAAAGATGATTAGATATATCTACTTGATGCTTACTTAAGAATAAACTGAGTTAATAGGTGCATAACAGGGTTACTGGGATAGGGTATGGGGTGGATCTGGTTGGGATGCTCTTTGGAGGGTCAATGCGGACCGAATGGCCTGCTCTCACACTATAGTGATTCTATGATCTATGAATGCTTTGCATTTCCTGAAGCACAGCACTTTGATTCACAAAGACCGTAAAATCTCATTTACAGCTTTGGTCTTAATTTCAATTCTCCTATGACCCATTGGCTTGGATCCTGCAGACCCAATATCAGGGAAGCAGTTGCAGTTTGCCTAATAGACTCCAGGGGATTCCATGCTGACAGCCCTACCAGCAGGTAAACTTGGGCTCACTGCAAATATTGGGATTAATCTGGGGCAATGATTTGCATAGGGCCTGCAAAGGAATGCAAACCTTTAAATTAACAGACAGTTTAAAATATTCTTGGCACTGATAGCCACAGCAGCTCCCAAGTCCCGCGCGTGTGTGCGTGTGAGTGTGTGAGTGTGAGAATGTGAGACAGAGAGAAAGAGCGAGAGAATGCATGTGCACGTTTGTGCATGCATGCATTTGTGGTAGATGAGTGGTACCTCAAGTGGAACTCCGACTGAAAGTTTTATAAGCTTCATTAATTTTCTTCCAAGTGAAGACATACCTCAAGATTGTGACATTAAAGGACAAATGGCCTCGATGGAATTGTATCTTGCCATTCAGCCTCCCTACTCACTTCACCAATGGATCCAGACTGGAGTTGGGACAGCAGTCAATTAGAAAGGTAGGCACATTAGTTTTTAATTAAGTTAGTAGCATGCACTTCTGCTTCACCGCTCACCCACACAATCTGGGCCATGGTTTTTAAGAAAAAAACATTTTAAAGTTACGTAGCATACATGTTTAAAGAGTTTTCCATTGAAAAAGGAGGACCAACCCAAAGGAATGCTGAGCATCCGTGCACATGTACACCCTCATCTCTAACTAAACACAGAGGAGATTGCAAGCTATAAAGCTGTGAGTAATTTAGAATTCCAAATCGCAAGCAGTGCAGATCATTCGTAAAGGCATCAATTAGATTCTTGAGACATTTCAACCTCAGTCCAGGGAAAACATGGGGCATGGGGGCTGGAGCTGTCGCCTGGCATTATTTTTTTTTTGCACTTTATTGTGGCTGGTTTAAGCATGGCACTGTGATAGGCCAACCAATTCAGTGTTAGTCTCGCCCTCACTTTTCTGCAGAATGGCACAGACAGAAATGCTGAACGTGGGCAATGACAGCTTAAAGAGACAAGCCAAATGGAAGTTCCACAATATGCACAATGCTATAGGGTACTGACCTTCTCGTTGTCTTCTGAATTCTCTGTTTGTCCATTTCCATAAAGCCTGGCGTACAACTTCCAAATCTCAGCATCGTTGGTTACTTTAGAAGTCACCCTACCAAACAGCTCCCGTAGTCTTCCTGTTAATACTGTTGCAGAATCCCCTTTGTAATCAGCAAGCCCTTCATTCACAGCTCGCACCAGGATTTTCAGAACCTGAAATGAACATGACAAGAAACTTTAATTTATGCATAAAGAATACTTTTGGTAAAGATTTCAAAGAACGCAATGATGGAAACATGGCATTTGGACTCAGAATCATTAAACCAACAGTAGGCAAAACAAAATCATGTCAAGAGCCCTACATACAAGACTTTATTTTATTGCTTTATCATACAAAATTTCATCATCTTTTGAAGGCTTTGGTTTCTCATGGGTTGCACACCCACCAGTTACGCTCTAATACCTCATCAGGGTGAACATTTTACATATGTACAAGTCTGGCTGGGTGAGTCCCAGCAGCTGGTTTAACCTCCGACAGCTCTCGAACCATAACTAATGTCCTCTCTCGCACGTGTCCAGGCAGGAACACAAGGGGAAGCAATCGGCAACACATACCATGAACAATTTTGTTTCCTTAATCCAGAAAGTTGGGATCAACAGCTGCATCCCTGCCACTACTCTGATGGAGATCACCCAATCCTGGTCTCCCGCTGGTGCACGATTTTAATAATTCCAAAACTGGCAATTGTGCCTTTGATTGATTGGGCCAGAGACACTGGAATTGAATCACTAAATCTCTCTGCCTGAGTTTTCCTCAGAACCAACCTTTATCAAAAAGTGTTTTATCAGCTGTTCTAATACCTTATGACTCATTATTACAGCTTATCTGGTAACGTGCCTATGAACTACCTTGTGATGTTTTATTATGTTATGTTATAAATAAATGGAAGGTGCTACAGTTACTTACCATATAGTGGGAATTCAGCCTTCCTAATCAACTTACCACAATGATCCACAGGATGAAGATGCAGTATTAATACTTTCCTCAGAGTTTAAACAGACCAGCATCAACCATAATATTGTTATGAGGACAGGGTTAAAGTTAACTGCTACATGAATGACTCAGCTCATGACCTCTGAAAGCCTCTCCGTAAGATTCAGGTGCAATTGGATACCTTGGCTACTTGCCCGGATATGCTAGCTAGAACATCACTCAACATCAACCAGTGCTTGACTGACACGTTGCTATGCCACTCAATATCAGTGGCACTGCATTCATAGTGGGACTACATGTAACTAACCTCACTTACTTAAAAATCCTGACTATCCTAACCTGGAATATACGCTGTTCCTTCAGGTCTGCTGGAGTCCTGGAATTCTCTTCCTAATGGCATTGTTGGTCTGCCTACAGCACATGGACATCTGTGGTTCAAGAAGGCAGCTCTCCACCACCTTCTCAAGGACAACTAAGGTTGGTCAATAAATGCTGGCCAGCCAGCAGGTTCCGTGTCCCATGGGTGAATAAAGAAAAACGTTTTTAAAAATCCCCTTTCCTGTGTCTTTTGTTGTTGTGATGTGATGGGAATATCATCACGTGAACATTCTCCTCCAAGTGATAAACTGTGCTGAGTTGGAAAGAAAGCACTGTTCCTTCAGTGTTACTGAAGGGTCAGTTTATACTGCAAGAGCATCATTACCACAAGGACTGCAACAGTTCGACAGGATCAGCTTCGCAACTTCCTTTTATACGGATTTACCAGGATTAAACCATTTATAAACTACTGGTCTCACTGCATTTAAAAGAGTAAAAGGTGATGAAAGCTTTTCGGAGCTTTTGACAGATTGAACATGCCATACTACTTTTGAGAGATTATAACCTTCTGAGGGAAGCTAGGGGCTGGAAATAAATAGTTGTCCATATCCAGAGAACAAAATCAAACTTAGATTCATTTTATAACTTTTATTGAAAATACAAGCTGCCAAGCAAAAACACCGTGCAAACAGCTTGCAGTCCTGCTTCTGATCTGTTGGAAGGTGCAATGCTTGCAGACAGGATGGAAGTGGACTGGGATGCACCTTACACCTTTAACAGCTTGTTCAATGTTCCATCTCACAAATGAGAAACAGCCATTTCAGTGGCATACCACTGCTTGCAGAATTCAATCCAAGCATGACTTGCCCCCTTAAAGAGAGGGCTGAAATAGGAACCAAACGAAAGCAAGGGAAATCTGTTAGGCTGGAACTGGTTATACCTAAGTGTACAGCAGAGCAGAGAAAAATGTTACTTCTGCACGCAAATGATTTAATAAATTCTCGCGTTCAAACTCGATCTATGATTTTATCCAAACTAATAAAAATGAGTCTTGCATGTGGTTTTTACTGTCCCCCAATGAGCAATATAGAGACATTTTTGGAAAAATACGAACCAACATTGAAGAAACCACATGTAAAAGGCCACTAATTAATTTTTACTGGTTATCCAGACATATTAATCCTATAATGAGTAACATTTACTTTAAAGCTCGGAGCAGCTGGGGCAGCAAGGATCCCTGACTGTACACATGTACAAAGTTTAGTCAATGTCTTTACTACACGTGAAACAGTCGCTGCTCAATTTGGAATCATAAACAATTACAAATGATAAAATATCTCCGTGTTAAACTTCAAAAATGCTCATAAATTGGTTATTTATTAAATGCACTGTATGGTGTGATCTACGTCACACCATTCATTCTTGTATCATCAAACATCTGAAGTCATAAATACTGCAGACGACAATGTACAATTCAACATCTAAAGTCTTGAAGAACCTAGTGAGTCAACTTAGATGCCAAGTATACAATGTGAAGTACTGGTGTGGATGGTCACCATTTTGAAATATGACAGAAGCGCACAACATCACTAATTCATATTAAATTAATGTGGCATGGTTTGCTGAATGAATTAATTATAAAAGATACCTTCGACTACAAACAAAAAGCTTTAAAATGGCAAATTCATCATGCTCAGCATCTGAGCTAAGAGTTCACTGGATTCTTTGAGTCACCAAATTTGGTGTTTTCAGTTTCAGATAGCATGGGTCCACATTAAGTCAGCTTTTTATTCCACCTTCTTTGAATCATCTGACAACATTTTGAGCACTAATAGCAGCTCATGATTTGATAATGAAACCACACAGAACAAGTGGGGGCAGGTACACATATATTCACTTTGTATGAAGGCTTTTTTGCCCAAATGTCCACTTGTTCCATTCAGCTCAAACATGATCCTTGAATGGCTTGATGAGGTACATCTCCAAAGGTCTAATACTAAATGCTAGATCCCTCCCTAAACAGCTACAATATGGGTATCATTTCTTCAGAGGCACCTCCTGATCTCATCAGTTAAATTGAATCCGAATATGCCCCAGATTAATAAGCTGCATTCTTTACATATGCCACATATAAATGATCAATAACTTCATTGCATCCTTATCCATCTGATTACAAACATGGGCTTACACCAAAACCTTGCAGGGAATTTGTTGCTCAACATGGTTTTAATGCTGAAAATAAGCTTTACCTTTGTTCCATCAGACATGTAGGTTAGTACCACCATGAATCTTGCGCTTTGTCATTTTCACTAGAACTGTTTTTGACCCTTTCCATTCTGTAGCTTGGCTGCCAGATGCAATGAAATTCTTGGTCTTATCATGTATGTTGCTGACATGACTTAATGGATACTTGTTATTCCACTGCTGACTGCTGGTGAAATGATGGAAAACTGAAATTTGACGCAGCGGGCTTTTGGCAAACTTCTGTCGCAACACTAGATGGTCTCGTTCTATAAGGTAGCTACATCAACTCGTCCTTGGTCTGATATTTTTAACTGAACTCAAGGTTGAGTTGGGTCCGCTTACATGTGTATATACGCAATGCATTTGCTGTGATGACACAGTCACTTTGATGAATTTTGAGGACCCATTCCAATATGTACATGGCTTAGTGGTTAGCACTGCTGCCTCACAGTGTCAGGGACCTGGGTTTGATTCGAGCCTACGGTGACTGTCCGTGTGGTGTTTGCACTTTCTCGCCATGTCTGCGTGGGTTTTCACCTGGTGCTCTGGTTTCTTCCCACAGTCCAAAGATGTGCACGTTAGCTGGACTGGTGATGCTAAAGTACCCCATAGTGTCCAGGGATGTGCAGGCTAGGTGGATTAACCATGGTAAATGTGGGGTTGAGGACAGGGTAGGGGCTGGGTATGGATGGGATGCTCTTTGGAGGGTCGGAGCACACTCATTATATCAGAGTTTTGCAGCACAAATAGATCCTTTGGTCCAACTCGTCGGTGCTGACCAGGTATCCTAAACTCGATGGGCCAAACAGCCTCTTTCCCCACTGTTGGGATTTTATAATTCGAAGATCAGGCCACTGTTTAGTTTCTGTCCCGATGGTGCATTTGGTCTTCTTCAGGGTAGATTATCCTTCTTCCATTCCTACATCAGTTTTCACTAACATAAATGCCCTTTCCCTCATTTCAGCAGAATTATTTGATGAGCTAGCAAATGTTTTGAATTTTACTTTGAAAACAACTTTGTACTTCATTTTCTTTTGCCAATGTCTTCGTTTAAGCATGTCTTAAATTCCCTCGTATCATCTTCTGAACGCAGGCTCAATTACCTGCTTGGTCCCATTTGCTGACTTACAGGAGGAGGGAAGTAAAACATGAGTTTTTAGGGTGAAAAGTTGATGCAACTACTTAGGCAAATATTGCATCTTTTCATAGCTGAAACTGCAAACTTATATAGATTGTATACAGAAGCATAATTTCTGGCATTGAAAAACTGGGGTAATCTTATATATCATGTCAACTTGTGCTACAATCTGTGGCAGAGGGATTATTAAGGTCTATCTCATAAGGGGAGTAAATGAGATACATAAATAGTCACTATTCATAAATAAATGTAAAATTATTAGCAACAAAGAAAATTATTTAAAAGTGCTCTGGTTTATTAAGGCCTTGAACCATTGTCCAAAGTCTTCCAAATGGCTGTCCTTGAACGGAGACTACAAGTTGATGAATAACCAATCTAGTATCATCTTCAGCTGTGTCCAGCCATCACGGCATTTCTGTTTTGAGACATCCAATGGTTGTGAGAAGTGCAATGTAAATGTAAATCCTTTTTTCTCCTTAATCCTGGCTCTCTACCTTTCACGAGTGTTTCTTTTTAAATTATTTCTCAGATAGTTCCTTTATTTCATTTCAGGCTTCTGATAATTTCCTTACATACAATTTGTAAGTATAACTTTCCCTGTTCTGCAATTAAGAAAAAGTCTATTGATGCTAGATAATCGCATTCCAGATATTTTTGTGTAAATTCTTTTTCAGCTTTTGACAATCACATACGAAAGGGCCACAAATGGGAATGTTAAACAGGTGCAGCAGTGTATATTTTGCCACAGTTGATTTAAAGGCAATTAGGTGGGACATTGCGCAGGGCTTATAGAATTCTAGGTTTTTGGACCGGTACTCCTCGAGATGAAAAGTACTGAAGTTGGCGTTCATACTGAAATGAAGATTTGCTTTTGTCAGCACAGCCACAACACAGACCAAAGTATTTTACAACAACGTAGTACATTTGAAGTGCACTGGGAACACAGCGTCAATTTTGAACATACCAAATTCCAACAAACAACAATGTGCTAGTAAGCAGATAATCTCATATAATCTATATTGTCTCAGATAATATTGAGGCACTGGATATTCATGACCTAGCAAAATAAAAAAAATTGTTACCTACATGATTTCACCAGGTGGCTTCTGCTCTACAGGTTCATCATGTGCAGTTTGGACTTCTCTTGCAAAATGTTTTTGCACATTTCCGAGTATTTGGAATTCCTTATCAATCAAAATCCATCTTGCTATTCTCTTCTAATCGTAGTTTAACATATAAATAACTCTGAAAATATCTCGCACCATCCCTGAGCTGATTGAGCCTATTGAAGATAGTCATAGAGATTTATAGCACGGAAACAGACCCTTCAGTCCAACTGGTCTATGCTAAGAGATCCTAGATAAATCAAGCCCCATTTGCTAGGATTTGGCCCATATCCCTCTAAACCCTTCCTTTTCATATATCCATCCAGAGGCCTTTTAAAATGTTGTAATTGTACCAGCATCCACCACTTCCTCTGGCAGCTCATTCCATGCACGCACCACACTCTGTGTGGAAAAAGTTGCCCCTTAGGTCCCTTTTAAATCTTTCCCCTCTCACCTTAAACCTATGCCCTCTAGTTTTGGACTTCCCCACTCCAGGGAAAAGACCTTGCCTAATTACCCCATCCATGTCCCTCATGATTTTATAAACCTCTATAAGGTCACCCCTCAGCCTTCGATGCTCCAGGGAAAATAGTCCCAGTTTATTCAGCCTCAGCTTAAACTCTCCAAACCCTGGTAACATCCTTATAAATCTTTTATGAACCCTTTCAAATTTCACAATATCCTTCCTATAGCACAGTGACAGTATTCCAAAAGCGGCCTAACCAATGTCCTGTATAGCCGCAACATGACCTCCCAACTCCTATACTCAATGCACTGTCCAATAAAGGCAAGCATACCAAATGCCTTCTTCACTATCCTATCTCTAAATCCTCCCTGCTACTCCACTTTAAAGTTACTATGAACCTACACTCCAGGTCTCTTTGTTCAGCAACACCCCCCAGAACCTTCACATGAAGTGTATAAGTCCTGCCCTGATTTGCCTTTCCAAAATGCAGCGCCTCACATTTATCTAAATAACACTCCATCTGCTACTCTTTGGCCCATTGGCCCATCTGATCAAGATTTCATTGTAATCTGAGGTAACCTTCTTCACTGTCCACTACAGCACCAATTTTGGTGTCATCTGTAACCTTACCAACCATACCTCCCATGTTCACATCCAAATCATTTATATAAATGATAAAAAGCAGTAGACCCAACACCAATCCTTATGGCACACCGCTGGTCACAGGCTTCCAGTCTGAAAAGCAACCCTCCACCACCAACCTCTGTCTTCTACCATCGAGTCTGTTCTGTATCCAAATGACTAGCTCTCCCTGTATTCCATGTGATCTAACCTCACTAACCAGTTTACCATGAGGAACCTTGTCAAACGCCTTACTGAAGTTCATATAGATCACGTCCACCGCTCTGCCCTCATCATTCCTCTTCATTACTTCTTCAAAAAACTCAATCAAGTTAGTGAGACGTGACTTCCCACACACAAAGCTATGTTGACTATCCTTAATCAGTCCTTGGCTTTCCAAATACATGTAAATCCTGTCCCTCAGGATTCTCTCCAACAATTTCCCTACCAGCGGTGTCAAACTTACTGGTCTATAGTTCCCTGGCTTTTTCTTACCACTTTTCTTAAATAGTGGCACCACATTAGCCATTAGATAAAGTAGTGACTCGCAGACTTGCTGCTTGCTTGAACATGAGTAGACTTTCTTCCTCCTCGCTGAATGGAATTTCTTGGTTTCTTGCATATGTTTTATTCACTTGTGGGGATGTGGGTGATGCTGTCTGAGTCAGCATTACTGCCTATCCTCAGTTGGCCTTGAGAAGGTGATGGTGAGCTGCCTTCCTGAACTGCTGCAGTCCGTTTGGTGTAGGCTCACCCAAAATGCCATAACAGTGTGTTCCAGGATTTTGATCCAGTAACACTGGAGGAACAGCGAAATATTTCCAAGTCAGGATGACGAGTGGCTTGGAGGGGAACTTACAGATGGTGGTGCTCCCGTGCATTTCCCGTCCTTGTCCTTCTAGATGGCAGCGGTCATGGGTTTGGAAAATACTGTCTCGGCAGCACTGGTGAATTTCTACAATGCATTTTGTAGATGGCACTACAACTGTTGAGTGTCAGAGATGGAGGGAGTGAATGTTTATGGATGAGGTGTCAATCAGCAAGCTACTTTGTCCTGGGTGTTGGTAAGCACTTTGAGTATTGTTGGAACTGTACTCATCCAGGCAAGTGGAAAGTGTTTCATCACTCTCTAGGCTCGTGTTTTGTAGATAGTAATCTGGCTTTGGGGACTCAGAAGGTGATTTATACACTGCAGAATTCCTAGCTTCTGACCTGCTCATGTAGCTACAGTATTTATACAGATGACCCAATTCAGTTTCTAGACAATAGTAACAGCCAGGAGTTCAGCAATGTTGGCACCAGTGAATGCCAAGGGAGAATAATTGGATTCACTCTTTTTTTAGGTGGTCATTGCCTGGCACTTGAGGTATGAATGTTCCTTGCATTTAGGTGAAATTCTGGAGGGATTACTGTCCACCCCAAATTCTGGCCCTCCTGAAACATCTATTCTCCAGACTCTCCACTTCCCAGAAAATCAAGTCTAGTAGTAGCTGTATGTTAACTGATTGCGCAGGAGATAACACGTGCTCAACGACAGAAACCACATTCAATCACATAGGATTTTATTTAAGACTTTGAAAAGAGCTATATTGATACTGTGAAGGGGTGGAAACCTGATTACAGGATTTCAAACATGGAGATTTCTTCCCAATCATATTTACGTTGCTCCAATTCGATGGAGTCTAGACAACTGATAATAGAGAAAATGACATTCTTCAGAAGACTACCATCAAGATGAATGAATATGCAACTTCAATCATGGATG
>NC_063340.1:76305931-76357308 GCF_021869965.1 Rhincodon typus
GGAATCACTGGAGTCAGGAAAGGTGCCAGAGGACTGGAAAATGCCTAATGTAATACCCCTGTTAAGAAGGGAGAGAGGCAGAAGACCGGAAACTATAGGCTGGTTAGCCTGACCTCGGTCCATTGGTAAGATTTTAGGGTCCGTGATTAAGGCTGAGATTGCGGAGTACTTGGAAGGGGTGAGTCAGCATGGCTCTGTCGAGGGGAGGTCATGCCTGATAAATCTGTTCTTTAGTAATTCTTTGAGGACGTAATAAGCAAGTTAGACAAAGGGAGAGTCAGTTGACGTGATCTGTTTGGATTTCTAGAAGACTTTTGACAAGGTGTTGCATTGGAGGCTGCTAAATAAGACAAGAGCCCATCATTATAGCGGCAAGGTACTTGCATGGATAGAGGGTTGGGTGACTGGCTGAAAGCAGAGGGTAAGGATAATGGGGTTTTTTTTCGGGATGGCATCTGGTGACTAGTGGAGTTCCACAGGGGTCAGTGTTGGGACCACAACTATTCACATTATACATTAAAGATCTGGACAAAGTAACAGATGGCATTGTAGCTCAGTTTTGTAGATGACCCAAAGATAGTTGGAGGGATAGATTGTATAGAGGAAGTGGGAAGGCCACAAAATGACTTGGACAGGCTAGGAGAGTGGGCAAAGAAGTGGCAGATGTAATACAGTGTGGGTAACTGTTAGGTTATGCACTTTGGTAGGAAGTATAGAGGCATGAGACTATTTTCTAAATAGGGAAAGGCTACGGAAATCTGAAGCACAAAGGCACTTGGGGATCCTAGTTCAGGATTCTCTTCAGGTTAACCGTCATGCTTAGTTGGCAGTTAGGAAGGCAAATGCAAATGCAAGGTTAGCATTCATTTCCAGGGGCCTAGAATACAAGAGCAGAGATGTACTACTGAGGCTGTATAAAGCTCTGGTCAGACTGCATTTGGAATATTTTGACCAGTTTTGGACCTCTGATCTAAGGAAGAATCTGATGGCTTTGAAGGGCGTCCAGAGCAATTTTACAGAAGTGATCCTAGGGATGAAGAGCTTGTCATACAAGGAGCGGTTGAGGGATCTGGGTCTGTACTTGTTGGATTTTAGAAGGATGAAGAGGAATCTGATTGAAACTTGCAGAATACTCTGGCTTGGATAAAGTGGAGAAGGTGTTTCCACCAGTAGGATCCAAAAACACAGCCTCAGAGTGAGGGGTTGACTCTTTATAACTGAGATGAGGATGAATTTCTTAATGGAGAGGGTGGTTAATCTGTGGCACACATTGCTGCAGTGGTCTGTAGAGACTGAGTCATTGAGTGTATTTAAGACAGAAGTTGATAGGTTCTTGATTGGTAAGGAGATCGAGGGCAATGGGGAAAAGGCATGAGAATGGGATTGATAGAAACATATCAGCCAAGATTGAATGGCAGAGTAGACTCGATGGGCTGAATGGCCTAATTCCGCTCCAAAATTGTATAGTCTTCCGACAACAAGCAGTGAATGATATATTCATTCTTCACAATTCTTTGTTATTCATTCATTGCAACGGTTTGGCTCAGCTGTCAGTCCTTTGTGACATATGAGAAACAACATGGTATGAATTACATTGAAGTTAGACTGCCACTTTTATGTCAAGAATGGGAGACCTGCTTCCACTCTACTGAAACGTCAATACTGAATGTCAGTGGTAATGTTTCACAGGCCCACAATAGCTTTTCCCCATAAAGTGATGTCTTTTAGAGGTTGGAATATAAGAATAATCATTGGCAGCATTAATCTTCAGTTCGTGAATGCAGATCGCTAAGATCTGACTTATGTTACACTTCACTTTCTTGAATTCTTTAGCCGTCCAGAAAATCTCTATATTCTTGAGAGATGTATTCGTGTTAATATGTTTCTCTTACTACACATCTCAGCACTGTCATTTCAAAACCATATCACTATTAGTAACATTATGGCAGCAGTAGGATTTCCATTATATCAGTAGGCAATCTAGGTTGAAAAGCATGAACCATTTCTAATACCTGATTGGAATGTCAGCTGTTGATGAGACACTTTCACATAATACTGGTTCCAGCTCTGGTGCATGTTAAACAAATTAATATTTTCAAACCAATGATGTTATTTCAGAATTTGGTGAAGGAAATTTGTCTTCAGCTTTTCATTGTTCGTCCAGTATAAATTTCTATATGATTATTTGAATTTCAGTTAAGGGGCATAGATTACTGGCTACATTTCTTAAACATTAATTGTGGAGGAAGGCTCTGGCGAGGCCTGAACAGAGGAAGCGGTTTTGAAAGTTTGTCCTACCATTTGGGAATGTAGTGATGAAAATCTGTGTTGAGCTTATTAAAATGCTCGTCTATTTACACCCAATCCAACTTCGAAGAGCATCTGCCAACATAGTTTCTGAAACTTTATTCTGTAACCTCAGTCGTGTTTGAAAATCACAAACTTATAAGTTACTACAGATGGAGTGCTGAACCTAAACCAAGTAAATTAAGATATATTTCAAACAATGAATATGTGAAGAGTCTGAAGTCTCTATACACATTGTCATTTTCCCCTGGACTGCTGCTACATTGTTCATGTAAGGTATGATTGTAAACCAGGAATCAAATCACAAGTTACAACAGAAACTGTACAACACCAATACAGGTTGTGGTGTTAAGTTTGGTGCCACTTAAATATTTTCCCAATGTAGACCTTAAAACTGCAAGAGAACCCCATTGCAGAGCTTACATATTCCTGAATCTGGTGCATTGGATACTGTATAGATTACAACATTTTGGGTGGAAAATTGTGTGCCTAAAGGGGAGACATTCTTGATTTTGTTTTGTTACAAGATGTGGGTGTTACTGGCAGGACTGCCATCTATTGCCCATCCGTTAATTGAGAAAGTGATGGTGAGCTGTTGTCTTGAACCGCTGCGTTCCAGTGGCTTCGAGGTGGGAGGGTCATGGGTACACCCACACTGCTGTTACGTCGGACGTCCCAGGATTTTGAACCAGCTACTATGAAAGAACGGCGATATTGTTTCAAATTGGGATGGTATTTGACTTGAAGGGGTGTTTAATTAAAGTGGATGAAAATAATCCATAGGTTATCAGTACAATGCATCTAAGAATGACTGATCTGTTTCTTCATTGTCTATCCATTGATTATCAAGGGGATCAAGGTTTACGGGGAGAAATGAGGAGAATGGGATTGAGGAACTTATCAGCCATATTGAATGGCGGAGCAGACTCGATGGGCCGAATGGCCTAATTCCTGTTCCTATGTCTTATGGTCTTGTAGTAATCCAAATTGAACAGGAGATGGTCTGACATCAATTTGGTTCGTCTGGTGCACAGGCTGTTTGTATATATCCTGATCTGCAAAACCGTGCATTTTCCTGTGTAGCCGTTTATTTTTCTTAACAATAGAAATATCAAAGCAGTTTACTCACCGATGGAATGATAGACCTTTTAGCTTTAACTCCAATGTCCGTCAAGCTGGGAGGATTCCAGAGCAAGCTGCACTACCAGATAGATCAGATCTCCAAACCTACAGATCTTTATGAATGGTGAAAACATTCCCTCTCCTCCTGCCCATAAACAGTGCTGGAAAGGCACTTACCCCTCTCCCCAAATCTATATTCACCTCCATTCAGCTGCCAAGACCCAACTGTTCACTATATAACCTGCAAATGCTGGAGATATCAGAGGCAGAGATAGTTGGAACTGCCGATGCTGGAGAATCTGAGACAACAAGGTGTAGAGCTGGTGTTGGAGATGAAGAGGTCGAGGGAGGGTAGGAGGCCTTGAAAGGTCTAGACCCGAAACGTCAGCTTTCCTGCTCCTCTGATGCTGCTTGGCCTGCTGTGTTCATCCAGCTCTACACCTTGTTGTCTCGGATATCAGAGGCAGTTGACTCTATTAAAACATTTCAATCACTAATACACCTCTTGGCACCAGGATAACGTCTCCCAACATTGTCCACCTCCATGAAGACCAGGAGTGGATGGCATGGAATCAGTTTTTGAACCATTCAGATTTAAACATCTGTGCTGACCCATCTGTGTAAGGCAGTCTTCCTGACCCTAGCTCCACTCCACTCCCAGCAACATAACTCACCTCCATTAATATTCAGACTAATGTGTCAAGCTATGAAGTTACTTTGGAGGCTTCTCAGGATAAAGGAATAATTGCAACGCATGACAAAACAGGCAGTGCGCTATGTTGGTATGGTAGTTTGTTCCGAGATTGAGTGACTTTGATCATGTGATTTCCCTATGTGACCAAATGTTGGGTCCTCTGATGTGAAGTCGACTCGAGCTCAGTCTCTTTCCCAGAAGGAGTGGGCCATTCGGAGAAATGTCAATATGCATTCGTCTTCCATGCATCTGGTTGTAGTATTCTTAGAAATATTCAAGCAATAGAGCAACAGTTCGTTCTTCATTCATACAAGTCGAGCATGGAAATGGGGAAGTGGGGGTGATAGTGTATTGGGGGACGTTAATGTTTTTGTAAAATTTGCTCCTTTTGTTATCAGAGGGTTAAAAAGACCCCATAAATTTTTCTGCTATTTGGAAACAAAATGTCTTTATTGAATTTTTTTCCCATTTGGTCACAAAGGAAACTATTGTGGTTAATATTGACACATTTATTATCTTGCATATTACAGGAGCTTTTTACAAGCTAGTTCAGAAGCACATCTGTTTTCACAAATGGGGCACTGCTGCTGGGATAGCCATCCACTGTTCTCTCTCCCTCCCCCCTCCCCACCACATTACAGAAAAGGTATAGCTTTAGTAGAATTGTTTTTCAATTTACTTGGTCTTTAAAAGCAAAGCTTCCTTTTCAAAAAAAAAAATGTTCTTTTGTTTATTTCTTTTTACTCTTTCTCTTCATTCCCCTAAATACCTTGACTCTTGCCACTGTGCAGTTTCATAAGCACCTTCAGCCCTCAAGTGACTCAGGGGTATTCCTAGACTCCTCTAGAGTTTAGTTTGGCAATCTGTACATGAAGCAGACCTACAAATCACCATCTTAGGTATTTATGCTTTTACAAGAATCAATGAACTAAATTATGATTGCATTTGATCTTCTGATGCTGGGTCAACCAAAGCTGATGCACGTTATTGTGCAGGATTCAGTAAAACGAGTGTGGCCTGTTGAACATGTTAGAAATGTGTAGCCTTCCATGTTCACCACCCACTGTTCCCTTTCTTCTTTATGGCATTGGCAATCAAGGCTAGTCTTATCAGTTTGAAGATTAATTGACCTTCACTTCTGAATCATCATTCAGAAGCCTGTGGGAACCCACTAGTCCTTTTTGTAACTTAGTCTGAAACAAAGAGCCCAGTTTTATATACAGCTGCAAAGCAAACATTTGTGATGTAATCCACTTCTGATCCAAATCAGTTTAACAATTTATCTTCAACACAATGAGAACCCATCTGAGTTGGGGTGGGAAGTTGTAACTCAGCAAAGATTGATTTAATATAGATCTTTGACTGAAGAAAGTTTCCAAGGCCCATTGATGACCTTTCCTCCAGCATAAGGTCAGAAGTAGGATGTACGCCAATCATTGCACAATGTTCAG
Organism: Rhincodon typus; assembly: GCF_021869965.1. Taxonomy (NCBI): domain Eukaryota; kingdom Metazoa; phylum Chordata; class Chondrichthyes; order Orectolobiformes; family Rhincodontidae; genus Rhincodon; species Rhincodon typus. Next base: position 76,311,506 of record NC_063340.1, read on the forward strand.
CACCATTTGTGACTCCTCATGCTGAAACAAACGTAGAAAACATTGGAACAACTCAGTCTATCTGGCAACATCAGGTCTTCTTCAGAACCAAAAGCTGTTGCAAAATAGGTTATTTTTTATACTTGCAACAGGGTCAGAGAACTGAAACCAGACTCGAAATGTTAGCTCTGTTTCTCTCTTCACGGATGTTACCAGACCTGCTGAGTTTCTCTGACATATTCTGTTTGTTTTAGATTTCCAGCATCTACAGTATTTTGCTTTTTTTTGACTCAGAAACTGAAGCAGTCCATGTCCAGATGCAGCATGACCTGGACTGTACATACGTTTGTGCTTGCAAGTGGCAATTAACATTAATGTCACACAAGTGCTGTCTCCAAAATAGAATCTAACCATTGCCCTTTGACATTCAGTGGTATTACTATCATATAATCCCTCACCATCAACATCTTGGATGTTATCATTGACCCAAAACTGAACTGGAATCACCATATAAACACTAACTACAAGAGCAGGTCAGAAGTGAGTAACTCAACTCTTGTCTCCCCCAAGACCTGTCCTCAGTCTACAAGGCTCAAGTCAGGAGTATGATGGAATAGACCCAATTGTCTGGATGAATGCAGCTCCAGCAGCACTCTAGAAGCTTGACACCATCCAGGATACAATGGCCCACTTGATGACCCCGTAACCAATACCGTCTAGAAGGACAAAGGCAACAGAAACATGGGAACACCACCACCTGCAAGTTCCCCTCCAAGCCACTCACCATCCTGACTTGGAAATAAATCACAGTTCCTTCAGTGTCACTGTGTCAAAGTCTCGAAAATTCCCTTTCCTAACAGCATTGTGGGTGTACTTACAGCAAATGAATTGTAGCAGTTTAAGAAGGCAGCTCACCACCATATTCTCAAGGGCACCTAGGGATGGGCAATAAATGCTGACTCATTGATGAGTGAATTAAAACACAACAAATTCACTTGTTTTCTACAGCCAAGTCTGTGTGTAACTATGTGACTTGTAAGTCACACCGATCTCTGCTCTTGTAAACAATTGTATACAACAGATTTCCTGAACTTCCATTTCCATTGTGTAAACTGAGTGCATTTTAAATGTTTCACTTTCATGGATCTGAATACACTTTTTTTCTGCCAAATATTATGCACATTTTTATACAGTGATTTGTATCCTGTAGTGGATCAGCTACACAACGGAGACCACGAGCATGAAGTTGCTCCAATTATGACTTTATCTCATTCAGTCTTTCAAGACTGTTGAGTGTGTTTGGACAGGGTGTAAACAGCCTAGAAACACTGGGAAAAACATTTACTGAGCTCAGGATGTCAACTTGCTTATTGCTCAGTGCCAGACCCAAAGATGTTGGTAATGATGCCTCTGGTAAATACTGTTTGGCTTTACTGCTGATGATTTATCTTGATGGAGGCAGGGACAGAAGGCTGTGTCTTTGCAGTCTTCGTTATAGCTCAAAATATTTCACCTAAAGCCCCTTTGAGCCATTTTCACAATTCAGGGTAATAGGCTATATACAGGGACTCTGGTAACTAGAACAGTAGGTCATCCATGCTCCAAGGTTGCCTGCAGCTTCAGTCCTGCAAATGTTTTGTGTCAACAAGAACTTTAAGCTCAAATTTGCAGATTAAACAAAAGCAGGAGCCTATCTATTGAGCATTTCCCACATTTTCTGTTTTTATTTTAGATTTCTAGCATCTGTCAAGTTTTGTTTTTATATTTGCAAATTGATTATATTGCGCTGTTGGCATTTTGAGGGGCAAATATTGTGTTGAATTGTGAAGCATTGTTGCATACTTATGCTCAAGAAGCTGCTTAACATTTACCTAAGGTATGCTGGAATAAGCATTCTACCATCTGACTGGGTCAAAAATCAATGTGGGATATTGGTTTATAAGAGGTAGTTTTATTAAATGAACACATTTTCTGGCGTAACGGTTTTAAGCATCAACATTTATTTTTTTTAAAAATCCAGCTGTGGTGCTGGCTGATAGCTATTTGGCAATGCAGCATTGATGAAATTTAATGCTGCTTCCTAATAGTAACTAATGCTGGTGTTTGTAAAGAGTGAAAGAAAGATTAAAGGGCCAGATTAGAAATAGCTGTTCCATTAAATAGGTGTGGCAATAAATGGGAGAACAATAAAGTGGTCGTTAAGTTTCTGTTATTACTTTTCTTTGCCTTTGTCTTGCAGCATCTTTTCACTGACGTTGTGACGGGTGAAATTCAGAGCGAGTTAGCTGATGAGAAAACAACAATGGACAACTTGATAATAGAGCTTCAAGAACTTGGTAACCTCCAGCGGAATCAGTTATGAGGGAAAGGAAGAATTTGCTCGCTGAAATGCCAGTGATCAACGATCAGCATTCTCTGTAAACCTGAAATAAATCATTGCACTAGATGTAAATGAATATTCAATAAAATGTTCATTTTATACATGGTTTTGTATCCATTTTCACCTTTCTGATATATTTTGTATCGATCACTGTCGATTCAAGTCACTGAGGATTAAACTATTTAGTATCAAACTTCTAACAGCATCGTAGAACTTTTACCAAAGTGCTTTCTAGATAATGACTGAACATAAACCGAGCACCACACTCCAGTCTTTACATTAAAAATGCAAAAGAAAACTTAGATTTATATAATGTTTTATACTGCCCTCAGGGCATCCTAGTATAGTCAATTACCATTGGGTATCTTACCTTGAAGTTTAGACACATAATTATTCAGAGAAAACTCCCTTTCTTCAGGTGCTGTGTTACCTCCTTTATAATTGGGATTCTTATCTGTTTCATTTCTCTTTAGGGCAGGGTGGTGACACAAATGGTGAACTCAAAATCAAATATAATGGGAGTTGCACTCAAGTGACAAAGTAACCTGTTCGATCATGTCATAATTTGAGTGTTGTGGCAGAGGTGTGGTCGAGTTTCATGCATTACCAGCCCTGTGGTAAATGATGGAAGTGTGTGAAATGGAGAAAAGAGTTTGCAAACTGCCACAAAATCTTATACATATAGAGCACCTTCAAAAATAATAAAATGCCCTAAATTTACCTAGATTGTAAATAAAATGTGATAACTGAGAGTGAAACTCGACATCTTATAACAAAAGCTTTATTGAAATGGAGGAGTTTTGTTGAAGTGATTTAATTAAGTGGTCCGTTAACCTAATCTTTTGATGTGGGGGTGCTGCTATTGGACTAGGGTAAACAAGATCAGAAATCACACGACACCGGATTATAGTCCAACAGGTTTATTTGAAATCACAAGCTTTCTGAGCGCTGCTCCTTTGTCAGGTGAAGTGAAGAGAAGCAAACAGGCACAGAATTTGTAGACAGAGAGATCAAAAGAATGTACAAATGATGTGAGTGGAGTGTCAACAGTCTGAATAATAAGTCTTTGTAGGTGATGAAAAGTGTCAGACAGTGTGAGTAAAGTACGAACAGCTGAGTAGCAAGTGAAGGGATGACATATGATCTAATTAACTGAGGCAGAGATAATTACAAAAAATTAAAAATAAGATCGTTCTAAAGACAAACCAAATGGCTGGAATAACATGATAGGTATAAGAGTCGCATGCCGAGGGTCTAACCAATGTAACAAGTAATCCAACGGATGAGTGGACACTGCACAACAATCGCCAGACAGGAATGTTTCCTCCCAGTCAGGGAACACTTCAACGGTAAAGGACATTCAGCCTCTGATCAAGGCGGCCTTTGAAATACACAACAATGTAGAGTTTCAGGGCAGAAACTGATAGCCAAGTTCCACACCCATGAAGAGGCCCTGAACCATGATTTTGGGTTCATGTCACTCTACATGTAACCCCAACATACTGTTGACTGTATTTGTAAAATCTTCCTTACTGCCCTGTTTTGACACCATCACCTTAATAAGTTGTTATGATCTCTCTACCTTAATTAGTTTGTGCAGTTTTGTATTACTTGTTACATTGGTTAGACCCACGGCATGCGACTCTTATACCTAGCAAGTTATTCCAGTTATTTGGCTTGTCTCCAGCACCATCTTATTTTTAATTTTTTGTACTTATCTCTCTGCCTCAATTAATTGGATCATAGGTCATGCTTGTTATTCAGCTGTTGATACTTTATTCCTACCGTCTAACATTTTTGATCACTTGCAGAGACTTGTTATTCGGCCTGTCAACACTCTAACTCTCAACATTTGTACGATCTTTCGATCTCTCTGCTTATAAATTCGGTGCCTGTGTGTTTCACTTCACCTGACGAAGGCGCAGTGCTCAGAAAGCTTGTGATCTCAAATAAACTGGTTGGAGTATAACATGGTGTTGTTTGACTTCTGACCTAATCATTTGCCCAGTGCAACAGCTGTGCATTGTAGAGGTGGTGGTGAATTTAGCATTTGGTTTTCTCATGCATGTTTCTTGAACTTTCTTAATTTCCAATCAGGACATTGGTTAGACCACTTTTGGAATACTGTGTGCAATTCTGGTCACCCTGCTATAGGAAGGATGTTGTGTAACTTGAAAGGGTTCAGAAAAGATTTACGAGGATGTTTCCAGTGTTGGAGGATTTAAGCTATAGGGGGAGGCTGAGTAGGCTGAGGCTATTTTCCCGGGAGCATTGAAGGCTGAGGGGTAACCTTGTTGAAGTTTATAATATCATGAGGGACATGATAGACAAGTCTTTTCCCTGGGTTGGGGGGAGTCAAAAACTAGAGGGCATAGGTTTAAGGTGCAAGGGGAAAGATTTAAAAGGGACTTAAGGGGCAACTTTTTCACGCAGAGAGTTGTGACTGTATGGAATGAACTGCTAGAGGAAGTGGTGGAGGCTGGTATGATTAGAACATTTTAAAGGTATTTGGATGGGTAATGAATAGGAAGAGTTTAGAGGGATATGGGCCAAATGCTGGCAAATGGGACTAGATTTATCTAGGATATCTGGTCAGCATGAATGAGTTGGACCGAAAGGACTGTTTCCATGCTGTGTATCTCCAATACTCATTGGGAGCAATAACTGGCATGTTACAGGAGCTTTACGCACAGATGTGTTCTGTGCAGGGAATGCTATTATTTCTTTCACATCTCTTGGGTATTTATAGACAGTCTCTGGGCAAATAGTTGGACGTCAGGTCAAATTACTGTTAAAACGATAATTTCAAACTGTTCTGCTGCCTTAAAGGAAATTCTGTTATTACCTCATTTTACTTAGGCATTTAATTCATTTGATTGGCATCTGCTATGTCAGAAAGATGGAGTAGGTTGTATTTTTAATTGCTGCTATCATACCAAAAGTTTGTAAACCACTTCAGACAATTAATTATTTTAAAGGGTCACAAATATTTCACTTCAAGCAAACATAGACTATTTCTGCAGTATCAACGTCCCCTGAACAACGAGGCTAGTATTGGTAGAGGGAGAAATGAAGGCTGGGACAGAGTGCAGCCATCCAGTTGCTGGTGTCAAGATGTCTCATCCAGATCTCTCAATAGTGCAAGCTGGTTGGTTACATTGAAGTTGGAATCTGGGATAGGAGTAGAACTAGCCACTTCACCTGTAGCCTCAAACCTATCTTTAGCCTGTTCAAGGAAGCCAGTGATGTGCTTGATCTGTCATCTTCATTCAGTTAGAGATTTTGTATTGATGCATTCAGTCTAGCAACATTTGACCCATGAAGGAATCTACGTCTCCATTCAGTCGCCTCTCTACCCAAGGCACCATAAGTGTATATGTAACAGATTGCACTGGTATCATTCTTCTGCCTTCTGCATCCCCGGAAGCTGTGACACTAGAGTTCCTGCAAACAGATGGGAACCAGAAAAAAGGGAATTAAAGCGCCTGATCAATGTATAGTACGTTAAATTCTAAAGAAGTCGGATTGAAATGCAGCATCTGGCACATGATTGTTTTCAGTCCAAACTGGCTTGGCTGCAGCTTTCACTGTAAGAGACATTTGCACTCTAATTGCTCTGACAGGACCCATAGCTTTTTAAGTTTTAACCAATTTTTAATGGGAAGTAAACATGAAAGGCAAGGCCAGCATTTGTATCCCATCCTTAATTGCCTTTGAGAAGCAACAATCAACTGTAGTCCATGTGGTGAAGACACACCCACCTGTTGTTAGGGAGTTCCAGCATTATTTCCCAGTGACAGTGAAGTCAGGATGGGATGAGGCCTCGAGGAAGTTTGCTGTTGGTTATGTTCTCAAGGCATACGCTGCACTTCACCTTCTGGCTGGTAGAGGCTGGGGATTGGGAAAGTGCTATCAAAGGAACATTGGTGAATTTCTGCAGTGCGTCTAGTAGATGGTGCACTGTGCTGCTGGTGTGTACCTGTGGTGGAGTGGGTAAAATTTAAATTTGTTGGGTAAGGTGCTTATCAATCCAGCTGCTACTTTCTGGATGGTGTTGAGCTTCTTGTGTATTGTTGAAGCTGGCACTCGTCCAAGCAAGTAGAGGGTATTCCATTACATTCCTAACTTGTGTCTTCTAGATGGTGCACTGATGTTAGGGAATCAAGGAGTGACTTGTTCACCATGGAATTCCCAGTTGTAGATTTTATATGGCTGGTCCAGTTTTCTTTCGATGCAAGTATATAGCTCCTTAAGGAAGGAATTCAAACTGTACATACTACTCGAGGAGTAGTTTCATCAATGACCTGTACAGTTGTAGTAAGGACTCCCTACTTTTATACTCAATCCCCTTTACAATAAAGGTGAAAACTCCTTTTGCCTTTTCAATTACTTGTTGTACCTGCATGTTAATATTTTAGGATACATGTGCAACAGCACCCAGATCCCTCTGCAACTGCAGCATTCTGCAGTCTCTATTTAAATAATATTCTTCTTTCATATTCTTCCCACTAAATTGGACAACCTCACGTTTTCCGATATTCTACCTGCCAATTTTTTTGTCCCCTTTCTAAATCCATTTTTATCCCTCTGCAGACCTTGTGCCCTCACAAATTGCTTTCAGTTATCTTTATATCATCAAATTTGGCTACATAAGTTGGTCCCTTCGTCAAAATCATTAATATAGACCATAAAGAGTTGAGGCTGTAGCACTGAATGCTTGCGGCACTCCACTATTCAGATTTTCACTCTAAAAATAACCCATTTATCCTGATTCCTGTTTCCTATTAGTTTGCCTTTGCTAATGTATCATCCCCACAACACCATGACATCTTGTACAGTTACAGTTTTTTGTTCTACAAATGCCTTTTGAAATCTAAATGCCCTATAGTGTTGGTTGTCCTTTACCCACACTGTTTGTTACATCCTCAAAAAGCTCTAATAAATTTGTTAAACATCTTTGCCCTTTCATAAAATCACATTGATTTTACTTAATTGTGTTGTGATTTTCTAAGTATATAGTGGCTATCTCATTCATAGGTACAATGACTGATTTTAGACAAACTGGCCTATAATTTTCTATATTGTTTCTCCCCTCCAATAATAGTTTTCCAATCCATTAGATTTTACCCCGGAATCTAGGGGATTTTGTGAGATTACAACCAACGCATCCATTATTTCTCAGCCACCTTGTTTTCACTGTAGAACGTAGGGGGGAGTTTGTCGACCTTTTAGTCCCAGTCAGTTCTCCCAGTGCCTTTTCTTGAATGGTTGTGATTGTTTAAAGTTTTCCCTTTCTTTTGTCCCTGCTTTTCTATTATTCTTGGGATGATTTCTCTGTTTTCTCCTGTGAAGATAGATACAAAACGCTTTGCTGCCATTTTCTTGTTTTCTATTCTGAATTCCTCAGTTTCTCTCTCTCTTTAACTCACATTTGCTTCTCATTTCCTTTTTATATGCTTCGACAAGCTTTTATTATCTTTACATTTTCTTTTGGCAAGTTTTCTTCCATACTCTAATTCCTTTTTTTTGTTGTCACCCTTTGCTGGTTTCTAAAATGTTGCCAATCTTCTGGCCTAATACTAATCTTTGCAGCATTGTATATCTTTTCTTTCAATTTAAAACCATCTTTAACTTCCTTCATTTGCCACAGACTGTGCATCTTCACATAATCTTTCTTTCTCAGTGAAATATTTCTCTGTTCAGAATTATGAAATACCTCCTTACATTTGTGTATCTGCAGCTCTGTTGTTCTACCTTTCCATCCATGTTCTGCACCACTAGGACTATCTTCTGGGCTTGGCTCTGTGTCCTTTGATTTGGGTTCTACCAGGTTCAGTTTCCCAGAAGTTATCGTTTTCAAACTTAGCTTTTTGTTTCCCTAGTAACCAGAAGATTCAGCTTTGCTGTCAATTTAGGGGCCTTCTCAAGTAACAACACAGTGTGGAGCTGGAGGAACACAGCAGGCCAGGCAGCATCAGAGGACCAGGAAAGTTGACATTTCGGGTCAGGGTTGAAGAAGGGTCCCAACCTGAAACATTAGCTTTCCTGCTTCTCTAATGCTGCCTGGCCTGTTGTCTTCCTCCAGCTCCACACTGTGTTATCTCTGACTCCAGCATCTGCAGTTCTTGCTATCTCTGCCTTGTCAAATAATACAAATTTTGAAACCACATCTTTCATTAGAATAGTCATTATGTTTATATTGCTCTCATGATTATGTAAAGTAGAAAATAAAATTCAGTAGCAATTGGTTCAAGATTTTAGAGGAGATTTGTGGCTCGGGTTGTGGGTGTTGTGGTTGGTTGGCTCGCCGAACTGGTTCGTTGTTCCACAGACGTTTCATTACCCTGCTGGGTAACATCCTCAGTGCAGCCTCCGGCAAAGCTTCATCGGAGGCAGCACTGATGATGTTACCCAGCAGGGTAAGAAAATGTCTGCGGAGAAACAACGAGCCAGCTCGGCGAGCCAACCAACCACAATTGGTTCAAGATTTTGCTTGGATGCCCTCAGCTTAGGGTTTGACCCTTTGCTAATAGCTTCATAAATGTGGATAAATATCTACTTCCCACATGCAACCTGGTTTGTCACTTCCTCAGACAGGAAGGGTGGTCAGGGTGGATCTTCCCTGTCCTAATTAATGTTGATTGTCATTTATTAGGTTTTATCAACAAATAAACCTCACGTTTACTCCATTTGAATGGAATTGAACTACAACTATGTAGTTAACTGTTCTATTCTTTTAAAGTGCCTGGCGTGTGAATTTATTTCCAACCTACTGTACTGATACCTTCGTGGCATCCTTTGAGTCCTTCATGATGAGCAGCAATCCTAACAATTTTCCTCTCAACTCTCTTTCAGCTGGGATAAATATCATTTCACTCTGACATTTATCACTATGAAGCCCTTTTACCTTGTTCCAGACCTGCACCCTAGCCATGTCTAAAGGGCAACGGATACTTCAAAGCAGAACAATACCTTGTCCATCTATTGAGCCATGATTTAGTAGGTTGAAGGATTACTTTTTCAGGTTGTTTCAAACATATGTGTCGGGCATTCAGCCCATTGAACCTGCTCCGTCAATCAGTATGACCATGGCCAATTATCCACTTCGACGCCTTTTCCCCAACACTACCTCCATATTTCTTTGTCATTGGTATTTAGAAATCTGTTAATTTGTACTTTATTTATGCACAGTGACTAAGTTTCCGCAGCCTGATCGTGAACCAGGTTTGTTATCTGGCTGTCCTGGAGAGAGGGGTACAGTGGAAATTGTGCACATAGTTACACAGACTGGGAATAAAGGAACTGAGGAACCTAAGCAAGCAGACTGCAGAGTGAACATAGGAACAGGAATAGGCCATTCAGCCTACTTTAGACCACAGCTGATCTCCTGATCATCGCTACTTTCTACAAAATCTCCATACCATCCAAAAATCTAACAATTTCTGTCTTGAGCAAGCTTAATTGTTGAGCTTTCACATCCCTCTGAAGTAGAGGATTCTTAAATGTTCACCACCTTCAGAATGAAGAAATTCCTCTTCATCTCCATCTTAAATGGCCTACCCCTTTTTCTGAGACTGTGTCCCCTGATTCTAGACTCACCAGCCAGGAGAAAATATCCTAACAGCATCCACACTCTCATGCTCTGTCAGAATTTTATAAGCTTCAGTGCAAAGAGTTCTCATTCTTGGAAATCCTGGAGGTCATATACAATTGCAACAAGATGTATTTACTCCTGAACTCAGATCACATTGCAATGAAGACCCATGTCCTCTGTGCATGTCTGGAACCTGGAAGTCACCAGAGAAGACATGATCTTCCACATTCTTCAATTGTACAGAGTTATACAAAGAATGATGTGAAGTGTAGAGGTTCCACAAATTTTACTCAATGCTGCATAATTATTCTGTGCAAAGTGAAGGCCCAGATGTTCTGATCAGAGTTGGACAATCCTGACTGGATTAAAAATTACCCACTTACCCTTGGATGATTTATGGCACTAGAGATTCCCGGGCAGGGGCCTCCTGTAATGAACCTAAAGCCCACAAACCCAACAGCAAAGACAATCTCCTTTTAAACCAAGCCCTCTTTTGCAGCAACCAGTGTGTGTGTTCTGTAAATGTCTGACAGCACAGCCATACACTTTGATAGCTTCCATGAAAGGGTAAATGCGGACTGTGGTGGCGTTTGGTTGAAGTTTTCAGGTGCCAGATGTGTGCTTGTGCCAGGATGGTGAATCTGTGAGGTGCTGGGCAAGATGCCAGGCTATTTAAAAAGGTGGCAGCGGAATAGCAGAGCTGCATGTGGGCTCCTGAGACTGGGGCTCGGCCATTCCCATCTGCTTTCTTTTCTCTTCTCTTTCTTTCTCTGTCTCTTGTTTTTCATTTTTCTTTTCTTTAAAGCCTTTCGCAGCAGGTTAATCGACGGCATCGGCACGGCAGGAAGATTGGACCATGCACAGAATCGCGGAAGATTCCAGGTGGTCGGAGGTGGTGGCAGACACAGCTCCTCCTGGTGTTCGGGGCCAGTGCCAGAGGCAGCGTTCCTCCTCCAGCAATCAGATGTGACAGCAGCAAGAACGTGCTTCCTCCTAGCGATCAACATGAGACTCACAGGCTGAACAAGACTCTAGGCCCAGGCCCAACTCTGGGCTGTGGCCAGGCCCAGGTGCTTGCATTGGTGGTTCCAAACACCTTCATGGAGATAAGACATAGGCTTCATTTGACTTTAAGATCTGGATGTTTTTCCTACCTTTTGGCTTTCTTTTATTTCTGCTGTTGTTTTAAAATTCCGGTTTAATAATGAAGATGGCGCAGGAGAATGACCACTTTGTACACTTTTGGCTATACTCATGTATTCCTACACTTGAGTACACATGACAATAAAATCTAATTCTAATTCTAATTCTAAATGAAGGGTGGCTTGGGCTCGGGAGAGTGGTGTTTGGGAGGTGTTGTCAGGATGGGGGGAGGTGGCAAAAGGGGTCTGTCATGTTCAGCACTTTCAGGTTGACTTGGGTTCAGGAATTGGGGGTTGCCGTGTAATCAAATTGGGTTGAAGGTAGGCAGGGGCTGGTCAAGTGTTGATTCTAAAGGGTCTGAGGGGATGTAAGAGTTCAGGGGAGGTATAATTTGAGTGGATTGATCTAATAGTTTCCCACGATTTTGCATAAGCTTTTTTTTCCTGGGTACATATTAAGTTTAACTGAGTCAGCACCCTCTGAAGTTCCTGACTTTAAGGGGCTTTCTTGGGGGATTGCCCCCCATTCGAATCTTCGGTCTGCTGTGTCTGTGATACCACAACGTCCTGACATTCTGCACTGCCCTGCGATTCCCTGGCTATCAAAATGCCTGGCCTGCTCTCGCTTCCGTCCTGCAGGAACGTGCCTGTGATCTGACATCAGGATTGTCCACGCTAAGTGTATTGAGCGAGAAGAATGATAACTTCAGATCCGAGTGCCTGACATTTACAAGATGGTGTGTGACTCAGTCAACCCATTAATGGGGAGCACCACAGCTGAGGGTCTGGAGTTCAGTGTTTCTGGAATGTCTACCCTGGCGTTTAATTATCATTCCAGGAATGTGACGGCTCAGATTTTCACCTGTGGTACATTTGCTCCCAGCAGGTCACACATGGTAATTAGAATTACAGAAATCCAGGAACTGTATATTTTTTTTTCCCGTCTCCGAAAACTTGGCCAGCATGAGCAGTGGTTCTGTCTCTACCTCTGTGCGTGGGGAAGGTGAAGAAAGAATGTGAACAAAACACTGCCGTTCAGATTTTCTCTGGTGGTAGCCAGCATCTGTTCCACAATCAACTAATTTCTTGGCTTACTGTTCTCCTTAGAAAACGCTTCAGTCAAAATTTGTTTTTATTTACAGAAGTTAAGTCAGAGAATAAGGAAATACAAGCCACGAGTCAACATACTGGTGACTGAGGAAGAAGTGTTCATAATTCAGCCCAAAGGTCTAAAACTTGGGTACAGTTTTAAGAGTGAAGTATTGCAAAATGAGGATAAAGATAAGGAGAAATGTTTTCTCCCAGGTAGTTGTGAGTCTTTGGAACTCTTCCTCAAAGGCAGTGGAAGCAGACTTTTTGAATATTTTTGAATATTCTTTGAATTCACATGATCGAATGGCAGAGCAGACTCAATGGGCCGAAGAGCCTAATTCTGCTCCTATTTCTTATGGTCTTTAAATCAGATTTATAGAGTCACACAACTCAGAAATGGAGGCAACACTCCTACTCATCCCAATCTGACTTAGTCCCATTTGCCAGCATTTGGCCATGTCCCTCTAACCCCTTCCTATTCGTATACCCAACCAGATGCCGTTTAAATGCTGTAATTGTACCAGCCTCCACCGCTTCCTCTGGCAGCTTGTTCTATACCCTCTGCGTGAAAAAGTTACCCCTCGGATCCTTTTTATATCTTTCCCCTCTCACCTTACACCAATGTTTTTTTTTATTCATTCCCCTGTCACCTTACACCTATGGGTTTTTTTTATTCATTCATGGGATGAGGGCGTCGCTGACTAGGCAGCATTTATTGCCCCATCCCTAGTTTTGGACTTACCCACCCTAGGACAAAAACCTTGGCTATTCACCCTATCTGTGACCCTCAGGATTTTATAAGCCTCTATAAGGTCACCCCTCAGCCTCTGATGCTCCAGGGAAAAATGCCCCAGCCTACTCAGGCTCTCTCTATAGCTCAAACCTGTAGTGATTGTAATGAGGTCAGCCAGGTGGACCTCATAGAGTACGAGTTCCCTGATTGGGGCTGTTAACCTGGTCCAGTCAGGAAGCCCTGGCTGATACAGATATAAACAGGAGTGTCAGAGGTTCTGTTCACTGACAGCTGGCTCTAAGGAAGTTGGATCAGGTCAAGGACTCTCCACATGTAAATAAAGGGTGACTGGTTAAAGGGATATTGGCCTGTGTGCAGTGATTTCAAAACCATCTACTCTCGCCAATGTCCAGAGGTAGGTGCAGAGAAATCAGAGCAGCCATGATCTTATTTGAATGGTAGAGCAGACTTGAGGGGATGAATAGCCCTACTGCTGTTCCTAATTTATACATTTTTGTGTTATCCTTCCCCATCCTCCATCATCACTGGTAGTTTCTCATGTCGAGGGTGGTTTTCACTTGCCGACAGTTGGGTGGAAGTGAGATGTCAGTGTTAGCAGTGGGTTCAATGGTCGGCTGGTAAAGGAGGTGGTGGATTATTCATTCAAGCAGCTAACTTTTCTTTTTAGCACCCTCATGGTTCTCTCACTGTAGCTTCTTTTGGGGATTGGAAGGTCTTGACACCATTTTTGATGTTGTATTTCCACTTTGTTCACAACTGGGCGTGTACCTCCCATGTGCTGATATTAACGGGAGCAAATATTCATGGAGTCTTTGATATTGTCTTTGAAACATTTCCGCTGGCCTCTGTGTGAACAGGTTCACTGGCGTAGCTCTGAGTAAATTACCTCGTCCAAGTTCACTAAAGTGTTATGATCCCAGCCATTGATGCTATTGGACAAATCAAAACTCGGAAACATGGCTTGATAGATTTTGTTTTAGTTTTATTAGCTAGTTAATGCTATGGTTAGTCACTGAGTAATATTCATACAAGGCTGTGGATTTTCTTCACAACAGAACAGAAGCTTGTTACACAAAAGAAGATATGACAGAACAAACCAAGCTATATGAAAGTAGGAGGCACTTAAAAAGTTCTGAAACACAGCAGAACAAAGTTTGAACCTATTTCCCAATGCTAAGGAGAATCAAGTCCAGAGAAATTGCACTCCTATATCAACAACTTAACTGAATTGTGGCAGTTTCTTCGTCATGGAGTGTGGAGACAATTCAATGAATCTGTTCCAAATCTGTCAGCAGGAACATTTTACAAATCTGAAAATCTAAACATTCTCAGTTGTAATATTAAGGATTTTAACTAATTACTGCACTGGTGAAACTAGTCTTTTGCACAATGGGATAGATAGATACTCTCTCCCTACATCACCTCTTCCACTTTCCATTACTTAATCATTAAATCCCTGCAGTGTGGAAGCAGGCTATTTGGCCCATTAAGTCTACATCAGCCCTCTGAAGAGCCTCCCACACACACAGTCCCCTACCATATCCCTGTAACCCCACATTTAACATGCTAACCCACCCAACCTGCACCTCTTTGGACTGTGGGAGGAAACCTGAGCACCTGGAGGAAACCCACGCAGACACAGGAAGAATATACAAACTCCACACAGACAGTCGCCAGAGGCTGGAATTGAACCTGGGTCCCTGGCGCTGTGAGGTAGCAGTGCTAAACACTGAGCCACCTTGCCACCCCAAATGGTATGGCACAGAGTCAGATGCATATTGTAATGTAATATTAATGCTCCAGAGTGTAGAAATACAATTTAAACACTGTTAATTATTATTTGAATCAGTCAGAATTGACTGCAGCTAATATGGTGGATATGTTAAGTTTGATCAGATTTTATGATAGAATACAACACACTAGCTTTCCTGCAAAAACATGCAAACATGGCTATTGGTCCAGATGCAGGGTGGCTAGCATAAATTTGCTTTATCTTGGTTTTTCTCATAGACTGTTTTGAACTATCCAAGGGTGTTATACCAAAGTCTGCATAGATCCAGTGTCGGAAGTTGCAGTCCACCAGCTCCTACATTGAAATCTTTCCAAATCTTTGTTTATTTGTTCCTTTTCAAGTAGGCCTGTGCTTTATATTTGCAGGATTTAATTGTCCTATAAAAACTCTTATTAACTTAAAATGTTCAAAGGTATGTCTTTGTCTAAACCATAGGGTAAAAGCCCACTCTTATGTTATCGCCTCCTACTCATGGGTCTCTATAGCCCTCTGTATGTTGTTTATGTTCTTCACCAACTTCATCCTTGCCAAAGATTATTTCATTTATCTCTTTCCTGATGCCTAGTAAAATAAAATTTAAATGAGTAAAACAAAAGTAACAGTCTTTAACCAATCCCCCAGTTATTTTAAGTTAAATACCTTCCATGTATATCCAAAGCAAGTTTATAATTTCCAAAACAATTTCTCATTTTGAGGAGGAGGCGAAGCCTGTTTCAATTCTCATTTTCAATTTTCTGTTAAACTGTCATTGCCAGATTGATGGTTCAATCGTCACATCAATCACATTGTTTTTTGGGGGAAGTGGAGTGATGGAGCAGCATGTGCAGAGAGTCAGTTCAGGGTGAGGCTTGTCAGGTTTGTCAAGCAGGAGTAAAATCTGATCAGTGCTGAGGAATGCTGCACCCACCAAATGAGAGGAGCTGTTAGGGTTAGGGTCGGGTGTGGAATCAGGTGAGGTTGGCAGAGGTCCTGGGGTTTTCAAGACTGAAATAGTTTTTGTTGAGTAACGGTATCAAGAGATGGGGAACCAAGGTGTGTAAATGGAGATAAGGCACATGGACCAGCCACAATCTATTTGAAGGTGGAACAGTCTGGAGGGGTTGAATGCCCTGCTACTGCTCTCATTTCCTGTGTGTTAGTCTGTGGAGCTTTATGAAGAGCAAGTGGTTGAAAATTATTTTTGCCACATCTGTATCTGAGTAGAATTCTATTATTTTTCCCAAATTCCTTCCTCCTTCTCCTCTCCTCATGAGGTATTCATTTGCACTTATGTAGTACCTTCAAGAGAGTAAAACGTCCTGAAGTGCCTCACAGGAGCACTTTCAAACAAACTTTTGAGACAAAGCCGTGTGAGGCAATATTAGGCAAGTGACTAAAAGTTTGGTCAGTTCAGTTTTAATTGTATCAAAAGAGGTTGGGGGTTTGGATGTTGGAGGAAGAGAGAAAGAGGTGGAGAGGGATAAGTATAGGGATGGCATTCCAAGGCTTGGGAGCTAGATATCCAAAGGCAGGGCCATCAATGGCAGAGTGATTGGAATGGGCAAGAGGCAGAATTGGAAGAATATGCAATGCAACCTGTTTGGCGCATCAGTCACTACTCATACATGGTGCTAGATATTTGCATATGGCATCACAGTGACGCCTGGTCCCGTTCTGATCGAACATCCTCAGAGGCCCAGACCCCAAGAAGGAGAACAGACAACAATCATAAGCAGGAATCTGGCAGAGTTCCACTCAACAGACTGGGAATACTGAGCCACCAATACTAGGATCATCAACTTGCAACTTGTCAAAAAACATTCACAGTAAATCGCGACCACAATTGTTTTTGAAGTTGGAAATTTGAATTTAAAGCAGAAAATGCCAGAAGCAGTTCGGAGATTAGGGCAGCTGGGATGTTCTCAGTTTGTTTGATTTGGTGTGACAACAAATGATATACTTAACCACTGAGATACCCAGAAAATATATTTTTCAAATAGTTTCTCTTTGTTTACAATTTGCTAAGATGAGGAGAATTTACAGTAGCAAAATGCATCATTCTGATGTTGGTGCTCCTCATAAGCCTGTTCCTTCCCTACTTCATTCAACCCAATCTGCAAATCTTTCTGTTTGCTTCTTTCCACTTGTCTACTTTCAATTAAAATCATCAATGCTACTTGATGCACATAGGTGTAAGCCCGTCATGATCGTGATGGCATAGGGTTATGTTGGTTTTTCCCCCTCGTGACATTCAAACAAAAATAGTTGCTGAATTTATGCTTCATGTTGTCCGTGTGTCCTCTCACCTATTCTCTTTTCCCTTCTCCTGACATCCCTGCTGAAAGGTTCCTTCTGTTGCATCACCCATTTCTCACATTGAGTCTTTGCACTAAGTGTCGGCAGGTTAATTGACTGAGTGTGGAGGAGGACACAGCACTGACATGGCTCCTTTAGTAAAAACCGAGCCCTGGTTTTACATTGTTATAGTCTCTTTTCATCTGATGCTGTATTCATCCCCAGTGTAGGCTGTCTTTTCTTTGGTTTATTTTTATCCATTCTTGGGGCATGGGTGTTGCTATCTAAGACAGCAATCATCGCCCATCTCTAATTGCCCTTGCGAAGATGGTTGTGAGTTTTCTCCTTGAACTGGTACAGTCCTTGAGACATAGGGATACTCACAGTGCTGTTCGGATAGGGACGCTTGGGCCCAATGACAGTGAAGGAACGGTGATATATTTCCAAGTAAGGATAGTGTATGGCTTCGAGGAGATCTTGCAGATGGTGTTGTCCCCATGCATCTGTTGCACATATCCTTCTAGATGATAGTGGTTGAGGGTTTGGAATGTGCTGTTGAAGGAGGCTTGGTGAGCTACTTTGATGCATTTTGTACATGGTACACACTGCTGCAGTTGTGCATCAGCGGTGAGTGGAGAGAAGGTGGTGGATAGGGTGTCGTTCAGGCTGATTGGTTTGTCCCAGGTGGCAGTAAGATTCTGGAACGTTGTTGGAACTTTATCCATTCAGGCAAGTGGAGAATATTTCATCATACTTTTGGCTTGTGCCTGGCAGATGATGGACAGAGATTGGTTAGACCAGAAATGAGTAATATGCCACAAAATTCTTAGCCTTTGACCTGCTGTCATAACCGCAGTATTTGTATAGCTAGACTAATTCAGTTTCTGCTCAGTGGTGACCCCCGTAGTAGAGGATTCAGTGATATTAGTGCCATTGCGCACCAAGGAGAGATGGTTGATTCTGTCTTGTTTGAGGTGGTCGTTATCTAGCACATTTGTGGGGTTAACTTTACTTGGTACTTATCAGCCAAAAGCCTGATGCTATTCAGGTCTTGCTGCAATTGTAAGTTATAAAAATTCATTCATAGGTTGTGAGCATCGCAGGGTAGATCAGCATTTATTACCCATCCCTAATTGCTCAGAGTCAAACACACTGCTGTGGGTCTGGAGTCACATGTAGGCCAGACCAGGTAAGGATGGCAGTTTCCTTCCCTAAGGGGCATTACTGAACCTGATGCGTTTTTCCTGACAATCGACAATAGCTTTACAGACATCCTTAGACTCTTAATTCTAGATTTTTTTTATTGAATTCAAATTCCACCATCTGCCATGACAGGATTTGAAGCTAGGATCCCAGAACATTACTTGGCTCTCTACATTAATAGTCTAGTGATAATACCACAAAGTCATCACCTCTCCAAGTATGTCTTCAGTATCTAAGGAATCAGAAATGGTGCTGAATATTGTTCAATCATCAGCTAACATCTTGGCATTATGATGAAGGGAAGGTCATTGTGGAAGCAGCTGAAAATGGTTGGGCCTAGGACACAACCCTGAGGACCTCCTGCAGAGATGTCCTGGAGCTGAGATGATTGACCTTCAATAACCACAACCATCTTCCCTTATGCTGGGTATGACTACAAACAGCAGAGAGCTTGCCTCTGATTCCCACTGATTACAGTTTTGCTAGGGCTCCATGGTGCTATATTCAGTCAAATGCAGCCTTGATGTCAAGGGCAACCTCAACTCTGGAATTCATCTCCTTTGTCAATGTTTGGAACGAGGTTGTAAGGAGGTTAGGAGCTGAGTGACCCCGATAGAACTAAACTGAGTGCCACTGAGCAGGTTATTGCTGAGCAAATGCCACTGGCTAGGACTGTTGACATGAGTCTGTTGATGATCAAGAACAGATTGATGGGGTGGTAATCTGCCAGATTGGATTTGTCCTGCTTTTTATGCTATAGGTTTGGGTATCCTTTCTTTTCAAAAGGTGCCTGGAGATCTCCTGAGGTCATAAAAAATGCTGTGTAAATAAATGCAACAAATTCTTTTATTCTTTTTTCACTCTCTTCTAGAACTCCCCTGAAATTAATTGTGTTCAAAAGTGAGTCTTTTTAAATTATTTTTAACAATGCCTTATAGGAGACAGTTAACCATTCACTTATGTTGAGGCAGAATCAATAAGAGAATTAGATAGTTGCTGGATAAAGAGAAACATTAAATGGTCAGAAGGTTAGGCTAAGTGACCCAATACTACCTTTACTCTAAAGGTTCAAACAATCTCTTTCTCTGCTGTAAGCTTCTGATGTTGCAGATTCTGATTTTGGGAAACAAAATGATCTGGAAATGAATATCTGTTATTGTTTGCTAACCATACAGTAACCATGCCAATCATCAACCTGGAGAGTTGAAGCTGGATGCAATTGTCAGTTCAGGCAGTGCAAGTGCTCCTAGTGCAGGTGTATTCTGATCAACCCCTAGGTCAGTCTGAAGTGATAACTCCCATTGAAATAGCTGGAAGTTTTCCAAGACATTCAAAGACCAAGCTTACAATAAGGATTCTTGGTATGCAAAACACATCACAAAACTTTTCTTTCTTGTCTAGGGAAATAGCTCCATTTATTTTTAGGTGACTTAAGTGGGCAAATACATTGTGCAGAAGAATTCCTTCTCCTAAGATTTATCCCCTGCCTTTGATGCAGTGTGATGGTTTGCGGATGTTTTCATCCACAAAGCAGATTTCTGGGGTAAAAGGCCTCACAGGTCTGACCCCATCGGCTTACTTGTTCCAGTAAAAACAAACTCCTCATAATCAATAGAAACTCTCAATATTTCACTGCTCCTTCATGCTAACTACATTAAAATACTTTTTTTATAAATATAGGGGGTTCCCGATTTACGTATGTCTGACTTATGAAACACTTGTACTTATGAACACAATCACATACAGGGGTGTAATTTTAAAGATCTGACATACAAACGGTCCCTCATTCTTACAAATGGTTATTTTATACTGCCCTGCATTCTGTTCTGCCTTGTGTACAAACTGACTTGCAAATGGACTCAAGAATGGGAGTCTTTCACGAACCAAGGACCGCTTGTATCACAAATAAATGATCAATTCATGCCAGAATTTCCGTATTGCAAGCATTAATACAAGAAAACACACTTGTTCAAAACAGTTTAAAGTGTTATTAAATCATCGCAATAACCTTCTTTGGAGAAACTAACATTTTAAACCGAGAGAGCTGCAGATTTTGGAAATCAGAAAGAAAAACAGAAATTGCTGGAAAAGCGCAGCAGGTCCGGCAGCATCTGTGGAGAGAAATCAGAGTTAACGTTAGTGACCCTTTCTCAGAACTGATAGTAGCTAGGAAGAAGTTGGTTTTTATGCAGAACATAGAATGGGGGAGGGGGTAAGGAGTAAATAACAGGTGGAGATAAAGCCCAAAGAGAGAGAAGAACAGTTGGACAAACAAAGGACTGGATAACGATCATGTGGAGATGCTGGTGTTGGACTGAGATGGACAAGGTCAGAAATCACATGACTCCAGGTTATAGTCCAACAGGGTTATTTGAAAACACAAACTTTCAGAGCCTCGGTCCTTCTTCTAATGCTAATGGGGGCTATTAATGGCTAACAAAAGGTAGTGTGTAATACCAGGCTATGTGATAACAAGGCCTGGTATGTGGGCTAGGGGTAAGGACCTGGGAGAAGGTGCCTCAAGCCCTAAAATTGTTGAACTCTATATTGAGTTCAGAAGGCTATAGAGTTCCCAAGTGAAAAATGGGGTGCTGTTTTTCCAACTTGAGCTTCGCTTCACTGGAGCACTGCAGCAAGCCTGAGACAAAAGTGTTGGCCAGGGAACAAGATGGTGTGTTGAAGTGGCAGGCAAGAAAGGGGAGGGAGGTGTTTGAGATAGACCAAGTGAATTTGAGGGCAGGATAGAAGTTGTTAGCAAAAGCGATGAACTGCACCATTTCAGCCTGGGTGCAGGATGCAGCACCGATGCAGTCATTGATGTAATAGCAGAAGAGTTGGGGAACAGCACCGGTGTAGATACTGAAGAGGGACTGTTTGAGCAGTTCATCCACTTCACTAACAACTTCCACCCTACCCTCAAATTCACTTGGTCTATTTCAGACACTTCCCTCCCCTTTCCTGAACTCTTCGTTTCCACTTCTGGTGACAGTTTACGGACCAACATTTACTATAAACGCACAGACTCCCATAGCTACCTAGACTACACCTCCACTCACCCTGTATCCCGTTTTCCCAATTCCTCCATCTCTGTCACATCTGCTCTGGCGAGGAGACGTTCGACTCCCAAGCATCCCGGATGTCTGTCTTTTTCAAACAGCGCTCTTTTCCACCCCCGTCTGTCATCCAGACAGCCCTCCACCACACCTTCTCCATTCCCCACTCCAGAGCTCCTAACCAAACCCTCCTCAACCATAATAAAGATAGTGTCCCCCTTGACCTCACTTTCCACCCCAGCAGCCTTCGCATCCAATGTATCGTCCTCAAACACTTCCGCCAACTCCAATTAGACCCTGCCACCCAGAACATCTTCCTCTCCTCACCCTTCTCTACCTTCCACAAGGACCATTCCCTTTGCCACTCCTTAGTTTGCGCCATACTCCCCACTAACCACTCCAACCCACCCATACCTTCCCCTGTAACCGTAAAAGATGCACCGCCTACCCACACACCATCTCCTCCAACCTAGTCTATTGCATCCGGTGATCCCGACGTGGTCTTCTTTACATTGGTGAGACCAAACATAGACTAGGTGACCATTTCGCCGAGCATCTTCACCTGGCCTGTAATGGCCAACCTAACCTCCTGGTCACTGCCCATTTCAACTCCACGCCCTCCAACTCCCCCTCCGACATGTCTGTCCTCAGCCTCCTACAGTGTCGCAGCGACTCAGAACACAAATTTGAAAAACAACACCTTATCTTCCAGAGATAGTAAGAACTGTGGATGCTGGAGTCAGAGATAACACAGTGTGGAGCTGGATGAACACAGCAGGCCAGGCAGCATCAGAGGAGCAGTAAAGCTGACATTTCGGGTTGGGACCCTCCTTCAGAAATGGGGCTTATTCCATTGAGGCACCCTATAGCCCAGAGGACTCAACATTCAGTTCTCCAATTTAGATAACCTTCCCATCCATCCCCCACCTTCCCTTCTGGCCCCACCTCCTCCCTTCCGTTCCACCTTCTGACCCTCCCTTCTAGCCACCAACCAGATTCATCCCTCCCATCGACCAAACAGGTGATGCCTACTACCAGTGTCCACCTATCACCACCATTCCACTACACCCCCTCTCTTCATCTGCAGCTCCCCCTACCCCCACATCCAGTCCTGATGAAGGGTAATACCCGAAAAGTTGACTGCTCCTTTCCTCCAGATGCTGCCTTTTCTTGCTGCGTTCTTCCAGCCTCCTGTCTGTCTACCCTGAATTTTCAGAGCTGGCTATTCCAGCAGCTGGATGAGGCTTTCTGCTGAGAACATGCTACATTATCCCCCTTGGTGAATTGTTTGATGTTTTAACGCAGTTCTTTTTCTCTTTGAAACTCAGAAGGTCGATCCAATTTCAAAGACTGAAAAGGTGAGTATCTTACTCATTTCAACCAGGCGCTGGAGGCAACCAACTTTGTGTGTGCTCTTCCCAGAGTGTTCAACAAGCTAGAGGAGTGACATCTCATGGTTTAAACAAATCCAGCGCACCGGCTTTGTGTGGGAGTAGAATGCAGGGGTGCTTCAAGGGCATAGATCAAAAATCACACGACACCAGGTCCAATACTATAGATGATTGAAATTGAACTAGCAGCGAAGTGATTAATCCTGACTTATTCGGAGGCTTTATACTGACTTTGACTGCTTTGGGGCTGGACCTGTACTAGTTTGGATTCTGAGAGAGCGGTATTCATGCACAAGCACCTGTTATTTTGTAGGGGTGCACCTGAGTGTTTTGTCCCAGTAGTTTACTTGCAAACGCAAAGATTGCACAAAAGATCCACTACCAGGAGAAGGGAGCAGGATTTAGAACAGCAAATAATAGGACTCAGCTCCTGGGAGCCAGTCACCCCAAATCCAATCAAAGCAACTTCCTGGGTAATAACTATTTACTCGACTGAAAAGTTAACAGCTTACAATCTGGCATACTTCAGAAATAATAATCAAATGATTCACACCGTGAATACAACACACGTCCCTTTTTTGTAATAGTGCTTCACAAGTATGTAAAAGGTATGTGGTGCATTGAGTGTTTATAAACTTCAACGCACATATTATGAACTGCAGTACCTAACACTAGATCTTTATTTAATTGCATCCAGGCAGGGAATAATGTTGTTAGGAACTGGATCAAAATATTCCTTAATGGACCACAGAACGACTAATAGTGTAATTGTACATACTTCTCAGAATTAAGCCAAGCTCAATGGAAAGTTTTCTTTTAAAATTCTGTTGCTATTTTGGTATCTGTCTGTATGGTATGCTGGAACAGATGCTATCCTTGCTGTAGCACAAGTCTTCTTTTGAATATAACTGTTCTTGGATTTTATTAAAACTAAAGGTCAGGGATCTATGGCTACCATAGCTCTTAATTATATTCTCTGGTTATAAACCAGGTGTGGTTCCTTGGCAATCCTGCCCCTTTAAGTGGTTGAGTCTGTCCTACACTAAAGACAGCGCTGTCCTTGAATGAACCTCTAGGGCAGGATCAGAGAATAAACTGGAACGGAGTTTACACTGGCTGCGAGAGAGTTCCCCTAACCTGACCGTCCACCCACTGACACGGGGCTGCTCACTGATTCATGTTTGAGCGGCAGTTGTGAAATTCAAATAGCTGAGAGCTGACACATTAGGGAGTTTGTTTTCTATTGGAACCTGACTGTAATGCGAATTTATCGCCGTTCTCCTCAGCAACATGCACACTTCAAAAAGAACAATTATCACGGGGGATCGTTTACTGCAAGAAACAGCCAGCGTTGCAAATATCGAAGTCTGCGGAAGAGATGGGAACACAAGAAAGATTTGCTTTTAGTGACCACGGGACTTCCCAAAGCAATTTTACAGTCAATGAAGTTCTGTCAAAATGAGAAGAGAACATGCTGGATCAGGCAGCAATTGAGGAGAGAGGAACAGATTTAATTCCTCCGATTGGAAGGTTGTTGTCGAACGGGATTGGGATGTGACAGATTTTGCAGTAATTGCCTGAGAAGTTGAAAGTTTCGATGGACAATTACCTGGCATCTGGATTCCACCCCCACCCCGAGTCAGAGGTGTAGATTTTGAATAGTTGTAATGAGGCCAGCTTAATAGTTATGCAGGAGAAGTTCGAGCAAGTAAAAGTGACTCTAACTCTTGCATAACTACCTGAATCACCACTGAACCCCAAGATATGACTCACCCCCCCACCCACAAAACTGATCCTCAACTCTCCCCTACAACCGACTGCACCTCTCAGAAATCCAACAACAACCCCACCACAAACAAGGACAAACACTCGCCAAACTTCACACTCTACCAACACTTCCCAATCTGATGCCCCCACCCCTCCGAACCTGACCCCCATCTCCCCTGACACCCTGCCAACATCTCTACCTGACCCAGCCCTCCTTCCCCCTATTCCAGCTGTACATCCCCCTCAGAACACCTGCCCGCTGCACCTCCCA
Organism: Rhincodon typus; assembly: GCF_021869965.1. Lineage (NCBI taxonomy): Eukaryota > Metazoa > Chordata > Chondrichthyes > Orectolobiformes > Rhincodontidae > Rhincodon > Rhincodon typus. Next base: position 76,336,198 of record NC_063340.1, read on the forward strand.
CTCCAAGTCTGGGCCAGATCCAACACCAACCACACCCTGAACCTAGAACAAAAACAGAAGTTGCTGGAAAAGCTCAGCAGGTCTGGCAGCACCTGTGAAGAAAACATCAGAGTTAATGTTTCGGGTCCGGTGACCCTTCCTCACTACACCCTGAACCTACCCTGCATTAATTAATCCGCCACTCTATCCACCTACCACTTTATCTTATCACCCAAACCAAATGCCCCTCCCCCCACTTCTCTCACCCCCTATCCAGTTTGACTAAGAAAAGCTAATTACATTGAGTTATTAAATTAGCAATGACATAAAATCTTCAAAAGAACTTTTAAAAAATAATTATACATATGTTAGTCAACAAAATGACATTAAATCTTTAAAAGAAGGAGAAAAAAGGGAAAAAGAAAGCTATCTAATACCATTGAAAGTTTTGTTACGTTTACCTTTCATAGAGTCATACAGTCAAACAACACGGTCCAATCAGTCCATGCCAAACATTATCCCAAACTAAGCTAGTCCCACCTGCCTGCTCCTGGCCGATATACCTCCAAACCATTCCTATTCATGTACTTATCCAAGTGTCTTTTAAACATTTAACTGTGCCCACATCCACCACTTCCTCAGGAAGTTCATCCCAAACAAGAACCACCCTCTGTGTAAAAAAGTTTGCCCCTCATTTTTTAAAAAATCTCTCTCCTTTTGCTGCTGTCCCTATAGGCCTTTTCCAGTACCCATGCCACAATTGCTTCACTCTTTCTTAAGGGCTCACTGAAGCTTAAAAAACAGACTGTGATGGAGGTATCTGGGAGTGATCACACTCACAAGTCTGTGCCCACAGCAAGCTAAGTCGTCATTTTTTTGATATGGACAGATCTGTTCCCATTTTAGTCTGAGGTTTTGGACCAATATTCCAGTTGATGACCTTTCTTGCATTAAACAGCATTCCTTGATAATTCCTGTCATGTTGCACTGAACAGATCTGTCTCTACCCTAGCCACTGACTCTGATCGTCTCTCTGGCACTCTGAGGCTGAACCAGACTAATTGCAGCCTTAGTGTAAAATTTGTCCTTAAGATAAGCTTCTGCCCACAGGTCTGTGCCATCACCATGCCTGCTTCTGTCACAGCGCCTGACTCTGTTTCTAGCTCAGTTTATCCTCGATCTTGTTACCGCTAGACTAGCCAATTCCAACACACTCTTGGCTGGTCTCCTGTGTTCTGCTCTCAATAAACTTCAGTTCATTCAAGGCTCTTCTGTCCTTGACCTGAACCTGAACCAAGATCCATTTAGCTGCCATTCCTGCATTGGCTGTCTTACATTGTCTCCCATTTAAGCAATGTCTGGGTTTTGAAATTCTCATTGTCATTTTCGATTCCCTCCAAGGGCTCACCCTTTCCTTTTTTGGTTATTTATTCCAGCCCTACAATCCTTGAGATGTCTGGACTCCTCTTCAATTTTAGCCTTTTGGCCATTCCTGATTCTTAACAATTTCAATCCCTCAACTATCAAAGGCTCTCAGCTCTAGAACTCAATTCATAAACCTCTGTAGTTCTGTTTTTTTCTTTCAAAAATCTCCTTAAAACTTACCCCTTTGGTCTAGCATTTGGCCCACTGCCTCAAAGTGTCCTTATATGGGTACATATCAAACTTTACTACTGCTGCTTTAAAGCTATTGGACATTTCACTTTGATAAAGACATGACATAAATCTAAGTTGTTGTTGTTGTAAATTCTTTGAATGTGTAGCCATTGGTTTAATGTTGGAAACAGAGCAGCCAATTTGTGCACAGCTCCACAAACAACGAAGAGTTAACATTGATTTTAACGCAATTGGATGTCGAGTCATCAGGGAGAATTTCCCTAGCCATCTTTAAAATGGTTTCCATGGCATTAGTCCTTTTCAGAGATCAGATGGCATTTCACATCTCATATGAAAGACAGCACTGCTGGCAAAGTAGCACTCCCTCAGTACTGCACTGGTGGCCAGGTTAGATTTTGTTTTGCAGTGAAGCTTGAACCTTCTGATTCAGAAACATGAATGTTACCAATTGAATCACAGCTATGACTGTGAACTGGAAAATAATTAAGTTACTTCAATTTTGACAAGTTGAACGTACAGTGCAAGTAATTCATCAAGGATCAAAATGTAAGGTGAAGTGATGTTTTGAAGGAGGGATCCTCTCTTGCCAAGATACCACCATCTGGTGTGCAAGCTGATCAATTCTCTCTCGTGAAATAGAAATATATTAGTATTGATTAGATGCAGTGCCAGAGCAAACAAAGGTTTTTGTAAACAACGTTACTTTAAAAATTCATTCATGGAATGTGAGTGTGGTTGACTAGACCATCCCTAATTGCCCTGGAGAAGCTGGTGATGAGCTGTTTCTTGAACCTTGTACACCTTGGGGTGCAGGGACACATTCATTCCCAGTGGCCTCCGTGGTTCAAATGGGACATTGCACTAGCAGAAGGCATGGAGAATTCACTGCTAGTGGCAGAACAAGATGGCCATGATAAAGGTTGTACATGTCAATACAAAAGGAGACTCAGACTAAAAGAAGTAAGGATAGAAATATAGGCAGTTACAGCAGATGATAGCAATTGGGAAATTAACACAGAAGAATGAATCCCAGGGATGTCCATGGAGTGGTCAAGATGTGTTTTGGTTGTGATCCACAGTAACACTATGATATGATTGTTCAAACAAGATTTTCTGAATTACACATGATATGGAAGGGCGTAAGAAAAATAGGCTAATACTGATCAAGAAGAGGGCATTGTACTAATTATGAGAATGCAGGCCCAGTCAACTGAGTAGGGTTGGACAGTGGATGAACATCCATAGTTTGCTATGAATTGGTTAAAATTTTGCCTAAATTCTTTAAATAATAAGGATCAAAGAAAGGTTCAGGAATTTGATGGATCTACTTGTTTCAGGTGAGATGATCACATGCTGAAATCATGAAAGAAAAGGTTGTGAATCCCTCTAAAATAGCTGCAGTAAACTCTGTATTTGGAGTTGCAAGTGAAATACCCTGAATATTGAGCAAGTCATTAATGAAGAAATCTTGGATGAAACTGGAAGTGGATCGCAGTTGTTGGGAATTCAGTGGATTTACCATTTACAAAGCTGGACATTATTGTCTTTCTTTAACAAGAACCTAACTTCTCTAATCAAAATATTATTGTTGCTTTCAGGAGGTAGGAGTTTAAAGAAAAATCAAACAAATTGATAAGACTAAAAATAAGATTAAGGCTTTTCCAGCTATCTTCTCACAGATTAAAAATCCTTCTAATGATTGCAAGAATCTTGGGGAAGTGGTGGTTTAGTGGTAATATCACCAGTAGATAAGGGTAATGTTCTAGGGATAGGGGTTCAAATCCCACCATGGCAGATGATGAAATTTAAATTCAATAAAAAACTACCCTAATGGTGATCATGTAAGTGATGTTGATAACACCCTTTAGGGAAGGAAATCTGCCACCCTTACTGGGTCAGGCCTACACATGACTCCAGATCTACAGCAATGTCGTTGATATTTAGCTGTCTTCTGGGGAGCAAGGATGGAGATCGGTGGTAAATGGGATACATGCAAAACAATAGGAGTACAACATCACAATCAATATTGTGTCTACCATTAGCATAAGACTTTAATAAGGTGGTAGCAACAAACTTGAAGGTGGGGAATGAGAGAAATAAAATTTCACCTTGTGGATCATAGACATAGCGACTGGATTTAACCAGTCTACAACAATACATAGTAAAGAGAAAAGACTAATTGTGGACAAAGTATTGGAAAAATGGTTAGGAACTGGATGGGAGTGGAGCAATGACTAGATTCCTAACTGGCAATGGTTATCTGAGGTAATATCTCATTTTCTGGTTGGATGTCATACTTTATTCTATAATGCTCTGAACAAGTGTCTTGTGGTATTTCATTGCTTCACAGGGGCTACATGAATATAAGTTGTTGTGATTCATCACTTTTTTTATTCCTTTCTGGCTTAAGTACTAGTCTAGCCTCCTATGAAGTGGCTCCATGAAGTTCCACATTCTAATCATGCTGAATGAATTTGCAGAATTTCTGAGAGAGTATCAATTATAACGGGACTTAGCCCTTCAGCACTCAAACTGGCCTGTCATTTCAATACAGTTCTGAGGGAGTGCCACTTTACTGCAGATACATCAAAATGAATTCACTGTTCAGAAATATTTTGAGATAACCTAAACACACTGTATTCACGGATCAGCTTCTAGGAAAAAAAGTCACTGTTGTCTGAGGAAGGCCTGAAAGTGAATAATACCTCCCTAACATAAAGAGTCATTCCATAGGGAACAGGATCTTATCAGAACAATGATGAATTACAATCCCTGGCTATTGTGAAAGAATCTGAAGAACTCTTTATTTGCAATGTCTAGTTGTTGACGGTGCTTCAGCTGGTAAAGAATAATATGTCAGAAGCAATTAATAGTTTATGCCAAGTGTTGTATCCATGTAAATTGATATACTAAGGCAACTAACAGGTGATGCAGCAATAGATCCCTAGAACAGCACCCTCTGGTGTACAGGCTGAGCAGGTAAGTGTATTTAAATGTGGGTTAATGGTGTTGGTAAGGGGTCTTGTGATGGACTGAGTTGGAAGATCTTGATTCAAGTTTCAATCCAGGCTGTGATAGCCAAGGAAGCTGAATTCACAATGTGGTCAGTCCTATTGGTGGCAAGATTGGGAGAGGGTCCTGGGTCAGGCATGTGAAAAAGAGAAAATGGAACCTCATTATCCACACCACCATGTTGCAGCATGAGTGATAAAATGGTATGGTGCGACTGGACGTACAGGATAACTGGACCGTGACTGTAGAATCTGATTGGTGTTATCAGCATGGGGCTTCAACCCTAATTCCGGGATGGGTGGATTCAGGATCTACCTCGTCCGCTGCCTTGTGGTAGAAGCTGTGGGCCAAACCTGCCTTTTGGCAGACAGCCAAACAGGAGAGACGAGGAGAAGGGAGTCATTGTGAACTGTAAGGAGCTACATGTGTCAACAGAGCATCTTCTAAATCAGCCATGTTTGGAAACACAACCACTCATTTCCTGACCACACAAAGAACCACAAGGTGAAACAATGAGGAGAGAATTTCTTTGCAGATCCCTAACAGTGTAAATTTATATGTTAGGGGAAAGAGTTGAGTTGGTTTAGATGTCAGTGATTTTTCTTTGCCAGGGATCTTAATAAAATCAGGACGAATGGCTTAATTTGTTTTAGCAAAGGTCTGTCAGGGGAGGTCAGCTAGATTAGCACCAGTGTTATAGCTTTCAAGATTTCTTGGAATAAGAGATCAAGGAGAAATAATATCTCACTTGCAATCTCCTTTGGATGATATTTGAAAAAATAGCAGTAATTGAAGGTTTTCCTTAAAGCTGATCAATTGAAATTGTTGGCCACCAAGCAAGCATGAACTGCATTGCAGGTGAAGTGTGAAATGGAGATGCAGTCATTTTTTATAATGTCAATAAACATATGACATCAGACTGTCTAACTATATTGTGCAGCCATAACACAATACTGTACTTCACAGAAATTTGTGCATTCTGAGAGAGACGTAGGGATGCAGGTGTATAGTTTCTTGGAAGTGGTATCACACGTAGACAGGGTGGTGAAGAAGGGGATTGGGCAGGCTTGCTTTCATTGGTCAGAGCATTGAGTACAGGAGTTGGGATGTCATGTTACAGCTGTACAAGGCATTGGTGAGGCCACATTTAGGATACTGCATACAATTCTGGTCACTCTGCTATAGTTTTGAAGTTATGAAACTGGAAAGAGTGTAAAAAAGATTTACGAAGATGTTACCGAGACTGGAGAGTTTGAGTTATAACAAGAGGCTGGATAGGCTGGATCTTTCTTTGCTGGAACGTTGGAGGCTGAGGGGTGACCTATCACCATCCCACCTACCTTCCCCAGTCCCACCCCTCCTCTCTCTATTTATTTCAGAGCTCCCTTCCCCCTCCCCCATTTCTGAAGAAGGGTCCCGACCTGAAATGTCAATTTTCCTGGTCCTCTGATGCTGCTGGCTTGCTGTGTTCCTCCAGCTCTACACTGTGTTGTCTCAAAATACTATGGATGCTGGAAATCGGAAATAGCAAAAAAAAAAATGCTGGAGAAACTCAGCAGGTCTGGCAGTATCTGTGGAGAAAGAAAACAGGAGTTAACATTTCAAGACCAGTATGACTCTTCTTCTGAACCCAAATTCAGAGTTCTGAAGAAGTTATATGGGACTTGGAAAGGAGATCAAGTTTCCCTCTCCACAGATGTTGTCAGAATTGCTGAGTTTCTCCAGCACTTTCCACAGTTATGATTTTGACAATGCTGTGTTGTTTTATATTTTATAGTAAAAAGCCAAATAATCATTGCCTAACAACTTGTATGGAATCTCTGAGGGATAGAGTCATAGAGATGTACTGCACAGAAAAAGACCCTTTGGTCCAACTTGTCCATGCTGACCAGATACCTTAAATTAATCTAGTCCCATTTGCCAGCATTTGGCCCACAATCCCCCAAACCCTTTCTGGTCATATACCCATCAAGATACCTTTTAAATGTTGTAATTGTTGTAAGGATGGTGGAGACCATTTCCTTTTTTCTAATGGAGAATGATTTTCCATTGCTTATCAAGTAAATTCTATGGATATTACACAATCCCAAAAAGGCTGATCAGAGCAGTTTTGATATCTTTGGTTGTATCAGTGGGTGCAGATCAGAAAAGAGATCAGTTTAGAATTTGAGTAGGGCTGAAAACAAAGGAACGTTGCCAAACCTTTTGGTCACAGAATCGTTGAGTTGTTACAGCCAAGAAGAAGACTATTTGGCCCATCATGCCTGCACTGGCTCTTCATTCATAGTCTTGCATTCATCAGGTCAAAATTGCCAAATTTTGGTAATTGCTTTTCAGCAAATTTCAAGTTCTGCCGTACCAACTGACAACTAGAATCTCCAGACTCACAGCCAACGTCTGTGAGGCAACACTGAAATACATCCCAAAACTTGAACTTAGCATTCATCAAAGACTTGCTCAATAATTACTGGATGGGAACTCATGCAGTGTCCAAGGAAACACCACAGATGTTTGAATGTGGACACTGCATGAATTCCCATCCAGAGGCTCATGTCATTCAGTTTTAGGTGCCCAACAATAACAGTCTCAGGAGGAGTAAAATGAACCAACAGTTACAGATCTGTCTCTAGGAATGTGTTCAAGTTTTAAGTTTACTCCTTTCATATTTTTCTTTAAAGAATTGTCATTTCTGAGTTGTACTGGGATTTATGTCCATTCCTGCTGCGATGCGGAATATAGAGTGAAAGGATATCTTTTTTTCTGGAGGATGCACTGATTGGTCACAAATATTTCCTATGGGGGTCCTATTCACCCTCACAATTCTCCATGTTTGACTAGGGATATCAATTGGGAGGAAGGTTGTTCTTTCTCATGGGAGTTCAGCTAACTCAGGGATGGGGGAAGAGATTGGAACACTTCTTTGGAACTGAGGTTGATGATGGCTTCAATATTACCTCAATGATTATAGAATAAATGAAAAGAATTGCCTGAGGAAGAGAGTAGAACTCCTACACATAACATCAGACACATTGGGTAGAATCTGACCAGTCCAGTAGAGTGGGACGTAGTCAATAAGGATGATTAAGGGACCAATTTGGGACAAGTTTTAGGTAACGCTGCAAGTCTTCATGATGTTGAGTTGACCTCTCTTTGAGCCTGGGGCCCTGTGGGAACCTGTCCATGTATGTTATCGTGTTTCTAGTGCTCATCTACTTTGTCAATGTCTTAAGAGTTCCTGCCTTTACCACCCTTTATGGCAGTTACCTTTACCTCAAATTCCCTTTAAACCTCCTGCTTCCTACTTTAAAACTGTACCCTGGTTTATTGCCCCTCTACTAAGGAGGAAGGTTTCTTCCTATTTACCCTATCCATGCCCCTCATATTTTGTACACCTCGATCAGGCCTCCCCTCAGCCTTCTCTATTCTAAGGAAAGCAGAGCAGCCTATCTAGCCTCTCTTCATGGATGAATCTCTCTAGGACCAGGAAAGATCCTGGTTATCTTCCCTCTACCCTTCTAGTGTATTCATATCCTTCCTATAGTGTAGCAACTAGAACGGCACACTCTATTCCAGATATGGCCTAACATGATACACAATTCCATCATAGATTCCTTGCCCTTGTATTCAATGCCTTGACTAATGAAGGCAAATATCCCAGTTGTCTTCTTAACCATTTTGTCTATTTGTCTTGTAACCTCCAAGATTCTATGGACAGGCACACCAAACTCCCCCTGATCCTCTGCACTTCCTAGGGTCCTACCATTTGACATGTTCTTCTTTACCTTGTTAGTCCAACCAAAACACATCACCTTACAATTTTCGGGATTAAATTCTGTTTGCTACTGTTCAGACCATCTAACCAGCCTGTCTATATCATCCTGTAGACTAAGGCTTTCCTCCTCACTGTTTATCACACCACCAACTTAAAGATTACATCCAGTCCTTAGCCAGAGAAAGGAAGTTGAAAAGGATGATTTACAAACTGCAGTTGTGTTAGGGAGGACATCTATGACTGATGGCATATTTGTTATCCGTAAGGACATTTCTGCTCAATGAGACTGATGTGGATCAAAGCCCTATGGATAATTTGCCTCTCTAAGAATAGTAAAAATAATCCTAAATCAATCAAAAATGAATGGAACACAAAAATCACCATAAAAATAAATATATTGCAAAATTACATAAATTTGCGACAAGAATCTAAACTTGGCAAGCTCCAGTCATGTACAGGGAAGGCAGTTCAAATTTGGACAATGTTACTAAAATAAAGGACTGTTTAATAATAAATGACAATCAAGCATCTACTTCATACATATTTAAAATAATCAATGGGGCACACCCAACTTGACCACGCTCTGAAGGGATAAAGAACTCAGACAGATGTTGGAGATATGATAGTGCTTGGGAATATACTGGAATTGTTGAACAGTTCAAGAATTTTGTTGCAATTAAATCTATTATAAGATCAAATCTGGAACTGACCCCAGTCCTGGTTATTTTAGGAGATATTTCTGGTTTAAAGGTTAACCCTTCAGAGCTAAATTTATAGAACTGAGCCGGCTGATGGATAAAAGGATAATGTTACAGACTTGGAAGGGCCAGGATATGATGGATGGCAGAATGTGCAGTAAGATGGAGTAATGGAAAGAGAATCTGATTTAAAAAGAGATTCAATTGCATTCAAATTCAATTAAGGTTTAATTTTTCAAAAATAAAATTTCAAGTATTTCAGGAAAAAATGTGAACATTTTTGAGTACCACTCTGAAGACTTGTGATTATTCCAAATTTCAACACAATTACTTCATTAAGTAACAGTGAGCAATACGAGGGATTCCATTTAAATCTGATGGTTCTTGCCTTCTCTATTTTCTCAATTGTTCTGTTGGAGGTGTCCATATAAGTTGACATTCGTCCATGCTGACCAGATATCCTTAGTTAATCTAGTCCCATTTGCCAGCATTTGGCTCATATCCCTCTAACCCCTTCCTATTCATGTACCCACACAGATGGCTTTCAAATGTTGTAATTGTACCAGCCTCCACCACTTCCTCTGGCAGCTCATTCCATACACGGACCATCCTCTGCGTGAGAAAGTTGCCCCTCAGGTCCCTTTTAAATCTTTCCCCACTCACCTTAAACCTGTGGCATCTAATTTTGGACTCCCCCACCTTGGGAAAAAGACTTTAGGTGTTCACCCTATCCATGCTCCTCATGATTTTATAAACCACTATATGGTCACCCCACAGTCTCTGACACTCCAGCGGTAGTAACCCCAGGCTATTCAGCCTCTCACTATAGCTCAAACCCTCCAACCCAGCAACATCCTTGTGAATCTTTACTGCACCATTTCAAGTTTAACAACATTGCAGGGAGACCAGAATTGCATGCCATACACAAAAAGTGGCCTAACCAATGTCCTGAATAGCTGCAAAACAACCTCCCAACTTCTACGCTCAATGTACTGACCAATAAAGGCAAAGGAAGAGTTTCGAGGGACATGGGCCAAATGCTGGAAAATGGGACTAGATTAATTGAGGATATTCTGGTCAGCATGGACGAGTTGGACCAAAGGGTCTGTTTCCATGCTGTACAGCTGTATGGCTCTATGACTCTAAGTGCACCAAATGCCTTCTATACTACCCTGTCTACCTGCGACTCCACCTCCAAGGAACTATGAATCTGCACTGACATTAGGTAATTAGCCTGTTTGTTTGCAACTGGAGGGTTTGACCCTCCCTTCATTCTGTATGCCCAAACATTCACCCTCAACAGGAATCATGATGTCGATCAGGAGCAGAAGTTGTGGACAGTACAGTGTGGAGCTGGAGGAACACAGCAGGCCAGGCAGCATCAGAGGAGCAGGAAAGCTGACATTTCGGGTTGGGACCCTTCTTCAGAAAGCTCCTGACCCGAAACATCGCCTTTCCTGCTCCTCAATGCTGCCTGGCCTGTTGTGTTCCTCCAGCTCCACACTGTGTTATCTCTGACTCCAGCATCGGCAGTTCTTACTATCTTTGAGTTCTGGACAATAGTTTTCCTTTAGCACAGACTGGGTAACCGTCTCAGGAATTGTAGCTCCTTTAATTTTTCCATTTTCCCGCAAAAGCCACCAAGCCTTCGGGAAGCTGGAATCATGATATTTTCTAAAATGAAAATCAGCCTGATAATGATAATTGCTTTCAGTTTACAGTCAATGCTCCTGGCTAATGAAGATTGAAAAGTATTGGATTACTAAAATGTCACCTTCTTAGCAGAACAAAGAAGTGCACTTTTCTGCTCAAGGGCACGAGCGCTAAGGCAGAAAATGAAACCTTTGTAGGTGGTTTTCTTTTACACAATAGGGCAATGGTGATTAGGGAGTGGCTGCTTTCTTCATTTGGAACTGGTCTGTGATTAGAGCTCACAAAGTGCAGGGCTGGATGAACACAGCAGGCCAAGCAGCATCATGTGATTAGAGCTGTCGGTTTTTGCTCTCCTGGATTTGCAGCCTGGAGCAAGTCCAATTCAAACCTTCTAAACATGAGAGTGGAACAGATCATTGCAATCCTAATGCATTTTGTTTATGAGCAAATAAGTGAAACCCCACTTGTCCCAACTATTTCAATTGGAATTGATATTTACTGAAATGCCAGAATGTCACAGCCGTAGGTTACTGAGTGCTACTGCTCAGTAAGATGGCAGGAAAGGGATGCTGGATTGAATCAGGATGGTACATGCTTGCCAAGTTGGGAACTGTTAGCACAGGGTTTTCATTCTTTCCTCGCCAAAGGGGTTGGGAAATCACCGCCAGATTAAAACAATCTACGTCTCTTCAGAGCAACAGAAAAATTCCATGGGATTAAATGGAAATCACTGTCAGCTGTCATGTGAAGTAATATGGTGGTGCAGTGGCTCAGTGGTTAGCACTGTTACCTTCACAATGCCAGGGACCCAGGTTCAATTCCAGTCTTGGGCAACTGTCTGTGTGGAGTTCACAAATTCTCCCCTTGTCTGTATGGCTTTCCTCCCACAGTCCAAAGATGTGCAAATTAGGTGGATTGGCCATGGGAAATGGCAGGGATTTGGATCTGGACAGGATGCTCTTTGGACCATCAGTGAAACTCAAGTAGCCCCTACCTTCACTATAAAGATTCTATGATTCTAAAAATAACAAGTTCCTGCTAATGCATTAACCTGGTGTTGTGGCTTAATCACAAACAAGACAGCAGCCTGTCTTTTTTATTTCAGCAGATGGGGGGTGCGGGCAGCACGGTGGCTCAGTGGTTAGCACTGCTGCCTCACAGCGCCAGGGACCCGGGTTCAATTCCATCCTTGGACTGTCTGTGTGGAGTTTGCACATTCTCCCTGTGTCTGTGTAGGTTTCCTCCCACAGTCCAAAGATGTGCAGGTTAGGTGGATTGGTTATGTTAAATTGCCCGTAGTGTTCAGGGATGTGTAAATTAGGTGGATTAGACATGGGAATGGGTTTGGGTGGGATGCTCTTTGGAGGGTCAGTGTGGACTTGTTGGGCTGAATGGCCTGTCCCCACACTGTAGGGATTTCTATGAATTGGGTAGATGATTAACAAGCCCAATGTTACACACAGCTGAGAGTCTTCACCATATCCTTGGTGCATCTTCTTCAGCATCTTGGCTTTGGAATCCATCTGTCTGTACGCCGATGTCCTTATAAGGATCAGTCTCATTATTTCCTACTACAACTTGAAGACAAGGAAGATCGCATCAAACTGGATGTGGAAATAAAGGGTGAGAATCTTGTCTTGGGCAATGGTTCTAGGATCAAGTGCCTGTCAAAAAGATGGCTCCTGATATTCATTGCATACCATTAAATACCATGTGAGGGACTATCTCCTGGCGCAGTAGTAGTGTCTCTGCCCCTGGACCAGGGAGGCTGGTGTTCAAATTCCACCTGTAATAACATCTCTGAATAAGATTGTTTAGAAAATTAGGTTAATAAAAGGTTAAATATGCAAGAGGCTTGCTTGTGGTGCAGAGATAAGTCCCTGCCCTGGACCGAAAGATTTGGGTTCAAGCCCCATTTGCTACTTAGTAGTGTAATAACATTGTAATAACAGCTTCATTAGAAATATAGGGTAAATGAAAAAAATGTAAGTAACATGTGAAGGCTGTTGTGGCACAGTGGTAGTGTCCCTACCACTTAGGCGGGGACATCTGTGTCCAAGTCCTTCCTACTCCAGAGGTGTGTAATACCATCTCCAAACAGGTAATTAGACAATATATTAGATACCGTATGGCATTTTGGTAGTGCCCCAACCTCTGATCCAGGAGGCCTGGGTTCAAGTCCCACCTATTCTAGATGTGTGTTTGAACAGGTGGATTTTTAAAAAAAGTCTTTAAATACCAGATGCTGTCAACCATTTAAATAAAAGGAAAGGACCGTGGACAGTGGAAATCTGAAACAAAATCAGAGTGTTGGGGAAACTGACTGCTTCTGTAGAGAGGAAGTAAGAGTTAATGTTTTGAGTCCAATGACCCTTCAAGTCTCAAAAAAATGTGGGAGATTGTTCATAAGAGTCACGATAAAGGCTGGAAACATTTATTTAAACTGTGAGGAGCGGATATCATTCTGTAAAATTAGGATTAAAACCAGAATCGTTATTAAAATTGCAGACACCAGAAGCCTTTGAGCAAAACTGTAAAAGAAGTGGGAAACTTTTTTTTTAAAGCAGCACTATATTCATATAGTGAAACTGCGAGAATGGTTGGCATTCTCTATTTACCCCTCAAAGATGGGTATGCTCCATTTTAGCCTCAAGAAGGCTAGAATCCTTCATTGTAGCCATCCATTGGAGGGAAACCTTCAGGCACAACAGCAAATATGGGTAGAACTACTATTATTGCAAAGTAAAGTCTTTTAAGCAAGTAAAATGTATAATCACATGAGGAAACCATGGTATTTGGAAATATTGATAGGAAGACCTATATTTGGATACAGGTCGAAAAGGAACACAGAATTGGACATCTTGGAGTAAACAGTTTCTGAGATACAGGGTATATTTCAAATTGAAAGTAAATCAGAAGCTGAATAAATAAATACACTTCCATATGGATTTGGGAGTATAGCTAGTTCATTATAGCTTGCCATGGGGTACTGAAAGTCTTTGACAATTACTTAAAACCCAGAACCAATAAAATTCTTGAAAAAGTAAGATTTAAAAGAAGAATTCAGTGACCAGAGAATCCATAGACAATTTCATTAGTGATTGAAAGATTACTGGAGAAATGTAACTCTGGTCACTTGAAGTCATAATTTAACAGAGACAGAATTGTCGTACGGAATACTGAAGAGTCTTTGTCAGATTTATTATAGCCCAAAGATCACATGACTCTGGTGAAGAAACCCCATAGGCACACTCAGTAGCCAGCCAATAGAAGTGAATAGTCTCTTTCTGAAAATGTGCGGATACAGTTTCAGTAATGCAATAAATTAAACAGCTGACCATGCCAACAGGTTAATGAAGTAGAACAGTTTTCAACAGATAACCTAAAATTTTCCTCAGGGAAATAAATGATCTAGACCTGACATTTTAGCAACTGAAATTTACTACAATGGTCATTTTACAAATTTCACGTTAGCCACTGGGATGTTATTGTATAGTGATCCAGAGCAGAGAAAATACTGTCTACAGCTCACAACAGTGCAGTTACATGGTTCAGGAGGGAAAGCATTTAAGATTAAAGGCATGCTACAAGCAATTCTCCAATACAGGGAAAACCAAATTGTTGAAAAACTAAGCAGTCTTCACAATCAAGAATTCTCACTCTTGAGGAAGGCAAGTGGTGGTAACTCATATTACAGCCTGTGCTCTGATTGTGGCAGTGGGTGTGAATGGTGGTGGCAATAGTGGAGGTTAAGGTGAGGGGTAAGGTTCAGAGGAAACTTTGTTTCTGAGTTTTCCATTAGCACCAAACTTTTTTTATTTCTGCCTTCAAGTGCATGTTTTGGCTGAGTGACTATCAGAGGCCATAAACAGCAATAAACAAAGAGTTGCCCTGTCTCCTATTTATAAAAATATTTACTCATGCTACTCAATTCCCAGAACAGGGATTCACTAAATAAGTAGAAATATTTGGAGCAAAGTATGTAAAATTGCGTAATAGCGATGGCCTACAATTATTCCAATCAAAAGCATTAGAATGCTGTTTATTCTATTGAACAAATCACAACTGGAATGGGAATATGGGAGACGCTGGAGAAAGTAAGAGTTTCTTGTGTTTTTCCTTGGGACGTACATGAGGATTTGACAAACTGACTCAAAAGATTGTTTTTTACTTCAAGTTTCCATCTTCCTGGACTTATTGCTTAGTTTCCCCCCTTGCTTGTGGGTTATTCCTGCCCATGCCTTTACATTGCATTGAGCAATATAACCCTCATACAAGAGAGCAGAGGGACAGCCTGTTCTGTCCTTTGGTATAGAAAGATGAGGGCACTACAGACTGGCCAGGCCCTGACCTCTTCCGCACAAAGAGGAAACAACTTTCTTCCAGATAACATGGCTGCGATGGCAAGCTATGATAAGCCAATCCAAATTGTATGTATGTTTCATCAACCAGATACAAAGCTTCCTGAGTGCTTATCTTACATAATTGGCCAATTTTGGTTTTGCATTAAAGCATAGGAATGTTGAGAACACTG
Organism: Rhincodon typus; assembly: GCF_021869965.1. Classification (NCBI taxonomy): domain Eukaryota; kingdom Metazoa; phylum Chordata; class Chondrichthyes; order Orectolobiformes; family Rhincodontidae; genus Rhincodon; species Rhincodon typus. The sequence continues at coordinate 76,351,463 of NC_063340.1, forward strand.
TATGGCAGTGTCGTATTATTTCCCATGGCTGATTCTCCCTTAGGGTGTAGGCATCATTGGCAAAGTCATAATTATTACCCATCCCTCATTTCCATGAGAAAGTGTTAGTGGGCCCTTTTTTCTGAAAATAATACATAAGGAATATGAGCAGGAGTTGGCCATTCAGCCTATCAAGTTCACTAAAGCATTCAATGGGTTCATGGCTGATCTTCTACCTCAACACCATTTTCCTGCTCTGTCTTCATATCTCTTGAAGATGTGTAGAAATTGATAGATCACAGTCTCGAACATACTCAATGAGTGAACTTCCTGGGACAGAGAATTCCAAAAATTTGCCATTTTCTAAGTGAAGAAATTTCTTTTCATCTCAGACCTGAATAACCTGATACTTAACCCAGAACCACACTCCAAGCCAAGGGAAACACCCTTCCTGTGTCTATGCTGTCAAGCTCTCTATGAAGTTTGCAAGTTTGGGTATACTCATTCTTCACCAGTCAGAATTACCTACCAATCAGCATCCCTTTTCTCCTGCATTATAACTTGGTGTGATTGTTTGAAATTTGACATTCTTGCATTTGTCCTGATGAGTAGAAGACAAGAAGTTTCGGCAACATGTCTTCTTATTTCATCAAATCCTTGAGTGTCTATTAAACAGTCTTCCAGATATTTTGATCGTTTGATATTTCATAACTAATAAACAGAAGTGTTCAAAGACGAGAGAAAAAAAAAACAATTTGTTGCACTCTTCATTTAACCTGTGGATTACTTAAGATACTTCCGGTCAAGATGACAGCAGAGTAGGACACTCCAACCAGAGTTCCTCCACTCCTTCTGTTTATTTCCCATTTTTCTTTCTTTTTTTCCCCTTTTTGGTACTTTTTCCCTCGTGTAGAGCGAGCTGAAGGCATGGAGCAGACTGGGCTGGAGACCCAGACGAAGTGGAAATGGCCAGCAGGCTGAAGGCTGGAGTGGAGCGGGGACGGCCAGCAGGCTGAAGGCTGGAGCGGAGCATGGGCAGACAGTGGGCTGGAGGCTTGAGTGGAGAGGGGACAGTTGTTGGAATGGGGGCCAGTGTGAGTGGTCAGCGGCTTATGAGCCCAGTCAGACCACGTATGGAAGCCCCTGCGCTGGTTTACTGGAGGCCCTTTATAGAAACACTGTAATGCCAGTCTTCTTCATTTCATTGATTTCTCATTTTTTCTAACTTATACAATGATTAACTGTAAGTAATGGGATGACATTGTAAACTTTTCCCTGTACTCCTATGCTTGAATACACGTGATAATAAAGGATATTCTTCTTCTGCAGTTAATTTTCAATTCCTGGAAGTCCAGGTAATTCTGTTGGATTGGAAATCTGGTATACCATGGCATCAGCCATTGGGTACTGTTCTTATGCTTTAAGGTGAGTTGAAATAATTTTTAAATGACATAGCATGACTACGTCCTCCCTTTAGCTGTTTGGTCTCTGCGTTCAGCTACTAGGAATGGCCCACCTGTCCAGCTCCCAGATGGGGTCATACCTCACCATCAGACTGTAGTTCTCAAAAATGCCATCCTGGCCAGATACAGCTTGCTGCAGTATTGGAAACTGGGAGATGGCGTGAGGATTTGGAAGCAATTGCACCACTGACCCTCACTGATACTGGCCTACAACCTATTAAATTCTGCAACATGACAAGTGGTAAGGGGTGATAGGGTGGTCACCATGCAGAATTAAATGTGTGAATAAAGAGAGTGATTGACTTAGATATGGCTTGCAACATCTGATGAGATGATGCTATGGGATAGTTTGATGTGCAGAGCCCACATGTGGCAGTGGTGAGGCACAGAATGTGGTGTGGGGAAGGTGACACAGTCGAAAAGTCATAAAGAGAGGTAAATATCGATGAACTTGCAGATGTGAGGGAAGGAAGAAGAAAGGGGAAGCAAGACACGGGATGGTGAAAAAGGAGAAAGATTGACATCTGTGTTATCTGAAAGAGAACACAAAAGCAAGAACGTGAGAACAAGACTTCATTTGAAAAAGGGAAATCCTGCCATTTTTCCAGAATGATTAAGAGAGTCTAAATAAAGCTTGGGCATATAATGTAGCTCTACCTCTTAAATAACAGAGACTTTGACAGAAATACTTACCGGAAGAATTTTTTTCCTTAGATTTTGGGTTTTTGGTTCCATTCCAGGAACCCACCTGCTAATGTAGGATAATAGTTTTAATATCTACGGACAACCTTTCTGTATCCAATATCCATTCCTGTAAAGTTTTGGAAAGCATCAGAACTTGAATTCTTTTTCTCAAGCATGAAGGAATCCTGAAGGGAATTGTGAGGTTGAAATAATTGGAAGCATTTGAAATGAAAGGAAAGATTAAATCCTGCATGACAGGTTAAACCGAATGTTGTACAACATGTATACACTGGAAGAACAATTACCCTTGTTTACAAGTCAATTCTGACCTTTGGTCAAAAAGTCATTCCTTTTATCATTTATCTTCTGTATATGTTGACCTCAGATTTTAAAGAAAAGTATCCAAACTCCTTGAACTTACCAAGAGTTTGTTGCTGAATTCAAAATGCGATCTGGTCCAAACCAACTCGATAGAATCATAGATAGTAGGAACTGCAGATGCTGGAGAATCCGAGACAACAAGGTGCAGAGCTGGATGAACACAGCAGGCCAAGCAGCATCATAGGAGCAGAGAGGCTGACGTTTCGGGCCTAGACCCTTCATCAGAAAATCCAGCTCTGCACCTTGTTCATCCAGCTCTGCACCTTCTTCATCCAGCTCTGCACCTTGTTGTCTCGATAGAATCATAGTCTATCATTGAACTTGGCTGTTCAGTCGCTTGTGTCTGTCCATGAAGACATTTGATGTCAAAGCTACCACCTCACTGATGTGGATTGGGTTCCTGCCAATCCTATCCTCTTATATGGCAGTATGTTATCAAGGAGGTACGGCAAATACAGTTCCAACTTCCAATCAATGAGATTGCAGCATGGACAACCGTTGTACAACAACTAGAAAATTCAAAATTTTAAGAGAAGAATGTTGGAGATTGGAGGAAGCACAACACGCAATGAGCAGTGAAAATTGCCAGAGTGGACTCTAATGGGGAAAACGTCCCATTTTCCAACAAATGTCGAATGATGAGACAAGATTCTTGCCAGTGGGCAGTGAGAGGCCTGCTGGCATGGATTATCACTCACTATCGACCTCATCACTGCCTAATGACACCTTATTAATATGCAGGTTCCCATTCTCCTAATTGCCACCTGGGAAGTAGACATTGAGAATTAGGAACTCCAACTCACTGCTCGCTCCTCTGGTCATCCGTCGTGAACAGCCAGCATCAGCATCTTCATGGGCAGTGGCCATATGCATCCTATGTTCTTGGCATCCGGTACATGCCAACCTCATTATATCATCATGGCACATCTCTGACCCAATTCGATGCTGCACTTTGGGGGATACCGACCAATCATGTGATGCCGTTGCTCGGACATTTTGTGTGCAAGACAGAAACCCAGTTCATGGGTTAGACCACGCTGCATCTCAGGACCTGCTTGCTTACTCTCTTAGCACTCACTCACTTTGTGCCAACTTTGATGCTCACAGCACCCCTACCTTGCCTTGCCTTTTAGTCATTTGCCTCTTCATAAAGCCTCACAGTACTTCTGTCTTTCCTTGCTGTTAAGACACAAAGGCGGGCAGCTTATCAGTAGTGATTGGTCCAGATAGTGGAAATGTTGCTGTACAGCACTGTGTTATCTCAATCTCACACCCACAGCATGTGCCAGCACCCCATGCAGCAAACACACATGCATGCATTTCAAGCAAATAGCCACATCTCAGAGTCAAAGGGGAGTAGTCCTCAGTTAGGTCAAAGGGGATCTACTGTCAGTCAGGCGCTGAGTTAGTCAGAGTCATTGTTCGTGATCAGTCCAAGGGCTTGTGTGTGCTCAGTCGTCCACTTGGGTCAGTCAAGCTTGCCCAAGGTGTAGGATGTGATACACTGCACACACATTGTGCTGATGGGGCCTTGCGCTCAGTTCATCAGTAGAATAAATTTCATTCCAGCAATGTGCGCACCATCTGTCATCATCAGTACCACAACTTGAAAGTCTGCGTCCTGAAACTGCCATGCCCCCTGTATCTATGAGAACTCACATGTTGCTGCTGCATGTGTGGGGCCAGATGCCTTATGAGGATGGTTGCTGAGGGAACAAGGACTACCATCAATGAACATGTGTGCTGACTCTGTTACACAAGCCCCTGACTGAGGCCTACTGCAGACACAATGAAGTCCATTCTCTGACCAGAACCACCATGAGCAGATAACAGACCTGCTGAAGATCAGGTTCTGACACTTCGATCTATCTGGGAGAGGCAGCACAGTCCAAACAGAGTGTGCTGCATAACCTTTAAATGCTGTGCTCTACACAAATGGAGCAGGCAAGGAAGGGATGTGATGGAGGCTGAAGAGGCTGAGAGAGCAGGAGCAATCTTCCAAGGAGGCTGGGAAGGACTTTGAGCAGGAGGAACATCACCTTCAGCATGATGGAGCATCAGGCACAACATGCCAGGCAGGATTTAACTGACTGCCGATTCCAGTAGATGTGAGCTGGGTGCAGTGATCATTCATTGACTATAAATTTGTTGTTGCTTGAAGGGCAGAGGCAATCTTCTGCAGCTTCAGCGTGTTGGTTTTCTGTTAGCTTTTGCTGCTATTGGATAACAGTGACTGATTTCACAGGCTTCCCTGAATGTGATGGTCCCACACTGAAGAATGATAAGATGTTGGGCTACAGTGGGCATTGGGGAAAGAGTTGCATTAACTTAGAGAGGGATGTAAGATGGGATGGGGCTAAGGATGGGCAAGCTGTGTGACCTGGTGCTTAAACTGCAATAGCTGTAGCAATGGGCAGTGTGTGCAAGGACCAATCAGCTGTGCCACCCCCGTTTGGTTTGTGGCTGTTGGCCTCCTATGTGCGCAGTGAAGGGTAGCTCTGGACTGCTAGTGCTTGACTAGGTGCAGAGCTGGGGTTGAAAGATGGCACTGGTGCCAAGGAAATGCCAGCAGTGGTGAGTACCTCCATTTCTGTTGAGTGCAAGAATCAGGCCAGTATTTGACAAGTGCTGGGGATGGTGGTGGCCGTAGGGGATGTGGTATATAGTTAATGAGGTGAGTTTGAAACGATAGCGCAAGAAGACTCACTGTCCCTTGCAGAGAGAAACTCTCTAGGAATCCCGGTGACAATGAAACCGTGCCAATTCCTGGTCAAGTTCAGCCCTCAGTTTCTCAAGGAGCTATCGGACTCTTCACCCTAAAACAAGCCAAGGAAAGGGGCCATTGCAAGTGTCAAAGCGAGCCTTGGATGGTGTTCCAGGTTTGTGGAAAGAAACAATTCTGGACTGCGACAGAAGATTCAAGATTTCACAGCATTTCCCAGCACAATTTGATGACAGGTTTATCATATTTCAGCATTTCAAATCCATTTCCTGGATGTCCAATTATAACAGGGACAACACAGTGCTCTGAAATGTAACCTCAGAGCATACTCTGTTCTGGACTGTGAGATGGCAGCATTCATTTCTGGCTGTGGAAAGTGTGGGGACAGGGGGCTTACTACAAGGACATTTTGGGGGTAACTGAGAAGTCGTTGTGGGGTACAGATGGTTGGAGAAGGAGACAGAGAAATGGACAGAATTTGTGTTAGAATTGGAGATTTTTAACTGAGCTCCAGGAAAGCAGACAAGAGCAGTTGGATAAAAACCAAAAGAACTGCGGATGCTGTAAATCAGGACCAAAAACAAAGTTGCTGGAAAAGCTCAGCAGGTCTGGCAGCA
>NC_063340.1:76377308-76480296 GCF_021869965.1 Rhincodon typus
TAACTCACAGCAATGTCAACCGATTTTTCACACCGCAGCAAAGTTAAATAGATAGGGTTGTTTTACACAGTTATTGCTCTCTCTAGCAGCCTATTGAAACAAGGACACTTGCCAAGGTCTTTTAACGTGGGGAGGCTGTAGCAGTGCAGCTGCAGAAGTGCGGAATCTGACTGATCATGAAACTCTTCCGTTCTTATTGCCTCTTATGGGTGCCTGGTAGGGATTTACAGGTTGACAATCAAAGTCCTTATCCACACCATCAGGTCCTGAGGTGGGGCCCAAATCAAGCACTATTCACTGCTCCACATCCTGTGTGTAAGGCTAAACAGGTTGGGACTCCACTCACTGGAGTTTAGAAGTATGAGAGGTGATCTCATTGAACCAGTTTGGAATCTTAAGGTATTTGATAGAGTAAATGTAGAGAGGATGTTCCCTCTCATGAGAGTCTAGGACCAGAGGGCACAGTCTCAGAATAAAGTGGCACTAATTTAAGATTGAAATGATGAGGGATTTGATGCCTCAGAGGGTGTGTGTCTTTGGAACTCCTTGCCACAGACAACTATGAGAGTCGAATCCTTGTGCGTATTTAAAACTGAGGTAGGTAGATTCTTGATCAATAGGGGAATCAAGGGTTATGAGGAAAGGGCAGCGAAGTGGACGTGAGGAATGTTGGATCAGCCATGATCCTATTGAATGATGGAGCAGGATTGAGGGGCTGAATAGCCTACTTCTGTTCCTATTTCTTAGGATCTTATAGTGTCATGGTTATTTCCAAAAAAAAACCATAATGAATCCAAAATGAATGCATGTATGATTCTTTCAGCATAACCTTGACAAACTTTAGTTAATTTTACAGGATTAGCATCACCTACTTTTGATTAGATGGGGTGAACAATTCATTGCTTCAACTCAAATGAACCACTTTTGTACTTCTAATTTCATTTGATCGTCTAAATATTGCATTGTGGTGCAGTGGGGGGTGGGGTGGGGAGAGGTGGTGTGGGTGGTGCGAATGCTCACCTGGTGCATTCAACCTGTGAAGACCAACAAAGGTTACTTAAAATGCCTCTATTGTCCCAGTTAACTGCAGTATGCATAGCTACTTGTCCTATTTAACCATTTAGCATTCTTAGTTATTGTCTTAAAGAGTAGTTAACCACAATGTGGGTGGTCTGGAACCTGCAAAGATAATTTACATGTCTGCCTGTGACCTCATAAAACATCAATTAGTTTGAACGCCATAATTAAAATTTTTGGTATAAGTAGAATGATAGCAGTGAGACGTTATAAATATCTCCATCAGCGAGGCTCATGAGATCTTTGTTCCTCAATATCCAATCCACCTTACTCCAACAGAATCTTTTCAGTTTTCTGCTAACTTTCATTGCCAAGAATAGGATCTGGAATTAAATGCCTGAGAGTGTGGTAGAGGCAGATTCTGTTGTACCTTTCTAAAGGGAATTGGATAAGCACCTGAAAAGAAAATATTGTAGCTCTGGGAGAGCAAAAGAAGTTAAGTGGGACTAGCCCTAAGCTTTCAGACAGCCAGCAAAACATTGAACGGCTTCCTGTGCTATAACCATTCCGTGTGGTAAGTCTGATCAAGAACATGGAGGAGTAGATGCAAATTACAACTTGTGGCACATGATTGTCAGAACAAATTACATGGGGAACATTTGGAACCATCTTTGCAGTGGCTCACTGCATACATTGTATGAATAGGACAGGAGTACCTGTGTTTGATCTTAAGCATGTGTCGATTTAGTGGAGTTCAAGCGATAGTTGAGGTCGATCTGGCCTCAAATTTCCCGGGTTTGAGAGACAAAATTAGCAATGGTTCACACTTCAGTAATCAGTGACTTCGGCTGGAGTTGAATAGGAGCTTGATTCTGATGATTCCAATACTGAACTCAAGAATAATCATTTCATAGAACAACGAGGGTGCATGTGTGAAGACTGTATCATTTTTCTTCTGTAATTCTGATTTAGCCTGAAATTGGAAAAAGGACTGTTTTAAAAACCAAGAATTGTTGTGACCATACTATGGCTTTAAGAGGTTTTTTTGTCCTTTTTGTTTTGAAGTGATGTTTCAAGCCATAGGCGCTGAGCTGTCTCCTCCAAGCCAATATAGTAAACAGCTTGTGAGGCCTTAGGGTTTTTTGTTAAAAGTTAGAACAATAGAAGCAGCATGAATGTGTGGAGTCAGGCTCCCATAGAACTAGAGTTTTAGTTTAGCTTTCAGCAGTTGCTGAAGTTTCAAAACTAGTATGGAAGCTGCTACATCTCTCTGTTACAGCTAAAAGCTTGGGTTCTCTTTCTGCTGTCCAAATCGTATGTGAGATAATCTATTTTACTGACTTTGCCTTTGCCAAGGGTGTGTTTATGGGATGTTACTATTTTAGAACAGTTGCAGTTTAGTAGTTAAATAATTGTTCTGTAAAGTGCTCTGGTATATTTAAAATCATACCAATTATTCTTTCTTTTGTTTGTATTTTAACCGAGGATAAGAACAAAGTGTGTTTTGCTTAAAGCCAAGTAGTGTGGCTAATTGAATTACATATGGAGCACATCATCTTACACTTGCCTTTCAATAAGATAAAAGTTAGGGATTTTTCTCCTTGATATATTTGCATGGGCTTTGTTCTGGTCCATAACATTGTGGAAAGGATTACTATTTTTTTAAAATGTAGATTAAACTCATTGTAAATACAGTTTACAGTGCTGTTTGTTTAGTGGGGAAATATGACATGCTGAAGGAATAGGATGTGTGCTGAGGAAGATTCAGCTGGCAACAAGTAGCTGATTGGTCTGGGGAATCGTGACCAGTTGTCAGTGAAAAAAATCTTCTGCCTGTCAACAACTATGTGATTAGTAGCTGAACAGCCTATGGAAGGGAACGTTTGATCCGAAGCCATTCAAACTTTCCAAAAGTAAATGAGTTGTCATTGTCTCTTTGTTGTTCATTCACAGGACAGGGATATCACTGGTCAGGCCAATATTTATTGCCCATCTCTAACTGCCTGGAGAGCAGTTAAGAGTCAACCACATAATTGTGGGTCTGGAATCATATGTAGGCAAGACTGGCAGATTTCCCCCCATTAGTGAGCCAGATGGATTTTTCCCCCTAACAGTTGCATGGTCATCATTAGACTCTTAATCCAGGCATTTATTGAATTCAAATTCCACCACCTGCCATGGCAGGATTTGAACCTGGATCCCCAGGATGTTATCTGGGTCTCTGGATCAATAGTCTAGTGATAATACCACTAGGCCATCAACTCCCCATATTTCCCTTCATCGGTTGCTATGGGTGTGGCTTTTAACCAATAAGTCAAAGACTTTAAAAATGTGAACCAATTACCCTGCACCTCCTTAAGTGAAGGAAAGTACCTGGAGATGGGAGATCAAGGAATAGCCAGTTGGACAAGTCAAAATGGCCATGTCCATGAACTCTATGATCAGGGACATTTGAACTCTGTTCCCAGCCTTTCCCTCTGCCCATTAACACCTAGGCTTTTCACTTGTCTGCCTGTAGCTGTCTGCATACGTGTCTAGGGGATAAGTGGGTTAGAGTTTTAACCAGTAGAGTCATATGTTGATAGTTCATAACTGTTTACCTATTGCTAGCATCAGCGTGTTTGTTATGAAGAATAATTCCTGTTAAATACAGGATCTGTGCTTTCTCTCAACCTGGGTCTAAAAGGCAGGTAGATTGGAGAATTTTGTGTTTATAAAATCTTTAACTTCTGTGATGACTCCAGGAATAGTGGGGTTTGATTTCCAGCGTGCTATCCCAGTGATGGTGTCTATAGTTAACATATGGCAAGAAATCAAAGCCCCCAGGGGAAGGGGAAGGGAAGACATTTTGTTGTTGAACTTGGTGAGAAAAGCAGAAAAGGTCTTAAAAAAGCTGTTTACAACCTTCAGAGAGACACCTTCGTCTCATCTAGGTTGCAATTAAACAGTATTCCAGAGGAAAAAGAATGGTGTCACAATGATAAAATATATACTACCTATTTTTAAAAATGTACTCAGCTGATTTAAAAGCCTCAACCACTGGGTTGGAGAGGAACATGGTTAAAAATGTGCTGGATCACATTAAAATGGCTCTCAAAGTCACAAAGTCGAAGCCAAACTCATGAGAGTATACAATGGAATATCTAATGATTGGGATTCACTCGCCCACCAGGATAAAGACTATCCAAAGGAATAATTACCAGGTCATTAAAAAAAAAGTTTTTCAATTCTCCAAGACTGTTCAGAGTTGGTGTCACACACATCTAGAGCAGGCTGGACTTGAGCACACGCCTCACCAGTTCAGGTGTAGGAACACTACCAACACACTACAAGAGGTCATTAAAAAATGGATTTTCCCCCAGCAGCCAGATTTTTCCCCACATTGAAGTTACCTCCTGTGAAGCAGAGATAAAGTTACCACAGGGCTGCTTTCTCATGAGAGAGAGAGATGACTGGTGGTGGTTTAACCTAAGGGTATTGACACCTCAAGTGATGGAGAGGCTGAGAAGCATGGTTGTTCATGATAACCTCAGCTGGCACAGGAATTGAACCCACACTGTTAGTATCCAGTCTGTATTGCAGCCCACTGTCCAGCCAGTAGAGCTGATGAATCCCCCATCCAGCAAGCAGCCATGATTTGGGCAGTTCATTATCACTTCAGAAAAAGAGACACCCAGAAACATGGAACAACATCTCAGAACTTGCAGGAACCTCAAGAATAAAGACCCTCTCTGTCTTTAGAATTGGTGGAGCGTCTTCATCAAAAAAATGATCAGCCCTTAGAGAAAACTGACTGCAAACCAGATTCTTTTAGAAATGGTGACATCTAATGTACAGTTATCTCCAGAAGATCCACCAGTTCAACATATAATTCCTTCATCAAAGAACTGTAAATTTTCTTTTCAATTCCACTATCTTTCACTGGGTACATCATTGTGTTTGCTTGCATGCTACAGCGCGTGTGTATATGTAGCAGAACTTGGAACAGGTCTTCACATTTTAAATAAATTTTATACTTCACTTGAGTGAGTTTCAATAAACAAAATCCTTACTGCTAATTAATTGTGGAGCTTTCTCAGGCAAATTCTTCATATCTTCCACTGTCTAACATGCCAATCATCTGTTGCTATAGTATTGCAATCTTAGCAACTTATGACAGAATCTGGCCAACTTTTAGTATCATTGAATAAAAATTCTGCTGTCTTCTATAGTAGAACCTTACATTCTTCACCATCGAAGACGTATTTTGGACGGGAACACGTCATCGATTGACTAGTTCATGATTTAAAGGGGTGAAAGAATGTTTGATTTGTGATAAGTTATTAAGCCCCGCAAGAATATCTTTTTTCAAGGTTAACCTTTTTGTCTTCTGTAGTTGGAGGGGAAGGCTTTGGTGGGGTTGATCTCTATATTATATTTCTTAATCTTACTAATGTTATGTTTCTCTCAGACTGCTGAATAGGAAACAAGATAAAACTTGACATCTGGTTGCTGAGTTATTCTAACCTTTCTGTCTAAAGTCAAAACTGATTTTTCTTTTTCTATATTTTTCATAGTCACTGCTCCACTGAACTTTCTTGTTTTCTTCTAAACTCCAAATACACCAAATCCTAAATACTCTTCCTTATCTATCTCCGGCTATATTGATTTCAAGACCTATACAGCCTTCAACTTGTTTTTCTAGCTCATTGTTTCCCAGGACTTCAATGCCATGAGTGTCTTATCTTCCCATCTTTTCTGCCCACAGTAATCTTCAAACGTTTCAAGCCACAAGTTTTACATTATATTATAACAGCCATGGCTCAGTGGTGATACCCCTCAGGCATTGTAGCAGCCCATACTCACATTTAGCAAGATCTAGAGAACATTCAGGCTTGGGCTGGTTAGGTGGCAAATAACATTTGTGGTACATAAGTGCCAGGCAATGACAATCTTCGCAACAGAGAATCTTCCTTCAATGTTTTTGGCATTGTCTGACTAATGCAGAATATTTATGGCAACTTTAAGGTAAGTCAAATGATAACTTTATTGGAGCATTTCTTACTGTGACCTTCATTTTGCCACAAGGTTCTGCAAGGCACAGCAAAATCATCTGACACTGCATCATTTCCTGGGCTGATGTACGTAGTTTCTTATAGATGGCTGGTTTGCAATGCAGAGTGTTGCCAATAGCGTGGGAAACTGGCGTAGAGGTGGGGACAGAGTGAACATGATATAACGGAGAGCAGATATTGGCACTTATGCTGGTGGAATGGAAAAGATCATTGACCTTCTTCTTACATTGCTCTGCATTCTTCCAGAAGGCTGAGCCTGTTTTAACCTGGAAAACAAGAAGTTAACCAAATTCCCTCATGATTTCTTGCTCTGAGTCTGATCATTTTTGCACAAGTGCAACATAATGTGACGGGTAAGCTAATGGGACTTATAATGATCAGGAAAATAGTTATATTTTCACTGCAATTTAATGTAGCAACAGATATGACTCACAGAGACCAACAAAACGAAAATTCAATGTTGATGGCACTATACTTTCACCAAATCTGCACAGTGCAGTCATTGAGGGGCCACTGCTGCTGTAGAATTTGTCAACTGACAATTATGGCCTGATTTTAGCAGGAGGGAAACTTTGTTGCTGATGCACTTTGACAGGAATATAGGAGCTGGATGTTACTTAAATGAAGAAAGACTGCAGAAAGGTATGGAACAAATGGAATTGGCAGTCCTTATGCATGAATGACAAAAAGCTAGCAGATAGCTTTTGATAAGGCGCTACACAATAGGCTACTTAATAATATAACAGCCCGTGGCATAGGACATAGTACATTAGCGTGGATAGAGGACTGGCGAACCAATAGAAGCCAGAGAGTTGGGAAAAGGGTGTCATTTTCAGGATGGAAGCCTATAACTACTGGTGTGCCACAGGAATCAGTGCTGGGGCCACAATTATTTACAATATATATAAATGACTTTGATAAGGAAAGCGTATGTACTGTAGCCAAGTTTATGGATGACACAAAGAGTCTGCAGAGGGACATAGGCAGGTTAAGCAAGTGGACAAAACCTTGTCAGATGGAATATAATGCTGGAAGATATGAGGCAATGCACATGGGCAGGAGGAATTTTGAGTCCCTTACCTAATGAAAGATATACTGGCATTGAAAGTAATTGAGAGAAGGTTCACTTAGCCGATACCAGGTATTTAGGCACCTTTTCATGAGAAGTTTGTGTCTGCAGTCCTTGGAATTTGGAAGAATGAGTGGCGATCTTATTGAGCCATGCAAGGTTCTTAAGGAACTTGACTGGTTAGATGCAGAAAGGTTGTTTCCCCTTGTGGGAGAGTCTAGGGCCGGAGGGCATAAACTCAGAATAAGAGATTGTACATTTAAGAGAGAGATGAGGAGGAATTTCTTCTCTCAGTGAATAGTGAATCTGTGAAATTCTTTGCTGCAGAAACTGTCAAGACTGGGTCCATACGTATATTCAAGGCTGAGATAGACAGATTTTTAATCAGGAAGGGAATCAAAGTTTGTGGAGAAAAGGGAGGAAACTGGAGTTGAAGATTAGGGTGGCACAGTGGCTTAATGTTTAGCGCTGCCACCTCACAAGCCAGGGACACAGGTTCAATTCCACTCACAGGTGACCATCTGTGTAGAGTTCACGTATTCTCCCCCTGTCTGTATGGGTCTCCTGCCACAAGCCAAAGATGTGTAGGCTAGGTGGATTAACCATGGGAAATGCAGGGTTACAGGGATGGGGTGGATCTGGGTCGGATGCTCTTCAGAGGGTTGGAGTGGACTTGGTGGGCCAAATGGCCTGCTTTCACACTGTAGGGATTCTATTTTACAATTATCAGATCAGCTGAATGATGGCGCAGACCCGATGGGCTCAATAGCCTACTCCTACATTGTATGGTCTTACATTGCCCCAGTTATCTTTGTACAGATCTCTTCTCCTGTTCATCTGCACAAAGGCAGGAAGCAGCAGGAGCAAGACGATCTCAGATCGAATGGGCAACTTCATGTCTTCAGAACATATTAGGTTGCAGCTAGATTTTATAGCTTTTCAGAAACAGTGAAAGATCACTTTGTTTTGTCGTAGAATTTTAAGACACTCATCTCTGTTTTCAAATCCTTCCATGACTTTGCCCTGCCCCTATCTCAGCAACCTCCTCCAGTCCCATAATCCTCTGAGGTCTCTGTGCTCCTTACATTCTGGCACCTGCCTTGTTTACATTGCTCCCCCATTGACAGCCACGGTTTAAGTTATTGAATTCTCTCCCAAAACTTTTCCTTCTTTTCCTCCTCCCTTAAGATCTTTTTTTTTATTTTCAAAAACTATCTCCTTTTTCAAAGTTTTGTTTTTCTGTCTTCATATCTCCTGCAGTTGCTCTTGCCAATTTCTGCTTGATAATGCTACAGTCAAATGCCTTGGCTGGTTCAGCTATGGTGAAGGCGCCATCAAAATGTAGATTGGTGTTGTTGCCGGCATTGAGAATTGTGACATGCCCCTGAGGTGGAGGGAAACCTGTTGTTTTTGTTGAAAGTTTCAGTTGTCCAGGTACAGTTGTGTTTTATTCTCTGAGTGCAGTTAGGGAGTATGATTTAGGATTAAAATGGCCACTTCAGACAGCACTGCCGTTTTACAACCTAATATCACTTTCTCCAGAATTAAAAGTGACATCAATCACTGTGTATCCATTTCTTGAAAATCACCATATCTTCCTCCCTCCGTACAGTTATTGACTTATAAAAATCCCAGGATCCTTGTCCCACAGGTAAAAAACACACACGACAGAATCCCGTTATTAAGAGTGTAAGAAATGGGAACAGGAGTCATCTGTTAAACCCCTCAAGCTTGCTCCACCATTCAATGGGATCATAACTGACTCGACTGACATTTCTCATGTTCACGTTCCTGCCCTTTCTCCATAACCGTTGATTCCCCTACTGGTGAAGAATCTATCTATGTCAGACTTAAATATACACAATGACTCTGCCCCCACAGCTTTCTGTGGCAAGGAGTTCCAAAGACTCACAACCATCTGAGAGAAAAAATTCCTCCTCATCTCAGTCTTAAATTGGTGCCCCTTTATTCTGAGATGATGCCCTGAGGTCTTATACTCTCCCATGAAGGGAAACTTCCCCTCTGTATTAACCCTGTAAAGCCCCTTAGGAATCCAAAGTACTTCAATGGGATCACCTCTCATTCTTCTAAATTTCAATGAGCAGAGTCCCAAACTATTTAGTCTTTGCTCATAAGACAATCTCTTCATATTGGGGATCATCCCAGTGAACTTTCTCTGAACTGCCTCCAATGAAACTTAGTAAGTTTTGTTAATAAGGGGACCATTTCTAAAAAAAAACTACCACTGTGGGGTTTGGTTCGCTCAATTAGCTGGATGGCTGGCTTGCAATGAGGATAATACCAACATCACAGGTTCAACTCCTTGCACAAGCTGAGTCACCATGAAGGTCCTGCCTTCTCAGCCTCACCTAAGACATGGTGACCCTTAAGTTAAATCACCATCAGTCATCTTTCTCTCTCTGATGAGAGAGCAGCCCTCTGGGACTATGGCTAACTACTCTGACCAGATCTCATAGACTTGTTTGAAGATGGCTTAACTGTGACAGTTCCCTCCTTGTATTAAAGCCACTGGCAACACTCCTTACACAGAATTGATTATAATTGTGTCCTTCATGAATGGCGCCCATTGTCATTAGTTGAGATACTGCCAAATCCAAATTGACTTTTGACAATAGGCTCTACTTTTAACTGATTCATGCTTAGAGTTAAACCCCCAACTTGCAGCTGGACTGGATTCAGTTCAGTGTGTTTTTTGCCCCTGATGGGAGCGACATTGAAATCTTAAAATCATGTTGCACATGGGCTGCATCAGACATCTCTAATAACCAGAAATAATGTTTATTTTGTAAGTATTCACAGCTGTTCAGAATTTAATGGCATTGTGTATGCGAGCGACTGAAATCACCAAGTTGCCAAGAACAAGATGTGATTTGTAAAGTTGCACTCAGCTTCCAGTTTGATATGGAATGTGGATGGAAGTGCAAGGCAAAAGCGAATGCAGTCATGACTAGAACATGTATCGACATATTGTGACTCATCAGAAGACCCTAATTTATAACCACTGCATTTTTCCCCATTATGAAGCTTGGATTAAAATGCATTTTGTTCAATACCAGAAAAAAGCAATTAATAACACAATATCTTAATAATAATTTTAATACAAATTAACCATATTGACAGTTGAGGGACAGTAAAGAATATCAGGAAATGCAAGTGGTTGGGGTCACGTGTCATTCAAAGTTTTTGGCTGATTCTGACTGTGCTGAGATGGCTGTGATGAAATATCTTCAGCTTCAAAGCTTGATGTGTACAGGGAGCTGAGGATTGCACACTCTCCCACGAGAAACTCCAAATGTGCGTGAGTGTATGTGTGCAAATATGCGTATGTCTAAATGTATATGCTTATATGTCCTTGTGTGTATGTATGTATGAGTGCATAGCTATGGGTCTGGATATGTATGTATTTGCATTTGACTATGTCTATGTGTATGTGCAGAACAACGTATGCGTACATTTGTATACGTATGAATGTCTGCATACATGGATGTGTGTGTGTGTGAATGGCTGGATGTCTATGCAAGTGTTTATGTGTTTATGTGTGTGTACAGGCAGTCCCTGGGTTGCAAATGAATTTTGTTCCTGAGTTGGATCCCAAGTCAACTTGTGTGCAAGACAGAACACAATGCAGGACAATATAAAGCAGTCATTCATAAGTACAGGAATATTCATGTGTCAGGATTTAAAATTACACCCTTGCATGGGGTCACATTCTTAAGTATTAGCATTCACAAGTTGGACATTCATAAATCAGGGACTCCTGTATTTGTACATGTGTGTATATGTTTATATATATGTCAATGTGTGTGCTTTTGTATGTGTATAGGTGCATTTGTATGTGCGTGCATATGCTGTTTGTCTGTATATGTATGTGTTTGTCTATATCTGTGAGTGTATGTGTATATGTGTGTTTGCCCATGAATGCATATTTATATGTGTCTGTGGGTATTTATATTTGTCTGCATGTGTTTGTCCATATGTTCATGCATCTGTAAGTTTGTTTCTGTGTGTTTGCATGTGCATTCTTGTGTGGGTGTCTATGTTTGTGCTTGTATGTGCATTTATCTGTATGTATTGTTTGTGTTTGTGTATTATTTGTGTCTATGTATGCGTTTGTATATGTGTCTGCATGTGTTTGTCTATACATGTATGCATTTGTAAACCTGTCTATGCGTGTTTATATATGTATTTGTATGTGTGTGTCTGTGTGCTTTTGTGTATTGTGTCTATTTGTATGTGTACGTGTATATGTTTGTCTCTGTAAGTGTCTTTGTATATGTGTTTATATCTTTGCGTATTGTTTGTGTGTTTGTCTAATGTGCGTGTTTGTGTGTTTATGTGTCTATATTGCGTGTATTACACTAATACACTATATTTGTGTATAATGTACATGTCTATGTGTGTATCTGTCTACGTTTTTGTGTCTGTTTGTGTCTATATCTGTGTCTGTTTGTGTCTCTATGTGCGTGCCTGTATGTATCTATTTGTGCGTCCCTATGTGTATGTCTACATGAATCTCTATGTGTCTCCATGTGTTTATATGTGCGTCTGCGTGTTTGTGTGTCTATGTTTCTATATATGTGTGCCTGTGTATCTCTGTGTTTGTGTGTATGTGTGTCTGTGCGTGTTTCTCCCAATTCTGTGGAAAAAGGCAGTTCTAACTCCAGATCCTCTTTGAGCCTGACGTCATGTCTGCTTGAGATTGGATGGTAGGACTGTGACTCGAACATCCCTCCCCTTCCCCCCCAAAAAAAAACTTTTTAAAGACTTTCAATCTGTTCAAACTAAGATATTTTACAACCATCGCGATACCATCTAACATCTGCTCCAGAGTGTGTGTGTATGTGTGTGTGTGAGTGAATGTGTTTCTCTCTTATTTATTTGTGCTGTTTCCCTTTCAGCTATATTTTTCTTAATTTGTAAAATTATCTGTTGCTGGAGCCATCTGGCAACCAGCGATTTTGTTTTGTTCTATATATAAAGATAATATATATTTATATATATAACAAGCCGCCTTTAGAAATCCACCGAGAGAAGGGGGCCAGTTCACTCTGTTAAAAGGCACTGCAGAGGAATACGTTTTGACTGGAGCGGAGTCCTCTTTCTTAAGGAACAAGCTTTTATCAACATGGAGTGGGTGAGGTACAGCGTTTTGCTGTGGCTGCTCTCGGTCTTTCAGCCGCACCAAGTCTGTCCTGAGAAGAGGAATCTCAGGAGGATCACTTACGTGCTTCACTCGGGCAAGCGTCACCCGGCGAGCGGCCGGGCTAGTGTGTCTGCTTTCGGCACCAGGCACGGCGCTTCCTCCTCTTACACAGCCAGGGCGCAGGGCTCGGCTCCAGTACTGGAGGTGAAAACCACTTACAGGAGGAGCTCGCCTCAGGTCAGGACCCGGCGGATGGGCAAGGCGAGCCCGCAAGTCCAGCAGCAGATCGCTCAGTTCCATCCACACCAGTACTACCAGCAACAGTCCATTAGACACCCTGTGCACTACCAAAAACAACAGCTTAACGGGTAAGGAGATCTCCCTTGAACTTTGCGCCAGATCATTGCTGGCTGTATCCCTCCCCATGACCTTCTAGCCCATTTCTGGATATCACTTAAGAGTCTCACCCACATAACATCACCAAAGAAATATTTCTATTTGACACCTCCTAATATTTCAGTTTATTCCCCTTCAAGATAAATAGGATGAGTTTATACCCTTTATAATATCAAGCACTTCCAATATCATTTTATTTTGTTTATCTGTACAATATAACTAATGATTGTCTTTATTATTTACAATATGCTAGGTAGCAAGAAGGTACCTGCCATGAAACTTTAAAACAGAAACAAAATTCACTTAAGGACAGCGGTGTGCTGTAATGCAGGGAAGATCCTGACAGCAGTGAAGTTGCAAAAACTCCTGAATTACTTTCTTCCTGTTTAAAAAAAAGTGATTCCAGCTTGAATCCATGCCCGCAGCTCTCTGCACACAGCAGGGGACTCAGGTGACTATGGTGCTGTCTGCCATGCGTAGGAAACGTTTTCTCATGGGTACCAAACCATCGCTAATGTTTGCACATAAACCCTGAGAACACGATCTCTTTGAAAAAGAGAGAGGAGGCACCTTCATTCCAAGAAGGGGCCCATTGTTATTCTGGGCAATATTTCCTTTGTGGCTGGGTAGAAGCTTTTGACAGGTTGTATTTTACTGCTAAGAATCTTGACCCTAGGAATTTATTTTATTCCATCACAGGATGTCAGCTGTGCCAGCAGTCACTGACCATTCTTGACTGCCCTTCAAGAAGGTGGTGGTGATCTGCCTTGTTGAACTGCCGTAGTTCTTGTGATGTAGGTGCACCTACTAGTGCTGCTAGTGAGTCAAACTTCCAAGATTTGATACAGGTTTTGATACAATGAAGAATATAATTCCATGTTAGACTGATCTGTGGCTTGAGGGGGAATTTGCGGGTGTTCCCATGTTCCGCTGTCCTTGTTCTTCGAGGGAGGGGGAGGCTACGAGTTTGGAAGGTGCTGTCAAAGGAGGCTTGGCGAGTTGTTTACGAGAGAGAAATCTTGAGCTTGGGTTTTATATCACTGAGAAGCTGGGACTGAAGTTATTGTTTGCCAAGCTTGGGTCAACTCTCGTTCCAACTGATCAACTGTAGCTAAGCAGAGTCAGCACTGAACTCCTGTTTCACTGGTGATAAATGGCTTCCCCCACTCCCTTAAAACACAGAAACAGTTTCCTGTCAATATTTTAATAGAATCTTAGCAAACTTTGGAACAAATGTTCATGAGTGTGTTTGTTTTAAAACTGGAAACTGTTTTTCATTTTCTTCTTTCGCTAACTTTGACAGTTGAGTGCAGGTATTGAACAGATGAGCAGACAGTTTTTTTTTACAGGATAGCTTGATGGATAGTTTACAGTCGGATAAATATTTTATTGGTCTACATCTTTCTCTTCTCTCCAGTAAATGTGTCATTTTATGATTTGCAGAGTTAATGTTTGTGGCGGTCAGTGCTGTCATGGATGGGCCCAAGCTCCTGGCTCTCAAAGATGCACCAAGCGTAAGTGATCCGTATTGCATGACAAAACGTCCTTCTCGTGCTGGCAAGTTGAGCTTTGTTCGGAGATCTTAAATCTGGAGAATCACCAGACGATAGTGATATCGGCACCAAATCACCCCGTGAGCTGTCGTGACAGGCCATGTCACCCTGCTGTTGGTTTCCACCAGTCAATTATCCCCTGTCATTCCCTTCCCTGCCTCAGCTGATGGAACCCCAAACCATTGCTGAAAATTTCATTGCTTTCGCTAGACCTGACTATTTCAATACACTGCTGGCCAGCTACCCATTGTTCCTCCTTCCGATATTTAACCTCATCCCACAGGATGTGAGCTTCACTGCCTGGGTTAGTGTTTATTGCATGTCCCTTTCTGAAGATCGTGGTGAGCTGCCCTCTTGAACTGCTGCAGTCCTTGAGGAATAGGGATGTTCACAGCACTGGTAGGGAAGGAGTTCCAGGATTTTGACCCATCAACAGTTAAGGAATGGCAATGTAGTCCCAGTCAGGAAGGTGCGTAGCTTGGAGGGGCACTTGCAGAAGTGGTATTCCCTTATACCTGCGGCTGTGGTCTTTCTGGTTGGTAGAGGTTGTGAGTTTGGAAGGTACTGTCCAAAGGGACTTTGTGAGTTGCTGCAGTGCATCTTGTTGGTGATATGCACGTTATTGCCACTGTGTATCAGTGCTGGAGGGAGTGAATGCTAAAGATAATGGATGGGTTGCCAAACCAACAGGCAGCTTTGTCTCTTCTTCAGCATTGCTTGTCCAGGTAAGTGGAGATATTTCAAAACACTATTGACTTGTTTCTTGTAGATGGTAGCCATGCATTAGGGAGTGAAGCTTTGCATTAATCTCAGAGTTCCTAGCTTCTACTTTGTGGCCACAGCATAGTTTTAGCCAATATCTACCCACGTCTTAATTTATATCAAATTCCATTCACCCATCATCTTTGTGTTTGCTAACTCACTTTGACTTCCACTTAGATTTGAAATCCTCATTCAAGACTTCAAATATCTCAATGGCCTTACCCCTCCTTATCTGTGTAACCCTCTGACATACCTAGGCTTCTCTAATTCTGGCCACTTGAGCACTCCCAACTTTCATTGATGCTGGTGCAGAAGGTGCCTGGGGCTTACATTCTGGAATTCCCTTCCTAAACCTCTTTGCCTCCCTAGCTTGCCTTCCTCCTTTAAGACACTTCTTTGAAACCTCCCTCCTTGACCATGTCTTTGCTCTTGTGACAGGATATCATCTGCATCAAATGTTGTTTGGTAAAAGTGTGATGAAGTGGCTTTGGAGGTTTACAATCCTAAATTGTCATGTAAATGCAACTTGTAGTAATGGCAACAGACCCAGACTCCCTAGGTGGTACATAATTGAGGCGATGTTGGGGTAAAGCCACCATACTTGAATGGTGGAGGAGGGTTGCAGGGTGCGGTCAGGGGAGGGTGGTCAGCAGCAGGGCAGGGAATGAATCTCACAAAAGGACCCCCCATCATCCCAATGCAAGGTCCTTCGCTCCGGAACTGAGTCTCTTTAAACAACATACCCTCCTCCAGGGAGCCTCATGCTCCCCACAATGGGCTTCTTGTCGTGTTGCCTGCATTGAAAACTCCTGTCCACTCCTGGACTAATTCCAGCAGTAGTGGGGTGAGACCCTTAAAGGGGGCATTAATTGCCCCCTTAATGGTGTCTGTTGGTGGCAGGGTGGGAAGGCTTCCAGAGGACTTCCTGTCATGTAACTTAGCAGTGCGGAAATGGGAATGTGACAAAGTTCTCACCTGATTAAGTGCCCCACCCAGGCCAACATACTGACCACAGAAGGGGGCATTAACCCGCCCTTTGTCACCATCTGAACAAAAGTAACAGCCTCAGGCTCCAAAGTGCCCCTCCTTACATTCTTCTGCCACACTTGGCCCCTGTATCAGTGTTGCTGTACTCGAGCCCAGACGCTGCCAGTTGCTTTGTGAAATGCCAAAGGGCATGACTTTCAGGTTCCAGAAGGAGAAGGGAGGTCACGTTCACTCAGCAAGACGCTGGCTGATCAAAAGTGATAGGAACCTGCGTGTGGAATTAATTCACCATGCAAATGCAACGGTGTAAAACTAATATTGAAAACTGAAACCTAATGGGTTGGAGAGGGGAAGCTGGGACGTTGCCTCTGTCTATGAATCGTGTGTTTCTTGGAAAAGAGGCCTGCTTCCAGGTGGGGAGCAGTTGAAACTGCAGCTGCAATGGGCTGTCTCCTTCCCACACGTGAAATAGCAGGCGCTGCACCTCCCGTTTATCAATGGAATGACAAGTGAACAAAAAGCATTGAGAAGGGTTGCTGCATGCGGTCTGTGAGCTTGTCAATGACACCCTCTCCCCAACCCCCCCCCCAACCCCAACCCCAACCCCACCACCATCATATCCCGAACTCAAGAGTGCAGCAGTGAAAGTTTTCTGAATCTTTAAACTGGTGTGATGGAAATCACATTCACACATCCATTCTCCTATTCTGTAATCCTGTGGAGATCACTGGGTGCTGCTTTCATTCTAATGTTTCTTTTCCATTGAACGCCCACATTTGTCATGTTGGACATTACATGGGGGGATGATTTTAATCTAAGCTGTTGGCAGAATGATGACATTGGATGCAATGCTGGTTCTACAGTCCCCACACTCTCTGGTTGAGGTCTCAGGAATAATTATCGGGTCAATTGTAACATTGGTGTGACTCCCTAAAACTCCCAGCCCTTTACATGTAGTTACCCAGTAACAATCTACAGGTTTTGTGAACTAAGGGTTCCGATCCTGATGATTCTACTGTGTACAATGGCTCACAAAGCCTTCACTAATGGGGCAAATTGGTTTGATTCATTCCTGAGGTGAGAGGGCATCTCCGGGTCGGTCCCAATGACGTTTCCACCTGTCAGCACTGACAGATGAAACATTGTGGGGAGGGTGAGCCCACTGTACCTCAAAGTGCACTCCCAGTGAATGAGACTCCCTGGCAGGAGCTGACCTGTGTAAAATTAACCTGTTATTATAGTCACAGTTCAAATTGTTATCAATAATGAATATTGTGTTTAAGATGAGGGCTGAACTAAGGGAATTAGAAGATGTAGCAGTAAAATAACAACGTACTTAACTAGTAAATGATATTATTGTATGTGTGGCTTCTTTAGATGCTCAAATGACATGAAAGAGGTTAAATAAATGCATGTTCCTCTGTCTCTGACTTTGTCCCTCTCTATATGTCTCCATGTTTCAATATATTTCTCTCTTTTGGTCAATCTCTGCTTCTCTGTCTCTTTTTGTTCGTATGTCTCTCTCACAGGCTATGTTAATCTCTCTCTGTCCCCCTCTGACTCCAATTCTTTGTTTCTTGTCTGTTTCATTCTCTGTGTCTGTGTGCACGTCTCTTTCTTTGTCACTATGTCTGACAATGTCTCTGTCAATCTTTGACTCAACTCTTTGTTTACAATATCAATAATTTTCCCAGCAAAAACAGTGGTTTCAAATTAAAATATGCCCAACATAAAGGCTTAGCTAACAGATAGAACGATTCCTACAGGTTAAATTCCTCAAACTAAGATCACCATAAATTGCTTAGATGGCAACAAAATTCCTTTAATCTATTGTGCTGGAGCAGTGAAGGTAAAAAGATTCCTTATTGACTCCCTTGCTTAGTAATGTCTGCTGGGTCCAAAGTTCACTATTATTGTGCCATTTTATTGCAGAAAATTGGTGCAATGCTGAAAGATTTAAGAGTGTGTTTGCCTCACATCTAATTTGCACAGGCCACCTCAATAAGCTTGTGGCCTCATTTCAGTGCTGAAATGAGGGTCCTGCCCCTATTTCCTGGAAATTCATTTAAACTAGTCAGAGCTTGCACTGCTCAAGCTGCAACTAGTCTTTCATGTTGTACAATGGTCTAAGTACTGATCATTAAAGAGACTGCTGGATGGAGGGTACGTTTTTTTGACTTACTGTGGAGCCAGGAGTGCCCTTCCTGTCTTCATGCTACTGGCCTTTGCTGACTCTGCTGAAGACTGCAAATTTTGTGGCCTTAACACTCCCAACTCCCAAATAAGTTTGTGGGCTGACCCTGACAAATTTCCCAGGCGCAGGTCATTAAACACTGTAAG
The DNA here is from genome assembly GCF_021869965.1 of Rhincodon typus. NCBI lineage: Eukaryota > Metazoa > Chordata > Chondrichthyes > Orectolobiformes > Rhincodontidae > Rhincodon > Rhincodon typus. Next base: position 76,395,651 of record NC_063340.1, read on the forward strand.
GAGCCCGGTGTCTCGTGCAGCTCCCTGGATTTAATCCAGTGGGGCCTGAGTTTGCATTTAGGCCCACACTTGAGCCTCCATCTTCTGCCCTGTGAGATGGGGCTGCTGTATTTTTAAGCCACCTTTATCAGGTACTTTTCAAGTTTTATCAACACCGAATGTGGTTGAGCCCTCACCTTGTGTGACTGAGAGCACTGCAAGTGACATTAGTTCCAGGTGTTAGCAGTCTTTTTTTATACCCTGCCCAGTTTTAATTGCGAAACGAGCTGCCAATTTACTGTCACCTATTTTGTGCAGACCAACTTCACCTTCACCTCCCCACCCTGTGGGGTAGATCATACATTTGTGTGCATACTGTTGCCATGACAAGTCTTTGAATGTAATAGGTGTTTCTTTCTAATTAATAAATCATGTTTTTATTCTCAAATAACAACTGGGTAACTTTACAGGATAAAAATCAAAAGATTTAATTGTTAGCCAGCTGTACATTTTCAAAACGCTGTTGTGCTCATGGCTGAACTTCAAGGGAATACACAACCTTTAAGCCCTGGACAATTGTTTTATAAATAGCAGATAGCTAAATGATAGAAAACAGGAGCGTGAATTAAGTTACCACTAGGTGGCGTTCTTAGTGAGTAATTCAGGAACTCGAAGAAATAATGACGACTCTTCTGATGAGGTGGTGACTTTGTGATGATATGCCAGTCACAGAGGAAAGAAGTGAACATTTTTTACAAAGCAATAAATTTGCTTAATGTAAAGAGGTTTAATTTACTATGTCCGAGTGACCTGAAGGTAAAATGAATACAGGTAAAGAATGCAATATTCCATAAGTCAGGCTTGAAAAGCTGCAGACAATACCTCTATTTGTCTTTCAGAATATCAGTGTGCATGTGGCCAAGACTAATAACAATTGTGATATCCCAAACTCCCTTAGACATTCAATAATAAATGAGCAGCCCTTTGGATTTGAAGCTTGTTATTTACAATGCACTCATTTCTTACGCCGCAGTTTTCACGAGGATCTGGTGTCGGGTGTGAGCCAGATGTTGTATCTAAAATACTACCCATTTTATTGATGTCAAATTAAACCTGTGCAGCGATAATGCCAGCTGTGTTTCAATTGGTACCATTCCTGCCTTTAAGGCAGAGGGTTGTGTGTTGAAATCCCACTCCAGCCCTTGCAACACAGCAATCAAGGCTGAAATTTCAATGGAGTGCTGCAGGACTGGAAATGCCCACCTTTCAGATGAGATGTGAAACTGAGATCCATTCAAGTGGGTGCTGTTCTGAAGAAGAACAGGTCAGTTATCACCAGTGGACCGGTCTAACATCTATCCCTCAGCCAACATCATAAAAAGCTGGCTATTTCACTTACGGTCAGGGATCTAAACCTGCACACTGAGATTAGGGTGATGTCATTCATAAAACATGCAGTTACATTATCCCAGTGAAATATAAATCTGAAACCCCACCTACTGTGTACTGTCTGACTCATTGCTTCAGCCAATGTAAATGGCTTTGAAAGGTTAATATCCAAATAAGGTTGAAAAGTACACTATAATGAAGATATTTAGAGGGGAAAGCTTGAAATGATACACATGTAGGAGTAACTGATTCCACTAAAGACAGATGGATTTTGTATTTCAATTTCTCATTCAAAAAAAAGGCTGGGTTTCAAGTGAAGGGGCTGGATCATACACTAATGCTTGATTTGTCCATTGGCATCTCCCGTCTGGAAGATTTTTGTTTCAAAAAGTGCTTTTGCACCATTGTCCTTCTTCCATTAGCATTATGTAGGCCTGTTGTCCATTCTGGGCAGACAATCTAAAAAATTGGAGATTGGCGTAATTTTGGTTAAAAATGCAGTTAACCAAATTGCTGGCACTTGTCAAAAATTGCCATTTGAACCCTTGCCTTTGAAACACAAAACAAATTGCCTTAGGTAGAGGTGGACAACTGATGGTAATAAACAGAGAAAATTACTGTGAGAATTAAAATTCCAAAGTTCACTTATTACAGTGTCTCCCCAGCACATGTTTTGGTGACATTGCTTTTCAACTTGGCAAAGCAAGAAAGTACCTTCTCTGAATTAATTAGTGAATGAAATTTGATCGCATGGCTGTGGAGCTGTTTAGTTTCTATTATCTTAGGATCAAGTTAAGTCTAGGGAGTACTTTCGCTTTAGCACATTTCTGATTTCCCTCTCCTTTTCCTTTATGTCTGACAAAGGATGGTATATTGTTACCCATCGCAAAATACTGCCTGTGGAGTAAGCTACCATGGGTGTCTATTCATGTCTGTGCTCCCTGTGTTCTGTAATGTACAACAGCACCTTGTGTTTATATAGCGCCTTTAACATTCTGAAATGTCTCGAAGCACCTCCCAGGAACATTATAAAGCATGACGTCAAGCCACATGGGATATTGGGTCAGATAACCAAAGATTGTTCAAAGATTCTTGTTTTAAGGAGTGTCTTAAAGGAGGGAAGTGAGGTAAAGTAGCAGAAAGATTTGGAGGAGCGAGTTCCAGAAGGTGAGGCCTATGCTGCTGAAGACATGACCACTAAAGGTGAAGCAATTCCATTTGGAAATGCACAAAATGCCAGAATTAGAGGAGTTCAGATATCTCAGAGGTTTTGAGAGAGGAGGGGATTGCAGAGTTAAGGAGAGACAAGGCCATGAAGGGATGTGGAAACATGATTGGAATTGGAAAGTCAAGGCATTGCTTGACCAGGAATCAGTGTAGGCCCATTAAGGGGTGGTAGGAGAATGGGACTGGCTGTGAGTTTGGATAAGGGCAGTAGAGTTTTAGAAGACTTGAAGTTTACAGAGAGTAGAATATGGGAAACAAACCAGGAGTACATTGGAATGGCCAATTGTAGAGATAACAGAGGTATGCTTGAGGATTTCAACAGCAGGTGAGCTGGGATGGGGGTGGAGATTGGGTTGTGTTATGGAGGTGGGAGTAGACAGTCACAGTGATAATTATGGATCTGAGTTTGGGAGCTCAACTTGGAATCAAATGTGACATCATCGTTGTGAAGAGACTGGCCAAATCTTTGGTTGTTGCCTGGGACACAGAAGGAATTGGTTAGCTAAGGAGCAGGGACAATGACTTCAGTCTTTCCAGTTTTTAAATGGAGAAGATTTGTATATGATCCAGAGGATTTCCAGTCAGTTCAGTTGAAGCTGCCCCTTCGGATCAGCCTGAGAGCTGCTTATTCTCCTGTGAAAAGGAAAAGACTCAACGATCACAGATTTATAATAATTGACAAATTAATTAATAGGGAGATGAGAATGTGTTTTACTCAGTGAGTTACAACAATTAGAAGTAGATTCAGTCATAGCATTCAAAAGGGAATTGGATGAATGCTTAAAGGGGAAACATTTACACTGCCATGATGAAAATTCAAGGGAGTAGGACTCCAAAACAGCTAGTATAGGCATGGTAGGCTGAGTGGCCTCCTTCTGTGCAGTACCATTCTATATTCCTATGATTTGTGTTAGGTATTCAGGTTAAATGTGAGCCAGTGCAATGGGCTGTTTAAGACAAGTAATTGTCGCCATTATTGTAGTTGGCAACCATATTGAACAGAAAATAATTGACTAACAGCATCTCATCACATGCCTTTGACCATCCTAAAATCCGGTGATTGTCTTGGAGGGAATTATTGTAGTTATGAAGTGTATGTATTGACCCTTGAATCTATTTGCTAAGCTTAATGGCAAATCTGTTTTGTTGGACAAGGCACAAAACAGTTGATTGTACTCCAGTAGATGTGAGAGTCAGTGAAGACACTGGTTCATGTTTATTAAGTATTTTCTATTCAGATTGAGGGTAAAATGAGGGTCACATTTTGTGATGAGTGCCTTGTTCTTAATGCGGTGAATAGAATAGCTCGTATGATGGCTTAGTGGGTTGCTGGGATGACATGTTGGGTCATAGACAGTAGAACACCAATTTGTCTGGTGTTACCTCACAGAGCAAGCTTCCACACAAAGTTGTGGGGTGGAGCGGGTGGCTACGCTGGAATTGGAAGAGAACAGTTGCCTGTGTAGTGCAAAAACCTGTCTATATTAAGAGGAGCAAAAGATTAGGAGTCAACCCAGTGGTCTTTATACAGATTGCTTCCAAAGCAGTATTAAGAATGCGTTGCAAGCAGCCCTCTGATTTCTGTATTAGGGATGTTGTGGGGAGGCAAGAGATAGCAGAAGATGAAGTAAGGACAGGCTGAGGAATTAACAGGTAAGCAGAAGAATTTAGCATCGTAAATGATTATCTAGTGAGACTTCTTCACTTTACTTTCAAGATGTAACCTGTTTTGAAGCCTCGCATCAATTTAAAAGAATTTGGGATTTGTCTCACTCTTTTTTTGATCATAAGATCTTTGCCCCTGATGTTGATAGTTTGCCATTAGCTAAGTCTTTCTTTGTTATGAAAACTGTTTTGTATTTGATCAGATCTCTTCCCATCTAAACCTGATCAGAGGAATAAACAGAACCGCTTCCAAAGTTTATATCAGTGGTAACTACTTAACTACCATGCTAAATGCATAACAACATGTGGTAACTTGTTGATGTTTGGCAACCATAAATAACTGTGTCTTTATTTAACTTGTTAGCAATGGAAGCAGTCTAGGCAACAGCATTTTTTGTTTCTTGGTCATGTGGGAATGGATTGAGCCTCTGGCTTTCAACTCGTCCTTACTTTCCGTGTTTATTCACTCATTCCCTCTGATACCAGGATGAGTGCTCCTCAGGAGGCCGAGTTTCTGAAAACATGAAGGTTTGCAGAAGGAATATCTGGCAGGAGGGTCAGTGACTAGAACACGCAGGCTGAAGATCAAGATTTGAGCTCATTGGGCAAAAGTGGCAGAGGATGAGGGGAACATAAGGAGTTACATGGCTATGGGGAAACAGCAAGGATGTGGGACTAACTGGGAATCTCTTTCAAGGGGCAGTACAGACATGACAGGCCAAATGGCCACCTTTAATGAAAGAAAAGCAAAATATTACAGATGCTAGAGATTGAAGAAATAAATAGAAAGAGTTGGAAAAACTCGACAAGTCTGGCAGCATCTGTGGTGAGAGAAAAGCAGAGCTAACTTCGCAAATCTGAATGGTTACTTTTTTAGAGCTCATGGGCCAACACTTCTGCAGTGTTGTGTGATTTGGTGAATTCAGAATTTATTTCATTTAGTGTAACAATACCATAGAAAACTTAGATGAACTTCATTGAGTTTGTAGATTTCTAGCCATTCGATTTGTTCGTCAACTGCACAAATAATTTCTGCAAATTCCTTTGTGGTAAATATTATAACTTCCTCCATGAAACTATATAGCATAAGCAGAATATGTGACGTTGGTGTGGGCATGGAAGGAATTCCACTCTTCCCCAGGCTAGCATCATCTGCTTGCAGCTTTGTTGCTCTCTGGTTATATAATAAATTCTTGAAAACCACTCATCAAGCAACTTCTGTTTTTGAATCCCATGGTGACTTAAAATGTATCCAAGATTATTTCCTGCTATTTCCATTCCATCTGGAAACTTACTTGGGACATCTGAATGGCAGAAATGTCAGATACGAAGCAGACTGTACATCTCCACAAGACGCCCACAAATGCAAGTCCTTGTGATTTTCAAGAGATGTTTGAAAAAAATTCATTTGTGGGATGTGGACGTCGCTGGCTGGCCAGCATTTATTGCCCGTCCCTAGTTGCCCTTGAGAAGCTGCCTTCTTGAACCGCTGCAGTCCTCCTGCTGTGGATTGACCCACAATGCCCTTAGGGAGGGAAGCCCAGGATTTCGACCCAGCGACATTAAGGAACAATGATATATTTCCAAGTCAGGATGGTGAGTGGCTTGGAGGGGAACTCGAAGGTGGTGGTGTTCCCATATATCTGCTGCCCTTGTCCTTCTAGATGGAAGTAGTCGTGGGTTTGGAAGGTGTTGTCTGAGGATCTTTGGTGAGTTAGGCTTTACCTGGAATGCGCTCCATGAAAAAAGCCTGTTAATCTCATTGATACGTATAAGAGGATGTTTCCCCTCATGGATGGTCTAAGACCAGAGGGCATAGTCTCAGAAGAAAGGGGTGCCAATTTAAGAGATGAAATGTTAAACCAATGTCCGTTTGGATAGATGTCAAAGGTTCCCCGGTAATGAAGAGCAAGGGACTTGCACCCGGTGTCCTGACCGATATTTGTCCCTTAATCAGCATCACAAAAACAGATGATCATTTTATTATCACGTTACTGTTTGTGTGTGCATTGACTCCTGTGTTTCCTACATTACGCTTCAAAGGTCCTTCATTTGCTGTAAAGCGTTTTGAAATGGACAGTGGTTGTCTGAGGCACTATATAAAGGCAATGTTTGTCCTCTTCACATTGGCCAGTATGTTCAGGAACATAGTGGCTGAAGGCTTGCTAGCTCCCAACATCTTTTGTTCTGAACTGGTTCCCATCTCCCCTTGCTAGAATTGGCCACTTATGTTGTTTGCTTTGTGTGACTCTGCTGTAGAGATGAAGTAACTTGTGAGTAATATGTGAACCAGTTCATGGAACCAACTCCCTTGTAATCGGCTTGGAGCAAGCACCAGCGTAAAATAGCCACAGCTAAGTGCTAGCAAGAGTGGCACTTACTATCAATAGAACTGGACCTTTATAAAGATTAGAGCAAGTATTGCTACTATTTTAGTGAGAATAGGCCTCTCCTCTGTTTCAGTTTCCTCCTCATTTCTGGCCCTGTTTTACAATAAATAATAATTAAACCTGCATCTGGCGAAGGAGATTTCAGGTTTTGTGAGTCAACACATGTTCGTACTTAATCTATTAATAATGAACTTCCTTTGCACCTTCCTTGGGGCCTTGATTGTTTGACATTGGTAGTCCAGAAAGGAATAGTTAAGCTTCAATTTAAATGTATCACCAGGAAATTCCTCTGCACAAACAAGGGAGAGACACAATGAAGCTATCCTCAAGCATGGCAGCAACTTATTGTCATATTCTGGGGCTAGTCTGAATCCTCGCTGCGAACGATCTTACATTTGCACTGATTTAGGAACTTCTAATGGAAAGATAGACAAGTGAGCATTTTTATTTTCCTTTATTCGTGCATGGGATGAGGGCATTTATTGCCCAGAGGGCAGTTAAGAGTCAACCACGTTGCTGTGGGTCTGGAGTCACATGTAGGCCAGACCAGGTAAAGATAGCAGTTTTCTTCCCTAAAGGGCATTAGTGAACCAGATGGGTTTTTCCCCAACAATTGACAATGTATTCACAGTCACAGTAGACTTTTAATTCCAGACTTTTTTTTTGAATTCAGATTCTACCATCTGCCGTGGCAGGATTCAAACTCAGGTCCCCAGAACATTACCTGGGTCACTGGATTAACAGTCCAGCGATAATACCACTAGGCCATTGTCTCCCCCTTTGAAAGGGCTGAGAAACCGTGGCTACTTGAGGTAACAGCTGATCACTATTCTGCAACACTTCCTGGAACCCTCGACACTGAGAGTAATCCCCCTGGAATTATTTGGGACATAATACTGGATCTACTTTTGACTAAATATGGTTAAAGTGGACTGACATCTTTTAAAATAAATTAATGTGTAGATTTGACACCTTTGTGGGATAGATATTACTTTAAATGTTTTCAAATTTCCATATTTGTAAATGATAATTATTATCTTGACATACTCTGAACGGTCACTAAGATTCAAACCTCGATTTCTGATCTTCCGAATGCTATCTTTTGTCACTGAGTGCCTGTGTGGATCTATCAGATGTATGGCACGTTCACCCAGTGTTATCCTCACAACTCCCTTACTGTAAGAGACAGGTTGGGGATCACATTTCCCGCTTTGTCATTTTAACCAAGGAGTCACTGTTTCAAAATAAGGAGATCATCTGTCTTAAACAGAGGGAAGGGGAAATTTTTTCTCACATGGATTCTTGAGCCTTTGGAGCTCTCTTCCTCGAAAGGCAGTGGAAGCAGAGTTTGAATATTCTTAAAGCAGAGGTAGATAGATTCTTGATGTCTAAGGGGGATGAAAGGTACAATAGGGGTAGGTGCAAGTGTGGAGTATTCCAATCATTCACGATCTTATTGAATGGTGGAGCAGGTGCAAACAGACTTGGCCTGCCCTTGCTCCTAACGTGGTTGTTAATAGATGACCCTGCCATGTGCTACCTGTCGTGAGGGATTTAAAGTTGAATTGAATTGATTTAGCTTTATTGTCACTGTACTCAAATGATTACAGTGAAAAGTTTACAAGTCGCCATTTACGACGCAATCTTAGGTACAGATTCTTCAGTACATGTTCTTAGGAAAAAAAAATTAGGAAAATAAAGAAATTAAAAGTCCAGCATTACAGATTACAGGAATAAATTAAAAATGTAGGGAAGTAAAAAGTTCAGAGTAACAGTCTTTCCAACCCAGTCCACGCCAGCACCTGACGCCAGGCCAGGCCGGGAGACCGCCATGTCGAGTCAGCAACAGGTCACCTGGCCAGGCCGGGAGACCACCATGCTGGACTGAGAGGAAGCCTCGCTGGGTCAATGCTGAGGCTGAGAGCCCCAGTCTGTGCTGAGACCGGGAATCCGAAATTGAGGCTCATTTATCTTTTTCACCATTTTGCTATGTTTCATCCTTTGGTCAGAGTGGCCAGCCATTTTTGCAACAGAAACAGCATTTGCAGAGGCTGGAGTATATATACACAAAGACGTGAGAGTGCTGGGGCAGGCCTGGCAATGTCTGTGGGGAGAGAAACAGAGTTAACACTTTGACACCGATATGACTCTGTTTCTGTCTCCATAGATTCAGCCAGATCTGCTGAGCTTCTCCAGCACCTTCTCTTTTTATTTCAGATTTTCAGCATTTGCACAATTTTGCTTTTCTTACACATAAAGGCCAGTCCTATGGATTCCTAACTAAAAGAAGTCTGTAAGCCTGTTTGTGTCTTTGGTGAGAACCAGTGGTGAAGCTTGGTATCCTGCAGCGTGTCCTTTATTGAGTGGGTGCAGCCTCAATTATATCATCGGGGACTCTTGTGGTGCAGTGGTAGTGTCTGTACCTCCAAGCCGGGAGGTCTGTGTTCAAATCCGGCCTGCTGCAGAGGTTATGCAATCATATCGCTGAACAGGTTGATGAGGAACATACCTTCACTTACATCATTAGAGCAGCACCCTGATGGTCAGATGCTTTAAGGCCTTCCTGATGAGAGAGCCACATATATTGGTGTTGTGTTGGCAGAGTTAGTAAGCAACTTGCCTGTTGGTTGGAAAGAAAGAGCAGTATGATTGTGGTTGGAGTGAGGTGCAGGAGAGATTCTTATGCATTGTGCATCTGTCTCCATCACAAAATGAGTCGTGTCTGCCTCAAAGTTCCAGCAGCTCTCCACCTGTGCTAGGGCGATCTGCTTTACAGGGGTGGCACTATGGGTTGTTCTCCACTTGGTACGGCACCAGAATTTCACTGTTCGACAAGCAGCAAGAGCTTCACGATCAACACTAGAAGCAGAGCTGAGGTTAACATGATTTAGCGATTGACCATAAGACATAGGAGCAGAAATTAGGCCATTCGGCCTATTGAGCCTGCCCTGCCATTCAATCATGGCTGATAAGTTCCTCAATCCCATTCTCCTGCTTTCTCCGTGTAACCCTTGATCCCCTTGATAATCAAGAATCTATCTATCTCAGTCTTAAATATACTCAATGACCTGGCCTCCACAGCCTTCTGTGGCAGTGAATTCCATAGATTCATCACTCTCGGTCTGAAGAAGTTTCTCCTTATCTCTGTTTTAAGATGCCTTCCCTTTTCTCTAAGGCTGTGCCCTCAGGTCCTAGACTCTCCTACCAATGGAAGCATCTTCCCAACATCCATTTTGTCCAGGCCTTTCAGTATTCTGAAAGTTTCAATTAGATCCCCCCTCATCCGTCTAAACTCCAATGAATATAGTCCCAGAGTCCTCAAACAGTCCTCATATGTTAAGCTTTCCATTCCTGGGACCATTCTCGTGAACCTCCTCTGGACCCGCTCCAGGGCCAGCGCATCTTTCCTGAGATATGGGGCCCAAAACTTGTTATTGAGCTTGTGAAGAAGCTGTAAATTTGTGTAGGACGATTGGAATGTAGTTGTACGCAATGCTCTGCAATCTTGGGGTGGGACAGTAGCTCAGTGGTTAGCCTCACAGCACCAGGGACCCGGGTTCGATTCCACTCTTGGACAGCTGTGCAAACTCCACACAGACATTCCCCCCATGTCGGTGTGGATTTCCTCTGGGTGCTCCAGTTTCCTCCCTCAGTCCAAAAGTTGTGCAGTTTGGGTGGACTGGGCATGCCACATTGCCCCATAGTGTCTCAGGATGTGTAGCTAAGGTGGATTCATCATGGGAAATGCAGGGTTACAGGGTTAGGGTGGGTCTGGGTGGGATGCTCTTCGGAGGGTTGGTGTGGACTTGATGGGCCGAATGGCCTGCTTCCACACTGTACAGGTTCTATGTTTCCATGATCTGAGGTGCTCTAGTAGCGAAGGCTGGACAAGTTCAAGTTAGACAGTCAAGCAATTTCAAAGCGGCAAAGTTAACAATTATATAAAGGGAAAAATGATCAACACAATAAAAAAGACTAACTCCCTCTCATGACCTCTAGATGCCCCAAAGCACTTGAACTGTCATCACTGTTGCAACATGGAAAGTGCAGCAGCTGCTATGTAAACTAGGATCCCACAAGCAGCAGTGTAATAGTGAGTTGATCATCTATTGTTGGTGCATGGGCTGCAGCAGTCTAGATAACTTCCCCTGCTGTTCTCCATTATCGTGGTGTGGAATGGTTTACATTACAGACAGGCAGGTAGGTTCTCAGCTTAGGTGAGAGCTCTGATAGTGTAGCACTCCCTCCGTGCTGCTCTGGAGCAACAGCCTGGTGGTTTGTACTGAAGCCCTTGAATTGAACTTGAACCTAGAATCTTGTGACTCAGAAGCAACGTGGCCACAGTTAATACAAGAATGGTTCTATTGAGGATAGCTCAGCACCAAAGATAAGCAGATTACTGAGAGAAAGGGCATATTCTCAAGAAGCTTAAATCCGCAGATATTATGTGAAAAATTACTGTATTTCCTTGTGGGAAAGCTGGGTTTCTGAGACTAAATTTTCAGCAGGTGTGTGGAGGGTCAACATTTATTTTGCAGGAGTTGTAAGCCACCGTCTCCTATCATCTTGCTGTCACAGTGTTGCCATTTGATCCTGCCAAAAATGCACAAATTTGCTTTTATTTTCCCTTTGACACCCAGCCCTAGCTGTTTTACTAGTTTGACTTATAAGAAAAGATGATGCTCATGATGGAAATCTGATACTGCATTACAGCAATCTGCTGAATGCTAAAAGACACTGTTGGTTCAGTATAGACTTGCTCTTTGATTTTGTATTAATGGGTGTGACGTGCATTTGAGGGTGGTGTGGAGACACGTTTCACTGCCCATCAAGGGCATCCAGTGTATTGCTGAGTGCACAGGGAAACGTAACATAATACAGAGAGCAGTTCAGACTTTGAACTTGCGAAGTGAGACACCTCGAAGGATGAGGGTCCCTTAATTGGTACAATTTGGAATCCTTTGAAGCGAAGTGAGCTTGGAATGAGGAAGGGTAACAATTGCTTCACGTGTATTGACTTTATGAATACAGGAGTGAGCGGTGATTTCCTCCCTTTCACACTTTCGCACAAGTCATTGGGTTGCAGAAGGTGACACCACTGTTCATAGCTAGAACAGAGGTGATCGGCTAATTTCCTGTATGGTGTGTTGCCTCCTGGGTGCAATGGTTTGGGACATAATGGAACAACTGGATAAACTTCTGCAAAGAGAGGGTGAACAACCAGTAGTTATGGTTCACATGGGAACGACCGATGTAAGGAGGGACAGCTTGGAGGTTTTATAGGATCAGCTTCAGGAGTTGGGGAGTAGATTGAAACACAGGACCTCGAGGGTAGTAATCTCACAAATACTCCCTGTGTGCCACAAACTTCACCATTTAGGCAAAGGCAGATCAGGGAGGTCAATATATGGCTTGAGGGATGGTGTAGAGGGGACGGCTTTAGATTTCTGGGACATTGGGATCACTTTTGTGACAGGAGAAAGCTGTTCAGAAGAGATGGGCTTCACTTGAACCAAAATGGAACTATTCTGCAGGCTGAGACAGTAAATAGTGTCGTGGGGATTGATTTAAATTTGAAAGGCAGTGGGAAGGGGTTGACTAATGGGCCTAATTTTGGAAGTACCAGAAAGGGCAAAAGAGAGATGGTGGGGAACTGGGAAAAGGAAATGAGGGAAAGCTTGAGTGTTGACAGTGAACAAAAAAGTTGATCACCTCTCAGTTGGCAAGAAAGAGATAAGGGCAGCATTGAATTGTGTATGTATAAATGCATGGAGTATAGTGAACACAGCTTGGGAGCTGTAAGCAGAATAGCTGTATGGCGATATGATATAGTAGCATTGACAGAAACATGGCTCAAATGTGACCAGGACCAGACTGGATACTGAACATCCTGGGTTAGCCCTTGTGCAGCTCCTGAATTAGAATCTAGATGGTTGGAGGTGAGAAACAGGGAGGGAGCAGTGACCTTGTTGTGTATTTATTTTTGACCTCGAAACAGTGACAAGGAGGTAAAAGAGAGCATCTATAGGCAGATTATTGAAATGTGCATGACAAGTAGAGTTGTGATAGTTTGTATTTTCAATTACCCTCAGGTAGACTGGGAAAAAGTTCATGTATGGGCTTGGAAGGGGAGAAATTCCTGCAACATGTGTAGGAGAACTTTCTGGAATTGTATAATTCCAGCCCTACCAGCGAGATAGCTTTGCTGAACCTGGTCTTAGGAAATAAAGCAGGCTAAGTAGAGAGCATCAGAATGGAGGAGCATTCAGGAAATAGCAATCATGATTTAATAAGGGTCAATATTAAGTTGGAAGAGGATAAAATCCCAGACTGGAAAAGGGAAGATTTCAAGGGTCTAAAAGTTGAACTGGAGCAGGTTGATTGGAAATGCATTTTGGTGGATAAAATAGTGGATGAAAAATGGGAGACTTTCAAAAGAGCGATGTAATAGGGTGCACACCAGGCTTGTACCTATGAGAAATAAATATGGAGTATCCAAAGCTAGAATACCTTGGATGATTAAAGATGTTGATGAGAAAATAAGGAAGAAAAAAGAGGCATATGATGTCTAATGGTAAAATGATAGCAATAGAAATCTCAAATGCAGGAGACAGGCTGAGGCTGAAATAAAGAAGGAAAGGATGGACAGATTTCACTAAAATAAATAGTAAAATGTTCTTCAAACATATTAATAGTAAAAGAATAGCAAAGGATAGAGTGGGGCCCATGAGGAACAGGCAGGGTAAACTGCTCGCTGAAGCAAAGCATATAACAGAGGTGCTAAATGAATATTTTGCTTATATCTTTACAAAATAGAAAATGATGACAATGGCCCAGTTAAAAATGTTGGTATTGAGCAACTGAGCAGTATCGTGATAAATAAAGAAGAGGTGCTAAAATGGCTGACAGCACTCAAAGTAGAGAAGTCACCAGGGCCGGATGGGATGCACAATGAAATGCTGAAAGAGGTAAGGGAGTAAAATGCAGAGCTGTTGACAGAAGTTTTCCAGGCCTGTCTGAACAAAGGATAAGTCCCGGGAGACTGGAAGATTGCAAATATGACCCAGTTGCTTAAAAAAGGGGCAAAGGATAAGCCAGGAAATGACAGACCTGTCGGCATGACATCAATAGTGGGAAAACTAATGGAGACTCAATGGAGATGAATCATACCTATAATTGTCCACGATGGGTCATTTGATGCATAATTTACAATAAAGAGTGAACCTCTACTCAGTATTTTTCTGAAGAAACACTAATTTTGTAATAAGTAACTATACTGCACATGTTACATTTTACTGGAGAAATCTCAGCTTTCATTTGGAGATATTGCAGTAGTTTTGATCATGAATTTCATTTGCTGTAGCTTATAGAGATTTTTTAAAAATAGATGAACTCTGTAGATTATTTGTTACGGTGCATTGTTTAAGTAGGCTTTGTTTGCTGACTGAGTGGATTTTGTTTGCTGTAAACTACAGCATTGTGAATCTTGCTATAAGTCCTGCCCCACCCTCAACTCTGTATAACTAGCAGCATAAAACTATTGCTCTTAAGCATTTGGCAGTTAGTTTAAACCCAAGCAACATTAAGAATAGAATTTGACAGCAATTGTTGTCACCTTGTGCCCAAATAATATTGTGGACCTGGAAACAGTACAATAAGAAACGCTTACAATTTATTTAATGTGTCAAGGAAATCCGTACTTGCTTATAAGAGTGTTTAAGAAGGCTTTTTAAGAGTTTGCATCAGTTGTTGTAGTGATTGTAATGAGATCAGCCAGCTGGATGTCCTGACAAAGGATCTCAGCCTGAAAAATTGACTTTCCTACTTCCTGGATACAGTCTGACCTGCTGTGTTTTTCCAGCCTCACACCTATAGACTCTGGCTTCCAGCATTTTCAGTCCTTATTGTCTCTTGGAGTTGTTAATCTGGTCCAATCAGAGAGCCCTGGCTGACAGATATAAACAGGAGTGTCAGAAATTCTGGAAATCTGAGAGTTGACTCTGAAGAGATAGTACTGGAATCAAGGACTCTTCATGTGTAAATTAAGGGTGACTTGGTGATGGGATACCAGCTTCTGTGGAGTTATTTCAGTGGCAGCGAGAGTAAAGCATGTTTCTGAAGAAACTTGCTCGCAGCAGTCATCTTTGAGTCGGGGTAAACATTTCCTATATCATGCCTTTGTTTGGGAAGCTTGGCTCGTTTGACCCTGTCATCTAGGACTTGACCCAGTATGTGGAAAGAATGTGTTATTTTTTTTCTGGGCAAATGACATTAAGGCAGATGAAAAGCAATGAGTAATTCTCCTGACAGCTGTAACTTTTTCTGTTATGAGGAGCCTAACTTTCCTTGAAGCTCCAGATACGAAAACCTTTCAAGAATTGACTGATATGGTTAAGAAACATTATGAGCACAAAACTCGTATACTTCTGAGATGCTATAGTTTTTACTCAGCAATTCGAGAACCAGAAGAATCCGTATTGGGATTTTTGACTAGGTTAAGACGACTATCAGAAGCCTGTGACTTTGGTTTAACCCTAAATGAGATGCTTAGAGATTATTTGGTATGTGGAATTATTGATATAACTATGCAGAAACGCCTATTAGCTGAAGTCCAACTAGACTTCAAATAGGCGCCAGAACTGGCTTTGTCATTGGAAAATGCAGCAAGTGGAGCAATGAGTTTCAGAGCATTCTGATGGAAGTAAACACCCTCACTAATCTGACTGTGCTTGGGGAACACCACTTGAATTAAGGCAATAGCATAGCCTCACTCAGGACATATCCTTGACAGGGTGTGTCTAGGTAAGCCCACAGGAAAACCGCAAACAAAAAACCAAGCCTCGGCTAAAGATTAAAATTTTCTACAGGATCCGGGCCAGCAAGCTATTATCATTGTTGCTGGTATGTGGACTTGAGACAGCTAAAGAGTCCTGTTAGACCTAAATGGAGTAAGATAACTCATACACCGGTATCCAGGAGAGTTCATACCCTGGAAAGTCCACCTACATCTGGTTTGGAACAATTAAATTGCTCAGCAACATTCAAATCAGAACCAAAGTAAACATCTGGTTATCCGGTTCTAATGGAGGTCAATACCGATGCGGCCATATCAGTGATTGCAGAACTAGTTTTTAACAAAATTTGCTCAGGACTTCTGTCTTTAAGTTTGTGTAAGACCTCGGCTAGGCTGAGAACCTATATCAGGGAACCTTTACAGATTAAGGGTACAATATCGGTTGTGGTCTGTTATGAGAAACAATTGGTTCAGTTACCACTGATTGTAGTAAAAGGCCCAGGCCTGAGCTTGATGGGGTGAAATTGGTTAAGAAAGATTCTCCTTGATTGGCTCAATATTTTTCAATTAAAAAGTGGCTGTTTGTGTGAAGTCCTAATTAAATACCTAGAAGTCCTCCAGAAGGTCTAGAGACTGTCAGAGGAGTCAAGGCCACCTTGCATGTTGACCAGGAGGCAATTCCACGATTCTGCAAGGCCCACCCAGTGCCATTTTCCTTCTGGACAAAGACAGAGGCAGAAATCAGGAGGCTGGAAAGTGAAGGAATTTGTGGAATGGGCAGCACAGACCGATTTTGATGTCCAATGAGTCAGTTCGCCTCTGCGGGATTTTAAGCAAACAGAAAATCGCTTTTCATAGCTGGATAAATACCCAAACCCTTGCATAGAGGATTTATACGCAAAGCTGGCAGGAGGGCTGTCCTTCACAAAGCTGGACATGAGCCATGCATACATGCAATTGCAGTTAGATGAGAATTCCCAGAAGTATGCTACAATTAATACCCATAAGGGCTTGTACTGATATATGACACTGCCATTTGGGGTGTTGTCAGCCTGTGCAATTTTTCAGTGCATGATGGAGAATATTTTGTCAGGTCTACCTCAGATTACCATTTATCTAGATGACATTCTAATAACAGGGAAAACTGATAAAGGACACTTACAGAACTTAGATATAGTTATAAGGCAATTTTTCAAGGCAGACATAAACCTAAGAAGGGAAAAAATGTGTGTTCCACTCAGCTGAAGTGACCTAGTTGACAAGACCGTGTTATACCCATTGGAAGATAAAGTGAGGGCAATCAAAGATGCCTCGGTTCCCATATCTTTCCAGGAGCTCAAGTCATTTCTTAGTCTAGTAAATTTTAATGCGTCGTTCATACATAACCTGGCTTCCATCCTGGCACCTTTGCATCAACTCTACGAAAGGACATGGTCACATAGACAAGCCATAGCTTTCAGGGAAGTAAAGAAACAGCTATCATACTCCAAGGTGTTGGCACATTATGATCCCAAGAAAGATCTGGTATTGACATGTGATGCCTCCCTGTATGACATTGGGCTATTAGCTCATAGGTGGTCCAATGAAGAGGAACACCCAATAGCATTCAGGTCTTTGGCTCATACAGAGCACAAATATGCCCAGATAGAAAGAAGGATAGGTGGTCATATTTGGAGTCAGGAGGTTCCACCAATACCTTTATGGATAAAAATTTGTGATAATCACAGACCACAAACCACTACTTGGTCTGTGAGAAAAGGACAAGGCGGTGCCACTCATAGCTTCGACTTGGTTAGACATTGACCATGCCGGTCCTTTCATGGGTTCAATGTTCTTAGTCATTGTAGATGCCCACTCAAAGTCATTGGATGTGCATAGGGTCATTCATCAAACATGGGGACAACGATAAAAAAACTGCACGCATGTTTTTCAACACACGGAGTCCCAGAAGTCTTAGTCACAGATAATGGGCCAGCGTTTACCAGCGGGGAATTTCTTAAAGTCGAATGGGATTCAACATAGAAGGACAGCTCTATACCATCTATCATCCAAAGGCCTGGCAGAAAGAGCAGTCCAAACTTCAACGACAGTCTACAGCCTCACTTGATACCAAACTGTCCTGGTTCCTGTTTGATTATAGGACCATCCGACATGCAACTACAGGGATAGCTCCAGAAGAGTTGCCAAACAGTAGAAAATTCCACGCCAGGTTAAATCTGACCTTCCTGGACTTGGTGTGGGGTGGGGGTGGAGGGTGAAATGGTATTAGGAATGCCAATGCCAGATACCAGACTCTACCAAGTGAGTGAAACAGTTTGGCCTAAGAATCCCGGAAATGGCCCTGCATGGGTAAGAGGCATGGTCAACGCAAGGTCACAACCAGTGACGTCTAAGGCTTGGGTAGGTGAGACAGTCCTGAACAAGCATGTGGACAAATGAAAACTGCGAATTCACAAACAGTGCGGGAGCAAAACGTGCCCTGCCCCTCGGAACAGTTGGAAAGGATTCCGGAACCCGTGGGTTCACCTTCTCCATTAAGCGTTGATGAGCCCTCAGAATCGGGAATGGATATAATAGATGAAGTCGTGGGCTGTTATAAAGAAGAGAATGAAATTCTACCGAGGTGATCCTGGCTAAAGTGGTGAGCTCCCATCTGATACACACTGCTCATATCAGATGTTGAGCCGGAGAAACTTGACCCGGTGCTAAAACGCCCCAGGAGGATTTCTAAGAAAAAGGACCGGCATCTGTCCTCAGACTCGGAGCGCGAGGGATGTAGTGATTGTAACAAGGCCAGCCAGCTGGACCTCCTATGCATTGTTTGATTGGGGCTGTTAATCTGGTCCCATCAGGAAGCCCTGGCTAACAGATTTAAAAGGGGAGTGTAGCTCTGTAGCCATGGCCGTGTGAGTTAAAAGGTGATGGATTGGAAATCCATTGACATTTCCATACATACATTCGAATTGAGCCCACTGTTTTGGGGGTCATTTCGGCCGACTGTCTGCCTTTCTCCTGCAGCTATATTCGAGACCGGGTGTCCCTGGAGATGGGGCACATGGTCCACAAATGCTGCCAATGCCTTTAGGGAGAGGTGAGTGCCACAGGGATTGGAGTGTTCCATTTATCCCTTCCCCACCCTCCCCAATCACTTTTTTCACATAAGCATTTCCCTTATTGGGCTTTACTTGTTACTCATTCCCTGGCCACATGGGTGTTTTTCCTGGTGGTGGAAATATTGAATAAAATTATTTGTGCAATGGCGTCTTCACTGAGTCCCTTGTACTTACACACACATAACGCGGGTGCTGTGGGGGAAAAGATGCACTAAAAATAAATTAAAAGGGGAGCGTCAGAGATACTGACACCCTGAAAGCTGGCTCTGAAGAGGCAGTACTAAAGTCAAGGATTGTTCATGCGTAAATAAAGGGTGACTTAGTGACAGGATACCAGCCTGTGTAGAATTATTTTAGTGTAAAAGGATCCTTGATAACTTTCCAGGATAATAAGAAATAGTGGTCCATGTGACCTGGTTACGCTTGACCTAGAAGCATTACCAACAGGAAGAGAATTAAGTCCAAAAGCCATACAGCTGCCCAGCTTGAAGGAAAGCTGGGGGAAGAAGTACACAAGGAGAAGAAGTACACAACTGCAGATATGAATAAGTGCTGCAACACAACACAATTATCAAACTCCTGGTGTGTTTAGGAGCAAGTCAAGTTTCTACATTAAAGTTAGTTTGGCAGTATGGATAAAATTAGAACTCCAGAAACCCTTTGGGAAGTGATTCACTCAGCTGAAAGAGACTGAATCCTAAAAGCAGAGGACATGATTGCACACTAGATATTGTTGGTTGGTTGTTAGAAAGCTACTGATTGGGAGTGTATTCCATGGGGATTCATGTGACGTATGGAGAGAGGCTCATAGGCATGTGTCTTGTTGGTGCTAACTGTAACCTGGGACCTTGAATGAAGTGCAGCTGTTAGTGAATGTGATTCAAGAGCCATATCAACTGAGAGGAACGTGAGAGAGCTGATGAACTAGACATCATGTTGGAAATTCTGTGAAAGTTTGTGTGGGACTGATGCAGGTATTTCTGGTTGAATAAGGTTGTTGTACCTTTTCCATTTAAAAGGAGATTAATCTTTTTGATGTATAATTTGTCTGTTAATTAATGTTTAATTTTTGTTTCCATTCATTTCACTATTCATTTTAGAGTAAAAATCAGAAGAACTGAAGTCTTGTTGAGAACTTCTTAATTTGCATGCCATTTGGCGAATTTGGTGATGTTGATTAATGGTTCCCCTGCAGGGCTCGTAATAGTGCAATGTTATACTAACTTAAGTTGTGTTGAGCATGTGCTTACCACATTCTGAATGGACCATTTTGTGAGAGATGAGAAAGGAATTCACAGAAGGTAAAAGCAGGTCAGGCAGCTCATCTTGGGTTCTTTTCGATTTTCCAACTTGAAGCCTGAAGTGAGCAGGCAATTTGCTCATCTCTAGTTGATTTCAGCAATTTGGGAGAGGATACTGTTGGATCTCACATTTTCCAATGAGTGTCCGAATCTGGCCATAGATTCAGGTACAAATTTATTTTGGTACAACTTCATTACAGCCTCAGATTTTCTTCACAGAAAAGCACACAAAAACTTCAGATCATATACAGTTAAAGCTTAGAGCGCACACGCTCCCCCCCACCCACCCCCCGACCCACACACACACACACACACAAACAAATACTATTGGTCAGTGGCGCTGCGTTATCCCTCTGTGATTGGCTTGGCTCTCTTGTACAGCATTTTAAAGAGGTGGACAGGCAGGTGGTCCTGCCCCGGTCATGATATTTTCAAAGACTTTCTTATCTTTTCACAATGGGATAACATTTGCCGGCTGCACATTCTAACTCATTTAAGACAGACCTGCTATTGTTCTATTTGTGGAGACTGCATTAAGCAAGTATTTTCCCACATGCTGTAACTCCTGTAGCCATGGGCAGCCGTTGGCCATTTTGTGCCACCCAGCCCTAACACAACCTCCGAAGCAACAGTCAATGTATCCACCTTAGGGCAAATTAGCAGACCAACTGCAATAACTGCTTCAAATCCTCAACACTGTCGGGGAAGATCCTCAGTGCTTGTGCAATGACTACTTACTTAGTTAAACTACTGTCTATTCCTGTAGTGTTGGTTATACTAAAGAGGAGAATGCTCGTGTTTGTAAGAACCAAACTAATAAACTAATGCACAAAGTATTATTTCATAATTGTGAAAGCCTTGTATTTTCCCTTCAGGTGCACTTGGCCCATATTCTATAAATATATCTATATTTTCTGTTAATTTGTGGATGTGGGCATCACTGGAAAGACCTGCAATTATTGTCTATCTCTAATTGCCCATGACCTGTATAGCCATTTCAGAGTCAGCCACGTAACTGTGAGTCTGGAGTCATATAGCGAACATGCTCCGTCCCATAAAACACCTAATGGACTAATAGGTTTTTACAGGAATCTGACAGGTTATAGGTCACAATTACTGAGACCAGGTTTGTCATTCCAGATATATTTATTCTCAAGTGGTGGAATTTGAACAATCTTCTTTCAGGGCCCTGACTGTTGTTTGAGTGACATAACCATTATTTTACCGCGCTCAGTACTGGCAAGTATTTGTAAATGCCCAGCTGCTTCCCAAGATTAAACCATCTGGAAGTTTCAGTTTATTCAAAAAAAAACACTCAAATATGCACATGTACAGCATGCCTGGAGTGCAAATGACAGATCTTGAACTTTTATATACAAAGTAGATTTTTTTTTGTTTGTTACCTTCATGGCCTTCCTTAGCCGGAAATGGAAAATGATGACATACTAACCCAATGAAAGCAGTTGTTTTTATGGTGAAATGTATGCCTTATTTCATATGCACCATGTTGGCTGTGGGCTTGTATATACTTTCACAAATGAACCCCAGATGTATGTCTGCGAATGTTTCCTGTTCATTCACTGGCTGTCAGGAAATGGAATAAAATTGAGATACAAGAAGTTAAAAAAAAATGCTTCAATGGCATGTCAGATTGTTAGGTCACTATTCATAGCAGGTGCCTGCATGTTGAACATTGGTGTTTGATGATCTTGAGTTACTGCTGAACAGAATGCTGCTTCCAAACCAAATGGATATGCAGCATAGCTCTTACTGAGTACTCTGGGCTTCAGTATGGAGAATTGCTGATTTCCACAAAGACAGAAGAATCAAAAATGCTGTAAATGATTTTTCTTTTGTTAAATTCAAAGGAATTACTGTGCTATTTGTAGGGCTCAATATTCACAATTGAGTGAGCCACATTCTCTATGTTCCTGAAAAGCAGTCAAGTTAAAAAGTAGAATGCAGTAAATCATTTTTATTTCAGTCACTTGAGTAATTGAGACTGTGTTACAGATTTCAAATCTGCTCCAGACATTCCCCCTGAACTATCCTACCTGCTATGCAGATGTATGATTTGAGATTGGGAGTGTAATAATGGGAGAGGTCCACTTGTTGAATAGTCTACAGTCCTGGGAATGTGACTTCATATGAGTCCCTGCACTCTGATGAATGTTCAAGTGAAATGAGGTCCATATTGTAGAGAGGACCAAAACTAGAATTTTTAAAAAAAATATTTATTCTTCCCTGAGATGTGGGGTCCATCCCTAATTGCCCTGAAGTGTGTGGCTTGCTTGGTCATTTCAGGGAGCAGTTAATAGTCAACAATACAGCTGTATGTCTGGAGTCACCTGTAGACCAGACGGGTAAGGACAGCAGATGTTCTTCCCTAAAGGTCACAGAGTCAACCTTTTAGTGTTGTCAGCCTATCTTTCACAGTGTTTCTCAAACTCCACACTGCATGTGATTACCTTGCTTTGCATAGCAGTAACTGTTTAGAGAACACTGTTGGTTTTAAGAGCCCATATTTTCACAGCGTGATTTCATGCTTTTTACAAAAGTATGCAAAATGTCCCAATTTGCCAGTCCTTTAGGCTCCGGTTGAGAGAAAGCCAGGACCAAGGTGGCGTGGAGTATCTGTACTTAACAAGAATTACTGTTTCATAAACCCCCTTATAAAACTGCCTGACACAGACCTGTAGACAGACACAGACAGAAATGGACAAAAAAGGTTTCTATGGATGGAGGGAAAGACCAGGAAGGCAGTTCAATCCCTGTCCCCTGTCCACAAGGTTTGCTGAGATGATCCTTTCAGTCTGCTGCTCCCCGATTTTCCTACTCCAAGAACTTTCACTTTGTTTGCAGGAGATGCAGGGTGACTGGTTCACACTTATTCCTCTCACTTATTGGTTAAGAGCCACAGCCTACAGGAACTGATGAGGGGAATAAACTGCAACAAAAACAGAAGTTGTTGGAAAAGCTCAGCATGTCTGGCAGCATCTGTGAAGAGAAATCAGAGTTAATGTTTCGGGTCTGGTGACCCTTCCTCAGAACTGGATCAAACTGGCTTTTCCTGCTGAAAAAGCAGTCAGCTCCTTCCTCTTTTTTTGGAGAACCGATAGCTTCTGACCAATTATTTGCACCCACAAGCTGATCAGCTACCTGGGAGCCAATCACATAATTGTTGGCAGGCAGAAGACCATTCTCATTGATGATTGGTCACAATTCCCCAGACCAATTTGTTGCTGGCTGAAACTCCCTTCAATCCCCCCCACCTCCTCCCCAGCTCCAGCTCGCCTGTTGCAACCTTCTCCATTTTTTGAACAAACAGCAATGTAAACACAATGCATGGAGGTAACTTGCTTTTGAGAAAGTATAGTAATCCTTTCTAGAATTCTTAGTTTTTAAAACAACCCCTTTTGTATTTCAGTCCACAATCAAAACTACAGGAAAATATAAAGATATGGTCTCTACAAATGTCTCTACAAATCAGAGTACCACACAAGCACCTATTGGTCCTGCTCAACAGTTTATTCTCTTGTTGGTGGTGGTACTTTAATCTCAGGGCCACTGAGATATCCTCAGTTGCCCTGCAGTGCAGCAAGTGTTGTAGTGATCCCATTCCTTTATTGGAATGGAAATTCCAGGGAATTCCTTTGTCCCTAGATCACGTAGCAAGGCAGATGGAGAGTGAGAATTTCACTTCTTCGTCTTCCTTTTCAAGAGATTGTGATTATTTGCAGTCTGCTCCTTTGAATCACAATCTGCTTGATTGGTCCTCATTGCTGCTACAATTCCATTGGGTTACCAGGCACCATCATTCCATTCTCCGAGGAAACAGTGAGAGCGTGTGTCATACGTGTTTTCTAAGAGAACTGATCATGCCGTTGAAAATGAGCCCCTTTTGTGCAAGTCAAATCTTGAAGGGAAAGGGGAATTCTAAAAGAATCTTGAAGAGTTGTAACGGGAATTGTATCTTTGTTCTGAGTGTAGCTAGTGAGCTTGTGCATAAAGAGCTTTAACACATTGATGTGTGATCATATGGAACTGGGTCTCTAGGGCTCAAAATAAGATTCCTCTCCAACCATCCGCTATACATAGTGTTTTTCAATGAAGCCTGTTGCTGTTCACCCACAGAAGTGTAGCTCTCACATGACTACAAATGCCTGGAAATGTTGCTGTTCCCTGCAAATGAGGTAAAGGTAAAGGCATCATAGTTAGCAGCAGATACATGGGAACACCACCACCTCCAAGTTACCCTCCAAGCCACTCACCATCCTGACTTGGAAATATATCGCCGTTCCTTCACTGTCGCTGGGTCAAAATCCTGGAGTTCCCTCCCTAATGGCATTGTGGGTCAACCCACAGCAGGTGGACTGCAGCGATTCAAGAAGGCAGCTCACCACCACCTTCTCAAGGGCAACAGGGACGGGCAATAAATGTTGGCCCAGCCAGCAATGCCCACATTCCACAAATGAATAAATAAGGAAAAAAATGTTCCAGAGCTCCATGGGCCTACTGTCTCACTGAAGAGAGACGACTGGTGGTGAGTTTAACCTGAGGGTCACACTCCTCAGACAAAGGGTGAGGTTGAGAAGCTGGAATCTTCGTGGTAACCCCAGTGAGTGTGAGAATTGAACCTGTACATGAACATATGTAACTTCAAGCAAGTATTATTGAGCTACATTGAGAGCCTGACCAATAATCTTCAATCGGGTGTTAGTGTAATTCTAAACACACTGGGGATTGTTCATTTAGTGCATTACTGTCTTGTACGGTAGACAGAATGAATTTTTGCCTTGATGGTGATACCCTGTTAATGGAAAGTGCCACTTGTGTTGCTCCTGCAGAGTGGCAGTGGCAAACACTTAGCTTCACTTGGTCATCAAATTTTAATCTTCCTCCCTCATCCTGCCTGAAGCAACAGGATCAATCATGACTTTGTGTGATTCTAGTAGTTCTACGCTGGGATTTGATGGGAACGTGGAATACGGAACAAAAACAAATCAGCCATGGTCTTAATGAATGGTGAAGTAGGTTTGAAGGGCTGAGTGGCCTAAATCTACTCCTTTAAAAACCGAACAAAGTGCCGATGCTGTAAATCAGAAACAAAAACAGAAATTGCTGGAAAAGCTCAGCAGGTCTGGTAGCATCTGTGGAGCGAAATCAGAGTTAACATTTCAGGTCGAGTGACACTTCCTCAGAACTTTCTTATCACAGATGCTGCCAGACCTGCTGAGCTTTTCCAGCAATTTCTGTTTTTGTTTCTAAATCTGCTCCTTATTCGTATGTATCTCATGTATCCTTATTTGCATTAACGTAAAGTAGATAAACAGTAGGAGTGAAATAAAAGTAGCTGTCCATTCACTGTTGCATATTTTGTACCAATTCAATATTTATACCTACCTCAATAACTCTTTCCAGAATCAAAACAATTGATGAAATCTACTTCTAATTTTGTCCTTCACTTTCCAGATAATTGTTTTGTTCTAGTTTGACATCAGCACTGTGAGTGAAACATGCTTTTTTTCTCTGACAGCAAATTGTTCTCCAAAGTGCCAAAATGGAGGGATGTGCCTACGGCCCCAGCTCTGCGTGTGTAAACCAGGCACCAAAGGCAGAGCCTGTGAGGAGACGACATCCAGTGCTCATCCCACAAACAATCAGGACACTGTGGCACAGGGGCAGCCCATCCCGCAACAGGTGCCCCAGCAGACCGTGACCCAGAGATTGGTGCAACCTCCTCAGAAGATCAATTCACTGGGCCACATGTCTCTGACTGTGAAACAGAAACCTTCCATGATGGTGCCCCAGCAGTCTCAGTAAGTCCTGCACTCACTGCAATTTATAAAACTTTGTGTACACTGTAGCCAGGTTTGTGGATGACACAGAAATAAGGGGGAAGGCAGATGGTGAGGACGGCAAAGTGGTGGCACAAAGTTTGTAGGGAGATACGAACAGATTAAATGGGTGAGCAAAAAAATGGGCAGACGGAATATAATACGAGAAATTATGAGGTTACGGACTTTGGCAGGAAGAAAAGAGGACGTAAATATTATTTAAACATTGAATATTGCAGGACAAAGGGACTGGGGAGGTCCTCATATAAAAAATCACAAAAAGCCAACATAGAAGTTCAGTAAGAATTGGAAAAGCAAATGGAATGTCTGCCTTTATTTCCAAGAGAATGGAGTCTAAAAGTAGGGAAATCTCACTTAAGCAAGACGAGTTAGACCATACCGAGAATACTGTGAACAGTTTTGGTCTCCTTATCTTAAGGAAAGATTACTACAATTGGAGGCAGTCCAGAGAAGGTTCACTTGGCTGATCTTAGGTATAGAGGGATTTTCTTATGAGCAAGGTTGAGTAGGTTGGGTATATGCTCATTGGAATGGAGAGGAATGAGAGACAACCATACCGAACTATATAAGATTCTTAGGGGACTTAACATGTAATAAAACAAAGAATTGCAGGTGCTGGAGATGTGAAACAAAAACAAAAATGGCTGGAGAAACTCAGCAGGTCTGGCAGCATCTGTGGAAGAAAGCACAGTTAATCTTTCAAGCTTAGTGACCCTTCTTCAGAACTGTTAGAAGCTAGGGAAAGGTGATGTGGACAGGGTAGATGCTGAAAAGTGGTTGCCCTTGTGTTGAGAGTCTAGGATGAGAGGGCGTCATCTCAGAGTAAGGGTCCACCCATCTAAGACTGAGATGAGGAAGAAGTTCTTCTCAGAGGGCAGTGAATCTGTGGAACTCTTTAGCGCAGGGAGCTGTTGAAGTTGGGTTCTTGACTATATTCAAGAATGCGGTTGACAGATTTATCAGTGAAAGAAGCAAGGGTTTTGGGGAAAAGACAGGGAAATTAAATTGAGGATTATCAAATCGGTCACAATCTCATTGTATGACAGAGTGGGCTGAGTGGCCTACTTTTTTGCCCTCCATCTTGTGGTCTTAAGGTGTAAAGTGAGAGCCTTGATTGAATGCACCACAAATAGTGCTGGATTGGTCCATGTTGACTTTGGGGAAAAAAAATAAGCTGTTAATGCGACATTGCTTTCATTTCTGGAGTAGGCGCGGATCAATGAGGGAGGAAGGCAAGGCAAACAATTGTGTAACCAAATTGGTTACTTGACTCGCACTGTTCATTCATAAAATCCTTACTGTGCTGAAAGAGGCCATTCAGTCCATCGAGTCTGCATTGACCCTCCAAAGAGCATCCCACCCTATCCATGTAACCCTGCACTTCCCATAGCTAATCCACCCAGATTGCACATCCTTGGACACTATACACAATTTAGCATCACCAATTCATCTAACCTGCACATCTTTGGACTGTGGGGGAAACCAGAGCACCCGGAGGAAGCCCACACAGACACAGGGAGAATGTGCAAACTCTGCACAGACAGTCGCCTGAGACTGGAATTGAGCCTGGATCTCTGGCGCTGTGTGTGGCAGCAGTGCTAACCACGGAGCCACCGTGTCACCCATATCTTTCATAACATTGCTTGAGACTCAGCAGGAAGACTGGTTTGAGACAGAAAGGTGTTTAGATTGATAAGTGCCCAGGGCCTGTCATTAGAGAGGAACTGAGAATGAGAGAAGTGCAATGGGTAGGAGAGCAGTCTGGGTCGTGGTGTAGGAGAGTGTACAGGCATCTGTCTCTGTTTCTCTTCAAAGTTGTCTCTCTGGATGTGATTATCCCTCGCAGGGCACATGACTGGTAATACCTGGTTATCTGGAGAGGCAGTCAGTCTGCAGTCTTGCAGACACAAAGGCTTGGGTTTTTGGAAGATTTTACAGCCAGTTTTCCACTGGTTTCTGGACTAAAATAAGGCCAATATGAAAGCAGCATTTGTGATTTTGTATTGCAGTAATGAAAGTGTTTTATGTTTAATGTTTGGCTGCTTTGTGCACTACACAGTGAATAATTACAGTTACTGTTACTTCTGGAAGAGAGTTCCTCTTGTTCCCACAATCCCAACTGAGCTTGTAATGTGTATTTTTTGAAGATGTTTTCCACCCATACAGAATGGGTGCATTTCCAACGACTGTGGCTGCTCCCCAGCTGTTGGCAGACTAGCTTGTTACTGGGGGCGATTAAGTCTGATCCCATCATCACTCAAAGGCCACAGACAGATACGTTGCAGCAGGTTTCCTGGGGTCAGAAAGGAGTTACAGCACAGGAGGAAGCCATTCACCTATCATTCACCTGCTCTATGCAGAGCAATCTGATCAGTCCCGTTCCCCTGCTGGATCTGTGCAGGTTTATTTCACTCAAGTCCCACCCAATTTCCTTTCAAATTCATTCATTGTCTCTGCTTCTACCACCCTCAAAGTCAACCAGTTCCATGTCATTACCACTTGATGTTCTTCCTTGACAATACTGCTGCATCTCTGTTCCCCTAGTCCTTGTTCTATCAGCCTTTTCAAACAGTGTAATCTTTGTTTACTTTGTAGAAACCTATCACGATCGTTTACACCTCTGTTAAATTCTTCTGGACTTACCTATTCTCCAAGGAGAAATAATATAAGCTTCCTTATCCTAACCATGTCCCCAAATTCCCTCATCCTGTTTTAGTAAATCTCCTCTGCAGCCTCTCAGGGATCCTCCTATCCTTCTGAGAATGTGATGACCAGACCTGGATACAGTGCAAAAGCTGCAGCCTAACCAGAACTTTATGAAGATTCAACATGATACACTTGTTTTTGTACTCCAGCAACAGAATTTAGAAAGCCCAAGATAATATATTCTTTGCTAGTTGATCTCTCTTTATGTGTTGCCAGCACCAAAGATCTCTATAGATGAACCTCCAAGTCTGTCAATCTTTGCAGACTCTTTCAAATGGAACCATCTAGTTTTTTTTTTAATTGCCTCTCCCTATTCCTTTTGTGTAAGGGAGTCTCTCAGACTTCTCTGTATTAAATTCCATCTGCTACTTGTCTTTGTTCTGCTGGCCTATCTATATGCTATTGTAATTGATTGGCCATCAGCTACACTTGCACATTTTGTATCATTGGCAAATTTTGACCATTTATTATATATTCCAATGTTTGAGTCATTTCTGTAGAGTAAAATAAACAACGTTCCTAGCATTGAAATATTGAGGATAACAAACGTCTACCAACTTCCAGTCTAAAATAACAACCATTTACCAGAACACTCAGTTTCTTGACCATGAAGTATTTTTTTTAATCCAAGCTGACACTACCCCTTCTATTCCATGAACCTCAGTCATTCTGACCACCAATTTAGGATTGTCAGTTAAGCTTGCAGTGTTGGCTCACTTGTGTATGCTGGAACCTACATACATTAATAAACAGGGCCTATTTTTTATACACAGAAAGAATAGGTGCACCTATACTGTGTACCTGTTTCAACTCAACAAAACACATGACAAGACATTTTCTAGCCCATTCCTCAGGGCATTGCCTTGACCAACTAATAGTCAACCGTCTTGGTTTAAGTTTAAACCAAGTTTGGTGGTTAACTGTCAGTCATCATCTAGCCAGTGCATTCGCCATGGCAATGCCTCCCCCAACAGAGTTCAGTTGTCAACCAATCAGTGCTCTCTTTTCATGCATATGAAAATATTGTTCCCATTTACATTACTGTTTCTTGTGAATGTGCTAATAGGTACAATATGAAAAGCTTCCAGAAAGTATCTTTTCCCAGCAAGACTCAATCTCAGTTTTGTTAGCCAACCTTTTATACTTTACTTGCTCTTCTGCACTGCAAATCTAAAACTTTATAACATGATGATCACTCTTCCCTGAGTTCTACCCTCCCCCACCCCCAAAAGCTTGTCCCATATGGCCCACCTCATTCCCTGATACCAGATCCTGCAATGTCTCTTTTCTAAATGGGTAGAGAATATACTACTCAAGGAAGTTCTCCTGGGCATGGTTCAGAAAGTTCCCATTGTCCTTACCCTTTACTCTAAGAAAGTCCCTAATGGTTTATTGAAGTTTCCTGATATCGCCACTATATATTTCTTGCATTTATCTCTGATTTCCATGCAGTTATCTTTCGCTTTTGTTTCTCTCTCTCTCTTCCTCTTACTTTCCAATAAAATACCACCACTTGTACTATTATCTCCTTTTTACATCTCACCTCTAACCAAATGGATTCTGTTTTTGGCACCTCCAGGACATCCTCCCTTTGCACTTTACAATATCTTCCTTAATCCACATTGCTACCCCATCTCACTTTTCTTCTCCCTTATCTTTGAGCATGTCGTGTCCTTGAGCATGTCATGTCCTTGAACATGACGTGCCCAGTCCTCACTGTTTTTAAATCATGTTTTCATCCTTGCAACTGCGTCATATTCCCATACGGCTAGGAGCAAACGACTGCGGATGCTGGAATCTGTACTGAAAACAACAAATGCTGGAGATCACAGCGGGTCAGACAGCATCCATGGAGAGAGAGTCAGCTACTGTTTCAAGTCTAGATGACTCTTTATCAGAGCTTTGATGGAGAGTCATCTAGACTTGGAATGTTAGCTTCTCTCTCTCCATGGATGCTGTCTGACTCAATGTGATCTCCAGCATTTGTTGTTTCTCATACGGGGAGGCAATGGCCTAGTGGTATTATCACTGGACTGTTAATCTAGAGACCCAGATAATGTTCTGGGGATCCGAGTTCAAATCCCGCCATAGCAGATGATGGAATTTGAATTCGATAAATATCTGGATTAAGAATGTAATGATGACTGTGAATCCATTGTCAATTGTCGGAAAAACCCATCTAGTTCACTAATGTTCTTTAGGGAAGGAAATTGCTTTCCTTACCTGGTCTGGCCTACATGTGGCTCCAGACCCACAGCAATGTGGTTGATTGTTAACTGCCCTCTGGGCAATTACAGATGGGCAATAAATGCTGCCTGGCCAGTGACACTCTCATCCCATGAATGAATAAAGGCTACTTGTGCTTGCAAACCAACCTTATTCACCACACATTGTGCAATTACATAACCTGCATTATAACCCTGTCTTTGTACTCATAGTCTTTCTCAACCTGTTCCTTTCCAACTCTATTTTCTTTTCTGGTACTGGGTAACACTTTGCGCACCTTATTCCTCTTTTCTACTTCTGCATGCTGATGCCCATCTCTCTGCCAATTTTGTTTAAATCCTCCCCAATCTCATGAGTAAAACCTGTCATGAGGACGTCGGCCCTATTGAAGTGCAAGCCACCTCTTTTGAATAGGTGCATCTCCTGGTCCCAATGAGAATGTGAAGCCCTTTCGCCTGCACCAGTTCTCATCCAGGCATTGATCCTCCTTCTTCTACTCTTGCCAGTGTTTGGCACTGTGGTAAAACGAAATAACAATTTTCAAGTTCCTACGTTTCACCTTCCTCACGACTCCCTGAAAGTCTGATCAGGATTGTGACGAGAAGTGGGGACTCTGACTGATTTTCCTCACTGTCCCACTCTCCAGCCACAGAGACCTCATGAGAACAGGAGTGGGCTATTTCGATGCCCTTCCATTATTCAGAGGGCTCATGACTGCCCTGGGACTTAACTCTATAATAACATTGACTAGGATCTATCGATCACAGTTTTAACATTAATAAATGATCCTGCAGCATTTGCCATTTCTTGAAGAGAGGTCTAAATTTCTGCCACCCTTTGCATGTGGAAGTGTTTCTGCATTCCACTCCTCAAAGGTCTTGCTCTAACATTTACATTACATTCCTTGGTCCTAGACTCCTCGAATATCAGAAGTAGCTTATCATTGAATCATAGAATCCCTACAGGGTGGGAACCGACCATTCGGCCCAACAAGTCCATACCGCCCCTCCGAAAAGGGCCCCACCCAGACCCTTTTCCCTACCCCTGTATTTCCCATGTCTGACCCAAACATGCCTGGACACTATGGGCAATTTAACATGGCCAATCCACCTAGCCTGCACATCTTTGCACTGTGGGAGCACCCGGAGGAAACCCATGCAGACATGGGGAGAATGGGCAAACTCCACATAGACAATTGCCCGAGGGTGGAATTGAACCTGGGCTCTCAGGATCTACATTATCTATTCTTCTTAGTATCTTTCAAACTTTGGTAAAATCATTCCTAGACTTCCAGGGAATATAATCTTCTTGTGTAAACACTTCTTGTCCAATGACCCTTAGAATCCAGCTATTGTTCCAGTGAATCAATGCTGTACTTCTTCCAAGGAGACCATGCCATAATTTTGCAAAGATACGCTGCCCAAGAAAGCTCACAATGCTCCAAATGTGGTCTGACCTTGGCATTATACAAATCTCCCACCTCTCCAAATTCTTGTCCTGTTGATAAGCAGGCCCTCATTCCAGACCTGCATGACTCTGCCACAGACAACTTGCACTTACCCTCAATCCCTCAATTGCATTGTAAATTGCTATTCCCGTCAAATTTATGGAAAAAACTGTGGTCGAGTGTAGCCTTCTGCCAACTTTCTGAAGAGACACCAGTCCTTGGTGGGATAGGATCTAAAGCAGATGTTTGTGGCTAAGTGCCTTCTTATTTTGTTGTTGAGTCTGGCGTGGATACTGAACAGGTTTCCAGTACTAAATAAAAACCAATAGAACTGCAGATGCTGTAAATCAGAAATAAAAACAGAAGTTGCTGGAAAAGCTCAGCAGTTCTGGCAGCGTATGTGAAGAGAAATCAAAATTAACTTTTCTGGATCTGGTCACCCTTCCTCAGAACTCAGGTTTTCAGTGCTCGCACTTAGCGAAATTCAGTGACCTTGTCGTCGCTATCCACCCCTCTCTCTTCCTCTGTTTCTGTGAAGCAGTCTGGATTCTTACTGATTTTCTGAAGAAGGGCCCTGACCCGAAACGTCAGCTTTCCTGCTCCTCTAATGCTGCCTGGCCTGCTGTGTTCCTCCAGCTCCACACTGTGTTATCTCGGACTCCAGCATTGGCAGTTCTTACTATCTCTGGATTCATACTTCTCAGTTACCAGCTTGTGGGCCCGTTATACCCCACTTCACCTCTTGAGATTTGAACTAATGGGATTGGTCTTTATGTTTTTTGGTGAGGTGGGGCAAGTGGAATGGAAAGTGAGTGCTCTGTTCACTCCTACTGCTGTATCTATCCCCGCCATCGGGACTGTTTGAATCAAACTCTGATTCTGCACACATCTGCCTTCCTAGCAATGATCTGAGCCAGTGCTCTATTGTCTTGCGGATGACATTAAAATAAACAAAGAAAACAAAGTTCTCTCCATTTGCTTTCTCGCCTTGACGTTAAAACAACCATGCCACAATTGGAATCCTCAGCCTGTTTTGCCGAAAGCAGATTAACTGGCACTTTATTACGTTACTGTGCATGGGAGCTTGCTGTATGCAAATTGAGTGCTGCTTTTCTTTGCATTGCAGCATCAGTTATATCTCAGAAGACCTTCATGGGCTGCGAAAAGCTGTGGATGTCCTGACATCAGGAAAATTGCTCTAAGATAGTCAGTCCTTTCCTTACCTCATCATCGCTGAGCTACAGCAGGGTGGCATTTTATGCATTCCTCAATTCACCTCGATGACCAATGTTAGTGCAATTGGCAGCAATTTGGGAAAGGATTCCTTTTTTAATTGGTAGTGATCAAATTATCACTGCATTTACTGTTGTTGTACTAATCTTTAGATGGAAAGGGTAGGAACATTTTGAATTTAATTCGGGACTTTCATTGTCCTGTCCAGAATTTTATACTGTTGACAGGCACGTCTGTTAAGTATCTGCTTAAATTACCACAGACATGGTTCAAAGTCGCTGTAGCTTTAGAAAATTTCAGTTTTGATTACTTGTACATCCAGGAAGTGTTTTTACATTGGTGCAACACATCCTTTGAGGTCTTGTGGTTTAATCCCACTGTGGACTTCAAAAATCTCAAATGTTTTCTTCTGCCACCATGAAAAGATGCATGTGGTTAGAAAAACATGTTTCATGGATGACACACAGTGGAAAATATTGCTGATGCATCATTAAAGAAAACAGTGAAGTGATTTGCTTTCTTCGTATCTGGTCTTGACAGATTCTTTCCTGTTCTTTCAATATGGATATTGTGCTTCACTTGGTGTGGCTAGCTCCTGTGAGATGCAATTTTCTGGGAAGCAGTTATCGGAAGCATATACTGGGAGCTATCACATGGAGGCTGCATTAGGGTTGTTGTTATTGAAATGTTTAATCACAGCTTAGACTTACTAATCATGTAAAAGGCACAGATATGTGAGGTAGAGAGAGTGGTGTGGCTGGGGACTTTGGCATAGAGACCACAAATACAGAAGTGAAACGCTGCGGAAATAAACCCCCCCAAAAATTACTGGATATTCTCAGTCAGCCTGGCTGATTCTGTGGTGAGAAAAACGGAGTTAATGTTTAAAGTCAATGAAGGTCACGGACCTGAAATGTTAACTCTGTCTTTCTCTCCACAGATGCTGGCTGAGCTGCTGAGTATTTCTAGTGTCTTTAATTTTAGTTTCATAACTATATATTTTATGACATGGCCAAATTGTTATTTGTCACTCATTGCTCCTTTTGCATTACCACAAATTACCTTTGTTCCTCACTTTTCTCAAGAACCTTATGGTCCTAATGAATCTTCCAGACTATTTCCTACAGGGATGAATGATAGTGAACTGATAAAAGTGAGGGGGGGATGGTGCCGAAGTGGTAATGTCACTGGTCTAGTCATCTTGATATCCACTAATGTCCTGGGTGTGATCTGCCTTGATCACATCAACCATTTAGTTTGTGAGATGCTGAACCACAGCTTGTCTGGTTATACTCGATTTGTTCAGGTTTGTATAATAAACATTCTTTTTAGTGTTTCAGTTTAATCTTAGATTCCAGGCGCTTATTTTCTTAGCCTTTGAGATATTTGAGATAGATACATTTTTGTTGAACTTGGTATTAAGGGTTATGGGCCAAAGGCAGATATATGAAGTTAGGCCACAGATCAGGCATCGTCTCAAGGAATGGTGGAACAGGCTTGAGGGGCTGAATGGCCGACTGTTGTTCCTATGTTTTCAAATGTTCCTATGCTTCTTTCATTCTTGCACACATTCTATTCTTTAAATCATTGTGGACTATCAAGTCAGGTCCTAACAAAGATCTAACTTGTCGAGTGTTCTGATAACCCGAATCATAACACTGCCCAGTATGGAATGTCACTCCATAACATTTCCTGTCCCTTCTGCTTAAATAATCTGCAAACATTGTGTGTGTTGCCAATTTCCAGTGTTGCTATAGGGCAGGGAGGACAGCTTTACATTTTAAAGGACTATCTCCCTGCTGCTTGAGAAATGTGCCAGGATTCGTCTGATGTGGAAAATCTTGTGCTAAGGTTCTTTTATTTAAAACAAAATAAACTTTATCAGGTCCCAATTGTGGGGCAGACACAAGCCAGTCTAGGCAGGGCTGTTGCAGCAGGAAATCTCACTATAGTGCTAGAATTATGGTAACTATGCAAAGCATGAAACCCAGACCCCTGAAAGGTTGCCAAAATCTTTCCAATTCCTATTGCAATCTACGCAATGTACAGTAGTTGGGACGATGCCATGTTAATGGGTGTGTCATAATACAGCAGAGCGAAAAGAAACTAATTACAGTATCCATGCATTTTGACAATTCAGAGCTCAAAGAGACCCAGTCCACTGAGAGAGTTTGTTCCAGCTGACTGTGATCCCTTTAGCCAGTAACATGTAATAATTGAAATTCTAATCGAGACAAAGCATGTACTTGGTGTCTTTGCTTCAGTTGAAGTGAATGAGAAGGTGTTTATTTTTTTATCCAAGACTTTGGCATGCCTGGGATTCCACTGGCGAAAGGTGGAATTCAAGTGGAGCTTTCTTTGCCAAGTGCTGGAAAGAAAAGAAAGACTTAAGGCAATGAGGCATAGGAGCAGAAGTAGGCCATTCAGCACGTCGAGTCTGCTATGCCATTCAGTGACATCATGGCTGACTTGATAATCCTCAACTCCACTTGCCCTACCTTTCCCCCATAACCTTCATTCCCTTAAGTTTAACAATCTGTTAAGACATTAAGTCTGCATTTATATAGCCTCTTCCATTACCTCAGCACATCCCTAAGTGCCTCTCAGTTGTTGAAGCACCTTTTGTCATGTTGTCACGGTTGCAATGTCAAAGACTCACATGCATATCAGTGCATTGTAACATTCTGTAGGAAGCAATGGCGTGATGACCCAGGTAATTTGTTTTAAGATCTTTGGGTTGAAGGATAAACATTGGGATAGACACTGAGGAGAACTCACCTCCACTTCTTCAAATAATGCCATAGGGATATTTTATGTCCACCCGAGAGGGAAATAGTCCCTCAGTTTAATGCAACATCTGAAAGTCTGACAGTCCAGTATTGCTCTGGGGGCATCTGCAAAGATTTTGAGCTCCAGTCCATGGAGTGGGACTCTACAGCTCCCCTGCAATATAGTCTGCAGTCTCAGGATGCTGGAAAGCCAAACCGAATGTAGAGAATGCTCGAGAAGCTCAGTCAGTCTGGCAGCATCTGGGGAGAAAGAAACTGAGCTAACATTTTGAATCTGGAATGACAGTTTTTCACATCTCAAGCCTTTTACATTGCAGATTTATTTATTGAAGCTTTAAATGGTACCAGCTGCAGTTTCCTTAAAGTATTAATAGCCCACTGACATTACCACTAAGCCACCACCTTCCCATTCAGGAGTTTATTGTGGATAAGATATACCAGGGACGCAGGCACAATGTGGCAATGTTTGGGAGGAACAGGTAATTTTGATCCAGGGATTTCCAGCACTAGGAGTTCTCCTGGCCTCCGATCTGCGTTCGTTGTAGATTAATTGATAAAAGTTGTTCACTACTGTCATATCCTGTAACCACCAGAATAGCCAGAGGCAAAGTAGATACGCTGCATTCTATTTTTGTCTGGCCATTTCTGCTTACATCATTGCTGCTCATTTACCTCCTGTGTCCCCCAAATGTCAATCCATGACCTCCTTCTACTCCTCACTGACACTGACTTGGTAACGTTACGTGGAGCCACAGTGTTGGTTTTCACGATAACTACCTTCTTGACCACATCATTACCTCTCGCACCTCCTCCACTCTTGTTAAATTGTCCGACTACTTATCTGACATCAAGGACTGGGTGAACAGCAATTTCCTCCAATTAAATCTTGGGAAATCTGAAGCCATTCCGCAACAACTGACAGTTCCCTCACCCTGATGACTGTCTGAGATGAAGGCTGACTCTTCACAGCTTTAATGTCACAATTTTGATCCTGAGATGAGCTTCCAGTCTCATATGTGTGGTATCACTTACCACTCAGTTCTACCTCCACAACATTGCCAAACTTTGTCCTTCTCCCAGCTCATCCACTGCTGAAACCCTCATTCACACTTTCTAGTCTCTCTAGACCTGACTGTTCTGATACATACCTGGCTGGCCATAGAAAAGAACAGCAGGAGTAGGCCATTCAACCCTTCGAACCTGCTCAACCATTCAAGATGATCATGGTTGATCTTTGAGCTCAGTGTCCTAATCCTGCCCTCCCCCCATATCCCTTGATTCTATTAGCCACAAGACCTATATCTAGCTCCTTCTTAAAAACACACACTATCCTGGCCTCAATCACTTCATGTGGTAGTGAATTCCAGAGGGTCACCACTCTCTGGGTAAAAAAATTTCTTCTCATCTTTGTCCTAAAAGGTTTACCCCCTTAGACTTAAACTCTGACCCCTGGTTCTGACTCCACTGTCATTGGGAACATTCATCCTGTTTCTAACCTTCCTAGCCTTGTTAGAATTTCCATGCGATTCGTCCTCGTTCTTCTCAAACCAGTGAATATAATCCCAACTGACTCGATCTCTCCTTATAAGTCAGCCCTGCCATCCCATTAATCAATTTGGTAAGCCTTTGCGTACTCCCTCTATAGCAAGAACATCCTTCCTCAGATAAGGAGACCAGTATTCTTAGTATGGCCTCATCAAGGTGCTGTACCATTGCAGCACGACATCCTTGTTCCTGTATTTGAATTCTCTCGCTATGAAGGCCAACTTATCATTTGCTGCCTTTAATGCCTGCTGCACCTGTGTATTTATTTTCAGTGGTGCACAAGGAAACCCAGGTCTTGTTGATCATTCCCCTTTCACAATTTACAACCATTCAAATAATGTCACCCATATTCTACATTTTGTAAACTTGAGGTCATCCAAACCTCTGCTGCCTGGGCCTTAACTTGCAGCAAGTCTCAGCCCATTACTATTGATCTACATTTGCTGTCAATCAAGCAGCAACTTGGCTTTCGAATTCTCATCTTAGTTTTCAGGGCCCTTTTATGATGTTCATTACAACTTATGTAATCTCCTGCAGCCTCACAACCCCCTGAGATATCCTCTAATTCTGGCCTTTTGTGCTTTCCAAATTATAATTGCTCTACCGTTATCTCCAGTTGTCAGGGCCCCATGCTTCCTTCTCTCAACCTACTGGATGTAGAAGCTTTAGAGAGGGTGCAGAGGAGATTCACCGGGATGCTGCCTGGACTGGAGGGCAGGTCTTATGAGGAAAGGTTGAGGGAGCTAGGGCTTTTCTCATTGGAGTGAAGAAGGATGAGAGGTGACTTGATAGAGGTGTACAAGGTGATGAGAGGCATAGTTAGAGTGGATAGCCAGGGCAGAAATGGCTATCACGAGGGGGCATAATTTTAAGGTGATTAAAGGAAGGGCTGGGGAGATGTCAGAGGTAGGTTCTTTACACAGAGAATGGTGGTGTGTGGAATGCACTGCCAGCGGTGGTAGTAGAGTCAGATACATTAGGGACATTTAAGTGACTCTTGGACAGGCACATGGATGATAGTAAAATGAAGATATGCAAGTTGGTTTGATCTTAGAGTAGGATAATAGGTCGGCACAGCATCGTGGGCCGAAGGGCCTGTACTGTGCTGTACTGTTCTATGTTCTCTACCTCTGCTTCTTTCTTGAAGACACACCTACTTCTTGACCAAGCTTTCAGTCATTTACCCCAATATCTCATGTTCCTGAATGTCATATTTAGTTTTAAAATGCTCCTCTGAAACACCTGGGGCCTTTCATTACGTTAAATTGTGCTCTATAAACATAAGTTGTTGTTGGAAAGCTTATCAATGTGCCATCTAGAACCATGATAGTAATGGTGCCAGGTAAAGAAGGAATACTAAACATACTTAACAAATTTAATATATATCGTTCTTTCTTCATAGTAATTATTCTGTTTTCTTGAATACAAAACATGCTTCGGATTATTGTAAAGTGTTCTAACTCATTAATTAGAGTGGTTATCCATCATCTCAGACAGCATGGACTAGTCATATTCACACACAGAAACATTCCTAAAGTGTTAAGTGAAGATTACAAAAGAATATTTCTACAACTTCTCTTGATGAAAGCACCTGATATAAAAGCAGAGAGAGAGAGTGACAGTGAGATTTTGTTTTGAAAGCTTCAACTTGTCTGAACCATTTGACACACATTCACTTTTACACCTGCAGTTCCTTCCAAACTTATTGAAGAAATAAAAAAAAAGGTCCAGATGTTTGTCTTGGCTAGCTTCCTTGTTTTTTTTTCTTTGGAATTCTTCTGACGATGCTCAGTCAGATTGTAAAAGCGCTACTTTGCCTTTTGGGTTCTGTGGAAATCCAAATATTCTGCAAATTATCATAATTGCACTTTCCTTTAACTAAACAGTTAATGTGGTTGTTTGTTGATGATTTAGCACAGCAGCCGTGGATCAACATTGGCTGAGTTCCTGTGGTATAGCACAGGAGGTGTCTTCATTTTTACAATTCCACTATAAATTCCTACATCCACATTTCGAATGGAGATTGCCTATGTAAGCTCGTCACACTTTGGTTAGAATCTGCCAGTAGTGTCGCTGCACTGTTTCCACTGGTAGGAAGATGTAATTGCAGTTAATAAGTATTACAGCGGCCACAGTAATTGATGATGCTAAATTACCAGGAAATGCATTTAGATTTAAAGTCATAATGAAGAGTGAATAAGGAGATATGGAAGAATTGCAGTTCAACCTCTTGAGTTCATTTTCTCAATGAAGTTGAATCATGGGGCAGCATTATCACTGTGGATATTTTGGGCCCACTGTTAGGCTCCAGTCAGGGTCAGAAGCTTAGACAGGGTGGAATTTTCTAACCCCTCCCCCTGTCTGTAGTTTCATAATGATTATGAGTGAGGTACCAGGGCCAGGTGGATCTCATTGACACTGAGATCCTGGATTGGGGCTATTAACCTGGGCTAATCAGGGAGCCCTGGCTGACAGATATAAACAGGG
Source organism: Rhincodon typus (assembly GCF_021869965.1). Taxonomy (NCBI): domain Eukaryota; kingdom Metazoa; phylum Chordata; class Chondrichthyes; order Orectolobiformes; family Rhincodontidae; genus Rhincodon; species Rhincodon typus. The sequence continues at coordinate 76,435,800 of NC_063340.1, forward strand.
CAATCAGAAGGTCTCCTCAGTCTGGAGACTGGCTCTGAGCTGATTGGTCAGAGTCCATATACTGTATATAAAAGGTGACTTAGTGACGGGATACCAGCCTCTGTGCATGATGGCTTGAATCTTTTTATTCCAACTTGATTAATGAACTGAATTTAAAAGCCCCTAGTTGTTGTCATGGGATTGGAGCTCTTCTGAGAATTAGTCCAAGTCTCAGGATTACTTGTCCAGAAACATCAGCATTTTTTGAATGATTTAATAAGGAACATAAATACAAGATGTCACACAGCATTGTGTGGCTGGAATTAATTGCAAGCAAAATGATCTTATCTATCATGCATAAGATCATAGTTCAGGCTGGTTGTTGCTAACTCACCTGAGGGCTGACAGCTCTAAACAATTTCTGAGCTTGGCTGAGCTGCCAAGATATTGTCCCAGAGAAAGGGAGAAACACAAAGGTGAACCAATCCAAAGGGCACTTGTGCATTTCTCACTGAGCATTTCAGCCATATAGGCTATGGCACTAGATTTAGCTTCCTACAGCAACATTAGAAGATTAGTTACAGACTGTTTGCTAGTATTCACTAATCTCCATTTTAAATACCCATTTCATCAAAATGGGATCATCCTTGTGACAGGACCATCCGAGAATTCAGCATTAACTCTTTTGGGGAAGGTCCAACATGTTACGTGCCAAATGTGGCCAGCTATGGGCCTTCAAGGACCCTGGAGGTCAAAGTCTCGCCATCACTGGGAGCTGTTGACCATCAGAGAATGGTGACTGTTCATTGCAGGAGGAACGTTGACTGCAAGTCAGCAGTGCATCTAACAGAGGCCCAGGATCAATGAGAGACTTAGGCCACAGGTATGTGAGGATGGGACAGATTAGGGATTACAGGAAATGTCCATGGTAAGGGCAGGGAGGGTGGCTGTCAACGTTTTCCTAATGCAAGGTTCCACAATCGGGCGTGGGGTGCTCTGAAAAAAACGTTTTCAAGAAATGTTAACTCTGTTTCTCTCTCCACAGATGCAGCTGGAGCTTTTCCAGCACTTTCTGGTGTTGTTTCTGACTTTCAGCATTCACAGTATTTCGCTTTCATTATTAATCTAATAAATTTGTACGAGCTGCTGAGGTTGTTCATATAAATGGAATAAGCTCACCAAGCCAATGCATGTTATAAGCTGTAAACTATTTTAATGGTAGCTTTCCAAAGTTAGAAGTCCTGAGCTCTGTAACTAATTATTTATTTAGCAACATTCCAACAGAAAGTGGTGAAGTAAACAGCAACAGGCAGTTGAGTTGTTTTTCCTTGCTGCAGTCCTATTTTTGTGCGGTCATATGTGTGTCACCAGTCTGGGTTGGGAGATTTGGAAGGTTAAAGCCTGGACTCAGGTCTTTTGGAAGCACTAACTGTGGTTCGAATCAGGAGGTGATACTGCTTCAGTAGGCCTCACTTCCAGAAATTCTAAGGGATGAGGAATTTTAGAGAAAATATAATGAAATGGAACTGCAATTTCCTGAAACTCCTTGTCTGTTGATGATATTTTTCTAATTGAAGAGCAAAGCCTCTGAGGTATGATTAGTTTAGAACAGAATCGTACAGTTCAGTAAGGTCTGTGTGGGTTTCATTTGGGTGCCCCAGTTTCCTCCCACAGTCCAAAGATGTGCAGGTTAGGTGGATTGGCCATGGGAAATACAGGGTTGGGGGGTGTAGGGGGAGGAGGTGAGTCTGGGTAGTCTGCACTTTGGAGGGTCAGTATGGACTTAAAGGGCCAAATGGCTTGTTTCCACACGGTAGGGGTTCTAAGATACTTGACCTGTATTACTTCCACAGCCTCACTTTTCTCCCGTCTCCATTACCTCCTCCAGCCCCCAACCTTCCAAGATATCTGCTGTCATCTATCTCGGGCCTTTAAAGCATCTTGATTTTAATTGCTATGTTATTGGAGGCTGTGCCTTTGGTCACTGAGGCCCAATCCTCTGGAATTCCCACCCTATACGTTCACAGCCTCCCCTCCTTTAAAGCAGTCCCTAAAATCAATGTCTTTGATCAAGCATTGCGCTATCTGTCCGGATATTGTGCCGTGAAATTTGGTGTTAAATTTTCCTTATTATGCTTTAATGGAACACTTTGGGACATGTTTACCTTCAGTTTGCTATATTATGCAATAGTTGTTTCTGTTGAGGCAGCATTTGGGGTCACTGCTGTTGTGAAATATCAGCCAGACTTCCTGCTGTTCAATGGTTTTAGTTTGAGGCACTCATCCTTCAGTGTTTGATAATGTATGGTTTAGAAGCAACAGGAGTTTGGTTGGCTCTTCAAACCTGCTGTGACATTTGAAAAGATCACAGTTGATCTGCTTGTGACTTTGCCTCTACTTTCTGCCTACCTCTTTTATATGCTTGACCCCCTTCTCAATCAAGCGCCTTTCTGACTCAACCTTAAAATTATCCAATGAACCAGCCTCTGCTCTTCTGCACGAAAGAGAATTTCACAGGCTAATGACACTCTGAGAGAGAAAGAAAAGTCTCTTTGTCTCAGTCTTAGTACCTTATCTCTTGTGTTCTTAAATAGTGTCCCCTGTGTTAAGGACCAAACCTGACACCACCACCCCCCCAAAAAAAATTCATTAAGGAGAGAGCCTAGACTCTAACTTTTTCTTATTTTAAAGGCAAGCGTAGGCGATATGTTCTGGATGCAATTTGATTGGTCAACCTACCAGATTTGAAGCAAAACACACTTTATTCATACACTGTAGTTAAAAGAAAGAAGAAATTGGAATAACCTGGTGAGGCCACATTTGGAGTACCGTATGCAGTTCTGGTTGCACTACTATAGGAAGGATATTATTACACCTGAAAGAGTGCAGGAAAGATTTACTAGGATGCCACCTGGAAATGGAAGTTTTGAGTTATAATGAGAGATTGGATAGGCTGGGACTTCTTTCCCTGGGGTGTAGGAGACTGAGGAGTGACTTTATAGAGGTCTATAAAATCATGAGAGGTGTAGATAAGGTAGAGTCTATAACCAGAGGAAATAAATTTAAGGTGAGAGGAGAGAGATACTAAAGGGCCCAGAGGGGCAAGTTTTTCACGCAGGGTGGTGAGTGTCTGGACAGGTACATGGATGGGATAAGTATGGAGGGATAGGGACAAAATGCAGGCAAATGGGACTAGTTTAAATTGTGAAAACTAGGTGGCATGGGCAGGTTGGGCCAAAGGGCCTTTTTCTATGTTGTAAATATCTATGACTCTAGGACTCTTAACTCTATTGGAAAACTTAACAGAATAATATATTATTGAACTGATAAACAGTAACTGTTGCAATATAGTCACATCCCATAAGCATAATCCTTGGCAAAGGCAAATTCAATAAAATAGATCGTCTCACGTACAATTCTAGCAACAGGAAGAGAACCCCAGCTTTTAACTGTAACAGAGAGAGGAACAACAGCTTCGATGTCCAGCTTCAAGACCCCAGCAACTGGTACTAAACAATTAAACTAAAAATTTTGGCTCTGGGAGGAGCTTGACCCCACCCATTCAGGCTGCTTCTATTGTTCCAACTTTTAAAAAAAAACCCAAGGTCTCACAAGCTGTTCACTTTATTGGATTCAAATAGACAACTTGATGCCTCTGTCTTAAAACCAGGAAAAAATAAACCTCTTAAAGCCATGGTGTCATCATACCTGGTTCTGGTCTGTCCTGTAAGGAGGGACATCCTCTCAGAACCCACCTTGTCAGGTTCCCTCAGGATCTTTTACATTTCACTAAGTGCACCTCTCATTTTCGTAAACTCCAATGGATCCAGGACCAAACTTTCCTCATAAGATGATACGCCCATCCCAGGAATCAGTGGAGTGAATCTCCTCAGAGTTGCCTCTCATTCAGTTGTCGAAGCTGTTTCTGAGGAGCTGTCACGGTTTGTAGAATTAAGTTACATTGTGAAGCAAGGAGGGAGGTAAAAGGCCAAAGTTGTCTTGACGATCATTCTCAATGAATTTGGGATTTAAGAAGGGATGAATATTGCGTGAGTGGTTCTGCACTAACCCACATTCAAATGAAGTTAATAAGTTAACTGTTTATCTGTATAGCTGTATCTGTAAATAAAGTGCCCCTGGTTCTTTAAGGAGGCCAGTTAATTACAATCTGTATATATCAAATGTGCCAAATACAGCAAATCACTTCTTGACTTGAAGCACACTTGTATATTTATTGGCCTTTGGGGAATTTTGTCTGTAAGCGCTGAACAAATTGTGGAAAAATCAGTTACATGCTTGACAGGCATACAACCCTGCAATACCATTCCTTTTATGTCCATGTTTGATGAGAAGCAGTTTCTCTTTCCCTAGTTATCCTGTGCAATTACGCATGACAGGATTTCAATAAACCTCCTAATTTGCTCAATGTGATAATTATTGCAATCGTCCTGTGGCATCAGTGCACATAATGAAGTAATGTCAGTGCCGTCATGGGGGCCTCTAGATGATCCAGTGCCTTTGGCGGTGTTAGAGTGTACAGATCCTTCCTTATCCTTTACCCCTGCTCTCTATGATCAGCTCAGCTGTCATGGGCTTGCCACCAAGTAATGGTGTAAAATGTGGGAAGGGAATCGAGGTTTGTTTAAAGCCCCTGCACACGAAACAAATGGGATTGAATGTAACGCTGGTTTCTCTGCCAGTTGCATTTTACTCTGCTTCAAAATCAATGGAGTGTAAAAATGTGGGCAAAGTATTAGACTGGCAATCTCTTGGGAAGCCTGTCCGTTGTGCTGGTTTAAAAGTGACCCCTAATAGAATGAAAATTACTGAAATGAATTGTCAGCAAGCAATATTGCCTGGGTGTTGTCAATGAAAGCTGTTCATGCTGCATTGGACAGCACTGGATTAATATCTAGACACGAGCAAGGCTGTTGGGTTGTAAGGGTAATTACAGATGAGATAATTGCATGGAACACAAAGGATTATTGTGTGGCTGGGAGGCAACCCCTTGACAGGGAATAATGTATTGTTGGTTGGAGATTCTGGAATTTCACATCACTTATCTGTATGAGGGACATTTCTAGTGTGATTTTTCTGGTCAGATTAAAACTTAAGCCTTCATACTACAAGCCTACACAAGCTCAAAAAGTCAGAAATGTGGACATCACTTATCCTCAGGGATGTGCGATGCTCCAGTTATTTGATAAGACAATGCTTTGCTTGGTTAAGTTAAAAGAGTGCAGTTTCAACAGTTTTCAATTGGCACCTCTGTTTTGCTTCCACAAGAAGTCTGTTTACACTTGCTCACAGATAACCATTGTTATTTTAATCTCAAAATAAAACCTATTATTTTAAGAAAAGGACCAAATGCGAAAGTTAATGTTAGTAGGAGCATGTGGAAGTGAATTCCAGGATTTGTAGGTGGACGCATCAAAGCACGCAATTAACGTTTGTGAAATAACTAGAGGTTTGTTGAAGTTTAACTACCAGCAGCTTTCTTTCATGAAAGAAACGGAATACAAGTGTGAACGTGACTCAATGCTGGCTGTGTTTACAATTCCATCCTGGTTAGGATCGTACCTGTAGCATGGTCCCCGAAAGGGAATTCAGCCATTTAGCCCCTTGCGGTGAAATACAAGTACAATGAAAGAGTGGCATTGCTCTCAGCTATGGACACAGAAAGGGAATGGGGCGTAATGTGGTATTTGGTATATGGAATGGGTACGCTCCCATTGTAAAACGAACACAGCAGGAACTAAACTCAGGATGTCCCTTCCCACTATTAATTTTTAATATTTGACCACATAGGTACCAGCGATATACATAAAAAGAGTTTCTGCTGAGGAAGTATGAGCAGTCAGGGGATAAACTAACAAGCAGAACCGAAAAAGATAATAATCTTCAGATTGCTACCTGAGCCATGAGCACAGGGTCAACAAAATTAAAGAGGTAAACGTGTGGTTGAAAGATGCTGTGGGAGAAATGGATTTCAAATCCATGGGACCGTGGATGGAGGGAACTATTCTGATGGGATGGGCTCCACCTGAATCATGCTGGGACCAGAGTCCGGGTGAATCACATAACTAGGGCTGTGGATAGGGCTTTAAACTAAGTAGGGGGTGGGGTGGAGAGGGGGTGGTGGAATGCATGGGAAATATGGAAAAAGTTACAGGTGGGAAGGGCCCCGGAGAAGTTAATAATGTTTCCAGAACAAATAATGAGACCGAGAGTATGGAAAGGATCAGGAATCTAACATCAGGCACAGCAGGTAAAGGGACAACTGTGAGAGTGGGGGTAGTTAACGCAGGACTGTAGTATACAAAATAAGGTCAATGAACTTTTAGCGCAGCTTGAAATCAGCAGGTACGATATTGTGGGTATCACAGAGATGTGGCTTCAAGGGGATCAGGGCTGGGAACAAATTATCCAAGGATACGCATCCTTTGAAAGGACAGGCAGAAGGGCAGGGGTGGGGCGGTTTGCCTTGTTAGTAAGAAATGACATTGAATCGACAACAAGAAGTGATGTAGGGTTGAAAGGCATAGAAATTGTGTGGGTAGAGTTGAGGAACTCAACAGGAAAAACAACCCTGATAGGAGTTGTGTATAGGTATCCTCGCAGCAGATAGACGTTGGGAAGAAAATAAGTCTGGAGATAGGAAAGGCATGTAAGAAAGGCACTATTACAATAATCATGGGAGATTTCAAAATGTAAGTGGACTGGGAAAATCAGGTTGGTGTGGATCTGAAGAAAAGAAATTTGTGGAATGTCTGCAGGATGGTTTTTTTGGAGCAGCCTGTGGTAGAGACCACTAGGGAACAGACAGTTCTGGATTTGGTGATGTGCAATGAGACAGACTTGATTCAGGAGCTTAAGGTGAAGGAAGCTCTAGGGGGCAGTGACCATAATATGATAGAGTTCACCCTGCATTTTGAGAAGCAGAAGCTAGAATCACATTGTAAGGGAAATTGAGGGGGTCCAACAGTGAAATTCCAGAGTTGCTCCAGAACCAAGAAAAGATATCTCAGTAACAAGACTAACCTTTTCTCCAAGGCACCTCTATAACACTGTAAGATCATAAGATATAGGAGCAGAATTAAGCCATTCAGCCCACTAAATCTGCTTTGCCATTTGATCATGCTGATATGTTTCTCAACCCTATTCTCCTGCCATCTCCACATAATCTTTGATTCCCTCAGTAATCAAGAACCTATCTATCTCTGTCTTAAATACACTCAATGACGTGACCTCACAGCCTTCAGTGGCAATGAGCACCACAGGTTAACCACCTTCTGGCTGATGAAATTCCTCCTCATCTCAGTTCTAAAGAGTTCCTTCTTTACTTTGAGGCTGTTCCTCGAGGTATTGTCTCTCCTACTAGTGGAAACATCTTCTCCGTGTCCACTCTATCCAAGCCTCTCAGTATTCTGTAAGTTTCAATCAGGTCCCGTCATCCTTTTAAACTCCATTGAGCACAGCCCAGAGTCCTCAACCTTTCCTCATATGACAAGCCCTTCAGCCTCAGGATCATTCTTGTAAACCTCTTCTGATTCCCTCTCCAAGGCCGGCACATCCTTCCCATGCTCCCCCTGTTCTCTTTCTTAACATAGAAACATAGAAGATAGGAGCAGGAGGAGGCCATTCACCCCTTCGATCCTGCTCAGCCATTCTTCATGACCATGGCTGATCAACCAATTCAATAGCCTAATCCTGCTTTCTCCCCATAACCTGTGATCCCATTCAACCCAAGTGCTATATCTATCTGCCTCTTGAACACATTCAATGTTTTGGCATCAACTACTTCCTGTGGTAATTAATTCCATAGGCTCACCACTCTTAGGGTGAAGAAATGTCTCCTCATCTCCGTCCTAAATCGTCTACCCCGAATCCTCAGACTGTGACCCGTGGTTCTGGACACACCCACCATCGGGAATATCCTCCCTACATCTACCCTGTCCAGTCCGGTAAGAATTTTATAAGTCTCTATGAGATCCCCCCCTCATTTGTCTGAACTCCAGTAAAAACAATCCCAATCTAGTCAATCTCTCCTCATACATCAGACCCGCCATCCCCAGAATCAGCCTGGTAAACCTTTGCTGCACTCCCTTGAGAGCAAGAGCATCCTTCCTCTGAAAAGGAGAGCAAAACTGCAAACAATATTCTAGATGTGGCCTCACCAAGGCCCTGTACAACTGCAACAACACATCCCTGCTCCTGTGCTCAAAACGTCTCGCAATGGAGGCCAACATACCATTCTTTACTGCCTGCTGCATCTGCATGCTTACCTTCAGCAACTGGTGCACAAGGACACCCAGGTCCTGCTGCCCAGGTGTAACTTGTCCAATTTGTACAGGTCCCATCTCCCCCACAACTGGTCCCAATGCCCTAGGAATCTGAAACCCTCCCCCTGACACCATCTTTGTAGCCACGTATTCGTCCGGTATATCCTGTCTCCTCTGACTAGCACGTGGCACCGGTATTAATCCTGAGATCGCAGCCTTTGAGGTCCGATTTCTTAACTTTCTTCCTAGCTCCCTGTAATCTGCCTTTAGGACCTCATCCTTTTTTTTTACCTATGTCATTTGTATGTACCACAACCACTGGCAGTTCCCCCTCCCTCTTCAGAATGTCCTGTACCTGCTCTGAGACATCCTTGACCCTAGCACCAGGGAGGCAACAAACCATCCTGGAGATTCATTTGCAGCCACAGAAACGCCTGTGTATTGCCCTTACAATTGAGTCCCCTATGACTATTGCCCTGGCACAATTTCTACCCCTGCCCTCTGCAGCAGAACCCACCTTGATGTAATGAGATTGTCTGCTGCTGCATTCCCCCGAGAGGTCATTCCCCTCAACAGTATCCAAAACGGTATATCTGTATTGCAGGAGAATGGCCACAGGAGATTCCTATCTCTCTTGCTCTGTCTGGTGGTCACCCATTCCTTTCCTGCCTGCAGAGTCTGAGCTTGTGGAGTGACCACCTCTCTATATGCACTATCCACGATGCTCTCTGCCTCACGGATGCTCCACACTGTTTCCAGCCACCGCTGCAGCTCTGAAACTCCAGCTTCCAGGAACTGTAGCTGGAGACACTTCCTACACACATGCTAACTTGGGGGGGGCTGGAACTGTCCCCAGTCTGCCACGTGGAGCAAACCCAGACTTTGAGATCTCCTGCATGGTTTACCTCTTTAAATTATACCTTGGAGAGTGCCTTATCTTGGTTAAATCAAATCCAGTTATCTGTGGCCCTTCTTTCCTGGCCTGTGTACGACCCTTACAGATTAGAAGCCAAAAACAGTGCTAGAAGAACTCTTCCTCGCTCCTGGGACTTAACCTCAGGCTGACTCCTGGCGAAACAGGAGGCCCAACTGGATTGGGTAAGCTGCCTCTTTCAACATGAAACATAGCAGCTGCCCACCTCAATCGTTCAAACAGGACCTGAGGTCTACTTCCAACCAGTTTGGGCACCTACGGTCTCTGTAGGTTCTGTTCATTTTCAAATAATGCCTAATCTTGAGCTTGCTGCATGAAGATGGCCTTCCCCCACTTGTATGAAAGAAAATTTTGCACCTGAATTTCTTCTCCCTTTTCTTAAAGATGTTAACTTTAGCAGGTTTACTGTCCACACGTATTGCCCTGCGGTCCCTCACGCAAACAGCCATCCTTTCTGTGTGTATCCAGGGAAAACAGACACCATTTTGCTGCTCTACTGTTGATTGGAACCTCAACCAGGAACCTGTAAAGTGAACACCTTCCTTTTATTTGTCGTGAATTTATGTTCCACCGGAAGTGACTGTCAGATAAATGTGGGCGGCTGTGGTATTTAACCTGATTACCGCTGTGAGTACTTTGTGGTATCTACCATCTCTGCCAGTTTGGCTCAGGTAATTTGATCTCACCTGTTGTACATTATACCGTACAGAAACAAAAACAGAATTTGCTGGAAAAGTTCAACAGGTCTGGCAGCATCTGTGAAGAGAAATCAGTGTTAATATTTTCAGATCCGGTGATCCTTCCTCAGAACCCGTTATACTATGTCTGGGGTCTGTCTAATTATCTGTGGTAGAAGATAGACCACTGGTGAGTCTAAACAGAAGAGGAATTCCTTAGAGCAAATAAGATGGTTGATTGCATAATGTCAGTAAGTGCAGTTTACAATACAAATGTGGCAGAATTACTCAGGTCTCTCTGGCATTGTGCAGAATACATCTGCTCCCTATGAAGGCTAGTACAGAACTCATTTCCTCCACCCACAGATTGTGCATGACATCAGCAGGATGGGTGAAACTAGTGTCACTTCAGCATTAATTCTATCCTGACCATTACCTGTTAGAACCGCAGCTCCAATTAAATTGGATGGTGATATCGAGTGATATTGAGTTTTTATTGTCACCTCAATGGTACCAAACCCACACCAGTGCCAATATTCCATAAGTATTCAGTATCACCAGGAGAGAGGTAACAGGAGTCAGCATGGAAAGGCCCAAACCCAATCAGCTTGAGATATAATAGGATGGCGGTTTGCTGCTGCATTGAATCAAGACTTTTTTTTAATCAAGAGATTGCTGCTGTAAAATGTAAGAGCAGAAGTAGGCCATTCAGCCCATCGAGTCTGTCCCACCATTCAGTGAGATCATGGCAGATGTGATAATCCTCAACTCCACTTCCTTGCCTTTTCCCCATCGCCTTCGATGTCCCTACTGATTAAAAATTTTCTCTTATCTCAATCTTGAATATACTTAATGATCCAGCCTGGATAGCCCTCTGTGGTAAAAAATTCCGCAGATTCACTGCCCTGTAACTACCTGTAACTTGACGAGTTTCATTTTCCAGGTGCAAGTTATAAGAACATAAGAACATAAGAACTAGGAGCAGGAGTAGGCCTTCTGGCCCCTTGAGCCTGCCCCGCCATTTAATAAGATCATGGCTGATCTTTTTGAGACTCAGCTCCACTTACCCACTCGCTCACCATAACCCTTAATTCTTTTACTGTTCAAATATTTATCTAGCCTTGCCTTAAAAACATTCAGCGAGGTAGCTTCAACCGCTTCACTGGACAGGGAATTCCACAGATTCACAACCCTTTGGGTGAAGAAGTTCCTCCTGACCTCAGTCCTACATCTGCTTCCCTTTATTTTGAGGCGATGCCCTCTAGTCCTAGTTTCACCTGCTAGCGGAAACAACCTCCCTGCCTCCACCTTATCTATTCCCTTCATAATCTTATATGTTTCTATAAGATCTCCCCTCATTCTTCTGAATTCCAATGAGTATAATCCCAGTCTACTCAGTCTCTCCTCATAATCCAACTCTCTCAACTCTGGAATCAACCGAGTGAATCTCCTCTGCACCCCCTCCAGTGCTAGTATATCTCTTCTCAAGTAAGGAGACCAAAACTGCACACAGAACTCCAGGTGTGGCCTCACCAGGACCCTATACAGCTGCAGCATAGCCTCCCTGTTTTTAAACTCCATCCCTCTAGCAATGGCAGACAAAATTCCATTTGCCTTTTTAATTACCTGCTGCACCTGCAATCCTACTTTTAGCGATTCATGCACAAGGGCACCCAAGTCCCTCTGCACAGCAGCGTGCTGAAATTTTTTACCATTTAAAACATAGTCCATTTTGCTGTTATTCCTACCAAAATGGATGACCTCACACTTATCGACATTGTACTCCATCTGCCAGACCTTTGCCCACTCACTTAGACTATCTATATCCCTCTGCAGACTTTCAGTGTCTTCTGCACACTTTGCTCTACCACTCACCTTAGTGTCATCTGCAAATTTTGACGCACCACACTTAGTCCCCAACTCCAAATCATCTATGTAAATTGTAAACAATTGTGGTCCCAACACTGATCCCTGAGGCACACCACTAGTCACTGACCGCCAACCACCAAAACACCCATTTACCCCTACTCTTTGCTTTCTACCAGTCAACCAATCCTCTATCCATGCCGATACATTACCTGTAATACCGTGCAACTTTATCTTATGTAGCAGCCTTTGCTGTGGCACCTTGTCAAATGCCTTCTGGAAATCCAGATACACCACATCCACAGGTTCCCCATTGTCCACCATGCAAGTAATGTCCTCAAAGAATTCCACCAAATTAGTTAAACATGACCTACCCTTCATGAACCCATGCTGGGTGTTCCCAATGGGACAATTTATATCCAGATGTCTTGCTATTTCTTCCTTAATGATAGATTCAAGAATTTTCCCCACTACCAAAGTTAAGCTAACTGGCCTATAGTTACCTGCTTTTTGTCTACTTCCTTTTTTAAACAGTGGCGTCATATTGGCTGTTTTCCAATCTGTGGGAACCACCCCAGAGTCCAGTGAATTTTAGTAAATAATTACTAGTGCATTTGCTATTTCCCCCATCACCTGTTTTAGTACCCTGGAGAATTTGGAGAAAGCGCCTGGTCTCCACAGGGTGTATAAATTAAACCATGAGGAAATATTGAAAGTCAGGTAACATCAGTATTCTATAAGGTAATGGTGTGGAAAGAGTTAGGCATTAACTGCATTAAGCTGCATCTGGTTTGATGATGCAATTCAGTGTTTGGGCAGCAAGGAATCAGTATAGTGCACAGTCCTGATGAAGACACACACATCCTCTTTAACAGAAACAGAAATTGTTGGTCAAGCTCAGCAGGTCTGGCAACAACTGTAGAGAGAAATCAGAGTCACCGTTTTGGGTCGAGTGACCCTTCATCAGAAGGGTCTTCTCTAACTCCTGATAGTCAGTAATTATGTCTAACCAGTCAATGTAACTCGTACCTTTTACTGTGATGTAATGCCACATCTTGAATAAAAGCGCCACTTCTCAGTAAGGCTCAATATTGATTCATCCTTTACCATTACTGATTAGATATGTCATTAGACTCAGCATACAATGAAAAATACCTCGCCCTTATTGATGTTTAAAGTCATTTGCTAATTATATGCCCCTTCTGTAAGTTTGCTCACTTACAGCTTCCTTTACAATATTCCAGCTCTGATTTGAACAGTTTCCCACTTCCCATTGTCTGCCGCTCTGCCTTTTACCCCAAGTCCATCATTTGGATCGAATCTTAGCTATTTCACACTCTGCCCTTTAACGTGTGTCCTACTGTCAGTGTGCAAGGAGGCTTCAAGATGCGAGCTGCTAATTTACATCAAAAATTAGATCTGTAGTAAAATCAAAGAAATGTGGATGCTGGAAATCTGGAACAAAACCAGAAAATGCTGGAGAAACTCAGCAGGTCTGGTAGCGCCTACTTAAATACCAGTTCAGTTCTGGCAAAGTGTCACTGGACTCAACCTTAACTTTGCTTCTTTTTCTAAGATGCTGCCAGACCTGTTGAGTTTCTCCACAACTTTGCCTTTGTGTTTCAAAAATTGGCCCTAGGTTTGTGGATAAAATTCTCTAAATCAAGCCAACACTGAGTAAGAGTTAGAGTGGAGCCAGAATGGAAAGATATAGACACAGTTAATGTTTGTGCATCCATCCAGCACTGGCAGAATTCTGCCAAACCCAACCACCCAGGGAAATGGTGAATTATGCTATTGACCTGAAGGAGACCAGAAAATAACAAACACATTGGGCAAGAGCTGAGAATACATCGAGCCTGGAAAGTTTTCCAGTTATAAATTCCTGATGGGTTTGATTAAGAAAATGCACCTGCCTTGTTGCGTTTGCTAGGCTCGAAGAGATCCTGTGTGCTGAAAGGGATGAGCTGATGCATACAATTTTTACACAGCGCATTACCGCAGCAGTCTGGGAATGCATCGTTGTTTTGCAATTTGTTGCAAACTCTTTAGAGGAGTAATATTTCTCGTTCCATGTGAAAATGATTATAATTTCCAGGATTATGGAGAAAATGGATGCATGACATAACTGGACAGCTCTTTCAAAGAACCAGGAGAAATCCAAGGTGAAATTACCTCCTTCCCTGCTGCAGCGTTTGAGAGATGGTTGTATCCCAGTGCTGTGGATTTAAGTGTACTATTTAATCTCCAAATAAAGATTCTTAGATCCTCAGGCAATGACCCTTTGGGCTTGATTTCTATGCCGTCTTTAAAATCTCTATTGGATACTTATGACTGTGATTGATTATTCAGACTGACTAATGTCCTATTCACCTTGCCGTTTGCATGTTTCTCATTTCTGGAACAATGCAGTAGACTGTATGTACTAACCATTGCTGACACAATGGCACAAATGAACTCCCTTGTGTGCTTAACACTTCTGCAATTCTGTGTGTGCTTGTGGGAATCTTTCCAAATGCATTCCTGGAAACCCACACTTTGTTGACAGGTGTTGAGGAATCTGCTGTGGGTAAATTGGCACCATCCTGGGTGATTTGCCCTTATTCCAAGACCTGGCATCTTTTGTCATTCATACCTGTGCACAGAAACGAACAAAGCTATTGACTTGGGTTGTATATTTCAATGTACAAAGGTTTGGAGTGCAAGTTGAGTTTAACGAATTGCTCATGTAGCGTTTTGAGATCACCAAAGTGTAGATTGAACTATATCTATGACATTTTTTTCTTGCAAGATGCTTTGTGATGTGAACCATTGTGAGGAAGCTGATCCCAAGCCACTTCTTGTGATCTTAAAGAGATTGGCATGGGATCAGCTTCCTCACAATGATTCATGATTCACTTCGAGAAGGGGTACGTGGATAGGAAGGTTTTTGAGGAATATGGATAAAAGGCTGGCAAACGGGGCCAGATTAATTTAGGATATTTGGTCAGCATGGCCAAGTTGGACTGAAGGGTCTGTCTCCATATTGTACATCTGTGATTCTAAGCAACTGAACCTGGGATTGAGGAAGAGACTCCACGTTGAGTGTAACAGCTCAGATTTATTTCAAGATTCACTGCATATTGTTCAAATGCTAGCACATGAAACCATTGATTTAAAGGGTGGGGAAGAACATTCTCTTTGTGATGATTTATGCTCATGATCCTTAACTGCACCCTGTTCTACATCTTCATTTGCCAAACGTACACATTTTAGGATAGATTTATAAGGAGACCTGATTTGGCTCATTGTGCCTAATGTGACAATCATTTGAATGAGCTATTAGTAAATTGCATGTGTCTGGTCTTTCCCATGGCCCTGTAAATGGTTTACCTTCCTACTAGATATCCAATTCCCTTTAAAAAGTGAGGATTAAAATGCCTATTGCTGCCCTTTCGGACAGCATATTCCACAACATTATAACTCACTGTGTAAGCAACGTTGCCTGACCTTGCCTCTGGTTCTATTGACAATTAACTTAATAATTTTTTTTTAACATTCAGAATAATGTGCTGAAACAGTTTCTAAAACTGCAACTGCAACAGCAAAGCTAGTTTTACCATTCTTAGACGGGTGGAGCTATAATAATTGTGAAATCACAATTTGTTGCTCTGAAAGTGAAGAGAGATGACCAGCCATTACCTACACAACTGATCAATTAGCTCAAAATGCTGCTCAATGTATTAGAGGTTTATGACTATAGACTATGAATCTTTGATGTAATAGTCCTCTGCACCACCTAAAAGTCATATATTTTACATTCAAATCTTCATGAACCCGTCACTTGTATTCCCGAATATGTATTCAGCAAAGTAGACTTTGGGTGGACAAAAAACAGTGTTTTATTTTGTTCAGCGTTTCGTAACACCACTAATCTGAGACAGGACAGAGGGTGACTGAGTAGATCCACCGTCAATTACCACAGGAGACTGTGCTGTTCAAAGTTATAAGGGTGGAAGTTACACAATTAAGTTTTATTCTCTAACTATCCACTACTCTGTGAAAACTGTTGGAGAAATCACCCCTTGCTTCAATTGGCAGATGCCATCTGATTGCTGTCGTTAGTGGACACCACTTTTAAATGGACTGGGTAATTGGATTTTGTTCGCTTTGCTGTTCGCTTGACGTGGAAACATAAAAAATAGGAACAGGAGTATGTCATTCGGCCCTTCAAGCCTGCTTTGACATTCATAATGATCATGGCAAATTATCCAATTCAGGAGCTTGTTCTTGCTTCCACTCCATATCCTTTGATCTCTTTAGCTGCCTGTGCTATATCTAACTCCCTCTTGAAATCATAGAATGTTTTGCCCTCGACTATTTTCTGTGGTTGCAAATTCGACAGGCTCATCACTTTTTGGTGAAGAAATTTGTTCTTATCTCAGTCCTAAATGATTATCACTGAATCCTTAGACTGTGACCCCTGATTCTGGACACCCAAGCATCAGGAGCATCAACCTTATCTAGTCTTGTTTGAATTTTATAGTTTCCTATAACATCACTCGTCATTCTTCCGAACTCCAGTGAATATAACCATTATGTAAGCTAGTTGATTCAACCTCTCCTCAAATGTCAGGCCCTTCCATCCCAGGAATCAATTTGGTAAACCTTCGCTGCGCTTTCTCTGTAGAAAGAACATCCTTAGAACATAGAACAGTACAGGCCCTTCGGCTCATGATGTTGTGCCGAACTTTTACCCTAAACCTAAGGTCTATCTAACCTCCACCTCTACCTTATACTATCATCCATATGCTTATCCAATAGCCACTTAAATGCCCCTAATGAGGCTGACTCCACTACCCTCTCCAGCAATGCATTCCACACCCCTACCACTCTCTGAGTAAAGAACCTACCTCTGACATTTCCCCTATATCTACCTCCACTCACTTTAAAACTATGCCCCCTTGTAATAGCTACCTCCACCCTAGGAAAAAGCCTCTGGCTGTCCACTCTATCTACACCTCTGATCATTTTGTACACCTCTATCAAGTCACCTCTCATCCTTCGTCGTTCTAAAAAGAAAAGCCCTAGCTCTCTCAACCTTTCCTCGTAAGACTTTCCCTCTATTCCAGGCAACATCCTGGTAAATCTCCTCTGCACCTTTTCCAATTCCTCCACATCTTTCCTGTAATGAGGTGACTAGAACTGGATACGATACTCCAGATGTGGCCGAACTAGGCTTTTGTATAGCTGGAGCATAACTTCACGGCTCTTGAACTCAATCCCTCTATTAATGAGAGCTAACACACCATACGCCTTCTTAACAACTCTATCCACCTGGGTGGCAGTTTTCAGGGAACTGTGGACATGAACCCCAAGATCCCTCTGCTCCTCCACACTGCCAAGAATCTTTCCGTTAACCCTGTATTCTGCTTTCAAGTTTGTCCTTCCAAAATGAATCACCTCACACTTTTCAGGGTTAAACTCCATCTGCCACTTCTCAGCCCAGCTCTGCATCCTATCAATGTCCCTTTGTAACCTAGAACAGCCCTCTGCACTATCCACAACTCAACCCACCTTCGTATCGTCCGCGAACTTACTAATCCACCCTTCCACTCCTTCATCCAAATCATTTACAAAAATCACAAATAGAAGAGGACCGAGAACAGATCCTTGTGGTACACCACTCGTAACTGAGCACCATGTTGAATATTTTCCATCCACTACCATCCTTTGTCTTCTAAGGGTCAGCCAATTCTGAATCCAATCTGCCACATTTCCCCCTATCCCATGCCTCCTTACTTTCTGCATGAGCCTACCATGGGAACCTTATCCTTCCTCAGGTAAGGAAACCAAAACTACAAACAGTATTCCAGGTGTGGTCTGCCAAGGCCCTGTATATTTGCAGCACGACATCTCTGCCCCTGCATTCAAATACTCTCACTATGAAAGCCAACTTACCATTTGCCTGCTTCACCGCCTGCTGCACCTGCGTGCTGAACTTCAGAGACAACACCCAGGTCTTGTGATGACATCCAGCTTTCTTAAATTCTAGCAATTTGAATAATAACCTTCTTTCCTGTTTTTGCTGCCAAAGTGCTGCAGGATAGACTTTACTTTGTGTTTGTTTCCTGTCTCACAACCGCTTCCCTACAAACCACCACCACCACCATCACCTAGTTTTCAAATCATTGGCTGACATTGTGTGTGTCTTTATGTGTTTTTCTAACATATATTCATACAAATATATAGTCTGAGTTTTGCATCCCTTTAGAATCTCTTAAAAGAAGCGAGATGGATCAGTGAGTCACTAGTGCTTTATTAATGGATTCTCAGTCCTCTCTTGTTGGGAAAGGAAGGTATCTTTCTCCACCGAGCGTTTAATGATCCAGCATCCTTGAGCAAGCCAACAGCCCCAGCATTGAGGCACTGACCATTCTTGATCGGCTACAATGGGCTGAGCACATCGTCTGCATGACCGACACGAGGCTCCCCAAGCAGGTGCTCTACTCCTAGCTTCGAAATGGCAGGTGTGCCCCAGGTGGACAGAGGAAGTGCTTCAGGGACACCCTCAAGGCCTCACTGGCAAAGTGCGGCATTCCCACTGACCCAAGACTGTCCAAAGTGGCGGAGGGGCATCTGGGAAGACGTCGGGCACCTCGAGACTTGTCATCGGGATAAAACGGAAGCTGGGCAAAAGGGGCGCACTGCCACACCAATGCCCTACCCACCCTTCCCATGACCACCTTCTGCGGTAGCCCCTTGCAGACTCACCCTGAGAATGGAAGAGAATCACCCTTGTCTGTGAGGGACCGCCAATGAATGAATGAATGTTTAATGATCGAGTGCCTTTGAGGTGATTATCATGGAGTCTCATACACTGCACCTTATATCAGGAGAAATCTGCAAGTTGTTTCGTATGGCAAATAATGCTTTGTCATTGGACCAAAAACACAGCTGTGGAGTGAGGACTGAGAAAGTTATCCCTTCAATTCAACCAATGCTGAACCCAACAAATGCTAGCTCTTTCAGGGGCACTCACATTCTATAAACGAATAGAAAACGTACCCAGGATGGAATTTAATCAGTATGGAGGTGGGGGAGGGGGAGAGGTCATTAAATCATTTCAGAGGGTATAGGTTGGAGACCCCACTGCAATGCTGTCATTGAGGTCGGTCTTGGAAGAGGTTATCTTGAGTAAGAATGTAGAGAGATTGCTGAGTCTGGGCTGTTGGTAAGATTACTTTTCAATTTAACAATCAGCTAGCTAGTTACATTTGACTTCTCGAAGGTGATGCTGACCCAGTCAGACTCAAATTCCAAGCAATCAGCCCTCCTTTCTTCTGAACTGTAAATAGTTGCGGTTGCTTGAAATTAAGCATTCTTGCAGTGTCCTGACCAGTACAAGGAAAATCTCAGGCAACATTTCAGCAATAAAGATTTACAAGTTGGAAGAAGGTAATGAGCATATGATTCAAACACATACAAAGTTGGAGATAGTAAGAACTGCCGATGCTGGAGAATCTGAGATAACAAGGTGTGGAGCTGGAGGAACACAGCAGGCCAGGCAGCATCAGAGAAGCAGGAAAGCTGACGTTTTGGGTCGGCACCCTTCTTCAGAAATGGGGGAGGGGAAGGGGGCTCTGAAATAAATAGAGAAGGGGGGGCGGTGATAGCGGGTATATAGTGGAGCGGATAGGTGGAGAGAAGACGGACAGGTCAAGGAGGCGGGGATGAGGGGGGGAGCTGGTCTTGAGATGAGGTGCGGGGGTGGGGGAGATTTTGAAGCTTGTTATGTCCACATTAAGACCATTGGATTGTAGACTTCCAAGGCGGAATATGAGGTGCTGTTGACCAATCATTCTCCGTCACTTCTGCTTCCTGCAATCTGACCCCACCGATTCCCACAGCTACCTAGACTACACCTCCTCTCACCCACCTTCCTGCAAGGATACGATCCCCTTTTCCCAATTCCTTCGCCTCCGCCGCATCTGCTCCCAAGATGAGGCATTCAAGGACCGCAATTTCCCCCCACTCAGTGGCCTAAAATGCCCTCGAACTGTATCTCTCGCGTTTCCCGCACCTCAACCCTCACACCCTCTCCCCGCAATAAAAACAAAGACAGAACTCCCCTCGCCCTGACATATCACCCCATTAACCTCCGGATTCAATGCATCATTCTCCACCACTTCCGCCACCTGCAATCTGATCCCACTGGAAGGATATATTTCCCTCCCCACTCTTATCTACCTTCCGGAGGGATCGCTGTCTCTGCGACTCCCTCATCTGTTCCACACTCCCCTCCAGCCCCCCCCCCCCCGGCACCCTTCCCCCGTAGCGGCAGGAAGTGCTACACCTGCCCCTACACCTCCCCCCTCACCTCTATCCCAGGCCCCAAAAAAAATTCCACATTAAACAGATATTCACCTGCACATATACTAATGTGATCTATTGTATCCGCTGTTCCTGATGTGGCCTCGTCTACATCGGGGAGACCAAGCGGAGACTCTGAGACCGCTTTATGGAGCACCTATGCTCGGTTCGTGACAAACAACAACACCTCCCAGTCGCGAACCGCTTCAACCCCCCCTCCCACTCCCTGGACGACATGTCCATCCTGGGCCTCCTCCAGTGCCACAACGATGCTACCTGGAAACTGGAGGAACAGCACCTCATATTCCGCCCTGGAACCCTACAACCCAATGGTCTCAATGTGGACTTTACTAACTTCAAAATCTTCCCACCCCCGACCTCATCCCAAGACCAGCCCCCTGTCTCATCCCCGCCTCCTTGACCTGTCTGTCTTCTCTCCCACCTATCCACTCCACTATCAACCTACTATCACCGCCCCCCCTCTCCCCCATTACTGAAGAAGGGTCCCGACCCGAAATGTCAGCTTTCCTGCTCATCTGATGCTGCCTGGCCCGCTGTGTTCCTCCAGCTCCACATATACAAAGTTGTATGTTTTAAAGAGAAGAAAATAATGTTCTTGGCAAACATCTCTCTTTCAGCCTGGAGACACAGTACAGGCAGAAGAGAAGTATAATTTTGTTAGGTAGCATTAATGCAGAGCTGGATTTCAGTGACTTTGCATGGCATTTGTACTTTTGAAAAACAAATGCTTAGCAGCATATTTACCACACTAACAACATGTACACCAAACATATGGCTGAATCAAAAAAAAAGTGAAAGGCTTGAACATATTCCTTTGTTTGCAAGAGACAAAAACGGCAAGAAAACTGACAATAAGGATACATGAACACCAGATAGCCACCAAGAGACACGACCAATCCTCACTGGTCTCAATACACAGGGACAAAGAAGGATACGAATTCGACTGGGACAGCACATCCATAATAAATTTGGCACAAGCCAAACAGAGACATGCCAGGGGATTCCTGGAAGCCTGGCATTCCAACCGGAACTCCGTCAACAAACACATTGAACTGGACCCAATACGCAAACCACTGAGAAACAAAACTGGAAGTAATGCCAACCACCCCAGCAAACTGAGCTATATAAATAACAAGCGGGACAGAACACCAATGCTTCACCGGAGGCGCACTGACGATGTTACCTGGCCAGGTGACGAAACGTCTGCAATCAAATACACTGACCCAGTGAGAAAGTCTGAAACCTCAGTAGGTCTTTCTATATAAATGCATCATGCTTCATGAAAGTGCAAATGAGCCATGTTATGAGCTTGATTAATTACTTTAAATTGATCAATCAGGAAAAGAAAACAATGAGACAAAAACTAAAACTTCTTCAAAGAAGATCTGTAACAATGATTCAAATGTGATGGAATGAGATACCTCATTTGTAAATGTTAAGGTTCAGCACCATAGTGGTTGTCTAGGGTCAATTAAGACTTATTATATACTATTAAAAATTTGCACATTTTATCTAGCATATTTAGTGCATTTTGAGTGAGTTATACTCTATAAATTCATACTTTTCATGTGTTTCAGTTTAGTTTCTTGGCAAGGCACTGTGTTAGCACAGCCAGAGAAAGGGCAGGGTCACTTAGACAGCAACTCAGTAATTTCCACATTTTGTATACTCCAGATGCTGTCTGACTCACTGCATAATAGCAGTGAGTGCCGATAGCCTCATTCTTATTCTTAGCACAGAATCTGAGCTAAGATTTGTAATATTTTATAGATATTAGTACATTTCCTTTTTCAGTCTGTTTGGGAATGAATGGCTGTGATCATTAATTATTCTGGTGGCGTCGTAAGTATGTAAGTAGTAGGTATGTTCCATTTCATTATATTCATAATATCACTGTACGGTGACTAGAACAATTGTTCACCAAATCTCCCCTCCATTCCTCTTCTCTCTCCATTTTCTTTCTGTCAGTTACTATTTGAAATGGCAGCAGTAATTTGGTGCTATAGAATTTGGCTCATATTTGACGCTCCTGGACAGAGAAGGAGCAGCGGCTCTCGTGAAGCTGGGAGAGGTTTTATTGACTTCGAACCTTAATTAGAACCGTGAAAGGACATTAGGCCAGGTCCCAGTCAACGAAAGCACGTGCAAATCTTCAATTTAAAACAAAAAAAACAGGTGTCTGGCCAAGTCAATATCCTCCAAGTGCTGTGTCTACAACATGGCTTGAGGCTGTCAAAATGAAATGCTTTCACGAAATCAGTCTCGTGCACCACTGTAAAAATAGGCTCCAAATACTTTCTTAATTATGGCACATTTCTAGGAGGTTAGATTATACTGTGTTTACACATTATTTTTCAGCTCTGACATTGCAGAATGTGTATGGACCGTTAATATCTGGGACCATTTAAGAGTTCTTTCAGAGAATTATATTCTTCCCAGCACTGAATAAAATGCCAGCTCTGAACAGCTATTGACTTAATACCATTTCGACTTCTAGTAAATATTGTCCTTTTAGCCGCACTCATGTTTGGCTTATTTAGTCTAGGTGAAGTGCACCATTCCAAGCTCTTTCAGCTCTTTAACCCAGCTCAGATCCATGTTTACAGTCTTTGTTCTAATTTTAAGGTTTTGGGCAAGCGATTCAGTGCTGGATAAGAGCAAGAATTGTTTTATGCGGTGAGTGTTAATGACCTGGAACTCATTGCCTAGGAAGGTGGAGGAAGCAGAGATGATCAGTTATTTCATAAAAGAGGCTTGATGGTAACAAACTAACCGGGTTACAGCAATGGAGTGGGGGAATGGAACAGACTGGATTGTTCTGCAGAGAGCCAGCATTGCCTCAATGGTCCAAATAGTTTCCTTTGTGTGAAAGACTCTATAAATTCACAAGGTATTCCAGATGGGACACTGTACTGCAATGCATTAAATCCATCACATTCATGTAGAAATAAACTAGATTGAAATCAAACATTCTGAACAGTTTACAAATTGATGATGAATATTCACTCGACTGTTGGTTGTTTAATTTACAGGCATATACTGTTTTCTCCTGTCACCACTGAAATAACTGCACAGAGGCTGGCATCCTGTCACTAAGTCACCCTTTATTTACATAGAGTCATAGAGTCATACAGGACGGAAACAGACGCTTTGGTCCAACCAGTCCATGCCGAACATAATCCCAAATTAAACTAGTCCCATGTGCCTCTCCTGGCCCATATCCCTCCAAACCTTTCCTATTCATATATCCATCCAAATGTCTTTTAAATGTAATTGAACCTGCATTCACCACTTCATCAGGAAGTTCATTCCCCACATGAACCACCCACTGTGTAAAAAGTTTGCCTCACATCTTTTTAAAATCTCTCTCCTCTGACCTTATAAATGTGCCCCCTAGCCTTGAAATTCCCCATCTTAGGGAAGAGTGAACTACCGTCAACTCTGTCTATACCTCTCATTATTTTATAAACTTCTATCAGGTCATCTCTCAACCTCCTATGCTCCAGTGGAAAAAGTTCCAGCCTATCCAGCCTCTTGTTTTAACTCAAACCTTTCATACCCAGCCTGGTAAATCTCTTCTGAACCCTCTCCAGCTATAATATCCTTCCTATAACTGGGTGACCAGAACTGGGCACAGTATTCCAGAAGAGGCCTCACCAATGTCCTGTACAACCTAAACATGACTTCCCAACTCCTATACTCAAAGGACTGAGCAATGAAGGCAAGTGTGCCAAATGCCTTTTTAACCACTCTGTCTATATGTGACGCAAACTTTAAAGAATTATGTACCTGTACCCCTGGGTCCCCCTGTTCCACAACACTACCTAAGACCCTACCATTAATTGTATAAGTCCTACCCTTGTTTGTTGTACCAAAATGCAATACCTCACATTTATCCAGATTGAACTCCATCTACCATTTTTCAGCCCATTGATCCATTTGATTAAGATCCCTTTGTAATCTTAGAAAACCTTCTTCACTGTCTGCTATACCACCAATTTTGGTGTCATCTGTAAACTTATAACTATGCCTTCTATATTCTCATCCAAATCATTTATATAAATGACCCAGAACCAATCTCTGTGGAACACTGCTGGTCACAGGCCTCCAGTCCGAAAAGCAACCCTCCACTATCACTCTCTGTCTCCTGCCATTAAGCCAATTCTGTATCCAGTTGGCAAGCTCACCCTGAATCTCATGTGGACTAACTTTACTAATTAGCCTACCATGCAGAACCTTATCAAAGGCTTTACATGTGCACAGTACAGTGGCTGTGGACAGCTAGCTCGGAGTCAATCCCTGAAGTGAGGAGTTTCTGAATCTCCTGGGTTTTTTTCTCCCTCTTCACTACCGCCTGTCATGCTTATGTTTCTCCCCACAGCACTTGTGTTGTACATACACAGAAAATAGAAGCGTACAGCACAGTACAAGCTCTTCGGCCCACGATGTTGTGCCGACCTATTATCCTACTCTCAGGTCAAACTACCCTGCATACCCTATATTTTACTACCATCCATGTGCCTATCCAAGAGCCGCTTAAATGTCCCTCGTGTATCTGACTCCGCTACCACTGCCGGCAGCGCATTCCATGCACCCACCTCTCTCTGTGTAAAGAACCTACCTCTGGCATCTCCACTATACCTTCCTCCAATCACCTTAAAATTATTCCCCCTCCTAATAGTCAGTTCTACATGTTGTGTGTGTGTAAGTGCAGTGACTCAGTGAAGATACCATTGGGCGAAAACTTTATTCAATATTTCCATCACCAAGGAAACACCCATGTGGCCATTGAACCAGCAACAAGCAAAGCCCAATTAGGGCCATGCTTTGAGTGTAGGTTGTCTCCAGATCAGCTATTGTTCCTTGGTCTGAATTGGCCCCTAACACACTGGAGCGGAATGTGGTTAAAGAAACGAGCTCCTGGTGTTCAAAGTAACTGTGTGCAAAACGCTTCTGGTCACATTATGCGGGAACAACCCAGCCTCTGGCTGGGATATGTCACCATTTATTGATCCCACAGGCAGAAAGGTCCCAGGGAAAGACGAAATGGCAACAGCCCAACCACAGCAAACAGCCCCAAGTTGCTTCCTTCTGAGAAGAGAAAGAGATTTTGCGTGGGAGTCGATGTGCCATTGAGGATATAAGAAAAATGAGAAGAGTAAGTGAACAGATCCTGCCTGTGATGGAGGGGAGGTTGTCATCTGACAGTGAAAGTCATGGACAAAGGGATTAATTAGTCATCTCTAATACATGTTAGCAGCTTGTGGCCTGGCTATGGGGGAACAATTAGCTCAGTAATGTACAAACGAGGTTGGCTAATCTGTCAATGTGGCTCCAGGTTTTTTTTTCCCCAACGTTCTGCAAATATAATGCTTCCTCCTGTTTTAGTCACTGTGAGTGGCTAACTGATTAAGTAATTTTGGACAAGGCAGAATTATATTACTTGTGTAAAATGTGCGGGGGAGTTAACAGACTTGATGATCAGCTGCCCTTCCTCATTTAATCTTTGAAAGCTGCAGGTTGGAGGCAGCACTGGAGTATTCCTTCTGTGTAAAATGTTCCCCTGTGGTGACCTCATTGGTTCCGCTGCAGTGATGAATGGGAAATTGGAATTCCCTGAGGAGACTGTGGGCAGCGATCCCCATTCATGTTGTCACTGTGAGGAGGAGAACATCATGATGTCAGCTTGTTCACTTCAAAGCCTACACCAGTCTTTTCTCCCCAGCTCCGTCCTCAGATCATTTTCTCTCGCCCTGCCTTTTCAGTCTCTGTGACTGAAAGTGCCTGCGTCCGTTTCTCAAAATAACTCTCTTCGTTTCTGCTTAGTCTAGGGCCGCCAACTGTGATTAAGCCTATTCCTGGAGCTCTCATCACATGACTCGCCCTGCGCTCCAGCCATAAATCCACCAACACATCCATCCTAGTGACGTCAATTGGAAAGCGAAAAGACCCATTACCCAATTGGATGATGCTTGACTGCCAGCCAAACAGACACTTTCTTTTCACCTTATTCCAACATTTTTAGATATTATCTAATGTTCAAAGAAATTGCCAAAAACAGTCTTTTTTAAATATCTCTTGTCTTCAGGGTGGTGTCCTAGAGATTGTTTCCCAATCCCTCGAGTCTCCAGGCCAATTCTGGAGGTTTGTCAACCCTAGTTCTATCATTTGCTTTATCTCTTCCTTCTCCTTCACTGCTGAATACCATTTCTCAAATAAAAATCATTGCCTTCTGGTTCCAGGTCTTCATTTAGACTGGAGAACTTTCTGAAGAAGGGTCATTGGACTTGAAACGTTAACTCTGCTTTCTCTCTGCAGATGCTGCCGGACCTGTCGGGTTTTACTGGCAATTCTTATTTTTGTCTCTGATTCCCAGCATTTGCAGTTCTTTGTGTTTTTTTTCTTGGCTTGATTAGATAATATCTAAAAATATTGAAATAAGTTGAAAAAAAAAATGTCTGTTTGGCTGGCAGTCAAGCATCATCCAACTGGGTAATGGGTCTTTTGCCAGTAGTTGGAGGAAGGGAAGGTAATTCTGATTGTTACCTCAGGGTGCCACTACAAGGGAGTGCTGCCCTGCTGAGAGATACCATCCTTTGCAAGAGAAATGAAGCCAAGGTTCCATCTGCCTCCTCAACTGGATGCAAATGATCCCCGGCACTGTTTCGAAGAAGAGCAGAGGTTTTATCCTTGGTGTCCTGGCCAATATTTATCCCTCAGTCAACACCACAAAAAACAGATCTATCTGCTCATTGACACATTCAGGTTTATGGGAGCTTTATGTGCAGTAATTATTTGCCATGTTTTCTAATACAGTGACTCAACTTCAAATACATTTCTTCATTGACCAAAGAAGGAAGGGACTATATAAATGCAAGCCTTTATTTCTTTGATATTTTGATTTCAATGTTTGACTCTTAGCTTTCCTTCTGCGATGGTTGTTCTAGGGTGAGCATCTTTCATCATTGTTGCTATTTGTTTGTGTCAATGCACACAATAATGCATGCATTTACCTCAAGCACAAGACACACTATAATACACGTATGAAAAAGTAATCAGATCATTTCATGTTTTCACTAGTTATAAACATTGCATGCTTCAAATGTTTCGCATGTAAGTAGGGAAGTATAACTTATGCAAGATTTCATGATTTAAAACTTTTCCTTTAACAAATAAATTAAAATCAACACAGACCAAACACACTTATTTGGCAAATAATGCAACACACTATAGGTACTTCTTCAGTAACACAACTGAAAATACTTCATGATTTGTGTGTTAGAATTAGAATTAGGTTTATTGTCATGTGTACTCAAGTACAGGAGTACAGGAGTTTACAATGTCATCCCTCACTGTGCCATCTTAGGTACAAAACACCTAGGCACAAATCTTAGATACAAAATATGTAGCTATGATAATTTTGTTCCAAACTCCTCATAGTTTTCAAGCTGTCTCCCTTTGCCCTGCTACTCCAGTTCTAACGTCCAGCACCGTTGAAAACTGCTCCACTCAGTCTTCTGAGTATCTTGGAACTGACTTCCAGCACCAAGCCTCTCTCTAGTGACTCTTTGAACCTTAGATCTTCACAAACAGAAAACCACTTCTCCTCTGCATCCTGCTTGGTGGCTGCTCCAGTACGCTTTTCCACTGCTTTTCACAATGACAGGTACTTCCCTCTTCCTTTCTGGGATCCTGTGTCCAGGAGTTCTGTGTCCAGAAAATCTAGCTGCCCATCTCTTGTGTCAAGATGAACAGATCTGGTGGAACCTATTCAAAGTAGAAGCCGCATTTATTACAGGTCATACCTGAAAATCTTCTTAATGTGTTATATCAATACTGGTAGCAAACAGCTTAGGTATAAAGGGAATGATCTACAATTTGTATACCTGGACAGGGCTAGTTATGATAGTTTATGAATGAATTACAGTCAGGAATGTAAATGAGAATACAAATCACACTCCGCAGATCCTTATATTTTGTTGATTATCACACAAGACAAGTAGTAAAAATGGTGGAAGTCAGGTGGAGGTTTTTATTTAACATTAATATGGGCTTAACTGCTAATGCACAATAGTACTTTGTGTCACATTTGGTCTCTCTATAATGGTGTTGTTTCTCTCTGGGGTACAGAGCATGACCCATGGATCATGGATCATTGGCCCCAGTTTTAACTGAGTGCCAATCTTCAAGCAGGTGACTTTTGATATCATTCACTTTGCGGAAAGTAGGCCATGCACAGGCGATTTTAGCCTCAAACCTGGATTTTCTCCCGGGCTTCGTAACGTGACGTGAGAGCTAAGTGGGTGTCCCAGCACTGTACGTTCCAGAACCGAGTGTGCGGGGGAAGTCTTTCCCGAGGTGGCCCCTCTCCAGGATATCAGGTGACCTCTACCATCTTGAGAATCGACAATACAGAGAGACAACCTCTGGAGAGTCGGAATGTGAACAAAGTACAATTTGGCCATAGCTGCCAGGTCATCTCTGCACTGGGATGGGGAGGGGGGTGTGGTGTGGGGAAAGCTGGGGCGGATATCCAGCCTCTGACCAGAGAAAATGAAGCTGACAACTCAGTTAATGCCGTGCTGGACTACTTTGATGGAAGTGGCTCAGTCCCCGCTGACGGGAGGCCACCAGCTTTCTGTGGAGGGTGGGCAGTGAATATCGAGAGCCAGCATAGGCAGCACCCTCATCACAGCGAGAAAAGGAGAGACAACTGGAGGTGAAACATGAGGGCTGGCCTGCCTCAGGCAAGGCCTGGGTTTGAGAAGTCAGGGCCTTCTCGGTGACCTCAGACAGGAATTGAGCCCATGCTGTTGGCATCACAAACCAGTGACCCAGCTAACTGAGCTAACCCTCCCAAATGGGGCTGTGGGATGGGCACATCTTTTTGAGAGAGCAGACTCCCTCAGTCCTGTACCTGCATGCCAAACTCGATTCTTCATGCTTCCATTGTGGGGTGACATTTGAAGCCCAAACCCTACGACACAGAGACGATGGTGCTGCCAACTGTGCCACAGCTGATGCACTTGTGGGGAACCCAGGTGGCCACCAAACAGTACTCTCGAGATCAAACATGCGCCTCTGCCTCTGTGACAAAGATCAACCTCCAAAGTCTATACGCCAAATCGGTAAGTCTGGGAAGTTTGTCGCTAAACTGCCTCATGGAGCTACCTGGTGAGTGGGCAGAGTTGGAGGATGTAGTGGCAAGTTATTTTAACTGAGCCTGTAATGGCGCCTGATCCTATCTGACATTGCATTAGTTTACCCTCTTGAAAGTCCCAGTGACATGATCTGCTGGAACGGATCCTGCTGGTTCTGGTGGGTTTCGATGTAGTTTCTGAGGCAGTAATCCAGGGCAATTTGAACGGCCTAAATGCATTGTCACTGTCACTTTCTTTATGCTGTTTCTCCATGCCCTTACAACCTACCTCTGATTGTAACTCTTCCAAACTGCTGCTGTGTCTGAAACTCACTAGATCCTCCACTGTTTAAAGTGTGGATCAGCTTGTGATTGGTAGGGAGCCATTATGATCAAGTGAGAATGGGTAAGATGGTTTCTCCCTTTTCCCACTCTTTACTTGATTGCATTTTTTTGTTTTAGAAAAAGAGGTTATGCTTGCCAATTCAATGATGGTTTAAACAGTTTCAATGCTGTGACTGTAAAAGATACACCAACAGGACTTGTTCAGTTATTTAACAAAAGAGTAATAGTATCTATTGTACTTAACCAGTCCAATTAAAATGATAAAAAAGTCATATTTCACATACACACACACACACACACACACACACACACACACACACGTACACGCACACAGGCACACACATATGTATACACACACAGGCACACACACACACACATGCACACACATGTACACGCATGCAGGCACACACACATACACGCACACACACACATGCGTGTGCACATACACATGCACACATACATACACACATGCATGCACACACGCACACACATACATACACACATACATGCATATACACACGCGTGCACACACACATACACACACACACACACACATATGCATGCACACAATGCACACACACAGATTACAGAGTGAGAGGTTGGATTGAGCAATGTAGATGTAAATTCCAGTAACATTAAAGGGGTTTATGGTTCCTGAAGGTTGGTGGTTTGGCTGGCTTCAGGCTGAACTTGGTTTTGGCGCTGAGGTGGTGAAGATGTTGACAGTAGATTCATCACATCTTCCTGAGACAGCAGCTGCTAGGTTGATTCTTTGCTCTCTGCCCATAGCACATGCCTAATCAAATAGCAGACAGGGCTCAAACCCTGCACCTTGTGTGGAGAAAGGGAGAGAGAGAATCCACTTAGGATCTTGCTTTTTCAGCATTTCATTTGCATGTCCCCTAACTCCTGCAGAAGAGCAGTTGCTTAAGCACATGAAGTGTCACAAGCCAGTCTCTCTCTCTCTCTCTCTTTCCGATTGCCCAGTCACCCAAGTGTGGTCATGTGTGGTGGATTCTAATTGCCTAGGTCATGTGTTTAGATTACATACAGGCCCATTCCTGTCATAGTCAGGGTCATATTATCCTAGTGATGAGGTATAATGTTTTATATACAGTTGATTGTCTCGATGCTTTGCTCATGGGTGATAAGAGATGGCCCCAGTCACCATTTTGCAAAGTAGATGTTCTTGATGCAGCTTTGTAAACTGATTACCTCCATCTCAATGACCTCGGAATATAGGAGATGCAGTGATGCAAATGTTCAGCCACCTTTGAGACTGATTTAACGTAATTGGAATGTGACTTTAGCTTTTTGTAAAGCTTTAATTGGGGGTTTCCAGCAATAAGTTCAAAGAAAGTCTTTTTAATGTAAAGTATGCTTTCACAACAGTAGCACGCACACACATCTGAACACCACTCCAGCAACCTGAATGCATCCATCTAGTCAATACTGAGGGAGTTCTGTTGGAGATGCCTGTTTTTTGATGTTAAACTGCGTCATTGTCTGGCCTGCTAAGAACAGTGTAAAGAAATCACACAATGCTATTTCATAGAAGTGCAGGAGGTTTATTCCTTGGCTAATGTTTTCTGTCAGTGATCATCACTAAAACCTTATCTCACATTGTCATTTATGGAATTGAACTGGGTGCACATTGGCTGCTTCATTTCTGACATTTCAACTGTGGGCGGCAATCTAAATGTACTTCATTGGGACGTATAAAGGTTGTGAAAGGTGCTATATAAATGAATGTCATTTTTAAAAAAAAAATGTAACAATGGAAAATGCAATTGCCACAGCAATAAGTGTAAATTTTATTCTGGCTCCTTTCTCAGCAACAAGGTGTAGACTGTGGTTTCTCTGAGGTGAGTGGGGCTGATTCCATTCATCCTCCATAACTTTGTTGTAAATTCATGGATTGTGTATGGATTGTGTTCCCCAGCTGTTTGTGTTCCCCAGCTGTTTGTGTTCCCCAGCTGTTTGTGTTCCCCAGCTGTTTGTGCTCCCCAGCTGTTTGTGTTCCCCAGCTGTTTGTGTTCCCCAGCTGTTGAAGTTGTGCCGGTGAATCGAGTGCCCTTTGAGGACGTTCCCAAGTGGTTGTTTCAAATTTGAGTACACAGTTACCTCAGGGATCAGCCATTCTGCAGTACCCCAATCAAATACCTAGTATCCCAATTAAATAACAATCGGTTTTGTGGAACACAACAGCAGCATAATATGACTTGAGCTGCAGTGCATTGCCTGAGAGGGTGGTGAAGGCTTTCAAAAGGCATTTGGGTAATGATTTGTACTGAGAGTACGTTGAGGGTAACAGGACAGTGTGTGGGGGAAGTGGAAATTGCAGATTTGCTCTTACAGAGCTGGCACAGATATGATGAACAGAGTGTACCTCTGCACTGTAAACATTTTATGATTCAATAGTGTATAAATTGATTCTATCTTTAGAAGCTCTTTTACTTGTTACTTGTTTAAATGCTGTTGTATTTCACAATGACTGTGCTGTAGGTATTTTTCTATTTAACTATTCCAATTGTTTTTCTCTGTCAGCATGGTGCCTCTTCCGTCTCAACCACTGATGATGCTTGTCCAACGTGGCCAATCTCAACAGTTCACATTTAAACCCAAATATTACAGCCAGAAGTTTTATCCTGGAGGACAGGCTGCAGAAAGTTCGCTGCCTCAAACTTCGTCTGGGAACCCGTTCCAAGGTTAGTTTCACTGCTCTGTCTCTCCGAAATTCCAAAGGTGGACCTTTTAGAATAATACAAACAGATGCAAAAGTGACCTGGATTGTACTCCAATAGGGACCTCTTCATTTGCAAGGTTTAATGCATTATAACGCACAAGGATGTTACTGGCAATTTGTTGGCGATTGATCATCTTGTAATATACGTGTAGTAAGGACATTGCCATCATTGATCTTTATGTATGAATATTATTGTGTACATTGGTATGTGGCATCAGTGACAACAGTGGTTGAGGAGAAAGATCTCCTTCTGAATGAAATTATATTGTATGTACAATCGAACGTGATGGATATCTCAGAGTGATTTCACACTTATCATCCCTGGGTTCAAAGGCTAGATACAAACACCCACTTCTTTATTTGTGATGTCCTGTTAATCCTTTTGCCATTTCAGGAGCACAATCCCGACCTGATAATGCAGCAGTCCATTGGGTTGCCACTAGAAAGTCTGAGCTTAAGGCTTCTGTGTGAATTGAACTCAGAACCTTCTGAGTTCAGGATGAGGTGAATCACCAGCTGACACCTTAGACACTACAAGTTGGTTGGGAATGCTTCAAGCGAGCTCTCTTTTAGTGCCCCAGAATGAGTTCTAATGTATTGATAAAGCAGAACCAAAGGTACTGGTTTAACTCTTGTACTGATGTTGCTTTATTAGAATTCTTTGTGGGAATCAGATGGATATGAGTTAGGGGCAGGAGTAGGTTATTTGGCTCCTTGAGTATGTTCTGCTATTTGATAAGAGTGTGGCTAATCCGATTGTGGCCTCTTCTTTCCTATCTACCCATACCTCTTGACTCCCTCATCCATCAAGAATCTATCTAATTCAGCCCTAATAACATTCAATCACCCCGCCTCCACTGCTATCTGGGGAAGAGATTTCTGGATTAATAACCCGCTGACAGAATTCTACTCGTCTTTGTTTGGAATGGGAGACCCCTTGTTTCTAAATGGTGTCCCCTACTTTGAGTCTCTTCCACAAGGGGAAATGTCCTTTCAGCATCCACCCTGTCAGGCCCCCTCAGAAGAACACCACTCGTTCTTCTAAACTTCAATGGATACAGGCTCAATTTGTCTAACCTTTCCTCATAAGATAACCCCTTCATCCCAGGAGTCAGTCAAGAGAATCTTCTCTGCATTCCTTCAAATGCAAATACCTCATTTAATAAATAAGGAGACCAAAACTGTGCACGATATTCCAGACATGATCTCACCAATGCATTGTCCTGTAAGAGACTGATCTATACAGAGGGGAGGGAACAGTAGCAAAGTTTCTCCACTTTTGTATTTCATTCCCTTTTCAATAAATGTCATCTTCTTTCTTAATAGTTTGCTGTATCTGTATCATATTTTGTGATTCATGTACCATGGTACACATATTCCCTCTGTATCGCAGTCTCTCTCCATTTAAATTATATTCTGCTCTTCTATTCTTCTTGCCAAAGTGAACAAGCCCAGATTTTCCCCATTATACTGCCAAATCTTTGCCTATTCACTTAACTTTACACGTACATGCCCCTTTGCAGACTTCTAATGTCCCTGTCACAAATTATTCTCAGATATCTTTGTATTGTCAGCAAATTTAGCAACCACACATTGAGTCTGTTCATCCAAGTCATTTAGTGTATGTACCTATAGATAGAGTTGTTGAGTCCCTATTTCTTGTTACCTAACCAATCCTCAAATGCTAGTAATGCTGGACTGGGCAACCCTTGTTCTAAAGATGTTATTGTAACTAGATGACCAAATCTATAAGTTACCCTGCCTGACTCTGTAGAGACGGATGTAAACTCCAGTCTATCTATGGACATGACCAAGATAGGGAACTTGTCATTTTTAGAAATTGGCTGTTTCTGTTCTCACTCTGCTATGTTGTACTGTTGCATGATTCAATTATATTGGTTCACAGATAATTTGATCATTATCTCATTACCTTCAAAGTTCTAGATGAATGTTTATAGATTCCCTCTTGTAAATGAAAAGGAAGCTCACCCTTTTCCTAAAAAGATCGCTGCTTCATTTAGCAGAACCACTAAGGGAACTATGTGTGCCACTGTGGTATTGTGAAATCTGACACCATTTCTGATGATCAGGCTAGAAATACTGAAGATTTTGTTCTTTACCTGAGACCTTCCAGATGACATTGCAACAGCAAAGTCAAGGCTTCTGGAGCTTCGTCACACAGAAATTTGCTTCAAATTTAAAGAAAATGCTTCCAAATTATGTGTTGGGTACTACAATTAGCTAGAGTCAAACTTTGGAGCCAGGGAGGTAAGCGTTAGTCTGAGTTAGTGCTTTGCATTTGGGTCCAGTGATCACTGGAGACTAATAGGTCCACAAGACATAGGAGCAGAAAGAGGCCATTCAGCCCATCAAGTCTCTCCACCATACAGTGAGATTGAGGTTGATCAGATAATTCTCAACTGCATTTTCCTGTCTTTTCCCTGGAATCCTTAAAACCCTTCCTGATTAAAACTCTGCCTACTTCAGCCTCGAATATACTTAATGGTCCGGCCTTGACAGCTGTCTGTGCGAAGAATTCACAACCCTCTCAGAGAAGAAATTCTTCCTCACCTCAGTCTTAAAAGTATGACACCTCATTCTGAGATTTTGCCCTCTGGCCCTAGATACTCTCACATGGGGAAACAACTTTTCCTCATCCACACTGTCAAAGTCCTCAAAGAATTTTGCATATTCATATACGCACATCTGGAGAATGTAATTGCAAGTTTCCCCAACTCTCTGTTTCAAAAGGGTTTAGTCACTCTCACTTTTTAGGCTCAACCATGAGGATGGCCCAATTATTTAAGACCGTTAACATGGCCAGTCTAGTTGGTAAGGGGAGGCTTCGTTGGATGCGATGTAGTAAACACAAACTGAATCACAGTGCCAAAAATGAACTTTTTTTTGTGTCTTTTGGCAGTCGATCGAAATGCTCAATCAATATTCTTTCTTTAAATGTTTGGGTCCATTAGGCATCCCTTTTGATGATCTTACTCCATGCTTATAGAGCAACTTTCTTCTTCACTGGATTTGTCAGTTTGCTGGATAGCTGGTTTGTGAAGCACAGTGATGCCAACAGCACGGGTTCAATTCCCACACTGGCTGAGGTTACCATGAAGGACTGTCCTTCTCAACCTCTCCCCTCGTTGGAGGCGTGGTGAACCTCACGTTAAACCACCGCCAG
This sequence comes from Rhincodon typus, assembly GCF_021869965.1. Classification (NCBI taxonomy): domain Eukaryota; kingdom Metazoa; phylum Chordata; class Chondrichthyes; order Orectolobiformes; family Rhincodontidae; genus Rhincodon; species Rhincodon typus. The sequence goes on from NC_063340.1 coordinate 76,471,325, forward strand.
TCATTTCTCACTCTCTCTGTCTCTCTCTCTCTGTAATGAGAGAGCAGCCCGGTGGTCTGGTAGGACTATGACGACTTTACCTTTACCTTCCATTTAAAAAGGACACTTGGAAATGCTTAGCACAATCAAACAATGTCAATGTGGTTTTGTTCAAGGGAGATTATGCTTGACAAATTTGCAAGAGCTCCTCAAGGATATAAGAAGCAGAGTTGATAAAAGGGCACCAGTAGATGTAATGTGTTTGGATTTCCAGAAGGTATTTGATAAAATGCCACATTGAAGGTTATTGCACAAGAAGATATATCCAATTATGCTGTGGAGGTGCCGGTGTTGGACTGGGGTGGACAAAGTCAGAAGTCACACAACACTAGGTTACAGCCCAAAAGGTTTATTTGAAATCACGTCATTGGACTATAACCTGGTGTCGTGCGACTTCTGACTGTATCCAAATATGCTGGTGATACAAAAATAGATGGGAGGGCATCTTGTGATGAGGACATGAGGAATCTACAAGGAGTGATAGATTAAGTGAGTGGGCAAGAGCCTGGCAGATGGGAAATTGTGTAGTTATGTACTTTGTGAGGAGAAATCAAATGGAAAGCTATTATTTAAACAGCAAAAAACTCCAAAAAGTGCAGTGCAGAGGAATCTGGGTGTTCTTGTAAATGACTCACAAAACGTGTAATTAAGAAGGCAATGGGATTTTAGCCTTTATTGCTAAGGGTTTGGAGATTAAAAATAGGAAGTCTTGTTATAACTGTATAGTGTGTTGTTGAGACTGTAACTGTATTGGTCCCCATTTTTAAGTACATACTAGTAATGGAAGTAGTTCAAAAAAGATTTGCAAGGCAACTTCCTAGGATGAAGGGGTTTACTTTGTCAAAAATGGTTAAACAGTAGTTTAACATAGTTTAGAACTATGAGGGTTGATCTTATGGAAGCATACAAGATTCTGAGGGTGCTTAATAGAGTAGATGTTGAGAAAATGTTTCAATTTGTGGGAGAATCTCAAACAAGGGGACATAATTACAGAATAAGGGGGCATTCACTTAAAACTGAGATGTGAAGGAGTTTTTTCCTCCTAGAGAGTAGTGCATTTTCAAGGAACAGCAGGGGAGTTCTTGACAATATTTATCCTTCAGCCAGTCTTTGCTGAAAAAGATGTAATCCCATCAGCCTTACTACAGGTTGTAGGAATTTGCTGTGTGCTAATTAGTTGCTGTGTTCCAACAGAAACTCCTCTTGAAAAGTAATTCATTGGTTGGAAAATGCTTTGGGATGTCCTGAGAATGTGAAACAGACAAATCTTTCTTTCAGCCCACAATGTGTGTTACGAAAGAAACTGATAGCTAATAGAGAGTAGGTGTGAGTTTGAAATTTAATCTTCAGGTTTAGATGAAACTGATAACGCTGTCAGATTTTGCTTGTGTGGTTTATGATGTAATCCAAATCCTGAACGTAAATTGCAGCCTTATTTACTGAATCCCAATCATTCGTGGCCCTATACTTACATCTCTTTTCAACATCACAAGACAAAATATTCTCTAATGACCGTCACTACAAATCAGTGAGATAATGTATGTTGTCAGCTATTGCCAACTAAAACAGATCTTAATAGTGGAGCGTAGAACTCGCACTCAAATGTAACATTATATATTTGTTTTTAAAAAGTGACAGTTGGCAAAGTGTAAGGTATGGAGTTGAAATCTAATCATGGGTTCGGCTATTAGAATGTGCTTAGTCTTCAATTTAGTTGCTTATGACTTCATCTGATTCTTTTCATTCTATTGCAGCTTTATAATTCACTTCCAGCCGTGCAAAACATTCTAGTTAACTCTTCAGTTCATGGAGGGTTTCGGGTAGACATTTGGTTGAGGAGTTTCAACCAAGGCCACTTGCATATGGAGCCTTACCCATCATTATCTCAGAAATAATACTTCCTTCAGTTTTATATGATGAAATGAATAAAATTGTCATCTGCTATTGGTATATTATGAAGCCAGGACTTGGAGCAGAATTGAGGAATTCAATACATTTGTTGACGGACCATCCACACAGGGAACCCCTTTTAGCTTATTAAGCCCACTTTGTCCAACGTGCTTCACAGATCAGGCAGAGAGAGAGAGAGAAAGAGAGAGAGAGAGGGGAACTATTTTGTTTTTATATTCTCTCATGGAATGTGGGCATTATTGCCTGGCCAGCATTTATTGTCCATCCCTACTTGCCCTTAAGAAAGTGGTGGTGAGTTGCCTTTTCAATCCACTGCAGCCCACATGCTGCTGGTAGACCCACAGTGCTATTAGGGGGGGAATTCCAGGATTTTGACCCAGCGACAGTGAAGGAACAGCGATATGCTTCCAAGGCAGGATGGTGAGCGGCTCCGAGGGGTACTTGCAGGTGGTGGTGTTCCCATGTATCTGCTGTCCTAGATGGAAGTGGCCGTGGGTTTGGAAGGTGCAATCTAAGGATCTTTGGCGAATTTCTCCAGTGCACCTTGTGGATGGTACACATTGCTGCGACTGAGCGTTGGTGGTGGAGAGCATAGGATGTCTGTGGGTGTGGTGTCCATCAAACAGGCTGTTTTGTTCTGGTTAGTATCAAGTTTCTTGAGTATTTTTGGAGCTGCACCCATCCAGGCAAGTGGGGAGTGTTCCGTCACACTCCTGACTTGTGCCTTGTAGATGGCGGAGAGTCTTTGGGGAATCAGGAGGTGAGTTAATTGTTGCAGAATTCCTAACCTCTGACCTGCTGTTGTAGCTGCTGTATTTATATGGTGAGTTGAGTTGAATTTCTGGTCAATGGTCGATAATGGAGGATTCAGTGATGGTGAAGCCATTGAATGTCAAGGTGTGATAGTTAGATTGTCTCTAATTGAAAATGGTCATTGCAAAGAATTTGTGTGGCACAAATGTTACTTACCACTTATTAACTTGTTACCACTTAACTCTGTAATGCAAATGGTAATCTGTGCTTGATCAATTATTAACTTTAAAATTTATGATTGTTAGATTGTTATAAATCAAAGGTATTCAGGGATATGGTATAAGGTTGGATTATGGAATATTGGGATTTCCAAATATGATATTGGATTATATGTCTCAATTTACCTGGACGAGTGCTGCTCGAACCACCCTCAAGAACCATCCAGAGCAAAGCAGCCCAGTTGTTTGGTATCTGATCCACTGTCCAAAGTAGTCTCTGCCCTGCTCACTGATACATAGTGGCAGCAGAGTGTACCATCTACAAGATGAACTTGCCAAGACTCCTTCAACAGCATCTTGCAAATCTTTACCCTCGTCTTGAATACCAACAAGTTCCAGGGCAGCAGATGAATGGGAACTGTTATAAGAGACAGAGAGCCTATGTCATAAAATTACATATAATTTACAATGAGTTAAATGCCGTTCTGTCCAACTGGCCTCTATTCCACACATCCTTCTCCATGTGTTCTCATCAAACACCATCAGCATAACCTTCAATTCCTTTCTCCCAAATGAAGTCTCAGCTAACTGCTTTATGGTTGTAAATTCCACATTCCTTAAAAAAAAGGTCTTGCTTTTGTGTAGATCCTATCATGACCTCAGTACTTAATGATTAACTAATACTTCTGATGTGCAGTCAGTGTTGTAAGGAAACACAAAGCAAGATCCAAAAGCCAACAATGTGCTGGTGACCAGATAATCAGCTTTTGTGATGTTGATTGAGGGACAATATTGGCCAAGGAATCAGGGAAATCTCTCCTGCCCTTCCTTGAAATAGTACTTTTGTCTATTGCACCTCAGACTAACATCTCATCTGAAAGCCAGCTTCTGTGAAAGTGTAGCACTTCATCAGTGCTGCAGTGGATTTCTGAACGAAATTACAGAATCATTGAGTCCTTACAGTGTGGAAGTAGGCTACTCAGCCCATCGAGTCCACACTGATACTCCAAACAGCTTTCCACCCAGACCCACCCCTCTCTACCCTATCACCTTGCATCTCCCATGGCCAATTCACCTAGCCTGCACATCTTTGGACTGTGGGAGGAAACCGGAGCACCCGGAGGGAACCCATGCAGACACGGGGAGAATGTGCAAACTCCACACAGACAGTCGCCCGAGGGTGGAATCGAACCTGGGCCCCTGGCGCTGTGAGGCAGCAGTGCTAACCACTGAACCACCATGCCACTCCATCAGGGTGGAGGATGGTTTATGTTGACACCGTTAAAGCGCACTATTCATCTTTAGTCTAATGAGTTGCTGCGTTGGATAAGCAAAAACCTATCTGCACTCTCAAATGTTTGTAAAATATCCTGTGTCATTTTCTTGAAGACATGCAGGGATGCTCCTGGTGTCCTAATCAATACTTATTCCTCATTCAACATCATGAAGAAACAGGTAACAAGGTGTGGAGCTGGATGAACACAGCAGGCCAACAGCATCAGAGGAGCAGGAAGGCTGACATTTTGGGTCTGGGCCCTTCTTCAAGTTTCTCTAGCTCTACACCTTGTTATCTCAGATTCTCCAGCATCAGCAGTTCCTACTATCCATGAAGAAACAGATGATCTGATCATTATTGTGATCATGTTGAATGGTGAACAGGGCCTAAGCAGCTCTATGACTTGCTGCTGCTCTTTGTTTCTTCAGTACAGGGCATTTCCTAAGTATCCTTTATCTAAATTCCTAGCTCAAGTCCTGAGTAGTCTCATTGAATGAGCACCCACAACTCTCTGGGATAAAGTTATGAACATTCACAACCCTCCAAGTGATGAAGTTTCTTCACATCACAAACCTGAACAATTGACACCTCATCCGGAGACCAAGACTCCTAGATCTAAGCCATCCATCCAGCGGAAACAGCCTCTTAGCACCTACAAGGTCAAGCCCTCCATCACTTCTATGTGTTTCAGCCAAGTCAACCTCTCACTGTTCTAAGTGTTGCCCAGCTTGTCCTGTGAAATTCACATCCATCTCTTGTTGATTCCAGACTTGACTATTCCAGTGTTATCTTGACTGGCTTTCCATTTTTCACCCTCACTAAATGATCTCAGTTAAAATTCTGATCCTGTATCCTAACTGGCGCAATGGTCTGTCCATTCATGTCATTGCTGACCTCCACTGACCCCTGGAATGCCCCAAGTCCAGAAGCATGTTGATTTTAAAATTCTCCTCCTTGTTTTCAGACCCCACTGTGGGTACCTCTCATCTCTGTAATGCCCTTCAGTCCTACATCCCTCCAATACTTTTACCCTCTGTCAATTCTCAGCTCTCGAGTATCCCCAATTTTAATCACCGTACCATTAGTGGCTGTGCCTTCCACTGCCGAACGCTGAGCTCTGAAGTTTCCTTCCCGAAAACTCTCCCACTTCCTCACTCTTCTCTCCTCCTTTAAGACGTACCGTGAAACCTACCTCTTTCACCAGGTTTTTCTTCACTTGTCCTAATATGTGTCTTGAAGTCAGGTTTTGCTTGCTGACCCTCCAAGGCATTTCTCAGGAGTTTCCTGCTACTTTGAAGAATTGTTGTAGAAGTGCGCGTCGCTATTGCTATAAATTATATGCTCAGATTATCTCCTGGCTTTGTGCAGTTTAATTGCACTTCAGAGTAAAATCTCCACCAGTGGATCTCTGGACCTCGACGTCAATCTTCTTGTTTGTGAAACAAACTGGAGCTTTCAGCGTGTGCTCTGCATTTGCCATTCATGAGTTTGGAATGCGCAGTGCACCAAGCTTTCTTTGTCGTGCTTCGTTCCATACCGTCCCTGGCCCACCCTATTTAATATGTGCTTGCTGCAAGTGAATGCTTCAGGGCCGGAGGGGGGAGGGGGAGGCGGAAGTAAGTGGCAGACTCTCAAACGCACTTGAAAGGAAATGAAGAGATGGTTCTCGAAAGCTGTGGGAAGACCAGTCAGCCTATGAGAAGCCCTGACTGTTCATGTGTGTAACAGCTAGGGAAGACCAGCTGAATCTGTAAGGACTGGTGAGCACGTTCCATGTGCTGTGCTGGTTCTTGGCTCCTCCTCTGCTTTCAGTCGATTCAACCCACTGAAAAAGCTAGGCAGTTCAGAAGTTGGCCTCAAACATCTGCGAAGCCATCACCTACTTTCCAGGAATGGCTGAGATGTTTACAGAGCTTCAGGTGCCAAAGGTGTTTGTTTCGATGTAGTGGTGTGTTTTTGGGGGCAACTAGACATTGCTGAGGGGAAAATTCAGCCTTCAGTTTGTTCCGGAGCTCCACAGAAAAAGTTGAGCCATTTCCTACTGCGGCCTATCCCCCTCCCAACTGTGAGACACCTGGAGGGTCAGTACCTGAAGCTGGTCCTGCTACTTGCTGGGGAAGATTGTAAGATTCCTCCCTTCACCTCACAATGACCTGCCTTGAACTGAGACCCATCAGCAGGTTTCCAAATAATCACTCTACCCCAGCCCCCAGTGCCACCTGGAGTGGGATTGAGCTGGTACCTCGGACTCAAGTGAAGGTGTAAATCCATTGTGCCAAGTTTCCATGGAGACAGGGTGAGTTGAATAATCATAGAATTCCCTACTGTGTGGAAGCAGGCCATTCGGCCCATCAAGTCCGCACCACACTCTGAAGAACATCCCACCCAGACCCAGGACCCTCAGGGAGAAACTATTTCTCCTCATTATTATCTTACATGGATGGCTCCCTTTTCATGTTATTATATGTCAGTGGCAGTCAGTGGAAAGAAATACCACAAGATCTGCATTTGTAGAGCACCTTTAGGATGTCTCGAAATGTTTGACAGGATGTACACAAAGGACTTAAATGTAGAAGCTGTTGTAATGTAGGACATGAGGAGCCACTTTGTACACAGCAAGCTCCCAATGATATAATAGAAATGATATTAATGTTGGTTTGGGGTATGCCATATGCCTATATTTCAGTTGGATAAACTTGCTTCTTATTTAAAACAGGGTGATGTCAGGGCACATTACAAAGCTGAGCCCACATGCAGTGCACCTTGAATAACAGCTGCAAATTCAGTCCTGAAATTTCTCAGCAATCAGAAGTAACATAAACGTACAGGAACAATTAATGTAGCTAAAAGCACTTCCAGTGTTCACCCAAAGTCCCGTTTGCTTTCCGTATCCTGTGTTGCTCTGTGTGTCCTGTGTGTTGCTCTGTGCATCTTCTGCGTGTTACTCTGTGTCCTGTGTGTTGCTCTGTGTGTCCTGAGTGTTGCTATGTGCATGTCCAGCGCGTTTCTCTCTGTGTGTCCTGCGCTTTCCTCTCCGTGTGTTCTGCATGTTCCTCTGTCTGTGTCCTGTGTGTTGCTCTGCCTGTGTCCTGTGTGTTGCTTTGTATCTGTCCTGCGTGTTCCTCTCTGTGTCCTGCATGTTCCTCTGTGTGTGTTCTGTGTGTTCCTCTCCGTGTCCTGCGTGTTCCTCTGTGTGTGTCCTGCATGTTCCTCTATGTGTCCTGCGTGTTGCTCTGTGTGTGTCCTGCGTGTTCCTCTGTGTGTGACCTGTGTGTTCCTCTCCCTGTGTCCTGTGTGTTGCTGTCCATGTGTCCTGCGTGTTCCTCCCCCTGTCCTGCATGTTGCTCTCTGTGTGTCCTGCATGTTGCTCTGTTTTCTAGTTTCCCAGGTCATTGCCGCAGTTTAGTGAAATGATATGTGCATTTTGTCCTGACTCTGTGCAGCTGAGACAGGTATACTGATGTATTCTCTGTACACAGCGTGTGCCTGCCTTTTAGACTCAGCTGCTTGTGTAGTGAATTTGCTGATGTATCTACCTTCAGTCAGGCACACTGGCTTTGAAAGAACATATTTGCATTTGTGTAGCGCAGTTCACATCCTCTGGATGCCCAATGCACTTCTCAACCAAAGAAATGCATTTGAGGTGTGGTCACTGTTCTAAAAGGGAATTACTGTAGCAGCAAATAGCATCACAATGCACCTAGAGCAGCGAGGAAATAACTGTGTAATCTATTTTAGATGCGTTGCTTAAATAACACTAGGGGAAATCCCCTGCTCTTCCTTGAATGGTCCTGTGGGATGTTTAACATCAGTTTGAAAAGGCCTTTAATGTTACAATAAAAACCAGCAGCTGTAATAGGGCTCCCCCAGTAAGATACGAAACTGTCAGCACTTACTACATGCCCAAGCTTCAGGACAGGTTAATTGAAGCTGCATTTCTCCGAGCCACAGGAGAGTGCTGGCACTAAGCTGCTCATACATCAATTACAAGGTATTAAACTCCATGCGCTAATTTCCAATCTGCTCAAGCAGCACAAAGCAATCAGCCTAAGCTACTTTGCTGAAAATATACTTTGTCCCTTCGGAACTCTAGTAGCTAATCTTCCAACTTTGCCCTCCCAGGCTGACAGTCGAAAATGTGAACGTACTCTGTGTTTGATTTTCTGTCCATTCAAAACTCATGGTCAGAAAGTGGCCCGTCATGCTTACAAGTTTCTGAGTTGGCCGTGCGGGTAACTGTCAGGTGCGAACACTCAGAAAGTTGCCCCTATACCACCCCCTCGTGTCTGACCGACTGTTTGTCTGAAACAGATGGAGCGCCGTCCCTCTGCTCTCAAGGTCATGACACAAGGTGCATGGATTTCCTGCCTTTGAGCCAGAAGAGTCAGGTTTGTGAGTGCCACCTCAGGACTTAATGGCCAAGGAGAGTCTGGGCCACTTTCTGACTGTCCATTTCCATGTGTGCTGATAACACGGCCACACAGTTCAAGACAGCCCTCCAATATACGTTGCTGGCAGGTGGTAAGAACAAGACAGATTCCTGGTCGGCCACATGTTGGAATGATGATTGGAGCTGCTGCCATCACCCCAGGTGTGTGTGCACGCTTTTGTGTGTGTGTGTGTGTGTGTGTGTGTGTGTGTGTGTGTGTGTGTGAGAGTGAGGTGTGTGATGGTGTGTGTGTGTGTTTGTGGTGTGTGATGGTGTGCATGTTTGTGTATGCATGTGTGTGCGTATGTGTGTGTGCATGTGCGTGTGTGTGTGAGGTGTGTGTGTG
>NC_063340.1:76480396-76481216 GCF_021869965.1 Rhincodon typus
CGTGTGTGTGTGGTGTGTGTTGTGTGTGTGTATGGTGTGCGTGTGTGTGGTGTGCGTGTGTGTGGTGTACGTGTGTGTGGTGTGCGTGTGTGTGGTGTGTGTGCGTGTGTGTGTGTGCGTGTGCGCGTATAAAGTGAATGTCACCACAGCACCTCAGACTCCCCAAGTGAACCATGACTCCACCATCATTACCCCCTCGACCAACCATGAACACAACACAATCACGAATGATGCTACAAGGAAAACACAGCGCGGCTGTCAAATTACTTCTGAGGAACATTATTATCCAACAGCTTTCCTTGAGAAATGATACAGATAGGGTGCCGCACTCTGTTTGATGGCTCAATCCTCACTCCTGTGCTGGTTTACTGTTTGCCAGATTTTCTGAAGTTTTATTATTTAGCAGTACACCTGTGTCCTACCAAGCCGCAGACAATCTGCTCATATGACATTCAAACTTTCCAATCTAGGGAGTGCATGCTGTAATACGGTTTTCCCTCAGAAATGATACTCTCCAATTTGCAATGATCCATGACACAAACATTCACTTTAATCTTGAATTGACAGAAGACCACACACAACACATTCGGAGGAAGGGTCACTGGACCTGAAATGTTAACTCTGGTTTGTTGCCACAGATGCTGCCAGACCTGCTAAGCTTTACCAGCAGTTTCAGTTTTTATTTCTGATTTACAGCAACTGCAGTGTTTTCAGTTTTTATTCAGTTATATATAGACTCTCTGTCACAGACACACCCACACACAAAAAACCACCCATACTCTCACACACAAACACACACACACACACACACACACACACA
>NC_063340.1:76481316-76482841 GCF_021869965.1 Rhincodon typus
ACACACACACATGCGCGTGTATACACACACACACCCGTCACCCGCATGCACACACGCGCGCGCGTACACACAGACCCATCATCACACAAGACACACGTGCACACACACACACCCACCCACCCATCACCCACACGCACGCATACACACACACACAGAAACACAAACACACACACACACCACCCTCAACACATACACACACACACGCGCATGCACACACACACAAACACAAACACACCACCACACACAAACACACCACCACACACACACCACACACACACAAGCACGCGCACACACAGACACAGACAGACACGGACACACACACACACACACGCACACATAGATACACATAGACACAGAGGGGCACATACACGCACGCACACAGGCACACGCACAGACACAGAAAGACAAACACAGAGACACACACACACACACAAAGACACACACAGACACAGACAGACAAACAGACATACAGACACACACACACGCACACATGCAAACACAGAAACGCAGACACAGACACAAACACACAGACACTTTTTAGAACCTTGTGCATTGGTTAGTGGCCTTTGCCCTAGTGAATTAGCTTCCAAATGATCCAAAGAAGCCGAAGGTCAGAATTGTATAGAAATGCATCAAAGTGACCATAGTATTTAATGTTGCTGTGACTGCTAACTTCCCACAGCACCCATGGATAAAGTCACCAAAGGGATAAAGCTGTCTTCTCCCATTTGGCAGAGAACATCCTGAACACAAGTGGTATCTGTGAATTTGGTAATTTTAGTCATAAAAATGTTAGAAAAGGGGATTGGAATACTTTGCACATTATTCAGGTTGATTCATGCATTGTTTTAAAATGAGCACAAGGCACAGATTTGCCCTTTCTTGGAAATCCTGTCCTCGGTCCATCTTGAAGAGTTTCTCCTAGCTCCTGAATTGAAAATTTGACTTTGAATCAGTTTGAGCGGTTTTATGTTTGCTCATATTTTGCTTCGGTCTGAGAGAACAACTTGAGGAGCTGTAGCTAGAGACTTTGCCAAGAAGCTGTGAAATGGCCCAAGCAGCCATGTCACGGAGTTTGATAGCTTTGGACTGGAGTGCCAGATATTTGAAACAGATGTTTCCAGACATGCGGCATGCCTAAAACATTTCCAGGGGTTAGCTGCAAATGACTCAATATCGACAGAACCAAAGCAGCTGAAATATGCGGGTGAAAACAAATGTTTGCTCACTGTGAGGTGCACAGCCTGACTTTTCATGCTGCCTCTAGCCTGTCAGGTTTTTGTGTTGAAACTGTCATGCCCTTTGAGTCAAAATAAAGCACAGCTCTATAATTACTAATCCTCTTGTGCTGCTTTGACTTCAAGACATTGGTTTGGAGTGCATCCTGAAGCTCTCTATCAAGCTTTCGTCTCCCGGTTCAAAGACGTCTCTGGATAGTGCTTAGGCAGCGGTCGCCACTATCTTTCCATTCCCTCCCCCCTCCCCAATTCTCCCTCCCCTTTCTCTCCTCCCCGCATCTCCCCCC
>NC_063340.1:76482941-76483937 GCF_021869965.1 Rhincodon typus
CTCACTTGTCTGCAATCAGGCGAAACCGATGGATATCAAGTTGATCTCTCTGTTTTTCTCCTTCATTGTGCCCCCACTCACAGTCGGAAACCACACGGGTCGCATCAAGGTGGTCTTCACCCCCACTATCTGCAAAGTGACCTGCATGAAAGGCAAGTGCCACAATAACTGCCAACAGGGGAACACCACAACCCTCATCAGTGAGAATGGCCACGCTGCGGATACTCTGACAGCGCAGAACTTTCGTGTGGGTAAGTAGCACAAATCCGTGTCTTTTTGTTCTAATCAATGGGCTGAGTGTGTGACAGGACAATCAGGAGGGGCACGTTGAGTTTTCACTTTGCTTTGGAGATGTGCTGCTAAAATCAGAGATTGTAGTCAATGCAGGACCGTTACATCCGGAGACGGCTCAGTGTTTCCGAAATTAACTGGAGCTTGGTTTTAACTATTCCCTGTTTATAGTATTTAACTAACAGAAAGACATGGTTGCAAATGCGCCTTTGTTTCTCTCCATTTAATCAGAACAGACTCAAGTTCTCTTTTATCAAAGTGTTTGGCATTTCCTCTTTAGCTTGTTTCAAATTACTGCCTCTGCAGTTTGGTTCCTCTTGCAAAGCTTTTTCTCTTTTCCCTGCGAGTTGAATGTTTGAATGAGACATTAAGTTTGAACTCCTGATGCAGCTGTTTTGCGAATTTTAATTGTCCGTGAACCTCCTTCATCCCAAGTAATTGCAGCTGAAGGCACTTGACACCAGACTCCAGTTGTCAGCAAAATGCTACTCACTCGCGAAAGCACAGAGACTGTCGAAAGACTGAATCAGCTTCTGAGCCAGTGCAGGCTTCAAACACTTTAATGAAAGGTTGTGCAAGGACTGAATCAATCACAGAACAAGTGTTCCCTATAAGCAAAGGTGTTCCCTATAAGCAAAGATGTTCCCTGAAAGCAAAGATGTTCCCTGTAAGCAAAGATGTTCCCTGTAAGCAAAGATGTTCCCT
>NC_063340.1:76483947-76491643 GCF_021869965.1 Rhincodon typus
ATGTTCCCTGTAAGCAAAGATGTTCCCTGTAAGCAAAGATGTTCCCTATAAACAAAGTTGTTCCCTATAAGCAAAGATGTCCGTTAAAAATGTCAATTTTGTCAGACATTTGCCATGTTACAGCCCTAACCTAGTTTGCTTGTTTTTCAATTATTGTTTTTAGCTGAAGTTGTTGCAGACTCATTGTTAAATGATAAGTTACAAAGGGTTTATAACATGCTAGGTATTGAGAGAACAGCTTTTAAACTCTGTGTGATTTCCAATGAGAAAAGTATTTTTTTCAACCACCCCGTCATGACACATCTCTACAGCAGGTGGGAGTTGATTGGGACCTCCTGGCAGAACTTTAAAATGGAAAGCAGGGGGTTTGGAGGGGATTTGAGGAAAAATGATTTCACTCAGAGGGTGGTGGGGCTCTGGTATGTGCTGCCTACAAGGGTTGTTGAGGGGGGAAACCTCATAAACCTTTCAAAAAGTATTTGGGTGAACATTTGAGGTGTCATAACATTCGCGGCTCTGGAGTGGGGTGGGGTGTGGGAGTTGGCACTTGACATTGTCCTGAGGGCACTCTGCACCTCCAACCCAACCTTTTTATCAGTGAGACTGTTAAATAGATCCCTGTTTGTCTGGAGCGAAGATGAGAATGGGAAGGCTTTTCTTGGCATCATGGCTCATCTGTCCTGATTCCTGAAGTGCATTTTCACAGAGTTCCACAAAGAAGCCTTTGCCTAACATTACAGAATGATAGTGCAGAGAAAGAGGCCATCCAGCCCATTGTTCCTCTGCTGGGTCTTTGGTCCCACAGCCCTGCCCTTTCCCTATAACCCTGCCAATCACGACGCCATCAATTAATTATCCAACTCCATATTTAGTCTGCTTCCACTTTCCAAGTCGGTGTAAAAAGGATTAAAACCCCTCATCTCACTTCTGCTTCTTGGCCTGTTACCATACGACTGTATCCCCTGGTTACTGATGGTCTTGCATTGGGACAGTTTACTATGTACTCTACAAAAAAAAAATCATTCAAGGTGTTGAACACCCAGTTAAATCTTGTCTCAATCAACAATGCTTTCAACCCCAGCTCCTCTTCAGAACCAAAGTTACATATTCGTGGTAGCACTCCGGTAAATCTCTGCATCATCTAAGGCTTGGGCCAAAACCGCTGTGACTGGAATTGGATACGGTACTCAACAGCTGGGGTCTTAGCTGATGTAAAGCAACTGGCAAAAGCACCAGAAGCTGCAAGAAGAGAAAAAAAAACATTCTATGCAGTGGGCTGTATTGACCTGAAATGCACTGAAATTTTGGTGAAAGGAGATTTGATAATAATTTTCAGAAGACAATTGATTGAACACTCAAAGGCAAAAGCATGAGGCTAATGCATATCTCAAATGGCTGTCTTTGTGCTGTATAATTCTGTGGTTTATAAAGTAATAGAATTGGGGGAACATTCTGGATGAAATATAAAATTCCTTGGTGGTGTTCATGTATCCCAATAACATGATATACATATATACAGTGTGTTACCTCGAGATGTATTTTGTTGTTGTTCATGATTCTTTTTATTCATTCATGGGATGAGGGCGTCTCTGGCTAGGCAGCATTTATTGCCCATTCCTAATTGCCCAGAGAGCAGTTAAGAGTCAGCCACATTGCTGAGTGTCTGGAGCCACATGTCGGCCAGACCAGGTAAGGATGGCAGTTTCCTTCCCTAAAGGACATTGGTGAACCAGATGGGTTTTCCTGACAATCCACAATGGATTCATGTTAAGGAAGACTGTTTTACGTGGAAAACAAAGAAGATCCAAACAATTGTCTGTGCCATTTTGCTTCCATTTTTTTTGTCTCCCTTGGGTGGCTGCGGAGCTGCCTGAGTGTAACTTGTCCCCTCATTCTTCCAGTTTCTTTCCCCGAGTAAATTTGTCACTGCACCGAAATTGGGAGTCAAAACATTAAGTAGTGCGAGAAACCTCGAAAAATAAACACCCCGGCGCACGTGAGAGCCTGTAAGAAATGAGGACCGTGTCTGTGTTGGAGGTGAGCTGCAGGAGGAACAGGTTGTGCAAGCACTGTTGTTAAAATATGGCCAGAAAATAGACAGAAAGGGAAAGACAACTGAAATGAATGTTTCCCTTGTTAAAGGGTGGCTGAAGGGAAACATTCCTCTGGAAAATTGCAGCTTTTCAGGTGATATAATTGCACAGAACCTGCACAGCAAGCGCTGCATCGTCTGCTGAATTCTGGTTGATGGCAGTCATTGCTGGTGGGATCAGCCGCCCCTTTTGAAGTCAACGTCATCTTCAGTGTTAAAACACCAGCTCAAGCCAGTCATGAGCCTTGGCCAGTCTGGGGCCTGGCCTTCAGCTAACCAGCACCAAGAAATATGGCACAGTGTTCGCTACATAAAGACATTCCCGGGATTGCATCCATGGGAATGACTGGCTCAGTCTCCGGAACAGTTCCCTTAATCCCAAAGGAATCTCACTCATACAGTCACAGAGACGTACAACAAAGAAACAGACCCTTTGGTCTAACTCGTCCATGCCAAACACATATCCGATATAAATCTAGTCCCATTTGCCAGCATTTGGCCCATATCTCTCTAAACCCTTCCTATTCATGTACCCAACCAGATGCCTTTTAAATGTTGTAATTGTACCAGCCTCCACCACTTCCTCTGGCAGCTCATTCCAAACACGCACCACTCTCTGTGTGAAAAAGTTGCCCCTGTTTTATATCTTTCCTCTCTCACCTTAAACCTATGCTCTCTAGTTTTTGACTCACTCATCCTGGGGTAAAGACCGTGGCTATTTACCCTATCCATGCCCCTCATGATTTTATTAACCTCCATAAGATTACCCCTCAGCCTCCAACGCACCAGATAAAATAGCCCCAGCCTATTCAGCCTCTCCCTATAGGTCACACCCTCCAACCCTGGCAACATCCTTGTAAATATTTTCTGAACCGTTTCGAGATTCACACCATCCTTTCTGCAGCAGGGAGACCAGAATTGCACACAGTATTCCAACAGTGGCCTAACCAATGTCCTGTACAGCCGTAACATGACCTCCCAACTCCTATACTCAATGCACTGACCAATAAAGGCAAGCATACCAAACACCTTCCTCACTATCCTGTCTACCTGTGACTCCACTTTCAAGGAACTATGAACCTGCACTCCAAGGTTTCTTTCATGGTGCACCCATTTTGCAGGTGGAAAACAGAACGAAAGGATTAAGTACAGTCGTTGCACATGCACGCTGAGCTGGAGGTGCACCCATGCCAACATGGGTGGACAGTGGAATGCAGGAGGTGTGGAGTCAGTGAGGCACACAGGGTATGGAATAGGGAGTGTTGAATGGGTGGGGTTTAGAACCAGCTGGACATGAAACATCCCATCGTCCACCTTTAGTGAAAATGTTTTCTCCTATATTTTTGTCCAGCCAATCAGTGCCAGAATGTGGATCATTTGTGACGTCCATTCCTTTATTCTAGGATTCTATTGGCGCTTAGAACGAAAGTGATTTTATCAAAACGCATAAGATTCTGAGGTGACTAAGCAGGATGAATGCTGAGAGGATGTTTCTCCTTATGGGGGAGTCCAGGATTAAGTGATGACATTTAACAATTAGGGTCTCTCACTTAAGACTGAAATAAGAAGGATTTTGATTTTTTTTTCTCAGTGGGTCATTTGTGTTTCACATTCTCTTCCTTAGACACCAGTGCAGACTGCATCATTGATTCTACTGAGGGATTTTTGATCAGCAAGGGAGTTAAGTGCCCTGCAAGTAGACAGGAAAGAGTAGTTGACACCCCAATCAGATTGGCCATGATGTTGTTGAATGGGGGTGCAAGCCTGAGGGGCTGAATGGCCTACTCCAGCTCCCATTTCTTATGTAGTTAAGCTCTTAAGAACCTCTGGTTGTCGGAGAAGAGCCTCCCGCCTCATGGGCTGGCAGCTAACCTCCTGAGGTGAAGGACATTTGAGATCAAAAAACAAAAAGAAAAGCTGGAAATTCTAACTGCACAAAACCAGAATTGGAAGAGATGTTGTTAAAATGCTTCTTAAAACAAAAAAAAAATGTTTGTGGGATGTGCACATTGCTGGCTTGGTCAGTATTTATTGCCCAAACATAATTGGATTGAACTATGTTGTTGTAGTATCTGGAGACATATGTAGGCCAGTCCGGGTGAGGATGGTAGATTTCCTTCCCTGAAGGACATTAGTGAACCAGATTTTATTTCGGATTTAAGTTGAGTTCAGATATTGCTATCTGCCACAGTAGAGTGCAAACCAATGTCCTCACAATATTAGCCTGGAGTTCTGGGATACTAGGTCAATGACCTTACCATTACACTACTGCCTGTCCACTTAGCCTTTTATCCAAGGATAGAATTACTGATGGGTATCATGGGATATAGAAAATATGCCTCTGAAGATGGGACAGATTGAGCCCAAAAGGAGAACGAGTGGATTATTTTCCATCTCTGAATGACCTCCATGACTTGTGCAAAGTGGTCATAATTAAGTGAGCAAATAACGGTGATGTGATTAATGATGCCATGATCCAAGTGCATACTCCCTCAACCAAAAGCAACCTTTCCACTTTCATTAGGTGCCACAAAGTAAGAAGAACTTATCCACTGTTGAACATTTGGGCTAAAAACTTTTAAATATTTTGCAGATATGAACAGACAACTGCTTTATATATAGTGCATTGGAATGGTGCCTCACTGTAAGACACAATCCTCTGATAAGATTTTCAATGGGACTTATCTAATGCTGAGACATAAATTGCTTGAGCTGTGTCTCAGCTGGAAGCTCACCTTCTGACAATGTTTGCGGTTAACAAGCATGCTTTCATGCAGCTTGTTAAGGCAGAGTTATTTCCTTTCATTTAAAAGCCCCTAAATAAAAATGTGTGGAGGTCCTGTTGCTTCTTGCTCTTTGTGTTGCCGTAAACCCCAATTTAGAGAGTCATTATGGCACAGAAAGAGACCAGTCAGCCCATTGAGAGGAATCCAATCAGCCCCACTCCCCTGCTCTACTTCTGTGACAGTAACCTTTTAAAATCATCATCTCCACCTCTGCCTGCCTTGTAGACATTGGATTCCAAGTCATTGCCACTCACTGTGAAAACAAAATGTTCTTCGTCACAGCAGACCCCACAACATTTGCTCAGAACCTTAAATCTGTGTCCTGATTTGATGGAGAGTCCCCTGCTGTTCTGTTGCTCATACACCAAAACAAGGCTATAGGCCTAGAAATGTAAAGCAGCACATGCTGATGCAAAACAACTGATGAAAACGCACAAGCTGGAAGTGATGATGTGGTCGGTGTGAGAAAAAAGCCTTTGTTTTATGATTCTGTTGGATTGCTTTGCTCTTCACAGTCTCCCACTGTCAATCTAGTCAGACCTGTCCCCATGTTCTTGTCCATCTCAGTTTCCTGGATCAGTAATTTCCCAGCAAGCTCTCCATTCTAGCTCATGACCACGCAAGTATGTTCGAAGGAAAAGGAATGACTGGCAAACGGGAGGCTTTTAAAAGTGTG
This sequence comes from Rhincodon typus, assembly GCF_021869965.1. Lineage (NCBI taxonomy): Eukaryota > Metazoa > Chordata > Chondrichthyes > Orectolobiformes > Rhincodontidae > Rhincodon > Rhincodon typus. The sequence goes on from NC_063340.1 coordinate 76,489,502, forward strand.
ATATCGAGAGTCCATGGACAGTATGTCCCTGTTAGGGTGAAGGGAAAAGCTGGCAGGTTTAAGGGTCTGTGGATGACGAGGGATATTGATGCTCTGGTCATGAAAAAGAAGAAGGCATACATTGAGTTTAAGCTACCGGGCTCAAGTGAATCCCTAGATGACTATGAAAAGTGTAGGAGCACACTTAAGAGGGAAATCAGAAGAGCAAAATGAGGGTATGAGATGGATCTGGCAGATAAGGTTAAAGGTAATCCAAAGAGGTTCTATAGCTATGTTAAGAGTAAAAGGGTGGCTAGGGAGAGAATAGGTCCCCTTAAAGATCAGCATGGCCGTCCATGTGTGGCGCCACAGGAATTGGGGGAGATTTTTAATGAATATTTTTCTGCCGTGTTTACTGAGGAGAGAATCATGGATGCTAAGGAAATAAGGGAAGCAAGTGGGGATGTTTTGGACCACATACGTATTACCAGAGAGGAGGTGTTTGTAGCCTTAAAGCGCATGAAGGTGCATAAATCCCCTGGGCCTGATCAAGTCCATCCTTGGACATTGTAGGAGGCTAGGGAAGAAATTGCAAAGGCCCTTACAGAGATTTTTGCTTCATTCTTAGCCACTGAAGTTCCAGAAAACTGGAGGGTGGCTAATGTTGTTCCATTGTTTCGGAAAGGTAGCAAAAACAAGCCAGGGAGCTATAGGCCACTGAGCCTGACATGAGTGGTAGGCAAGTTATTGGAGAGGATACTGAGGGACAGGATCAACCAACATTTGGATATTCAAGGTCTGATCAGGGATAGTCAACATGGATTTGTGCAGAGGAGGTCATGTCTGACAAATCTTTTAGAGTTTTTCGAAGAGGTAACCAAGAGGATGGATGAGGGCAGGGCAGTGGATTTTGTCTACATGGACTTTAGTAAAGCCTTTGACAAGGTCCTACATGGTAGGCTACTCAGGAAGGTTAGGTTGCTTGGGATCCAGGGAGAGCTAGCTAATTGGATTCAAAACTGGCTCGATGGTAGGAAGCAGAGGGTGATGGTTGAAGGTTGTTTCTCGGACTGGAGGGCTATGACTAGTGATGAAACATCCTTTCCACATCCACTTTGTGAAGCCCATTCCGGATCTTTATACACTTCAATCAAGTCACCCCTCACTCTTTTAAACTCTGGTGGGAACGAGCCCAACTTGCCCACCCTTTCCTGATGAGACAACCCACTTACTCAGGGGTAAGGTAGAGCAGCCACCAGAGAGAACCACTGAGGGACTTCAAGACTTTTACTCATGCTTTATGGATGCTTCAAACCCAATATAATTTGGTGAGACTCCTCCCCTGTTGTACTACATTCTGGTGCAGACATGATGGGATGAATAGCCTCCTTTTGCATCATAGCTATTTTGCGAAGCTGCGATGAGGCAGAATATTATTTCCTGTTTTACATTACAGCCATTGGAATGGTGTAAGCTCTTTCTAGTCAGCAAAGGGAATGGTTTCTGTTGTTATCTTCTTTATTGAATGATACTGCCAATATGTTATTATACGTGGGTCTGTCTCACAGGGTGGGTTAGTAGCCCAGGGCTCTTGTGGAAGAGTGGTAATGTCCAAGACTCTGATGCAGCAGGTCTGGGGTCGAGTCGCACTGGAGGTGGTGTCACCACATCCCTGCAAGTTAATTAAAATGAAGCAGAACAGATCTGTCAATTTGTTTTCTTTCCTCTTCCATTCAGTACTTTTCTCTCAAAGCACACGTGCAGTAGTAAAAAGATGATTTGATATTCGGAGAGAAGAAAACTAGCACTTTTCACATTCCTGAAATATCTTAAAGCATTTTGAAGTTTGTGACTTATTACAGGAATGCATAGCCTCAGAATGAGTGGAGAAGTGATTGACTAATCTGCTTTGGCGGTGGGGGTCGGGGTGGGATATTTGTTTGGGGAGATGAGAGGCAAAAACATTGTGAGAACTCCCCTTCTTTTTGCCGAGTGTTTTGGGGTCTACTGTGTCTGCTTCAAGATGCAGGCTGGCCCTCAGTTCAAAGATTCATTTGAAAGCTGGCAGCTCCAGCTACGCGGGACATGTGCAGTGCTGACGTAAGCCAAGCAGCATCATAGGAGCAGGAAGGCTGACGTTTCGGGCTTAGACCCTTCATCAGA
>NC_063340.1:76496643-76535548 GCF_021869965.1 Rhincodon typus
GCCCGAAACGTCAGCCTTCCTGCTCCTATGATGCTGCTTGGCCTGCTGTGTTCATCCAGCTCTACACCTTGTTATCTCAGATTCTCCAGCATCTGCAGTTCCTACTCTCTCTGATACAGTGCTGAAGTCTTGTGTCAGTCTGAATGATGTGGCCAGGGCTTAACACTCATGACCTTCTGAGTCCACGGTGAGAGAGTGTGCACCAAAACAAGCCCATGCTCTGAGATTGCTTCTCCTGTTCATGTTGATGCCTCTCTGACATGCGGCATATGTATCAGTCTCCTGGCAGAGACCCTGGAGGAATGGTGGGAAATCCCTATTGATATTTGAAGAGGAGTTGGGGTGTGTGTGGTGCAGAAGACCCATGAGGCAACAATTTTTGTTTGAGAGAAACAGAATCGAGGTTGGGGTATGAAATGGTGGTCAGGGCCCATTCACCCCCTTTTCCAACTGTTTTCATTGTGGTTTGCCTTTGGAGGAGAATCCGGCCTTGAGTTAGACCATCATTATCCAAGGGCTTTTTCAGAACTAAACATTTGGTACAAGTGAAGATCTTTTTAAAAAAATTCAGCATCATTTCGCTGACTGTAGCCTGTGGTTCACTGGTTTCTTCACTTCATCGAGTAACGTGCAATCAGAGTCAACTTATCGTCATTCAGTTTCAGAAGCCAGCTCTTCTCTGAGCCACTGCTGGTCTCTACTGCTATCCTCTTGCTGAAGCCATGTCCATTAAACTATGAGTCTCCTATTTGAAAGTCCTTCTGAAAGTGTAGCAACAAAGTTGGAATGTAGCTTCGCTGATCTATGCTATAACTGCTCTTCTCTTTGTATGTTGCAGAGCTATAGGCATCAATTTGGCATAAAAATGATATCCCTCCTTTGCTGTGTTGAGACTGGAAAAATACCACAAAGGACATTTTAATCCTTCATCTATTTATTAGCTTGATTAGAATTCAAGAAAGATTTTTAGGAAGCTGTCATGCTCATATGGTGCTATGATAGGACTCCCATTTACAAATTAGGAGGCAGATAGCCAGTAAATCCCTCACACATTGGAGACAACAGTAATGGGACAGTTTGGGCCCTGAGCTGTGATGTGTTGGGGCATTGCAGTAAGTTGTCATCTAGAGTTTGGACTGAGACCATTGTTTGCAGGGTTTTAAGCTCTCCGTTATAAGGCCAGGCTGATAGAATTGAAGAGAATTTTATTAAAGACAGAGGAGAAAGGATGAACATTTCCTTTCAAATGTTAAGAGGCAGGGGAAGGACCATCAGTTTGCTGATGGAGTTAAAAATGAGGCTTCTTTAATTCACTTATGGAATGTGGAGCGTCACTGGCTGGCCAGCTCTAATTGCCCGTGGATATGACCAAGTGGTGTGCCAGGCCATTTCAGAGTTAACTACATCGTTGTGGGTCAGGAGTCATATGTAGGCCAGAGCAGGTAAGGATGGCAGTTCCCTTCCCTGCTCCAAAGGTGTGTAATAATATCGCTGAGCAGGTTGGGGATTAGAAAAGTAAAGCAGACCCTGGGCCCTCTTGTAGTGCAGTGGTAGTGACCCCACCTTTGAACTGGAAGGCCTGGGTTCAAGTCCCACCTGCTCCAGAGCTGTGAAATAGGAAATAGCTTGATTAGGAAAAATAGGTTATTTTTTTTTAAAAAGCAGACCCTGGGCCCTCTTGTCATGTAGTGGTAGTGCCCCTACCTCTGAGCAAGCAGGCCTGGGTTGCCTGCTCCAGAGCTCTGTAATAACATATCTGAGCAGGTTGTTGAGAAAATAAGGTTAAAAAAACATTGGGGCCCTCTTGTGATGCAGTGCTGGTGTCCCTACCCCTGGACTGAGATATCCAATTGAGGTGTTTGCAATGATTAAAGGAGTTAATTAAGGAATGATGGAGAGAGGGAATTTCTTTCCTCTGTCGCAGGACAAGAGGGCAGAAGTTAAAACGAAATGTTATGTTGTACGTGGCTGATATTTCTTCACAGAAAGAAACATGAAAATCCTGAACCATTTTGGATCCCCTCAGAAAATTAAAAGCCGTGTAGGTGGGCGTTAATCAGAAATGTCCAAAAATGGGATTGATGGATTTCTGTCAGGCCAGGATATTGAGGGTTACTGGGCCAAAGCTGATTAAACAAAATCAGTTATAGGCCAACCGTCTGAACAGGTGGATTAGGCCCAAGGGGCTGAAAGGCCTGTTCCTGATCCCATGAAAAGCTGCAATCTGATTTTTGCAAGCAGGTTGAAATGTACATTGCTCTTCGTCATTTAAAGCACAGAAGATAATCTAAAACAGAACCTCAGCCACATGGTATTTGAAGGCTCACCGTTTTCAAACGATTTAGTGCTAAGGTTTAGAACAACAGTCGACTCACATGGGTACAGGCTATGGAATGAGTTTGGTTAACTGCACAGACAGTTGAGGATGGAATCTAAGCCAAGCATTTCTCCACTCAAAAATATATCATTAATCAGAACAAATGAAATGGGGTGTAACCATAACCTTTGTGATTTTATTTTAAAAACTGGCAGACTGATCGGGTAGATGTGACTTGGATCTATTACAGTGGCCCAATGTATTCCAATTTGCCAAAATTAGATGTTAATATTTAACAATGACTTGCTTCAATCATGATTATGCAAAGCAAAAAGGACAGCATTTGAACGTGACTGAATCTCGTATCTTAACAAGGTTTTCATGTTTACATTTTAAGTGAGCTGTGCTCAATTACATATTATGATAAACTCCCTCGTTATCACCATAACTGCATTTAGCTTCAAAACCAAGTCCTTTTTTTAGCAAAACCTATGTTTTATTGGCCAGGAACAACAAACCAAAGTGTGCAACAAGAGAATAGTTCTCCCATAATCATTTAATCTCTTAATGGCACAGTCCGATCTAACCCCACTGTAATAGAAAGCCTGACTGGAAAAGAACATTGTTTATTGTTCAACACCAAAATAGAGCCACTACTCTTGACGTACAAAGGCTAGTCCCACCCTGGGACAGACAGTTCTGCAGACCTATCCTTGAGACTGCTTTATAACTTTTTTTAAAAAGAAGTTTAATTTTTTTTATTCAATTTGTTTTTCTAATCAACCTGCTCAGGGATGTTATGACACACCTTTGGAGCAGGGAAGGAAACTGTCATTGTTACCTGCTCTGTCTGACTCCAGACCCATGACGATGTAGTTAACTCTGAAATGGCCTGGCAAACCACTCAGTCATATCCATGGACAACTGGAGCTGGTCTAACTTGCACAGTTGCTCATATGAAGATAGATACATGGAAAATGTGGGTTGGTCGAGAGAAGGCCATTTATTCTACTTTGCAAAGTCAGTGAGACTTGATCACAGCCCCATATTCCCGAGACGAAAATTTCCCAGACTGTTTTGTTTTTAACAGACAATTGCATTGGCAATGAAATGATTTCTTGCTCCTCATCGACCAAGTGCTGTCACAAAGGTTAATTATTTTTTGTGTGTTGCGGGAATGTTTAGTGCCACCACTGGAGCCCTGATTAAAATAAAACTGCCTTGTGTCCTATATTGTGTATCTGGGCCAGAACTACAGTACAAGTGTATGCAGACTGCCTTGGGCACCAGAGGAAATTCCTTTGTACATGACTAAGCTTTGGGTGCTTGACAATTCTTAACATTTATTGAAAAAAAAAGTTTCTTAGAGTAAATTACAAACAAAGGATTGATTCAGACTGCAGCACCTTATACTCCTCAGTTATTATTCCGAATGTTGGAATGTTTTTCTTTGGATCAGAGGTGGGTTTTTTTTGCCCATATAAGCTTAGAAAATAGAAAGTACAGAATGTAACCTAAACTATTGGGAAACAAATTGTTGATTAATTAGTGAGAAATGGGGAGTTTAATTGCTTCATACAAAATGTGATTTTTTAGTTTTAGTCGAATTTTCTTCCCTATCCTGAAGGATGATGAAATACAAGGAATGATGGAATGTGTAAAGGCCGTTTTACTCATTAATTGATTCCTTGTACTATCCTAACCTATTGCAAACCATCTGATTCACTCCATTTCCTCCAGTATTCTAATCTACTGCAAACGATCGGCGCAGCAAGACTTTTGAACCCCTGACCTACTAAGTGAACCAGATATTCTTGCCATGCACCAAGCATTGTAGCATGGGTGTTCCCATCATTAATTTATTCAGCTACACTTTAGTTTCTTTTACTATCTGTAATCTTGTTTGAGAAGTGGTGGTTCGGAGTAATCGGGAACATGTGGAGCGATGTTTGGTGAAGGATCAATGTCCCAGTTAGGGGTGGTTGGGTAGTTGTTTTGAGTTTGTACTCAGTGGGCATTACCCACTGCCTGATAGTGACCTGTGGGGTGGAAGAGGAGCAATCTTATCTCTGCCTCATGTTCAACCAAATATGTTTCACCAACTTTATGGTTGTAACTTACAGTGGTCACTTTAAAAATGTAAAGCTAAGGGGAGGTGTTTGCATCGTGGAATGTGAATGGAATAATAAAGCAGAACCTTGGGTGATGTTCTAGAACATGGGTTTGAATCTCACCGTGGCAGATGGTGAAACTTGAATGCAGTAAAATCTCGGGTTGAAAGTCTGGTTCAATGATGACCATTGTTGTGTGTAGTTAAAGCTAAAGGTATAATTGCTATAGTCCTACCTGACCACAGGGTTGCCCTGTCCAGAGAGACAGAGAGAGATGACTGGTGGTGGCTTAGCGGAAGGGTTATCATGCCTCAGGCGAGGGGAGAGTTTGAGAAGGTGGATCTTCCGTGGTAACGTAAGCCACTGCAGGAATGAACCCACGCTGTTGGCTTCAGTCTGTATCGCAAACTGGCCATCCAGCTAACCGACCCCTCTGTATTTAAATTCATGCAACTCTTATGACTTAAGAATGGTTCTAGGCCATTCAGCCCTTTGAACTTGTTGTGCTGTTTGATAAGATCATGACTGGTCTGGTTGTGATTTCAATGGCACTTTACTGTGTTCGCCTCTGGACTCTGTAGTTTATCAACAATCAATCTAAGTAAGCCTTGAATACTTCAATGTCTCCACTGCTTTCTGTGGAATAAACCCCTACAGGCGTAGGCCCAGCCTTTTTTCATAAGATAAGCACTTTATTCCAGGAATTTGTTGTGTGAACCTTGCCTGAACTGCTTTTAACCCAATCATATCCTGTATCAAGTAAGAAAACCAAAACTGCACATAATACTTCAAATGTCATCAAAGTTCTGTATAGCTGCAGCAAAACATCCTGTTGTTATTATTTCACTCCCCTTGGAGTAAACACCAATAGTATCTTTGTCTTCACTTGCTGTAACTTTATACTAACTTTTGATGATTCATGTACAAGGACATCTATACCCTCCATATTACCAACTTAGAGTCAAAGAGCCATGGAGTCATACAGCATGGAAACAGACCTTTCAGTCCAAGTAGTCCATGTTCCCAAACTGAACTGGTCCCACCTGCCTGTGTTTGGCCCATATCCTTCCAAACCTTTCCAATTCATGTACTTATCCAAATGTCTTTTAAATGTTGTAATTGTACTTGCAAATCACCATTTCCTCTGGTAGTTCATTCCACACACTAACTACATCTGTGTAAAATAGTTGTCCTTTTAAAATCTTTCTCTTCTCACCTTGAAAATATGCCCCCTATTTTTGAACTCTCCCACCTTAGGGGAAAAAACCATTGCTATTCATCTTATCCATGTCCTTCATGATTTTATAAACCTCTATAAGGTCACCCCTCAATCTCCTATGCTCCAGTGAAAAAAATCCCAGCCTATTCAGTCTATTTTTATAACTCAAACCCTCCAGTCCCGGCAACATCCTGGTAAATCTTTTCTGAACCCTGTCCAGCTTAACAATATCCTTCCTATAACAGGGCAGTCAGAACTGGACACAGCCCAGAAGAGGCCTCACCAACGTCCTGTACAACCTCAGCATAACGTCCCAAATCCTCTACTGATCGGGATACAGTAAAGGGAGCTTTACTCTATCTAACCCCATGCTGTTGCTGCCCTGTGAGTGTTTTATGGGGTCAGTGTAGAAGGAGTTTTACTCTCTATCTAACCCTGTGCTGTCACTGTCCTTGACTTCTACGATTTCTCTCAGTTTTCACAGTATAATCCTCACTGAGTCAAAATCACTCTGGCTCAAGATAACTGCGAGGTTATTAAAGGACCGCTAAGTGGATTTTATGGAGCTTAACAACCGAGTTACTCAGTTTGAAATGCATGGAGGGAGTCAAAGATCATCCATAGGGCATTTAATAGGAGATAGGGGCAGGTTGGATTTCATTTCCTGACCAGGTTTGATTGACTGATTGATCTGATTTATCGTCACATGTACCGAAGTACAGTGAAAAGCTTTGTTTGTGAGCAGTACAGGCAGATCATAGTGGCAAGGACATGCAGATCATAGGGTGAAAAAAAAGCTTGGACAGAGTAAGGCATACAGGTTACACTGCACAGGATATATGCTAGGCAATATCAACATTAACAAGATTGGCATTATTTGAAGTTAGAGAGTCTTCTCATCAGTCTGTTCATGAACCTGCTGACGTGTGTGTGTTCAAGCTTCTGTACCTTCTGACTGATGGAAGAGGTTGGAAGAGAGCTTTACCAGGGTGGGAGGGGTCTTTGATGATGTTGGCAGCCTTTCTATGGCAATGAGAAGTGTAAATGGAGTCCACGGATGGGAAGTTAGCTTCCATAATGATCTGAGCTATGCACAGGGGTTAGAGGTTATGTAGACTTTACAGTTAAAAAGAGAAGTGTGAAGAGGTTGGCTGGAACTTTTCCCTCATTTTGGTGTCACAGCCACTTTGTCTATTGGAAGTTGCTTCAGTATCACACTGGCTGTGTCGCAGGAGCCTTCCCCACTCTGGTCTGGATTCTAAATGTCACAGATTTTAAGCTGTGTCACAGGATAGCCACTCTAGCATTCTGTGCATTGTACCATGCTGGCCTGCTTGGTTCGATCTCGTCACAAAACCTTTAATGGAGGTAAAGACCACAAACAGCTGCTTGAAAGCAGGTCACTAGAGACCTTCACTTGTCATTGAAATTCTGGAGTATTTAGTAACTATTTAGAAGCACTAATGGCTTAAATTACTTGAAATAATCATCCATATTTTACTCATTTGTATCAGACCATTTTTTTGCACTATGCTAAATGTGACAGTTGGCAAGGTTTTTAGCTCTTTAATCAACAGACTGTAGTAGATTTGAAATGTAACAATTCCAAATAAACATGTGAGAAGAATCTTTTGCGACTCCTTCACACTTTGTATGAGCAACTCTTCAGTTCCATGAAGATGCCCAGGCGCCTCCATTTGACCTGTTTTCACATGTAACCTGCACTGTGTGGGTAGCAATTGGTCTGTAACTAAGGACAGCACAAATGACTCTGAATGATTCAGTGCTGTTGCTTCAAATTGCTGCTGAAGGGCGTTTGCTCACATGAAACCGCAATGTGATTTGTTTTTCCCCAAATTCGACTTGCCTCCCTGTTATTCTCGACTTCTTGACCTGCACAAGCGTCCATTTTAGTCATCTGTGACCTATGACAGTGGCTACTGACAGCGCTCCCCTACACTGTCCTTTCCCAGTGTCCTCTTGCATGTTTTAAGTAGATCAACATAAAACAGGGAGAAAACTGAAACAGGAGATTGTACCATTTGTTGCTTTTGTAAGAACCTTCACTTGTGGTTTTGTAATTTTAGTTAATATGGGTGAAGAGGCCTCACACTCTCAAAATGTATTGATTAGAATCATTATCCTAGGATATGAATTTGTACAGAGTGACCAACTGTTTTCAGATAGTATTGACCATCATTTTACAAGTCGGTCATGGTTATGAGATTACCCTCCTGCCTCTGAGTCAGAAGGTTGAAAATTCAGCTTCAAAACTGCACTTGTTTGACTGTAAAGCCCTAGAGATGTCCCAAGGTTTTGAAAAACCATTATGAAAATGGAATTTTTTCTTTTACAACTTTAATATTCTTGAACACATCCATGTACCTGTATTTGTAACCTTTAACATCTATTTGTTCCTTTATTAACTTGGCAGGAATTCAGGTGAATGTTGTCAATGGTCTAAGGCTCCACTAAGCTGTTGAATTTCAGTTTTCTCTTAGCAATCCCAGTGTGATAAGCTCATATCGTCACCCAGGCTGGCTTACAGTCAAACATAAATAGAGATTACAAGGTGCAGGGCTGGATGAACACAGCAGGCCAAGCAGCATCATAGGAGCAGAGAGGCTGACGTTTCGGGCCTAGATCCTTCATCAGAAAAAGGCTTTTTTGCTTAGCTACTGTTGGAACAACAGTAGGGTAGGATGGTGGCTCAGTGGTTAGCCCTGCTGCCTCACTGCACCGGGGACCCAGGTTTGATTCCACCCTCGGGAAACTGTCTGTGTGGTGTTTACACATTCTCCCCGTGTCTGTGTGGGTCCCTTCCGGGTGCTCCAGTTTCCTCCCACAGTCCAAAGATGTGCAGGTTAGGTGGATTGGCCGTGCTAAATTGCCCATAATGTCTAGGGATGTATAGGTTAGGTGGAGTAGCCTGGGAAAATGCAGAGTTACAGGGACAGGATAGGGGGTGTGAACAATGTAGACTTGATGGATTGAATGGCTTGCTCCTTTGGTTAGCAGACCTCCTGTCATTGTGTGTACCGGATATCCCCACCTCACTAAAGTGATAGTCAAATGTGGGACAAAATGTCATGTGTAGAGATGGTTCCCCAGCCCAATATTGGTTGATGCCACTTGCCAGAAGGTATATTATTCCCAACAGTTACTGTCAATGATCTCAGGTCAGGTCTCGAAAAATTAACTAAATTGTGAAGAATCTGCTGGTAGATCTTTCAGAGAAAATGTGCAAAGCTTTCCATGTGTCGTGCAGCAAAATGTAAAATAAAGCTCAGAAATTATTGGAAGTACAAAACAGAGCTGTTGGCATTTGAAAGAGCAAAGATGTTTGGCTCATGTTGCTGTAGAGAAACTTTAAAAATGATTTGTCAGCCTATAACCCTTTAATGTATCCTCTGCTTCTGAATTCTTGTGCATCCTTGATAGTTATCACTTCACCGTCGACCTGCATGCTTTCAGTTGCCTCATTCCTAATCTATGGCATTCACTTGAAAAACCTCTCCTCTTTTTCACTTCCACCCCCATTTTAAGATGTTCCTTACAATGCGGTCTTTTGACCTGGTTTTGGTCACCTCTCCTAATATGTCTTACAGGTGTTTCAGTGCTAAGCTTAGTTCCCACTTCTGAGAAGCACCATGTGATACTTTACTGCATCTAAAATGCTTCTTAAAAATGATGTTTTGTTGTCATCTTCCCTCAGTTATGCCGGTTAACTTTGCAATATCCAAACTGCACAACTTTAAGAGACATCCGTCCCTAGTGTGTGCTGCAAACCCACATTTGGGAAAACTCCTAGCTGCAATCATCTAGCCACTGAGCCATGGGAAGTGTAGGGTTACGGGGTTAAGGGGGTGGGATGCTCTTTGGAGGGTCAGTGTGGACTCAATGGGCTGAACAGCCTGCTTCCACACTGTAAAAAGTGGCAACACGGTGGCTCAGTGGCTAGCACTTGCTGCCTCACTGCACCACAGACCTGGGTTTGATTCCACCCTCGGGTAACTGTCTGTGTGGAGTTTGCACATTCTCCCTGTGTCTGTGTGGGTTTCCTCCGAGTGCTCTGGTTTCCTCCCACAGTCCAAAGATGTGCAGGTTAGGTGGATTGGCCATGTTTAGTTACCCATAGTGGCCAGGGAAGTGCAGGGTTACAGGGATAGGGTATGGGTATTGGGGTGGGGCTGGTTGAGGGTCTTTGGAGGGTCGGTGTGGATTCGATGGGCCAAATGGACTGCTTCTGCACTGTATGGATTCTGTGTGCTGCTCCATTCTAATTTTAAATGGCAGAAAGACAGGGGCATACCCATCCATAATATCTTGAACACTGGTTGTTTTCAAGAAGGTGTTTGATATAGTTCTTAAGGCTGAAGGATATGGCGAGGAAGCGGGAACAGGGGGCTGAGTTGGATGATCAGCCATGATCATACTGAATGACAGAACAGTCTTGAAGGACCAAATGGCCTCCTCCTGCTCCTATTTTTGATGATTTTATGTTGATGTGCGCTGCCATGGTGTGCCAGGAGCTTGAAATTGAACGACAGCTAGAACTGAAATGTCCCTTCTGCTTGTATATTGATGGGAAGGGCTTATACTGAAAGCTCAAATTTACAAAAAAAGCACGAATCTCAGAAAAAAAACTTGACATTTTATTTTTTCTCTGAGGCTATAGGAGAAAAAAATGAGCTGTGTAATTGCATCAGTGCCTTTAACAGAGTCATGGGAATGAGGGACAGTGGTATTGAAAGGCATATTTCTGTGACAATGAAAGGACACAAAGGTTTCTAGTTGCAGCTGACCAAAGTTGAAAGGTGTATTCTGCAGCACCTGGTAACAAAGACCTTTAAAGAAGAGTTTGGTTTGTTTTTAAAATCAATGCAATTTTTGTCTTAAAGGAAACAGGTCTCTTCTCGGTGGAATGGAGGGCTTTTGTGTGCAGAATATTAATTAATTGTGACTGGCATTTTCTTTTTACCAATGTAAGAATGGTTGGTTGCTGTTTTCTTCCATGAATGCAGCAGCAGAGTTGATTAAAAGATGCATTCTTCGCTCTCTTTTATTCGTTTTAAATTTATTGCATTCTGGAGTCGCACAAGTTTAAAGAAAATGACAGCAAAAGCCCTCTGACTGACCTGAGAAAATGAACGTGGATGTGGCAAAGCTTGTGTTCGGGAGCTTTCTATCGGTAAGGGCGACATCTTTACAGCTCTTTGGGTCCTTGCTGTCAATAGATTAGTTTATCCACTTTGGCCAGAAGGATTGAAAATGTTGGAATTTCAGTCTGTGGAAGGTGGGAGGATGATTGTGAGATTGCAGCAAGGTTACAATTCTGGAGACTTCAATGAAATTAAGGCGTCCGTGTTAACCTTCAACGAGCAAAATCTGGCAGAGCCCCCATGAACTTGACAACTCAAGAACAGCCCTGAATAATAAGCCTGTGACCTGTAAAAACAAGTCTTTGCAAAGGCGTGTAACTTTAGCTGTAAATATACTCAACATTCCATTAACTTCAACTGGAGCTAAAAGAACATAAGCACATGAAAGCTGGGAATGGAGATAGGCACGTTGAATGCACAAATAGTGACTTTTTAAATTTTTGATTTTTTTTTTCCTAAACCATAGTGGCTGGTATCCATGCTCAAAGCAGCTCAAAGAAAGATGTCAGCCCTTTTCCTATAAGATATACATTGCGAGGAATTTATTATTTTCCAGTCTGAGGTTGTTAGCACTGTTTATAGAAGGTCAACCTGTATATTTTACTAACCGTGCCTGTGTGCAGACAGAGTAATGTGTACAGTGGTGAATGTCCTTGCTAATTTTCATATACACTTTTGAAAACTTATGTCTTACCGTGTGCATTTTGATGGCTGTCTAAGGTTTACGGGATAGTGGAAGTGCTGAGTAGCCATGATCTTACCAAATGGCAGAACTGGCTGGAGATGCCAATGGCCTATTCCCATTCCTAATCCATCTGTGATGCAGCAAGTTGCACATGCCAAGCCACACTTGATTTGTGAAATCTACATAGACTTTGGACAGAACAGAACATGACCAAATATTGCCCTCATACTCTTATCCTTTAACTGTCGTTCACCTTCATTTTGTTTCTCACTTCACTCTTTCACCACGTGTTGAAAGTGGCGGACCTGACCTGTTTGTAGTCCATCCGGATATAAAACTGACCTCTAGCTGCCCACGCCATCCCTCACCCACAGATCCCTCCCCTGCCCTCTGTCCTGCAGTTTGTGCACAAATGTTTTGGATTTTCTCAGTGCTCAAACACGATAATAGAGTTTATGTCGGAGGCTTAACATGAGAAAAAAATGAGAGACCATCAATTGAATGGGGTTACAACTATGTTGTAAATTTGATAGCACCTGATAAGGTAGTGAAATATCCCAAGGCATGTCACAGGAATGATAATCAAGTAAAACTTCTCACCATGTCACATTTGAAGATATTAGGACAAGCGACCAAACATTTGATCGAAAGGGCAGGTTTTACAGAGCACCTTCAGAGAGGAAGAGAGGGTACGGAAGAAATCAGTCTGAGCACCCAGGTGGCTGAAGACTGCATTGCAAATAGCAAGGGCACAAAAATCAGGGATGCAGACGGCACCAGAACTGAAACAGTTTCAGAGGATTACAGGGATGGAGGACATTATGGCGACAGGGAATGGTGAAGCTGTGGTGGGGTTTGAAAATGACACTGAAAAATTTTAAAGCTAAGCCATTGTCAGAGTGGGATCTACTTGAATACGTCATTCCACAAAGTCATCCTTTAGTGGATCATTTGGGTGTTCCAATGCAGTGCTCCAAACTTTAAAACATGTGTTTACTGGTTGTTAGTGGTGCTGGTGAAGCCAGTGTTTATTACACATCTCTAGCTGCTTTTGAGCAGGTGTTAGTAAGTCATTTTCTTCAGTCACTGTGATCATTGAGGTGATGGTATGCCTGAATCCCATTAGGAAAGGAATTCCAGGATTCTGACCCAACCATACTCAAGGAAAGGAAACATGGTTGTGTTCCCATGTATCTGCCACCTTTGCCCTTCCAGTTAGCAAAAGTAATGTCTTTATAAAATGAAGGAGTCTTGGTGATTAACTCTTGTTCAGTTAGATGCAAGTCATTCTGCGGACATGAAGATGTTGTTTTTGAATCTACGTTAAGGTACAGGAGTAAATTCATCCTAAGGACTGGTTAAAACCACTCTCTTTTGTTCCAATTAAATCTTTTGATGAAGAAGAGAATGGTGTATAATGATAACAGTATGCTTCAAATTCAAAGCATTTTTGGGAGGATGGTGACTTCTAACATTGTCCCCTGTTTCTTCTAGTCTGGGCCTATTTCTGTAAATTTGTATGTTTTAGCTAAAGTCATCGTTCGTGTACTTTATCTCTTTCTGTGTCTCTCAAAAGCATGGCTAACATGAATGTAAGCTGGCTGTTTATCTTGGGCTGTGAGTGAAAAAAAAAACAGCCAACATGAGTGGCTAGAAATTAGAATGAATGCATTTCCTCACTAACTGTGGAACTGTTCTCAACTGCGACAGTTAATGCAGTGTCAATTAACACCTCTGAAAACAGCTGGATAAATAGCTACTCAGAACAGATTGGGGGTGCAGGGGTCGGATAAATATACCTCATGGTGACCAAACACACAAAGTGAAGCACAGGGACGATGGGGAGCTGTACCCCTGAGAGTATGGACCAGCGATGGTCCACACAAAGGTCGATAGCTTTTAAAGCAGTCCTTAGCCAAAATTACTTTTGCGCAGATGGCGAAAACTTTGCAAACCCTTCTGTCAGACAACTACATTGGATGGAATCAATGAGAGGCCAAATAATACATGGCTCTGGAAGGTTCTGTGGACATTTTTCTTCGCCTGTGGAATTTTTTATGCTGCATCCCCGTGAGCTCAAATCTTGACCAAACCACAGTCTCCTCAATTATTCAAGTATGATGAGGAGAATACAGTCATGCATAGCAGAGTTAAAGTATATGTATATAATTGCTCAAGTGTTTTACTTAGTACTTATGATTTATAAAAACGAATATTCCATATCTAACAGGTGTAAATTTTTTATATAGAATCCCTACAGTGTGGAAACAGGCCCTTCAGCCCAACAAGTCCACATCGACCCTCAGAGCACCCCACCCAGACCCATCCCCCTATAATCCACCTGAGCTACACATCCCTGAACACTATGGGCAATTTAGCATGGCCAATCCACCCTAACCTGCACATCTTTGGACTGTGGGAGGAAACTGGAGCACCTGGAGGAAACCCATGCAGACATGGGGAGAATGTGCAAACTCCACACAGACAGTTGCCTGAGGGTGGGATTGCACCCAGGTCCCGGTGCTGTGAGGCAGCAGTGCTAACCGCTGAGCCACCGTGCTGCTCTATTGTGTACCTGTTTTCTGCTGGACTGTTGTGTAGTCCCTAAGACTTGTTATCTTGCATTAAATTTTGACATAACAGTATCCCATTT
This sequence comes from Rhincodon typus, assembly GCF_021869965.1. Taxonomy (NCBI): domain Eukaryota; kingdom Metazoa; phylum Chordata; class Chondrichthyes; order Orectolobiformes; family Rhincodontidae; genus Rhincodon; species Rhincodon typus. The sequence continues at coordinate 76,510,791 of NC_063340.1, forward strand.
ATTGTCAGTGGAGAAGGGATTGTGCATCATCAGACCTTCTACTGTACTCTGTGCTCCCCGGATATAAACCTGCCAAACCCATGACTAGAAAGATGGGAGTAGCAGATACATCAGAACACCCTCACCTGCAAGTTCCCCTATAAGCCAGCAGCTGTCCTGGTTTGGAAATATGTTCCTTCGCTGTCTCTGGGTTAACCTGATGGAACCCACTCCCTAACAGTGCTGTGGGTATCCCTATGCTCCAAAAACTACAGCGCTTCAAGAAGGCAGCTGACTACTACCTTCTCAAGGGTGATTAAGGATGGACAAGAAACACTGGGCTAGCCAGCAACTCCCACGTTCCCTGATCGAATGATAAAAACGAATTCCAGGCTCTTGCACATTTGCTGATTTTCCCCAGGCCTTTGTTGGTGCCTGTTCCTTTAGTCTAGACCCTAAGCACTGAAATTCTTGTTCTTAACCATTCAATTTTTCTACTTCCCTTTTAAACTGCTTCACACAACCTTAAAATGCTGACCATGCTTTTGGTCCCTGGTCTTATAATTGCCTTCTGGTTGTGGTCTGACTTGTCTAGGTCCATAACAAACGTTTTACAAGGGAGATGCTGGAGATTATACCACTGGGAAAGCTGGTCTGCGAGAAGACTTTGCTGTTTGGTTTTAGATTGCTGCATTCCGCTAATGTTGGATTTATTTTTTCCAGTGGTCTGCCACTTGCCCTGCATGAATGGAGGACAGTGCACTTCCAGGAACAAATGCCAGTGCTCTCCTCATTTTACCGGCAAGCTCTGCCATATCCCGGTGCAGCCTTCTAATGGCCAGCGGCATCCCCAGCAGCCTGGTAAAGCTCCGACCTCATCGGTAGTTCATTCGACACACACCCTGCCTCTGTCCGTCGGTGGGAAGCCGGGCCTACAGAGTAAGGTTCAATTCTTCTTTCAAACTCTCACAAGCTTTATGCGTTTATTTTTCTTCTTCAGTCTGCAGGCAACTTCGCAATATTACAGCGAAAGCAAAGAACTTTTTTTAAGACGAGTTAAACAATTCTTTCGATTTAATAATGGCCCAAGCTGTGCTGATTGTGATCTGGCAGCATCTATGGAGGACAGAAGCAGAGTTAACGTTTCAAGTCCAGAAACTCATAGAATCCCTACAGTGTGGAAGCAGGCCATTCAGTCCATGCCGACCCTCCAAAGAGCACCCCACTCAGACCCTACCCCTACCCTAGACACGATGGGCAATTTAGCATAGTTAACCCACCTAACCTGCACATCTTTGGACTATGGGAGGAAACTCACACAGACACAGGGAGAATGTGCAAACTCCACACAGATAGTTACGCAAGGCTGGAATCAAACCCAGGTCCCTGATGCTGTGAGGCAGCAGTGCTGACCACTGAGCCAATATGCCGCCCAGTATGGCTGTTCTTCAGAAGTCTTTCTGGGATGATTCAGTCAGGCTGAATTGCCTGTTTACTGTTCAGTTCATTCTAAGACAGGGATTTTATATTCCAGTTATTGTCTTTAAGCAAATTACATAAAACAGAAATCACTTTTCCTTGGACACACTTGTCGGTAATATCTAAACCATTACCCCTTTGTTGCATTTTTAGAAGATGTCCTCAAAAGAGTTTGTCAGTTGTAAGTTCAAACACATTAAATCGGTCAACTGACAAGAAAGTGAAGAGTCTTACCAAACTTGAAACGTTAGCTCTGTTTCTCTGTCCACAGATGCTGCCAGACCTGCTGAGTTTCTCCAGCATTCTCTGTGTTTGTTTCAGATTTCCAGCATCTGGAGTATTTTGCTTTCATTCAGGAAAGTGCAAGTTGCCTGTATCATGGCACCTTGGTGTTGCTTCGGTGAAATGTGGACACAGCCAACTCTTTATTTTAACCTCTGCAACAGCCACATGTATTCATAAGTAAGAAAATATCCCCAGACTCTTCACAGGAGTATTACAGAACAGAGCTTGACATGTGAATCACGAAGAGAGACATTAGAAATGATTGGTCAAAGAGGTAGGTTTTAAGGAATGCTTCACAGGTGGAAAGAGGTGGCCAGGAGGAAACGTTTAGAGAAGGAAATCTGTAGACACAACCACTATTGGGGTAACAATCAAAATTAGAGATGCTCAAGAGACCAGAAGTAGAGGAGCACAAAGATCGCGGACAGTTTAGAAAATATGATTTTAGAGCCTGGAAAGTATTGCTGGAATCTGATAGTAGGCTACTGAATGCACACACACACATTTCTGCTTTGAGAACAGAGAGCTCTTTACGTGCAAAGTCTGCCTGCATCTGAAAAGAGAGAAGACAAGAGCAGTGTTTCACATAGAAATCCTCTTGCAAGTGGAGCTCGGTGAGGAGGTTTTGCAAGTGAGAGGTTCAGATAGGGCGGGTGGTGATAATTTGTAGGTGGAGATCAGTTGGCTATTACTCTTGACAGGAACTGAACACTGAAAAGTCCATCCAGGTGAATGAGGGTATCCAGGCACAAGGAATGCAGCAAAATCCATTTGGGAATCTGGGATAAATTTCTTTCACCAGTAAGCGGTTGGAATGTAGACCTTGCCACCACATGCGTAGTTAGGGCATATAGCATAAATGCATTTCAAGGGCAGCTAGATAAACACATAGAGAGAGAAAGGACGGGATATTGATGAGATTAGATTTGAGAGAAAGCTTGTGTAGAACTTAAATTCTACCACAAACCAGCTGGGCCTAATGACCTCTTTCTGTGCTGTAAGGATGATGTAATTCTGTTCAAGATCTGCCAGACAATTAATGCTTCTTTTCAGAGGCTTGAAAATTTGCTGCATGTTCCCAGCAATTTTGGTTTTGTTTCAGAGTTGCAAATGTATCTTCATTAAGCTCTGCATCTGCCGATTAATGATTCTAGAAGGCAGAAATAATCAGAGCAAGCCCCAGTGTATGTTGCACAATGTTGTGACAGATCTCATGAGACTCTCCAGCATTTCAAATAATAACAATACTTAAGGCATTAACTTGCCAGCAAATTCTAATTAATTAAGAAACGCTATTTCAAACAGTACTGCTAATTAAACCCATAAGAAAAATGTCAGTGGAATAAATCTTGCAAATACTTTTACTTGTTGTGTTTTGTTTCTCATTAATTATTTTAATTATGTAAGTTTGGTTACCATATTTGTATTTTAAATTTCTCTGCTAGTGTTCTAATTTTGGCAATCACACCAATGGTAGCTGTTAACCGTTTTCCTAAAGGTGAAATCTAGACAGGGGTGGGTGCCTTGAGATAGTGATCTACAAATCAAAAAGTACCTATTGCTTTTCTGATAGCAAGGTATATATGAGCAAGGAGCAGGGAAGTATGAATTATATAGATTCCCAGAAGGTTACAGATCTGATTGGTGGCCTGTGCTGAATTAACTAACATTAGTAATTCAACACTCCCGTGAATATTAGAGGATGGATTCCTTTAAAGAGTCATCACCCTATTGTGCACATTCTTATGCAAGACACTGTTTGACAGAGATGCCCTACTGGGTGCATGGATATAGATGTGTGCTATGACTGTGTATTCTTTTCTCCAGAAGAAAGTTTGGAAGAATGAGAGGAGATCTCATTAAAAACCTGCAAAATTCTTAAAAGGTAGAGACAGAAAGGACTTTTCCTCTGGCTTTGAGGTGGAGTTGGGGTCTAGAACCAAGGGACACGGTCTCAGAGTAAGGATTATCCCATTCAGGATTGAGACGAGGAGGAATTTCATCATTCTGACGGTGGTGAATCTTTGGAATTGTTTGCCCCACAGGGTTGTAGAAGTTCAGTCCTTCAGTAGTTTCAAGACTGAGGTCAATAGGTTCTTCATAATGAATGACATAATGGATATGGGGATAGTGTATGATGGTGGCATTGAGTTAGAAGATCAGGCAGGATATTGAAAAATTGTTTTCTTTATTCATTCATGGGCCGTAGGTGTCACTGGCTGGACCAGCATTTATTTCCCATGCCTTGTTACCCTTGACATGGCAGGGATGAGCTGCCTTTTTGAATTGCTGCAAAGCATTCAGTTTAGGTAGACCAACCATGCCCTGATGGAGGGAGTTTCAGGAGTTTGGCTCAGTTACACTGAAGGAATGGCCAATATATTTCCAAGTCAAGATGGTGAGTGTTTTGGAGGGGATCTTACAGGTCGGGGTGTTCCTATATATCTGCTGCCCTTGTCCTTATAGATGGTAGTGGTCAAGAGTTTTGAAGATACTTTCCATGGAGCCTTGACAAATTTCTGTAGTGCATCTTGTAGACAGTACACACTGCTGCAACTGAGCGTCAGTGGTGGAGGGAGTGGATGGTTGTGGATGTGATGTTCATCAAATGGTGTCAAGCTTTTTGAATGTTGTTGGAGCTGCACCCATCCAGGAACGTGGAGAGTGTTCCATCACACTCCTGCCTTGTGCCTTGTAGATGGTGGACAGTTTGGGGAGTCAGGAGATGTGTTTCTCATGGCTAGATTCTAGCTTCTGACCTGTTGTTGTAGCTACGGCATTTATTTGGCTGGTCCAGTCCAGTTCCTGATTAATGGTAATCCACAGAATGTTGATAGTTGAGAGGTGGGGGTAATCTGTGATGGTAAATCCATTTTAAATCTGGAACAGTGGAACAGTCTTGAGGGATGGAATGGCTTACTCCTGCTCCTAGGTTCCTAGTATATTTACCTTGAAAGTAACTTTTATACAGGTAGTAATGTTACTTGAAAAATGTTTTCCGCAATGCTTACTCACCAGTCTTATGTTTTGCTTTTCCTCTCATAACAATATAGTGAAGTTCCCTCCAAACATAGTCAATATCCATGTTAAACACCCACCGGAGGCAAATGTGCAGATCCACCAGGTCTCCAGAGTGGACAGCTCCTCCTTGGAACAGACGGTCAATGGTGTCAAGACGAGGCAGCAGCAGATCACTTACCATGCACCAAATCCTTCAGTCCCTCATGTACCGAATTCTGTCTACACTCACCATCAGCAAGTTCGCACCCACCATTTTCCCAGAACACACACCAAGTTAGGACGCTGCTTCCAGGAAACCACAGGCACACAGGTGAGGCATTGTAGGCTTATTGCTTGCTTCTTGGTAAGCTTTGCAGCAAAAATGCCACTGCAGAATTGAATTGTTCAATGGTTAAAGTCCTGGAGAGATGCCGCAAAAAAATTAACTCTTAGTGGTCCGTACTGGGTTGCTAAACATCATAATATAAATTAAGCCTTCTGTAGTGCTGATGACTTTCATTAGATGCTGTTGGCAAATGTACTGGTTATTGTACTGTATTATGTTCACTTGGCTAAGCTGTAGATGTCTGGAGGCAGAACATAGTTACTGATACAGACTTTCATACAGCTCATTTCCTTAAATCTTATTCTGGGCTCATTAAAATTGGAACTGACTAAACTCCAGATTTCTGAATGTCAAATCTTTAACTGTAGAAGGTCTGAATGCTTGATGACACATTATTGGAAAATGGGCAGCAGATACAGTTATTTTACAAATTATCCCTCACCCGTACTATGTGTTTGTACTACAGTCTGTTTTGTTAATAGGTTAAAAATGAAAGTATTTCAATCAATGACGTACTCCTGCAAACTTGTTGTACAAACATTCCATTTGCTATTGTAACCCATTAATAATTTCTATCATGTTGATGCACATAAATCCTTGATGAGTTTAATTGCACATTTTGGCCTGATTATTTAATCGACTCAAATGGGCAGGAGCAGAAAGTTTTTAAAACTGAACTTGCTTTATGTCAGGGTCAAGAACTGATTTTTTTGTGTGACATTTTTTGCTGAAGAGTATTTTAGGTTTTTCTCTCATATATATGCAGGTGGCTGTGATTCATGTTTTCTGGAATTCAATCTCCAAATCAGCTCACTAATCCAGCTTTCACCTGTCTTTTAAAAATGTTATTGAAACCCATCTAATCAGCCAATCTTTCAACTGTTCCAAATCTCTCCTTTCCTGGCTTGTTATTTGTTTTCCTTACACTTGTTTATGAAGCGCCCAGGGAAAGTGCAACATAAATATAAAAAGTGATTATTGCATATTTTCACCTTTAGCGTGAACAGTTAGCATGTGTTTGGTGAAATGATGCCTTCCTTTTTATTTCTCCCCCTGCCATCTGAAGGAGGTATGAGAAAGACAGAGGTGTGAATTTATACACCGTGTTACTGCGTGCTGTTGGCACCATCTTTTCACCTCCTAAACTTTGAAACCACTCTCCAGATCGTAGCTAGACTTCACAATGTTAATCCTGTCAATGCAGGCTGGGTTCCTCTTCGAGACAAGTTATAGCGGGGCTCGCTCATAAACAAGTCAAGTATAAGCAAAGTCCTGTGGATGCTAGAGGTCTCTAATAAAAACAGAAAGTGCTGGAGAAACTCAGAAGGTCTAACATTAGTGTAAAGTAGTTGATGCTGTATTGCTAACAGTGGACTGTAGCTCCCATTACCCCCCACCATCCGCCCGCCACTACTACCACACTAAAGCTGCCTTTTCCTCACCACAATGTAGGGGTTTTTCTCATTAGAATATTTTATTTGTGTGATATTTCCTCATGCTCTCAACCAAGTGCACTGGATCTTCCAATTCTGTAGGCCGAGATGGACTCAAGAGACCTGCCTCTTGGGGAGGCGATGGCCTAGTGGTATTATCGCTGGACTGTTAATCCTGAGACCCAGATAACATCCTGGGGACCCGGGTTCAAATCCTACCTTGGCAGATGCCAATTCAAATTGGCAGAATTTGAACTCAATAAAATACCTGGAATTAAGAATCCAGTGATGACCATGAATCCATTGTCGATTGTCGGAAAAACCCATCTGGTTCACTAATGTCCTTTAGGGAAGGAAACTGCCATCCTTACCTGGTCTGGCCTACATGTGACTCCAGACCCACAGCAATGTGGTTGACTCTGAACTGCCCTCTGGGCAATACAGATGGGCCATAAATGCTGCCTGGCCAGCCTCATCCCGTTAAGAATAAAGAAAAAAAAATTCAGTAGTGTTTAGAGTGCAGTATTGCCAATAACAAGGAAGCATGTAAAAATAGCCAAGGGAATTGTCTCCTGCCCTGATTCCCCATTCTATGCTCCACTGCGGGAAAGGTCTGACATGTTTGTGGTTATCCATGGACACGTGTGACTGAAAACATCAGTGTGCTGAATGGAGAATAATGATCATCATCCGTGTCACAGCTCCTGCAACAATTCGCATTCACCTATCAGCAAATTTCAACACAGCAAGTTGTCCCAAAGTAGTTCACAGTCTGAGGATTGGGCAGGAGGCTGACTGGGCAGACTTGGACAGGTGGGAATGGTTTGGGAAGTGGGATAAAAATACATCGAGACTTGTTTGCCTTTGGTGCCTGTGGAGATCTAGAACTAACTCCAACTTTCTTGGCTATTTGCAGTGTGGGAAACCTCTTCCTGGCCTTTCAAAGCAAGAAGATTGCTGTGGAACTGTGGGTACTTCTTGGGGTTTCCACAAATGCCAGAAATGTCCTAAGAAGCCGTGTAAGTATATTTGCTTGTTCTATGTGAAAAATAATTTTTTTTTAAGTGGTGTCTTTGCTTGCAAACTTGTGTATGATTTTACATGTTGGTACAGAACTCACTTAGTTTGATGAAAATCTTTTGTCAAATGTTTGTTAGTACACTTTGTTTTTGTAATGGGTTTTTCAATGGTAAAAGTGTCTCACTAGGTGATACATGCCAACTGATATTTTATAGTGAGAAAGCAGCGCTGTGTCATTGCACAGTATCGCCACCAGTGGCACGCGTTGCTCAGAATTCGTTCAGACATTTTTCATTTCCCCAGTAACTGAAATTTCTAATGTCTGAAATTTCAATAAAGTTTAAATTAATTTTTTTAGAGGTATTTCATATCTTACAGCAGCATTTTCTCATTTAAAAGCTTTATAGAAGGCCCCAGGCTTTCCCAAAAAGCCTTTTGGCTTTGGCCCCGATTTTCACCAGGATAGAGAGCAGCTGCTATTTTGCAAAATACAAGAATTTGTCAGGAATGCAAGTGTGGTCCCCAGTCCTGACCTACTCTTCTGCACAGGGGTGGGTGTTGGTTCATGCATGGTTCCTTCAGGTAGTGGGCCATTGAAATGGCCTCCACCCTCCCTTCATATGGATTTTAGAGTTCCTGGTGTCTGGAATCTGGAATGTGAAGATTAGATCGGAGAAGAACAGGTCTGTTCTCATCATTTTTTTTTGGAAAGTCAAGAACTGAAATCCCTCTTTGGATGGAATCCTTTGAGGGTGACAGATGCATTTTGCAACATTGTGCACAAATGGTGCACAAATCCCTTGGAATATTCAACTTATCAAGATTTCACAACAAGTATCAGTGAGTGTGCACCTGTCAAGAAGTGGCTAAAAGTCTCAGAATGTTAGAGTCACCATTGACTGGAAACTACCTTGAACTCTCCACATATTTACAGTGCCAAAGGAGCAGGTCAGAGGCCGAGAACCTACAGTGAGTAACTCACCTCCTGACTCCCCAGGGCCAGTCCACTATTTACGAGCCACAAGTCAGCAGTGCGATGGAACATTCTCCGTTTGCCTGGATGGGTGCAGCCATAACAGCGCTCAGGAAGCTTGACATCATCCAGGAAATGCAACCCACTTGATCAGCATCTCATCCATAAACATTCACTCTGTCTGATACTAACTCTCAATTGCAGCAGTGTACACTGTCTACAAGGTGCACTGCAACAATCTCAAGGTTTCTTTGACAGCACCTTCCAAACCCATGATCATTTCCATGAAGAGCAGCAGATACATGGGAACACCACTGAAATAACTCCACAGAGGCTGGTATCCCATCACCAAGTCACCCTTTTTTACACATGGAGAGCCCTTGACACTGATCCAGCTCTCAGAGTGAACAGGATATATGACACTTATGCTATCTGTCAGCCAGGGCTCCCTGACTGGACTGGATTAACAGCCCCGATCAGGGAACTCATATTCTATGAAGTCCATCTGCCTGACCTCATTACAATCACTACACCTGCCACCTGCAAGTTCCCCTCCAAAACCACTCACCATCCTGACCTGCAAGCATATTGCTGTTCCTTCACTGTTGCTGGGTCAAAATCCTGACATTCCCTCCCTAATGGCATTGTGGGTCAACCCACAGCAGGAGGACTGCAGCAGTTCAAGAAGGCAGCTCACCACCACCTTCTCAAGGGCAGCTAGGGAAGGGGAATAAATGCAGGCTTAGCCAGTGATGCCCACACCCTGTGATTGTGTATCAAGAAATTATGAATGATAAATGCTTTTCTCATTAGATTTGTAGTCTGCAAAACAGAAATTTAAGCAAACGAGCTATGTTTTTACTTCTATATTGTGTGGAGTTGTGGATATTTTGTTAATTCAGCCTGTTGCATAAACATATTTGTTCAGCGTTGAGGTGGACGGGCTGGGGTTGAGTTTTTATATTTTTGACATCCAACTTGACCCCAACCTTCTCTTTTTGGGTTTCATAATTGGGCCTAGAGATACTAAGGTCAGGCAGAGTGAAGTAATACAGGTATTGGAAAACAGGGAGAGAAAGTCACGGTAGAGACAGAGAGGGAGGCAGAGAGAGAAAGAAAGAGACAGAAAGAAGGACAGAAAGGCAGCAAAGAAGAGAGATTGAGGAAGAGGAGAGGGAGAGAGAGAGACAGAGAGAGTTGAACAGAAAGGAAGAGAGAGATAGAGAGGGAGAGAAAGAAAGAGAGACAGAGAGAGAGACAAAAAGAAAGAGAGAATCAGAGAGAGAGAAAAAGATAAAGACAGAGACAGAAAGAAAGAGAGAGACAAGGACAGGGAGAGAGAAAGACATCTTCTGCCAATGGTGTTCAGTGACACAAAAGGTTAATGCTGATGCCATCATCCTGTGAGACAGAAATGACTGCATGCGCGAGTGAGTGTGGAAGACAGATGGAAGTGTAGGGTGGTGTCATTTCTCATTCTAGTTTCTGAAGAAAAGTTGAATTTTGAAAGCAAATGCTGCCTTTCTTCAGAAAGGGTAGGCAAGGAGAGAGAGAGACGGCAGAGAAGTGAGTGGAGGATGAGCAAACTGACCTTTCACTATCCACCACTGGGTGTGGGAGGGAGAGTGGAAATGGTGGAGAATGGAGGGAGGATTAAAGGAAGTTCTGGTCATGGCAAGAGGGTGAAAAGTTTTGCCAGACTGATTTCCTGGGATGGCAGGACTGACATATGAAGAGAGATTGGATCGGCTAGGACTATATTCCCTGGAGCTGATAAGAAAGAGGGGTGATCTCATAGAAACCTATAAAACTCTACCAGCACGAGACAGGGTAAATATATAACCAGGGACTCCAGAACCAGGGGCCACTGTTTAAGATATGGGGTAGGCCATTTAGGACTGAGATGAGGAGAAATTTCTTCACCCAGAGAGTGCTGAGCCCTTGGAATTCTCTACCACAGAAAGTGGTTGAAGACAAAGCATTGATTGTTTTCAAGAAAGAGATAGATATTGTTCTTAGGGCTAAAGTGATCAAAGGGTGTGGGGAGAAAGCAGGAAGAGGCAATTGAGTTGGATAATCAACCATGATCATATTGAATGGTGGAGCAGGCTGGAAGGGCTGAATGGCCTACTTCTGCTCTTATTTTCTATGTTTTTGTGTTTCTTTATAAAAGCGAGGTGAAAAACAATGGAGTCAGGGACAAGGAACAAAGTAGAGAATCAAGCTGATAGTTTGAGATGAAGAAGGACAGTCAGTAACTGTTCTGAAGGGTTAGGAAAGCTCCTGGTTGCCACACAAAATGTAGAGTTTATATCGGAATGAAGGGATTAGTGGAGGGAAGAGCACTTGGGGGAGATGATGGGAATGGAGCTACTGCCAACCCCCTTTCCCCTATAAAATCTATCCAAACTACTGGGGGCACTTTCCCTGATTATGCCGTGCAAAAGAGAAAAGCTGGAGATGTAAACGGAATATGATTGACAACAAACCAACTGGAAGAGCTGAAGTAGCAAAGTAATGAAATCCCAGAAGTGAAAGGGAATAGAAAAGCAGCAACACATCAGGGACAGGAAGAACAGTGGTTACACTGTGAGGAATCATTTATAATGGTTGGATAAATTTAAGACAATAATTATTTACTGCTATCTGCACCCTACTGCTTTAATTATTGTCAGTGCACAAATGTATATCTATTTTTTTTCAACTTCATCTCATTGAAGGTAAGTGCTAAATAGCTTTAGAACGCCAGTGGGATTCTAAGAATTGTGCAACACTGCAACTCCATTTATGTCAGCACACTTTGCAGACATTTATTAATGAGTGCTGGTTTATGAGGTTCAGTTCAATAGTTAATTAGTATTAATTAGGCTGACAGCCAGCCCTGGCTTTGGTAGTAGCACTTTTAGCTGAGTTGTAGGTTTCAGTATTCAACACCCAGTTCAGGGACTGAACATAAAAGCAAGACAGGCTCTGCAGTGCAGTTCTGAAAGAGCATTGCTCCATCCAAGTCCCCTGTGAACCATGGTATTATACTGAAGAGTAGGGGAGGGATTCTCTGTGTTCTTACCAATATTCATATCTCAATTTACATCACAGAAAACAGAGTATTTTCGGTCGTTTTCTGTTTTATGGTTGGTAGGAGCTTGTTGTGCAGAAATTAGATGCTGTGTTTCCTACATTACACTTGAACATACACCATTGGCTGTAAAGCACTTTGAGACATCCGTTGGTTTTGATTAAAGGGTGCTACATGAATGCAACTCTTTTGGTAAATTGTGAGAATTTTCTTTGTGCAAATTCAGAACCATATTTACCAATGAAATATTGGCAATCAATAGATGATGAAACTTGTAGTTTGTACCATCAAGACTCTGGCCTGGAAAAATTGGTTTGTTCTGGCCTTAGTTTTGAAAATAATACCGCTTTCTTTAAACTGAGACAGTAATAATTTACCAAATGTTAATTAATCAGCAAGTGTATTTAAAGGTGATAATAGTGATACTGTTTCTCTTGGAATCGCAGTGAAATCTGACCTGATGGTTTCTAAAAAAACGAAAACATAAGCAAACTTGGTGTGGCATTGTATGGGATCACTGGACCATATCTCAGAGTTTTATTTACAACTTGGGAGCACCACAGTTTGCCTTGATGAGGGTGGGCATTTTTAGTCATTATGCTTCTCTGATACGTTACTGTTCCCTAAAAGCGACACACGCAGGAATCTGTTCTCTGCAAACAGAAGGAACATGTTCAAGCCTTGCACCAGTTGTGAATGATCCAGGAGCTTGAGATGTCTACTGCATTCTCTTTGGAAACACCTCAGCAAATCAGTATCTACTTCCCAGGCAGTCAGTCCTGTTTGTTTTCCTGTGGGTGCAAATTGTTGTGATGAGTTGAAATTTGGCATTCTTGCGTTCTTCCTGACGAGTTCAAAACAAAAAGCTTTGGCGATGTGTTTGGGCTTCCAGCAGCATTTATTATGGTTCATTAGCCTGCACCACGAAAACTGCTTGCAGTCAGCATGTTGGGTACAGTAAATTAAAATTGGGTTATATTTCAGGACTCTTCGAACAACGAATATGATTGAATTTACGGCCGCGTTGACTTTGGAATCTACTCTTTTTAAATGAATGGGTAAAGGAGAAAGCAGCCAAGTTACGGATCCTCCTTTCCTGACTTCCCTCCAGCCAAGGGAACGTTGAGCAGTCACTCACAGCATTAACCACACAGCCCGATGTTGTAGGTAACTTCTTGGAAGTAAACTTTCTCATCCCACCATTGAACCCTGCCATCTGGGAACTTATAACCGAGAGATCATAGGTATACTGCCCCTGACTGACTGGCTGTGATATTTCAGAGAGACGTTGTGTTTGCGTAGTGCCTTTCACAGAAAATGAGAGACCACCTTTCACAAGGAATGCCCCAAAGTACTTTTCGATGTCCACTGTTGTCACATGCAAGCTCTTACAAACAGCAATGTGAATGAAGAGCAGACGACCTGCGTTCCCTTTTTATTTTTAGTGACATCAACTCAGAGATAAAGATTGACCAGAATGCTTTGCTGTTCTACAGCGAACACCATGGGATCCTTCTGCTGAGCCCAAGATGGGACGGGAGGTGGGGGTTGGGGGTGTGGGGTTTGGTGGGGGTTTGCGGTGGGTGTCCCTCATGCGAAAGGCAGCAATGCTTTGAGGGCGTGATGCTTTCTGCTGTCTGGTGGCAAAGTGTCACAAACTCATTACCTTCTGAATGTGAAACAGTCGGATTGCCATCGAGTCAAGGCTAACCTGAGTGTGGCATGAAAAACATAAATCTACAGCCCCATCACCTTTCCCCTGTTACGTTTGATTTTTACAGTGTAGGCATTGGAAAGGGGCTCAGGCTGATCATGTTACTGATGGCCCTTGCTCAATCCAGCTCGCTAACCATTTACATTGGGCCTGTGCCCGGATGCAGTTGAGGAAATCGGTTTTGGATAGTTTTCCATCTCTGTGCAGCTGCTGTCTCTCTCCTGGCAGTCCGATCAAATATCAGAAGCTTGGGCCACGCCAGGATCTGGGAGCAAATTCATAACAAAAGAAACCCGAAGACACAAGTTTTTTTGTCTGTGTGCTTCTGCCGTGCATTTCTGTTTTGTGCCTGTGGCAACGTTCGAGATTCAGGAAAGCAATAGAAAATGGGAAAGAGAACAATCCCTCATGGACTCTTCAGCCAGAGTCCTGGTGTGTTAACAAAACCCAGATCGCAGAAATCATCTGCTTCCAGCTGAGGAATAGCTGCTGCCTTTAATAGCATTTCCTTTGTGTCTGCAAACTCAGTAACCTCGCCATGGGTACAAACTCTCCATCACTCATTCTCAGGGGAAGGAGCGTTGGATCAGGAATTTCTGACTTAAGGCATCTGCATTTTAATTCTGTCAAACCAGAAACAGAAGTGACTCACCTGTAGTCATCATCCCACTCTCCATGTGCAGTTGTGGTCTCCTAGTCTGAGGAAGGACATTCTTGCTCTGGAGGGAGTCCAGCCAAGGTTCACCAGACAGATTCCTGGGATGGAAGGACTGACATATTAAGAAAGACTGGATCAGTGGGACATGAAGACTAATATATTGCGAAAGATTGGATCGACTGGGCTTGTCCTTGTTGGAATTTAGAAGAATGAGGGGAGGCTGTCATTGAAACATATGAAGTCCTGATGGGACTGGACAGTCTAGATGTGGGAAGAATGTTCCTGATTTTTGGGAAGTCCAGAACTAGGGGTCACAGTCTAAGAATAAGGGGTAAGCCATTCAGGGCTGCGATGAGGACAAATTTCTTCACTCAGAGAGTTGTGAACCTGTGGAATTCTCTACCATAGGAAGCTTTGGGGCCAGTTCATTAGATATATTCAATAGGGAGCAGGATGTGGCCCTTGCGGCTAAAGGGATCAAGGGGATATGGAGAGAATGCGGGAGTGGGATACTGAGATTGTGTGAGGAGCCATGATCATATTGCATGGTGGTGCAGGCTCAAAGGGCTGAATGGCCCACTCCTGCTCCCATTTTCTATGTTTCTATGTCAGCCTACAGTGCAAGGACCAGGCATAGCAGGGGCTTTCCATCTACCTTTGATGTAAAAGCTGGTTGAAATATTCCGAGGCTCACCTCATGGAGCAAGTCCTCTGCCCCTTTGGAAGGAGGTATAAAAGCTGACGAGTTTTTCGGCATCTGATGGGAGAGCGTTGAAAACTCCAGCACAGTGAAGGTCCCTTCATGGACATAAGATCACAGGCTGCAAGTGGCCATTTTTTGTGTATTCCTCGTTCCCAGGCAGTGACACTCTTATTAATTTCCATTGCTCCAAGAAAAAAATGATTTACACAGAAGGTGCCTTCAATCGATGCCTCAGAATGTGGTTCTGCAAATGGTTGGATTTGCATCAAGCAGACTCCCGTTCTTTGTAAATGATTCCGGCGTCATTCCACTCTCTACTGTATTGGCTGTATACCTGAACATCTTGTGTGGCAATTTTTGTTTTTGGAAATGATTTGGGATGTTTCTGACGATGCTGACTGAGTATTTGCAGCAATTTTGCTTTTTAATCTTGACCGTGAAAGTTAATTAGAATGGTGCACTTTGCACAGAAATGTGCTGGGCAGTAACTTGGGTGTATTTTTACAGTGTGTTGGCAGATACAGTGTAATGCCACGTTAAGCTGGGCTGGTGAGACAGTCTGTCACAACAGTTAACATATCCTTCTTCTGAAACTGACAATGTTTCCCATGCTTTCTTCAGCTGAACGGGTCTGAATTGCATCTGATGCAGACCACACAGTTAATTATCCTAGATGCTCAGAGCTAGTGGTTGGGTCAGCATCAGCAGGTAATGTCAGATTTTAAAAAGTTGCTTCTATAACATTCTCTCTTCTTTCTTGACGAAACCTACTCCAGAGCACTGGACTGATGAGCTTGCATTCAGTTTACTGCTCATCAAATATCACAGTTCAACAGGGAATTTGCTCTGACAGCCAAAGGATACATTTCAGGAAAAGCGTGTCTTCAATTTCCTTTTCTTAATTGTCTAACATTTCACACAACTGCAGGGACTGACTGCTTCCTGCATTTAGCATGAGGTCAACCACTAAACTGCAGCAGAGGTATCAAAGCGAGCGATTCCTTTGTCACTTGTTGAGTGATCAGTTTCCGCCTGTCATAACTGTGGGAGCTTTGATTTTTTTTGTCTCATGTTGACCGGGAGCCCGTTCACTTTAATACTGCTTCCACGACATGAACACTGCGTTCATTGAGTGTATTGCTGTAACGAGCTGAAATGATTAATTCCTGCATTGAATCAACTGCGCAGTGGATTGTAAGAAAGAATAAGAGGTCACTTTGTCATTGAATGATGTCTTTACACTTGGGACATCTCCACTAATGGAGACAATGATGATGTCCATTATGAAGGCAATACCAGAGGAACAACTTTATTCTCTCCCATTGTCATTTATTGGATTGTTGTGCGTCCCACTTTCGACGCTGTGGTCGATGATTTCCATTCATGCTTAAAACCTTTTATTTTTCCATCCAATCAGTTTATTATTATTTATGGTTATTGTGCTACTTTCTTGACCATTGGGCTTGATGTTTTTTTGGTGTGCATCAGTGTGAAAGAGGTGGTGATTAGTCAACACAACCTTAGCCTTGTGTTTGGACTCGAAGTCCATATAGTGTAGCTTACCGCTGTTGCCTGCAGTTATATGTGAATGTAGGACACACTCAACAAGTCAGGTGAGTTTTATACAAAGACCATTGGCTTAAAACTCGAGTGGTGAGAATCTTTGCAACCCTCCATGAATTGTAAGGCTTGAGAGTCTCCAACTACTGGTGTTTGTGTAAAAGACAGCTATGCTGTTGCATGATAGTAGGTGGCATGTAGCCTCCATATACAAGAGCACACTACATTCCTGCCATGTTGCTGCATTAATCGTCTGAGTTTTACAGAATAAATGGCTGCTGTGTGGACTCAAGTCTACATCAAGTGAATAGTATTGTAGCTTGTCTATCTGCCAGACATGGAGATTCTCAGCTTTTCCTCTTCCAGCCCCATCTGCAAAACTCTTGATATAGCAGCACTCATTTCTTAGCCGTTCCTTTCTTACAGAAGATGCAAAATATTTATTTCCTGAGTTAATTCCCCCTCTCCACAAATGATGCCCGTGAGGAATGCACTATTGTACATGATGTGCTTTCATGTGGGCCACCATTAAGTAGATTTAAAATGGTCAAAATGACAGCAGATCATTTGTGGTTTCTTTATTACTGCTTCACTTCTGAAGAGAATCTGAGCACAACAAGAATTGCAGCATGGACCCGAATTGTTGGAAAAACAAAGACGTTCCACTGTAAGTAACTTCTCAAGCTGCATTTTTACTTAATAACAGGTCAGTCAAGATGAGAATATTCAAAGCAGTAATTTTTTTGCAATATTTAATCCACCTGGATTAAGCAAGCTGGGATGCTTTAACATTACAGGTATTTTTCTATGCACACAATCATAGAGTCTGCAAAAACAGCCAGACTATGTGATCCATTGTGTCAGTTTCAAGGTTAGTTCCTTTTTTTAGCACTATCTAAGGCTATTCCCTTGCCTTTTCTTCAGATCATTTTATGTCCTGTTTCTAAAATTTACCACAGCATCTCCCTGAATGGATACTCTGTGTTTTAATAACTTTGTAAGTGAGGAAACGACTTGTGACTTCCCCTTTCATTCATCTGATGCTAATCCTGAGACCTTGACCTTGACTGATGCCTTTATTTGACGATTTCATATCACAGCAGTATTCAATTGCTTGCACCTGAGGACCACAGTGGTGGGCTAGAAGACTTTGTGGACCACCTAGTGGACCCATCCCACTCAGCTTCAATTGTCACCGCCAAAGACCCTCAGAATTAATGGGAGAGCAATAATTTCATGAGCATTGATTCTCTATGATAATTATATCTCATTAGCAAAATCAACAATTCATTTGCCAAAAACACAAATGTGGACATGTTCACAGCTTCGCAGAATTAATACGCTGTAGGAGGAGGCTATTCAACCCATCATGCCTACGCTGCCTCTGTCGTCTAGTGCCAATCAAATTATAATACATTACAATTGTATCACATTACTAACATTAATAGTGCAAGACAAACTGTTTATCTGAAACATTCAAGAGGGCACTGGATGATTTTGCATGGATAGAAATAGGGTGCAGGAGATTGGCACTAGGGTAATAGAACCCAGTGCAGGCATGATAGGCTGAATGGCCTCATTTGGCTCTGTCACCATTCTGTGAGTGGGAAGCCCCTTGTTAATTCATGCCAAACTACTCTGCACAAGGATGTGCATGAACCCCCTCTTCCAATGCCATTGTAATGGTCTTTCAAGCAATGCATGTGCTGTGCTTAGCCCATCAGTAAAACCTACTGAGGAATGTGTGGGTGGGCCCCCTGACTGTTTAAACCGACTCTCATGGATATATGTTGCTGTGGGTTTGTTCGGCTGACTTGCATTGGGGTGATTTTTTTTTCCCTTGGGGGAGGTGGTTGGGGTTGTGAAACCTCACTTTGGGGCAGGCAGTATGAGGTAACCTAACTCTGATGGATGGTGGGTCCCTGGGGTGGCACTTTGGGAGCCGTACCCAATTAAGGAAGATGGCGCGCCCCCCCCCAACCCCAGAGCTTGCTGTCCAATCGGAGGGCCCCCAGCTCAGTAAGCTCAGCCAATAACAGTGGTTGGTCTTGTGGCCCCTTTGCCAAGGAGAGGCTGAGGTACCCCCCCCATCCAAGGTAGGTTTGGGAGCAGGGGTCAGTGGGGGTGAGGGCCTTGGCAGTGGGGTGTCTGGTTGGTGGCAGTGGTGGACTGTCATGAAGGCTCTACCTTGAGTGTTGCAGTCACCACCTAAAGTCCCTTCCATGGGTTGTGGACCACTTATCAAGGAACTGTCCCCATCCCTGGACGTCTCTGGGAGGGAGGCAGGGCTCACCCGGGTGGTCTCCTCACCTGACATCAGCTGCCCGACACAGATGAGATGCCAGTGGGACTGAGAAATGGGCAATTGCCTCAGCCAGCAACTAGGTGGGCAGTTGAGCCACTGGGGTCAGCATTGGGTGGATGTTGCACTTCCCTCCTGATACCTTTCCCTTCCATATTTCAACACTGCCACACACCGCCACCCCCCCACCAGCCTGATCCAATGGGGGTCAGTGTTCCGAAAGAGACAAGGAGTGGAGTTTGAATTGGGTAGGAGTGGAAAACAACAGTTCCCCATCCACCATCAGAGGTACTGAAGTCAGTCAGAGTCCCTGCAGTGTGGAAGCAGGCCATTTGGCCCATCATATCCACACTGAACAACGAAGAGCATCCCACCCAGACACCACCCCCTCCCCTATTCCTGCATTCCTTGTGACTGACCCACCCAGCCTGCACATCCATGGAGACCAAGGGACAATTTAGCATGACCAATCCACCTACCCTTTACATCTTTGGACTGTGGGAGGAAACCGGAGCACCCGGAGGAAACCCACGCCGACACGGTGATAATGTGCAAACTCCACACAGACAGCTACCTGAGGGTGGAATGGAACCTGCGTCCCTGGCGCCGTGAGGCAGCAGTGCTAACCACTGAGCCACCGTGCCGCCCAAAGATGAGAACTCTAGGTGGATCATACAAAGGGCACGCATTTGTCCCAGGTCAATTTTCACACCACCCAATTGCTGGTAACGTGGCACACCAGTGTGGCTCAGAAACCTCAGAACCTCTTGATGGGCACGTGTGGTGAGGATTTTTTTCCAGCCTTGAACGAGAATGGGGTTGGAGAGCAGCCTGGCTGCACTTTGAGCCACTTTCCACTGCTGGAGGTGTTACCAGCTGCTGCCAACAGCCTGCCTACAGGCCACACTGGCTGACTCATAACGCAGCCTGCAGTTGAGCTGCAGACTCCCAGAAGGTGGGAGCGGAACCTGACACTTCCTGTCTGCCGTCTGATTTATGTTCACCCACAGAAAGGAAAGTAGGATAACCTTTGCCTGCTTGTTTACTTAATTGGAGTGAACAGATTCCAAACCATCAAATCCAGCGCCAGAGTGAGACATGAGAATTCACCATTGCTTAAATTGCCCCAAATCCTACATTTCCTGCTTAAGCCCTCCATATTTTTTGGCTGGTGTGAGACCAGCACTTTTTACATCAGTACAAAGTACATTTGGAAATTGTGCTGCATGAGGCTGGCCTAGAATTCTAGGAGCAGGTCAGGGCTGGAGCTGAGAGTTGTGACACATGCACGCACACGCACACATGCACACACGCATGTACGCACGCACGCTTACACACACACAGACGCACACACGCGCACACACACACACGCACACACACACATACACACACGCGCACACACGCACACACACGCGCGCGCACACACAGTACATACGCACACGCACGTGCACACACGTGCACACACAGTACATACGCACACGCGCGTGCACACGTGCACACACACACACAGACACACGCACACGTACACACGCACATGCAGACGCACACACATGCACGCACATGCACACGCGCACACACAAGTGCACACACACACACACACCCACACACGCACAAAATGCATGCACACGCATGCACATGCATGCGCACACCCACATATGCACACACATGTGCACACACACGCACACACGTGCACACACGTGCACACACACGCACACACACATATGCACACGCATGCACACACACGCACACACATTTGCATACACTATCTCCATCTCATCAAACTCTTAGGAACTCCTCATAATTCATTTCTGATCTCAGAGTGGACAGTCCCGACTGATCATCAGTCCTGATGAAAGGTTGCCACCGTCTCTCTCTCAGATGCTGCTGAGCACTTCCAGTATTTTATGTTTAATATCATTGTGCCCAGTGACTGCTGCATTTATTTATTTATTTATTTATTCTCACTTGTATTTTGTTACAAAATACAGTGGAAAAGTGTTGTATAGTTGGCGCCACTCTCTGGCGCCATTTTAAAACCACAGAAAAATAAACCAAAACATAGAATATAAAGGCAGAAAAATAAAGAATGGAGAAAAAGTATTCAACTTCGCAGTCCTTTTTGTGAAATGCTCTGCCATGGGCCATGGGCCTGGCGGCCAGGCATGAGTGCCCTGCACTGCAGTGCTGCCAGTGGAATAAGAGTTGCCTATCTTCGGCATCATCTTGCCTCCACCGACCCATCCCACTGCTACACCGAGTCTTCACTGGACCTCGCCAACACAACCACCACGATGCCACCGAGTGCCACTCTGGCCCAAACTTGACTTGACCGCCACTACGAGTCTGCTTCGGGCCCACCTCCTGTTCATTGGTGCAGCTTCAAACGGTCAGCTTCGGTCTGGAGACTTGACCCTGATTCTCTAGAGGACATCCTGCCTGTCAGTAATATTCTGATATTTACAGGGATAGACCTCACAGAAACGCGATTCTTATACTTTCTCGAGGACAGTTTTCTTTGCGCCAAGACCCGTGACATCTATTTTTTACGAGCGCCGAGATGGTTTCACGTTGTTAAACAAAGCTGGGATTTATTTCCAGAGGGGAAAGGCGGGGTTTCCATGTATAGTTTTAGCAATTCAGTGTCAGAGTAATGTAGCGAATGTGTCTGAGTCAGAAGGTTGCCATGACAACATAATTGCTACATACTTTTAAGGAACAGTTATGTGCTATCTGCCTTTTCTCACAAGTGTTGCTTCATCCCTTTCATCTTTCTCCCAAAATGTTACTTAGCAATCAAAATTTAATGGAGGTAATGTAAACTTTTCACTATTGTACAGCACAGGTGTTGAAGAGTGCTTTTTTTTAAAGAAAGATCAAACGCAGCTCAGCTGACAGTATTACTTAAGTTTTGATAAGATGAGGACGAACTCATTATTTCCAGTTAAGCTTTTTAAATTTGCTTCTTTTTTGTAACGAAACCCCACTACTCTTTAAACAGCGACTTATATTTATGTAGCACCTTTTAATGTAATAAAACATCCAGAGGCACTTCACAGGAATGGTATAAAATGAACTATGACACTGAACCACTTATAGAGCTATTATATTGGATGGTTGTGAGTTTGTTTCCACCTGGGTGTTTTACCTGATGTAGTGATGCTTGTATTATCTTCCACATCATAAGAAACTGGGCTTGGATATTGTGGTATTGAAAAATCAAACAGACATTTATCACAACCAACTAATATTTGCAAACATTACATTCCTCAGGAACATAAATATTTGGGCTAATACTAAGCTATTCGGTTACAACAGCATAGAGTGTCATACGTCAAGTGGCCCCATCTAAGCTGGAGTCTGAGACCTTTCTGCCCTCAGGTTACATGCTATGGTAGTGACATAATCATGAGCATGTCTCTTAAAGGTATACTGGTGTACTGATCATAATACATGGTACCTCAGGGTCTCAGAAGGCTAGTCAAAGATTTTAGGAGTGTCTTAAAGAAGGAAGGCAAGATAGAGAGATGTAGAGAGAGATTTCCAAGGCTTGGGGCCTAGGCAACTGAAGACATGGCTGCCAGTGGTAGAATAATTATGAATAGAAAAGTACAAGAGGCCAGAATTAGAGGAAGGCTGACATCTCATTGAGTTGTAGGGCTGGGAAAATTATGGAGATAGAAAATGGCAAGACCATGAGTGGAGAATTATAAACCAATGCTTTCTTGACTGGGATCCAATGTAGGTCAGTGAGCACAGGGGTGATAGGAGAATGGGATCTGGTGCTCATTCTGACTGGATCATCAGATGTTTGGATCATCTTAACTTCCCAGAGGGTAAAATGTGGTATATCAGCCAGGGTGGAGTTGGAGTAGTTGAATCTAGAGGTCATGAAGCCATTACTGAGGGTTTCAGTAACAGATGGGTTGAAGCAGCAATGAAGCTGAGCAATGTTGTAGAGGTGAAGAAAGACACTTTTAGAGATGGTGTAAAGAGGAGGTCTTGTTAGGTTCAAATGTGCATGGGAGTTCTTCCAGCACTTTCAAAGCCAAAACAAAAGCCTATATTCTTTGTATTCTTTCATAGTTTGTGGGCATCATCAGCGAGGCCAGTATTTGTTATCCATCTCTAATTGCCCTTGAGCTTGCGTGGCACACACAGGACTGTTTCAAAGGGTATCTAAGAGTGAGCCACATTGCTGTCAGCCTGGAGTCACATGTGGGTCAGGCCGGGTAGAGACAGCAGATTTCCTTCCGTGAACCACATGGATTTTAGTGAAACAATGGGTTTTTAGCAACAATTTCCGATTGTTACTGAGGCTACCTTTCAATTCAAGGTTGATTAATTCAACATAGTCATCAATTAAATTGTAAATTCTAATAGCATTAGTGCAAAAAGGTTTGGCGCAAACCTTTCTGGATGTATCCATTCTTCTCCTATTATCACAGTGCACAAGACAGAAACCAGTCAATGTCATCACTATAAAGCATTGGCCTTCAGATTTCTGTTATCCAACAAGTGTTGCTGTGTTGTGTACTGTTTCTCTTGGCCAACCTTTCCCTCTGAATTCTATTTCCATATTTGCTTCAGGCTCTTCAAATCAGGCATTCTCTGAAAGGCATAAGGCCCTTCTCTCTCCCAGTCAGTAGTAGCATCTGGTATCTCCGAAGCACACTAATGTCCTTTGGAGAAGGAAACTACCATCCTTACCTGGTCTGGCTTACATGTGACTCCAGACCCACAGCAATATGGTTGACTCTTAACTGCTGTCTGGGCAATTAGGTGGGGCAATAAATGCTGGGCCTGGCCAGCGATGCCCTCATCTCGTAACTGAATGAATAAAAAAAAAACTTTGATTTATAACTATGGGTTAAGCCATCTGCTGCTAAGCTTCTTTAGGATGCCTATACCTCCTTTAAGGGGGCTAATTCTGGATTGTGTGTAGCTCCCAATTAGACCTCTTCAACGTCATGTAAAGAAAGTTAGACTTCACAGGCATTTGATTGGGTCTGCAGAGCCTGATCAATCCCTACCTGAAGGAAAACAGCCAGTTGAGATTATATACTTCTTGTTGAAAGCTTTATATTTTTAACTAGTTTTTCACTAGGTAGTAATTTTCTGGGAAAATACTGAGGATCTGATTGAAATAATCTGTTAGTTATCTCCCAAAAGGGAGTTATTTTAGTTATTGATATAAAAAAGTAGACAATTTAATTTTAAAAATCACACAAATCTATTAAAATAATACTCAGTGTTACATGAAAAGCATTAGTTGTAATATGAGATAAATTCAACACAAAGAAAGGATATCTAGCTATTGTTTCAGCAGAGAATCTGAGCAGAGAATTTAACCTTCAAGTGTTTCAAAGATAATAATTTAGAAAGTAAAAGATATGTGTCAAGAATTAAAGTTAGCTTAATGCCAAAGTGTCTGAGACTCATTAAGTTTAAAATACATCTAAATCTATACAGTAATTTTGGGAGTGGGGGGCTTATGAAGTTAATTTTAAATGGATAAATGTTTCCCATATTCATAAGCAACGAACCCTTGTTGATTTTCCAAAATTTGTGGAAGTGCGTTGTATTATGTAAATGTCTGTTCAATGAAATGTTGTTTTGACCTGTTTTGGAAAACTAGATTTTCGGCAGTTATCTTGGTTCATCTTTGCTAAATCAAAAAAACAGCTTCAACCGAAATAACAAGGCTTAGGGTTTAATATTAAAAGCTGAAAGAACTGCAAATGCTGGAGATCAGAAATTGCTGGAAAAGCTCAGCAGGTCTGACAGCATTTGTGGAGAGAAATCAGAGTTAACGATTCATGTCCAGTGACCCTTCCTCAGAACTGCTCACTTCTTAGTTTAACATCTTATCTGAAAGCTGATATCTCTGGTAGTGCAGTGCTTCATCAGTGCTTCACTGGGATGTTATTCTTGATCTTTGTGTCAACTCTTGAAATAGGATTCTCTTTTGACTTAAAGTCATGAGTGAAAGCAAATTGGTGACAATCGTAAGCTCTGAGGAAGGGTCACTGGATCCGAAACGTTAACTCTGATCTCTCTACACAGATGCTGCCAGACCTGCTGAGCTTTTCCAACAACTTCTATTTCTGTTTGGGGTCTAATATTCTTCAGTCTGATTGTGGTTCTAATTAACTTTGCATGTCAGTGTACTAGTGTAAAGAAGAATACTGTAAAATACTAGACAACAAGGTGCAGAGCTGGATGAACACAGC
>NC_063340.1:76535948-76595985 GCF_021869965.1 Rhincodon typus
CTGTCTGTGAGTTTTACAAAAAGATAACCTTTAGCCTGCATTAATACTGTATCATTTGGCACTTATTCCTTTGCAGCATGACAACAGAAATGATATGTCAAAGGTACTTCTTTTGCTGTAAAGCCCTCAGGGATGTCCTGAGGTTGTGAAAGTTGCTATAGAAATGCAAGTCTTCTATCCTGTATGACAGATGAGGGTCAGTCTCTGAAACAGGAAGTAAGTAGTGCCCCGAACTGCACTCTGTTCAAGGATACTTTGTGTTGGTTACTGGGCTGCAGGATTTGTGCATTGAGGTGGTACACTACTGCAAGCTGTCAATAGGATGAACAAGTACAGTATTGATGTGTTGGGCAGTGGAGAATGATATTGGCCAGCGGTCTATTCCACAAACCCCAAACAGTTGGAACAGTCAGGGTGACTGCCAACTTTTTTTTGGAAAGACAGGTTTTACAAGTTGTTGCCATTGTACTATGTCCAGCTTGTTCTCTGTTACAGACTGGGTCTAGTCTAACGGCAGTAACTTTCCACCCACACTTTGGGCCTCCCTCAGGCGAAATGGTGGACCACATAACACTTTTGTTCTGAGTTTATTGAATCTTCAGCTCACTGCTGGACAGAATGAAGCTGAACAAAATGCACTGCTCGCTGTCCTGGTTCAGGGATCGGAGCAGAAACTGGCAGAGGATAGGCTTGGGAAAGGAGGGATGGGCTAGGGGTCGTTGCCGGTGGGTGGGGGAGGACTGGGAAAGGGCACAGGAACAAAGACAGCTATAGAGACTGAAATTTCTCAGAGGGTTTTGCAGGGGGAGATAGTCCTTTTTTTGAGAAAGGAAGGTTCAGCTAAACAGACCCTCTTGATTGGGGGTGTAAGGGAGAGGAAGAAAAGATATATTGTTCTGTAGGGGAGCAGTGAGATGGGGGCAGGCTGGGGTTGAGGGAGGGGTGGATTTCTGTTTCTGCTGCAATGTTGAAAAATAGCTCCATTGGAGCCTAAGGAATTAATATTAATCCACTGAGTGGTGTCATAGAAAGTCCAGTAGTATTGGACTACATTGTTAAAAATTCTCAGATGTAATAACAGGTTCAAGAGAATAATTTCAATGTTTTAGGCCAAACGCAAAACTGAGAGTTACAAACCTTTCGGTCCTTCAATCAGAGTTTATACTCTCATTGAGATTCTCCATTAAATTAACAGTCAACAATCTATCCAATATTTTCTTTATATTCTGTTTTTTGTTTTTTCTTCTAATCCACTGTTTTGTACAGTTCAGGGTAAAGGCAATGCTACACAGACTGCTCAGTATGAGATGTGGTTGTAATGACTGTTTCAGAGCACACATTATGTTTCAGATTAGAAAAAGATACTCTGATCAAATTAGAAGCAGCAGGCAACTGGGGAAATGTGGTGTTTGTAAAACACTTTGGAAATGTTGTTCCAGCCACTGATAGATCTGATACAAGGCAATAGGAGCAGATCAGGAACTTATGCTGAGTTCCTATTTCAAACTTGTAACATTGACCTAGAAATATTAGCATAACCAATTCGTAACGTAAAACATGGAGAACATCTGATGTTCTGCTTCTTCTTTATGGCTCCTGGCAAACAGGGGAACCACATTCAGCACTCATCCCGTGACAGAGCTGACATTATAGCACACCGTTGGATTTGTTCTCAGAGGTAGAGAATGAGGTTTTCAGTGGTGAAGGAAGGTTAATTCTACCTGCTTTTTAATTAAGCAATGGGGGATCTTTGGATGTAAGTGAGAACCTACAGAGAACATCTGGGTTTCATTTTGCGTGAAATAAACACACCGGGTTGAAACCACATTGTATGGTATTGTAGTGAATACTCATTTATTGGTTTGAAATTGTGCTGTGCAATATTGGTAAAAAAATGTTAACGCACCAATTCCCAATATTGCAGGGTGTGGGCAGAGTTTAATCCAGCCCTTGGGAAAGAGCTTGGAGATAGTGTTGGATTGTAGGGTCAAAAAGGAAGACTGAACTGGATTGCCCATCGCTCTCCTGAACCTCTGTGATCCCCAGTAAAGGCTGATAAAGCAGAGCACGGCTGAGGTGGAGTGGCAGTGAATCCTCCTGATTGAGAAACCTGTGACTCACAGACATCTCCCCAACAACAAGGGCCTGCTCTGCTTTGGAATGACTGCCCAGACCTTCAACAGCAAGCCCTGCCCACTCTGATGAACTGCACCAACTTACTCTGGTTCTGAGGCTTCCTGCACTTCACTGTTGTTGACCAGCTCCCGTCCCAAAAGTGAATCGCACTGAGATTTATTATCCTTTCATGGAATATGGGTGTTGCTGGCCAGGCCAGTATTTATGGTGACAGTGAGCTGCCTTCATGAACCATTGCAGACCATCTGGTGGAGGCACAGCCACAGGGCTGTAATGGAGGACGTTCCAGGATTTTGACCCAGTGGCAGTGAAGAAATGGCAATATTGTCTCGAGTCAGAATGGTGCATGTCTTGCAGGGGATCCTGCAGAGAGTGATGTTATCTGCTGCCTTTGTGTGGTATTGCCGGGACTGAAGAACTGCTGGCTTTCTGAATGGATGACAGCGCTTGAAGGTGGAATATTCCTCTTTAAAGACATGGAAGCCTGAATGCTAGGAGGTTAGCTGCCAGATGACCAGTGAATTTTGCCTGGCTTCCTTGGAATGGCTGCAGTTGGGTCAAGCCTGGCTTTCTGAGCCATCACTGCTATC
This sequence comes from Rhincodon typus, assembly GCF_021869965.1. Lineage (NCBI taxonomy): Eukaryota > Metazoa > Chordata > Chondrichthyes > Orectolobiformes > Rhincodontidae > Rhincodon > Rhincodon typus. Next base: position 76,538,675 of record NC_063340.1, read on the forward strand.
ACTATGTTCAACCCCATGATTACAACCTGACTGATCAACATTTGATAGTCACCAACAATCCCAAGCTTCTAACTTTTGTAGATTCTACAAAAGATTCTACAATGGTCCATCCATTGGGTGTCAATTTGCACAAGGACGTTGAATCTTGGTAGAACAAAGTTCATAGATACAGCCTCTAACTTTAAAGGTAAAGTGAATTCATCTCCTGTAGGTTGTAGTTTGAAACAATTACTGAACTGTAGCTTCTCAATATTTAATAGAGTGGCATTGACAGCTTCATTGTGATCCTCAGAATGAAACTAGCTTCTCAACTAAAGGTTGATTTGGAAATGAAATGGTCATGGTATGGTTAGAAATTTGGAAGTGAGTTACAAAACTGAAGAGGTTTTGAGTCAAATGTTTGTAACTGTGCCACTTTAGTGACTGCTTAGTGAGAAATAAATGAATTTCATATAATAAAAGAGCTCCAGTGTTCCTTCATGACTGAAGATCTTAGGAATATGCATTAATCCATTGCAATGTATCCAAAACTGGGCTCTGCACTTTTCATCCTTTATCACTCCGAGGCCTTTAAATTTCACCATTGTTTGTTGAATCAAAAATTTTTGAATTCTTCAAGTCACAAGATAAGAGCATCACCTTAGCACAATAATGTTATTCCTCTGATCCTCTGCTTCTCTGACAGTGGGTTTGCAAAAGACATCTTCTTCCACTAGAATATCGAGTCCCTTTGTTCTTTTGATGACTTGAGTTACCTTCTCTTAATTCCTTCACCACGAGTTAAACTCTTCAACATTTCTTTACTGTTCAATGATCTGAATGCTGCAAGGTTATTTTTGCCTTTCCTTGAAACCTTTAAGACATTTGCTTTTGAGTAACAGGATTGAAATAGCACCTTAACTGTGGCTGAAAATCCAGACAAAGTGGGGACAACAGATCTTTGTGCAGCTTCTCTGGATCTTGGCTGTAGTTTCAGTGCAAGATCAGGCAGCCTCTGGCCGAGTTCCAGCCTGACATGTTTTTGTCATTTTTGACGCCTTTGCAGTTCATTCATATTGTGAAGATTAGAGACTCCCAAAACCAAATGCTCGAAATATTTGTACTCAAAAGATGCAGGAACACAGCAGGGCAGGCAGCATCAGAGGAGCAGAAAAGTTGACGTTTCGGGTTTACACCCTTCATGAGGACTGAAGAAGGGTCCCGACCTGAAACGTTGACTTTCCTGCTCCTCTGATGCTGCCTGGTCTGCTGTGTTCCTCCAGCTCCACACACTGTGTTGACTCTGACACCAGCATCTGCAGTTCATGCTATTTCCTCTACTCAAATGATACTATTTTCACTGAACTTTGCTCTCTTGCTTCCCTTTATGTTCCCTCAGAAACCTGATCTTGGCATCTATTCATCCAACTTAGAAACTAATGAATCCATAACGGTAATATTACTTAGCAGCAGAGAGAAACACAAAGCATAATTCAGATCCAAGATGGTGGTGGAGTAGGTAACCTCAGCCAAAACTTATCCGTTCTGTCCAATTCTTTTCTTTCTTTCCTCTCTTTTCTTTTCTCTTGTGTTTTTTTCCCTCTTTTTCACAACGTCCTGAACTGACCTCAGGGTAGACTCGAACTCCCGGCCTCAGCGTGGACTCGAACTCCCGGCCTCAGTGTGGACTCGAACCTCCGGTCTCAGCGCAGACTCGGACTCCCGGCTTCAGCGTGGGCAGCAACCCCCGGCCTCAGTGTGGACTCAGATCCCGGCCTCAGTGTGAACTCGAACTCCCGGCCTCAGCGTGGACTCGAATTCCTGGCCTCAGTGTGGGCTTGGACTCCCGGCCTCAGCGTGGGCTCGAACTCCTGGCCTCAGTGTGGACTCGAACTCCCGGCCACAGTGTGGACTCAGACTCCCGGCCTCAGCGTGGGCTCGAGCTTTCGGCCTCAGCGTGGGCTCGAACTCCTGGCCTCAGTGTGGACTGATACTCCCGGCCTCAGTGTGGACTCGAACTCCCGGCCTCAGGCTGGGCTCGGTCTCTCGGCCTCAGGCTTGGCTCGGTCTTTTGGCCTCATTGTGGACTCGAACTCCCACCCTCAGCGTGGGCTCGAATTCCCGGCCTCAGCGTGGGCTTGGACTTTCGGCCTCAGCATTGACTGTAACTCCTGGCCTCAGTGTGGGCTCGAAATCCAGCCTCAGTGTGAACTCGAACTCCCGGCCTCAGCGTGGACCTGGTCTCCCGGCCTCAGTGTGGACTCAAACTCCCAGCCTCAGCGTGGACTCGATCTCCCGGCCTCAGCGTGGACTCGAACTCCCGGCCACAGCGTGGACTCGAACTCCCGGCCTCAGTGTGGACTCGGACGCTTGGCCTCAGTGTAGACTCGAACTCCTGGCCTCAGTGTGGACTCGGACTCCTGGCCTCAGTGTGGACTCGAACTCCCGGCCTCAGTGTGGACTCAGACACCTGGCCTCAGTGTGGACTCGAACTCCCGGCCTCAGTGTGGATTTGGATTCTCAGCCTCAGCGCGGAGCTGACATGGCGATCTCTCGGCCCAATGTGGTTGTCTCTCAGCCTGGCGTGGCCTTAGTGAGGACATCCAGCCTCAAGATGTTTCTGGAGTGTTCTCCTGGCCTTTGAGATCCACGAGGTGAAGCTCGGTGAGGTCTGTATTCAAGGCCTGGTGCAGACTAGAGTCTAGAATCTAGGTGCCAGTCTGGACTGGGTTGGAAGGACTGTCATTCTGAGCTTTTCTTTATTTTTCTAATGTCTTTTCCCTTAAGAATTTGTGCCTATGTATCTTGTTCCTAAGATGGCACCATCAGTGGCGACTTGTAAACTTTTATAAGTTGCCATCTTAGGTATAAGGTACCTAGATGGCATTTGAGAACATGTGACAATAAATTCTGTTCTAAATTGGTACGCCCTTGGGTGATTTTCACTCATAGCAACTGTGTGTAGCTGCGTTCACTTTTGAGCCTCTGCTGTGCTCTCTAATTAGTTAGCAACATCTTCTGAGTCACTCACATTGAACAGTTGATCTGAAGCAGTAGGGGAGCAGTCCCACGCACATCCATACTAAAATGGTTGTCTGGTAAGCAGTAGCTTATTTCATGTAGATGACTCTGGCGCATGAGAATGATTGTTACTTGCTGCGTATTCAGGTAGGAAATTGTATCTGTTTATGATGCCAAAGAGTAACGTTCTCTGTGGTTTGAGGTATTTACTGTCCTTGTCTTCATGCTGTTTTCTTGATTTTTTTTTCATTTACACTGCATCTATTCCACCTTCACCCGCCCATGTTTCTTTAAAGCATGGGTACAGGTAGTGAGTAAGTGTCAGTGATCTGATTTTGCTTCAATTTCAGCTTTCCCCGTTCGAGGAAATGGACAAGTGGTGGAGTGCCCCGTGGGTTACAAGCAGGTTAATGCTACACATTGTCAGGGTAAGTGCCTTAAGAGCTCTTCGTTTTAAGAGATTTTACAGCCATCCCTTTATGTAAGCAGTGACTGCCATTTCAAAGGCTCGCTTTGTTCTGGAGCCTGTCATTTTCAACTGCGGGAAAACACTTAAGAGACAGGAGAACAAGTCTGTCTTCAGATGATTTCTCTCACATGTCTGTCCACCGCTGCTGCTGCTGCTGAGAAACTGAGAGGTTCACTCGACATCAGGCAATGTTTCCGTGAAATAATAATTACACACGTCAAACCCAAAACATGGAGGTGAATTTCGATTTTTAAACCTCAGTCTGTTTAGCAGTTGACTTCATCTTTTGCTAAAATCCACACAGACATTCTCCCTTCTCTTTCATTAAGTACGCTTCATGAGTACCTATGCAACCAAATACCTTGCATTCTCAAAGAATGTATATTGTGAGGACAATTCTTTTCCCCTATAAAACATTTAACTGAAGGGCGGGAAATTACTGCCGTCAAGTTAAATATGTCATATTTTCGAGAAATTGAACTTTAATGAAGACAGGCATAAACCCAGGAGCGATATGAAACAGAAAAGGAGAACGTCTCAGTAAAATAGAATGATATAAACATATACAGGAAAGGGCGTGTATTAATTATTTAATACATAAGCCATAACATGATTCTATAATTTGTATTGAGATAAATTAAATCCCCAGCTATTGCTAATCTAATCGAGTGATTCTTTAGCAACAACAGCTTCCATGATGCGTTTAATATGAAAAACAGTTTAATGATGGTTGGGGAAACAGGTTCTAAGCCATGGACGGTGAGGTTGGAAAAGATGGTCAAGTCCCAATTTGAAAACTGGCAGAAATTTCAACTTTGCTGGGGTTGGTAATGATTGACAGCTTGGTAGACTATCCACCCAGTGGCCCTCTGCATCGAGTGGGTTGCAAAGTGGGTCGTCGATTCACTACTATCTGTTGTGTGTAGACGGGTTTGTACGCGCTAGTTTAGAAAGGGATGTTGAAGTTGTGGAGCGCATGCAGGCTAAACAATTCATAAGGACAGAAAACCCCAGCGTGAGAGAGCTGGCTGGAAATATGAAAAAAAAATGGATATTTTTAAGATGTGTAGATGCCGGTGTTGGACTGGGGTGGACAGGGTCAAAAAATCACACAACACTAGGTTATAGTCCAACAGATATATTTAAAATCACAAGCTTTCAGAGTGCTGCTCCTTCATCAGATGAAGTCACTATAACCTGAAGCCGTGTGACTTTTGAATATTTTTTTTAAAATAAGAGTTAACAAAGTGAGCATTGATCCAATGGAAAGTGGGTGATGAATGATGGAAAATGATAGATGACAGATGAACTGAACAGCTATTTTGCACCAGTCTCCTGGACAGATGTGGCAATGTAAGTAACAACCCAGAAATAGCTATAATTCAAGAAATGGAAAGGAGGGAGAAATGACAGGAACTTACAACCTCCAGGGAAGTGGTAATAAGCAAATTGTTGAGCTTTGACCTGACAATCACTGGGTCCTGATGAAGTTGAGGTTTGAGTCATAAAAGAAATGGGTTGTGAGATAATTGATGTGTTGGCTTTAATTTACAAAATTCCGTTGATTTAGGAAAGGTTCCAGTAGATTAGAGAATACTGTGTGCGCCCCATTATTCAAAAAGGAACGGACGTGGGAAGCAGAAAACTACAGGCCAGTTAGCTTAACATCTGTCATCGGTGAAAAAGTTAGTTGGTTTTATTAAAGATGCTATAGCGGTGTACTCAACGAAGTTCAAGGTGATTGGTAGAGCCAACATGGTTGAGTGAAAGGCAAGTCAAATTGAACAAAATTATTGGTGTTCTTTGAGGAAGGGATGTGCTGTGAATAAAGAGGAAGCAGTGAATGTCCTGTGGTTAGATTTTTAGAAAGCATTTCATAAGATGCCACATCAAAGGTTATTGCAGAAGTTAAAAGCTCACGATGCTTAGAAGCTTGGCTAGCTATCAGGAAGCTCAGCGTAGGCATAAATGGGTCACCTTCTGTTCAGCAAGATATAACGAGTGGTGTGTCATAGGGATCAGTGCTGGGGCTTCAGTATTTTGAAGGGATCAATGGTGAGGTTTCTCTTGGCACAATGTAAGCTCTGTAAAATATTTATGGTAAACCTATGGGTGAGGTATTTGGGGAACATATTGAACAGTGTAGTAAGAGCTCTGGCTGGACTGTGAACGCTATAAGGCAGTGTCCTGGCAGTGTCTCCTGGCCACTTGTGTGTCTCTGACATCTCCCCAGCACTTTCAGGTCACCTCTCATATGGCAAAAATAAACTAAAACAGCCCTTTGGGCCCATTGATGGTTGTGAAGCATCAAATAAATACTGGTCCAAACTACATGTCATGCTGTGCATGTGCACCATCGTAATAAGATCTGTCAATAATGACTGAGTACATTCCTGTTGCTGCTGGTAAAAACTGGCAAGTTTATTCACAAGATATACAACCGTATTTGTTTTTCTTAATGATAACATAAAATTTTAAAAAAAAGTAAATACTTGCATTAAGTTAACACTGGAAGAGGGAAGAGGAGGATATTGGTGAGTACCTTGTCCAGTCCTGGTCGCCCAGTTATAGGAAGGATATTAAGTTGGAGAGGGTTTAGAAGAGATTTACCAGGATGTGCCGGGTGTGGAAGGTTTCAGTTATAAAGAAAGGTTGAATGGGCTGTGACTTTTTCCACTGGAGCATTGGAGGTTAATAGGCGACCTTATCGAAGTTTATAAAATCATGTGGGTATAGATAGGGTTAATGGTAGTTGTTTTTTTCCCTAAGATGGGGGATTTAAAGACTAAGGGTGAACATTTTTAAGGTGAGAGGAGGGAGATTTAAAAATGATTTTTACACGGTGTGTGGTTCGTGTGTAGAATGAACTCCCAGAAGAACTGGTGGATGGAGGTACAATTACAACATTTAAAAGACATTTGGATGGATATATGAATAGGAAAGGTTTGGAAGGATATGGGCCAGGAGGAAGCAGGTGGGAGTAGTTTAGTTTGGGATTATGTTTGGCATGGACTGTTTGGACTGAAGGGTCAGTTTCAGTGCTGTATAACTCTATGATACTATGAAAGAAAATGTACTATTGAAACAAAGCTCTGACAATGAATGCCTTGCATACAGAGTAAAGCTTCCTTTACACTGTCAATATTAAAGGCTCCCAGGCAAGCGCAGCATAAGTTAAATACTGACTAAAGATCCCTTTACATTATACCAGCAAATAATCCAGCGGCACGTACAGTCTGGGTTAGACACAGAGCTAGAAAAGTGGCCATGCCCTTTCTTGTTCTTACTGCATCAAAAACCATTGAGTCACTTCAAAGGCTATACATCTGTATTCATTTTTCTGAAAGAAAACAAAAAATAAAACAAATGCTGGCACTTAAAAAGAGACAATGGCAGTACAAAAAGGGAAAGGGAAATTCTAATGTTTAAACAAAGGTCAGGTATTTGTATCAACTCACTGATTGTTAAAACTCAAATGGAACTGAAGAGAATGTAAATAGTTCAGGAGCACATAGTTGAGTTGATTAGAATCATAGAACCTCTAGAATGCAGGAAGAGACCATTCGACCCATCAAGTCTGCACCAACTCTCCAAAGATTGGGCCACCGTACTGCCAATAATGATTGATAATGAATAGATTCATTGATTGATAAGATCAAGTGGTGAGAACAGAGTAGCTTGCAATTTCAGCAAACAATTTGAAAAGAAAATGTTCTGTTAGCTTTTATTACAGGGGAACTGGAGTATAAGAATACATAAGTCTTGTTGCAGTTGGATGGGGCCTCAGTTGAGACTACCCCTGGAATACAGTACAATGTTTGGTCACCTTACCTGAGAAATAATATACTTAACTGAAAAGGAGTGCAACAAAGGTTCATTAAATTGACTGCTGGGGTAAGAGGATTGTCCCAAGACGAGACATTTAGTAGATTGGGCCAAATTCCCTGTGGTTTCGAATGAAGAGACTGTAACCTCAGTGGTACAATTAAAATTCTTAGCGCTGGGCAAGATCTGTGCTGGGAGGATATTTCCCTGACCAGAGAGTCTGGAACAGAGGGTTTTAGTGTTAGAATAAGTTGTCAGCCATTTCGAGTTGAGATGAAGAGAAACTCCTTCACTCAGATGACTTAGAATCTTATTAATTCTCCACTAAGATAGTTTTAGACACTCAGTCATTGAGCACAGTCAAGTCAGAGCTCAGCAGATTCTGAGAGAATTAAGAGATTTGGAGTTATTGCAGGAAGGTGTAGCTGAGATACCAGATCAGTTCAGGATGCAAGCTTCAGGGGCTGAATATTTCTTACGTTCTTACATGAAGCGCTATTGGTAAATAGATGGAACCATTGCCAAATGAAATTAATTCACTCCAGCATTAAGGTGTTGGGCTGAATGGTCTGTTTCCGTACTGTAAACACATTGTCACATCAAGCACCATTCTACATTTAGGAAGCCGTAATTAGGATATAATGCTGTAATTGTGGAAAACAAAGCAATTGGAAATGCAAATCAGCCTTTAACCTCCAATCCCTGGCCAGGAAGACAAAGTAAAGGGCCATTATAACCAGAACCTCAGTGAGACATCCTCAGTGAAGTGTCTTCAGCTGGCTTTGCAGAACTGGGCAGAAAGACTGAATGACTGAATAACCTCAGCAACATTTTGTAAATTGGCCTGCATAGCAGAACACAAAGCTACCTCTTTCAAAAAAAAGATCCATCTGCTGGTTGTCTGAGACTAAATCTCAGCACTGTGCACAGACTGGAAAGTTCACAGACTGGCTGTGCCCTGGCTTGGCTCAGTCTGCAAGCATGCTCTTTTAATTAAAAAGGCTTAAACTGACTAATAACTAGACCGTGGACAATTAGGTATTTCCTCAAAGTAAGATCTCATTGCAGTATTCTGATTTCTGCGCTCTCTGCGAACACAAAACATAGCTGTGTTCATACGAGAAGCAGAGACTTCTCTCTTGCTTTTATCGTCCTTTCCAAGTGAGATTTTACATCTTGAATAATCCAGGAATGGTTGCTTTGCTGCTTTGTTTGCCATTAGATCCATCGCTGTTGATGCACTGAGCCAATACATCTCAAAAGTTTTGGGGCATTGAAAGTTGCAGCGACAGTAACAGTTATCTCATTATGTGCCTCGTGGTCAGGAATCTGAGCCCCAGCACCTGACCGAGTTTTACTGAGAGGAACAATCATCCCCAGCCATAATCACAAGGGGTCACTTGTGAGACAAGGGTAAATTTGAAACATTTAGCCTAAAGCACAGCAGTTAATGCTTGCAGATCCTGCATTTACCGTATCTGGCTGTTTGGCACACTGGGAAGGACGGGGAGATCTGGCTTCAGTAATCTTTCACACACGCAAGAAGATATTCGTGAATTTCAGCGGGCATTCATTCTTTAATAGCCTTTTTAGGCTTGGGTTATAATAGCAACACAGAAGGAGGCCATTCAGCTAATATTGTTTCTCCACTGACTCTCTAAAAGTAGTGCTACGATTTAGTTCCATTACCCTGCTTTCATTGTGTATCATGTTGCTGCACAATAATAATACTGACCCAGGTTTTGAGTGACATTGTTGGATTAGCCAGTATGAAGACCCCAGCTATGTGTATATTCTAGTCAGCAGCAGGGCCATTGTCAGTCATCGTGAATTCCTGCCTTACACATGGTGTCAGAGCCAGAATGTCTGCTGCTTCTTTCATCATTGATAATATAAAGAAAACTGGGGATCTGATTTGTACCCCAGGTTGTAACGTACTCCTGTATTGAAAACCACAAGGATGAGGAGCAGGAATAGGCCATTTGGCCTACTGAGCCTGCTCTGCCATATAGTGGCTGATCTTGAGTTTCAACTCCACTTTCTTGCCTGCTCTCAACTCTCTGAGAGACCAAAAATCTGTCTACCCCAGCCTTAAATATGTACAACGATGGAGCACCCACAACACCAGAAGATCACAAGCCTTTGACTGAAAAAAACTCTGTTCATCTCAGTCCTAAATGATCATTCCCCTGTCCTGAAATTGTCCGACAGCCAGTGGCAACAATCTCTCAATATCTACCGTTTCTCAGCCCCTTCTGCATCTGCAATGTTTCAGTGAGGTTACCCCTTATTCCTCTAAACGCCAGAGAACATAAACGCAATTTACTCATCCTCTCGTCATTGGATAACCCTCTCAGCTCAGAGACCAATCTAGTGAACTTTCTCTGTCATGCTTTCATTGAAAGTATATCATCCTTCCACTATGGAGACTAATATTGCACAGTACTGCAGATAAGCCCTGTACAATTGTAGCAACACTTGTTTATTTGTGTATTCCAATGCACTTGCTATAAAGGTCAAAATGCCATTTGCCTTTCTATTCACTTATTGTACCTGCAAGCTGTGTGTTCCTTTTATGAGTCCACCCAAGTCTCTCTGAACATTAACCTTTACAAGTTTCAAGCCTTTTACAATTATTCTGCTTTTCTCTTATTATGACCAAAATGAATAAGCTCACACTTCCCCATGTTGTACTCCATCTGCCATCTTGTATCATTTAACCTGTCTCCATCTCTTTTGTAGTCTGTGTCATCCTCACACCTCACATTCCCACCGAGCTTTGAATCACCATTACTCTGCCTCTGTGTGCAAGTCATTACTGGGAGATTGTAAATAGCTGAGTCTCTCCCCCTGACCTGTGCAGCACTCCACCAAGCCATGGCCTGCCAACTTGAGACTTAATAGACATGTTCGAAACCATGAAAGGTTTTGGTAGATTAGATAGGGAGAAACTTGTTCCACTGGCAGGGAACTGTCAGACCAGAGGGCATGGAGATAAAAGGCTAAGGGGGAAAATTAGAGATTTAAAAAAAAAAATCATTCTTGAGCTATAAGCAGTGCAGTCAAAGCCAACATTTATTGCCCATCTGTAACTGCTGTTGAGTCGGTGATAGTGAGACACCTGGTTCAGTCACTCCACTGAGTGATAAATGTTAGCCCAGCCAGTGGCAGTGCATTTGATGTATGGCCAAAAATAGCCACGTGATGTAGGGACACCTAACATGCTGTCAGGGAGACTTGCAGGAATTTGTCCCTGCAACAGTTGAGGAACAGTTATATCGTACCAAGTCGGAATGGTCTGTGACTTTGGAGAGGAACTTGTGGCCGGTGCTGTTCCTATGTGTCTGATGCTGTTGTTTTTCCTAGATGTTTGGACGTGGGTTTTAGAAAGTGCATGAAGGAACCTTGGCAATTTGCTGCAGTCTACCTGTTAGTAGGTGCACATTGTAACCATTCTGCCGTAGTGCTGGAGAGAATAAATGTCTAACATTGCTGATCAAGCGGGCTGTTTTACCCTGGATAGTGTCAAGCTTCTTGAGTATTGTTGGAGCTGCACCCATCCAGGGAAATTGGGAGTATTCCATTACACTCCTGACTTCTGCCTTTTAGATAGTGGACAGGATTTGAGGAAACAGGAGGTGAGTTATTTGCCACAGAATTCCCATCCTCTGAACAGCTCCTGTAGTTGCTGGCTGGTCCTGTTCAGTTTCTGGTCAGTGGTATTCCCCCTGGATGTTAATGATAGGGAATCCAATGAGGATCATGCCATTGAATGCCATGGGGTGATGGCTAACTTCTCTCTCAATGGAGATTATGTGCCAGCTCTTGGAAAAATTAGTCCAGTTCTCTTGCTGTTTCCCTGTAGCTCTGTAATGTTTTCCTTCTCAACTATATTTCCAATTTCCATTTGGAAGCTACACTTGAATCTGCTTCCACCTTTCCAGCAGACAGTACATTCACAACTATATAGTAAAACAAAAAAACTGCGGATGCTGGAAATCTGAAACAAAAACAGAAATTGCTGGAGAAACTCAACAGGTCTTTGGAGATGCTGCTCTGAAGAAGGTTCACGAAACCCAAAACATTAAGCCTGCTTCCTCTCCATATTCACAGCAACTTGGTAAAAAGGTTGAAAATTAAAATCAGCTCCTAGAATCGTACAGCCTAGAAGAGTCCCTTCGACCCATCAAGTCTGTACCATCCCTGTGATTCTTTTGGCATTTACAAACTGTAAAACAGATTTCAGTCAAAAGAGGAAATTGGCAGAACATGTGAATATGAAGTGTTCTTGAGACTTTCAATGATCTGTATGAGTAAACTCTGCATCGCATTTCATTCTTTCTGTAAAACTCTGAAACAACTTAAAAACATTTAAAGGTCACAGTGAGCAGTGAATTCCCTCCATAGATTGAGGATCCCATAGGAGAACAGTCAGCTTTCAGCACTTTCATTACCTGTGAATGGTTAGACCTTTTTTTAGCCGTCGATATATTTTTCTCGTTGCCTGACCTCTTTTGCTGCATGTCCACCACTAACACTGCAGTAACCTCGAACTTCAGAGAACATACAAGCTGCAAGCCTAAACGATGTGAGCTAAAATTTTCTTGCGTTGTTTTGTTTTCCAGTTGTGAGTTTTTTTTTTCATTATTTGCCTGCCCTGTAGCTGTGCATTGCTAACTTTTGGATATCGAGCGCGAGATTTGACAAACCAGTCTGTACTGACTTGCCTGTGGAATCCCTTGCAAAATCCCTCCACATCAATGTAACCCCAACCAGTGAAACTTGGCTGGTGGAGTGGGAAGCTGGTAGGAGCGACAGAGGTCTCAAGTGAAGCAGCTAATGTAAGCAGAAACCTTAGTAATTGGTGAAGGAAGCAGATATGGAAGAAGTTGTGTACTTGTTAAAGAGCAGAAAATGGCTTTCGCTGTTTCCAAGGGTGTAGAGCGCTTGCTGGGTTTGGGGAGCATTCAAAACTGACACAGTCTCCTCACTCATCCACCTTGAGATGTCACCGTGGCACCTTGACTGCATCCCTTCTCCCTTCATCTTGTAGTGAAATGGATTTCTCTGAAAAACGCCTCTGTGTTCTTTCACAGAACATGAATTAGGAAATGCAGCATCATACCATGCTAAATTCTGCATGAGGAAAGAATGCACTAATTATAGTTCACAGCAGCTGCTTCTCATTTTTGATTAGCTCATTGCTGTATTTATCTGGTAGCTAACTGAGTTTCACTGTCCAGATTAAGCCCTTTGTGAAAATAAAGACAGATTTTCCACAGTTTTGCTCCATCAAGGAGTCCTTGCAAAACTGGAGTTAATGGGTGTCGGCGAAAAGCTCTCTGCTGGTTGAAGTCATACGTGGCACAAAGCAAGGGCATTGTGTATGTTGGAGGTCAGTCATCTCAGTTGCATGGCATCACTGTATGAGCAGCATAAAGGATGGTGTGCTGCATTAATGAATGACCTGCCCGCCGTTGTAACATCACATGTGGGGATGTTTGCCAATGATTGCCCAAATATTCAGCACCGTTCACAGTTCCTCAGACAGAAGAAGTCTGTGTCCCCATGCTGCAATAGCTGGACAGTATTCAGGCCTGGGCTGTTAAGTGCCAAGTAACATTCACATCACACAAGTGCCAGGCAATAACCGTCTCAAGCAGGAGAGAATCTAACCATCACCCATGACATTCAATGGTAATGCTATCACCAAATCACCCACTATCAATATCCTGGGATTGACCAGAAACTGAAGTGGACCAATCACATAAATAGCTGCATGAGCAGGTCAGAGGCTCAGAATCCTTCAATAAGTAACTCACCTCCTGAATTCTCAATAGCTGTCCTCCATGGAGGCTGTTGTTACTGTAACAGAGATAACAAGGTGTAGAGCTGGATGAACACAGCAGGCCGAGCAGCATCATAGGGGCAGGAAGGCTGACGTTTCAGGCCTAGACCCTTCATCAGAAGTCAACGGTCTAGGCCCGAAACGTCAGCCTTCCTGCTCCTATGATGCTGCTTGGCCTGCTGTGATCATCCAGCTCTACACCTTGTTATCTCAGATTCTCCAGCATCTGCAGTTCCTACTATCTCAGTTACTGTAACAGACTGTTTTGAGGAGAATGCTGGTGCTGGAGACTCCAAGCCACAAAAGTGAAGACGTGTCCTTTCCAATTGAAAGTTCCTAACCATGCTGGATCCTATTAGTTTGATTTCTGCTGTGCAGGTCAATGAGAGCGCCTCTGTGTTGTGGTGCCCTTGTGATCCCCTCTGTGCTGTCACGAGCACTCTGGGTTGGCCTCCTGTTGAGGCTGGTGGGCAACGTCAAGAGCCCCTTAGAGATCTGCAGATGCTGGAAATCTGAAACAAAAGCAGAAATGGCTGAAGAAACCCAGCAGGTCTGCCAGCATCTGTGGAGAGAAAGTAGTCCTAATATTTTGGATCCAGTTACCCTCCTTCAGAACTAGTAGTAGCTTGGAAAAGGTAGTATATATGAAGACAGAGGGTGGGGGGAGGGGAGGTAAAGGGATAAAGTGATAGAGGGAGACGGAGCTCAGAGGGAGAGGAAAACAGTTGGGCTGAAATTGGGATGGATACCCCGACTTACCATCCCTTTGTTTGCCTCACTGTCTTTCAGTCCCCTGGGCTCCATCTCTGCACAGATGCTGCCAGACCTGCTGAGTTTCTCCAGTAATTTCTGTTTTAGATCCTCTTACTGCCCTTAATTGGATGGTGAGCCCAGACACTGCCAATAAGGACACCACTTCCAGGAATGTTGCTTCACCAGCCTTGCTCCTGGCTGTAGGTTTGTACAATCCCACATGGGGAACTGAAGGAAATGGTCATGGATGGAGATGTTGCTGTTCTTTACTTTGGGGAAGAGAAGCTTGAGAAGAGACTTGATAGAAGTCTTCAAAATCGTCAGGGGCCTGTACAGCATTGATAGAGAGAAACCGTTCCCACTCACGAAAGGAGCAAGAGGGCACAGATTTAAACTAATTGACAAAAGATACAAAAACAAGATGTTAAGAAGCTTTGTTCATGCAGCGCGTGGTTGGAGCCTGGAGTATATTGCCTCAGAGTAGGGTAGAGGCAGATTGAATCAGGCTGATCAAACTGTCATTTTAAAAGGAACAGCATGCAGAGTTCTGGGGAGAGTTGGAAGGAGAACAGTCCTGAGTGAGATGATGATTTGGAGAGCGATGCAGACACAATGGGCTGAATGGCCTCCTACACTGTAATGGTTCTGTGATTCCTTAAATGCATGAAGGACCCCTCTGTGCAGAAAATGCACAAAGACTACTATTTGTTTTGTATTGCTTCTTGTTGATGCTTTACACAATTCTGAACTAGTTACAAGATACAGACACTCACGCTCTTACTCACATGCACACACTCACACATGCTCTTATACTTACATGCACACACTCATTCTCACACTCTCATACTCACATACATTCACATTCAGACACACAAACACATTGTGCACATCCCAATAGAAACAAAACACTCGCACTCACATTCACTCACGCGCTCACATAATCACACACACACAGCCTGACACACTCACACACAATCAGTTCACTCACTCAGACTCACACACACTCATACTCATTTACAAATACATATGTACTCACACACACACATTCACACACGAACATACACATGCACACGTTCACACATGCACACAAACATACATACCAACACACTCATTCACACACAAACACAAATATGCACATAAACATAAACACATACACACATGTACACACACACTCATTCACACACACACACACACACACACATTCACACACACACGCATTCACACACACACACTCGTTCACACACACACACACACACACACACACACACACAGGCACAGGCACACACACTCATTCTCACACACACACACACACGCACACACACACTCTCACAAACACATGTGCGCATACTCACGCATACACACACACACACATTCTTGAGCATTTACTTCATCATCTAGAAGAAAATCATTACTGACTCTTTCAGAAACCTATTGAAGTCCTTTCTGTTGCCAAGTTTTCATTCTTTGATGATAAAGTCTCTGGGAAATAATTGCACTGGATTAGTTCTGGCAACAGCAATTTCAGCAGGAACTTAGGGTGAAGGTTGGGGGATATGAGGAGAGAGGTTTAAGAGTAAAATCCCCCTACCTTTATGATGGTTTTTATCTTCAGATAAAATAATTTTGCTCAAACGATGGGAAGTCCCGCTAAATGTAACTGAAAAGTTCTTTCACCACCTGAGTCAGTTTAAACAAGAGCAGCTTAAATTTCGAAGACAAATTTTACTGCTGACAGCAGAGGAAGGGAAGGTCATGACCTTTCTGGTCAAAAGAGCATCAGCAAGTTTACTTAAGTAATCTTTCAGGAATCATGGTACTTATTATTATGGGTCATTAATATAAATGGCCCTTTGAAATGCGTGTTTATAATTATCTGGCTGCAGTCAGTATTATTGCCTTTTTGCCTTGATAAGTGCCATTTGGTCTCATTAAAAACCTTGTAGTTAAACGGTAGGAATGTCAAATGAGGGGACTGAAGACTATCTTGAACTGCATTGAACCCTCTCAGTGAGGAGAACTACACTGAGTTCATTAATTTCAGTGCAAAATTGTGCAAAGTGCAGCATTTGAGCAGATACTTGTTCATTGAAGTTTCTGAACAGAAGGAGGCTTAACTTTTATTGAATTTGCTATCCACTAGACAGGACCCTGAGCCAAACAGTGGAACCATAAGCCCCTACGTCCTGATTGCAAGCAGGTTTATTCTCTCTGATTATGAAGCGACCTCAGGCAACCTCTGCTTTTGTTGCCCATTGATTATGAACCCATCCCGCCAGCCACAACAATTAGGAAAATTCCTCGTAATTACCCAGATTTAATGAATAATAAGCCCATCAATAATTTGCTGAAATTAAGGGCCAAAGCAACAATCTGGGGTCATTGGAGAAAGTCTTAATTTGCGTCACTGAATAATTTAATGAGCACTCGTAACAAACAAGCATTCCCCTCCATCACAGAAGTTATACGTAATCCTGCTGTTCCCAGAGGTTCATTTTAAACTTTGCAGACGAAACAAAGTTTGGGCGCATTATGAACTGTGAGAAAGATAGCAATAGACCTCAAGAGAATGTATTTCATTGGGATTGGCAGGCATCAGGCAAATTAAGTTTAACGGAAAGAAGTTGCTGCAGAAAAAGAGTGACCTAAAGCATGTGTGCACATGTTGCTGAAGGTGGAAAATGGTTAAAGTGATTTAACATGAGATTCTGCACTTTATTAAGAGAGGCAAAAAGTTAGAAGGGTGCCACAGCTTAACCTGCCTGGAGTCCTGATTCTGGAAGTGCAGTTTTGTGAGCTTTAGACTCTTTCGGAAAAGCCTGAATCCATCAGACTTGTTTGGAGATATCCACTGGGACAGGTCAGATACACTTGGGGAGAAGTCAGGTAGCCCTTTGGGATTGTTAAGAGTAGATAGGAATGTGCGTGAAAAGTGAGTAAGCTCTGTCAAGTCATTTAGAATCCCAAACTCCTCCAATTTTTGAAAAGGAAAATCCAGTCTGCAGTTGACTAAAGAAATCAGTGGAACTAGTTCACTGCTTGCTAACATCAGGATCAGTGCAGCTTGATGACTTATACACCCTTTCATTATCACAGTGGGTAGCCCGTATATTCACAGTTTGGTTAATAAATTCAAGTGGTTACCAAGAGATTAGCTTTCTTTCTTTGATCTGGTGCTATGAATACATATATTTGTATTTTAAGGGATTAATTACTTGCAAGATATTTTAATTTTATGGAACTCAAAGCAATATTATCAATAAAATTTTAAAAATATGTAGTGGCATTTTCAATGGATATTTAGTGCCTGACTTTATCTCACCATGGCTTTAGAGGACAGTCTGTAGTGCACTATGAAGGGTATAAAGGTAAAGAGTGGAGGCTGGGGCCATGGGTTGATGTGAGTTAGCAAAATGTTGGTGCACGAACTATAAAGGGTCATCCAGATGAATGGGGATTCATGGTTCTCCATGAGTTGGCATTAAGTTTACATGGGGACTATAAAAGGACATGGAGGATGGGTGGGAGGGTCATAGACAGTATGGAGAGTATGAGCACCATGGAGGATGGGTGGGAGGGCATCAGATGGCATGAGTTTGTGTGACTAAGGAGTGTGTGAGTTAGAGGAATAGTTTTGTTTTATTGTTTTTATTATAACTGGGACAAGGTCCCGGTCAAGACATTGGGCCTTTTAAAGAGGTCAGTACAGCTGACCCCTGGCTCCCCATATTGTGCATCTGAGATCCCGGTCACTGGAGCATCCTGCATTTTGATTGCGCCACCATTGGCGGTCATGCCTTGAGTCGCCAACATTCTCAGTTTTAGAATTGCCTCCCTAAACGTCAATGTCTTTCTACTTGTCTTTCTCCTTAAAAGCAATACTTAAAATCTGCCTGGTTGACTAAACTTGTTGCCACCTGGTCCATATTACCTTGTGGTCTATTGGTCATTCTCCTTGAAGCACTTCTGGATTTGATACCATGTTAAAGATGCTTGTGAAATGCATGTTATCGTTTCTTACTTAAAATGGCAATTCTTGTCCAAAGATGGATGCCAGATCTTTATTTGGAGCGGATTTGTCCAGAGGTACCTTGGATATTACACAAAAAGAGAATGCATAACAGCTTTTGTATTGGGCTAATGCCAAAGTAGGGAACGGTTACGAGAAACTTGTTAAGGATCTGAGCACAAGCAAGCTGGCAGTGGCTTGAAGGCAGACAAAATAAGTGGAAGTGTTGGAGGCTTAGAAACTAGCAATTTTAGGTCATGTAATAGGCCCAAGGAGAGGAAGACGATTGTACTTTCATGTAAATCTTCATCAAAATGGAATTGAGTTCAATAGTAACTCTTTTTATTGCTTTAGTATAAATGACAAGCGTGATGAATTTTTATATATTCAGAAATTTCTGTCTGAATTATTTTCCATAAATCAGCGCTCACTCGCTTTTTATGCTGTTGGCTTCATCACAATGTGACTCAGACATGAATCCATTCTAGCCATGTTGAAACGTGCTGTGCCAGCCCATAAGGTGCCAGAAATATATTTCATCCAAGCCAAGTTATGCAAGCATTTGGGAGGATGATAAGTTCTGGACTGAATTCATCTATAATGTTGTTTTCCTGCTCCATGAACGATTATCAGAATTAAAATGGGGCCATAATTGTGAGGCTGCCTGCGATTTTCGGAACGATTGAATTTGTCAAACACAGGGAGGAAGACAGGAAGGTGAGATTGTTGTACAAAGGTTTTCATTTTCCCATATTTTCTAACCAAATCTTGTTCAGTTATGAAATGGCTGCTCTTTCTTTCCAAAATCTTAAAATGGCATCGAAGTTCCATGCCTCAATTTATACAAAATTGATAAATTATTTGCCCGGTAATTATTTTTCCCAGTCTGACAACTGACTACAAATATACAGAAAAGCGAAGGTTTGCCAGGAAGTGGTAGGCTGGGAGCTTGGCAGCCAATATCACTTGCCTCTTTTCCTGATTCTTATTTCCAATGAAGCAGGAGAACACTCATAAGATTTATGACAAACACATTGTTAGGTAAAAAAAGAGTAATTAGAATGCATCTACAAAATCGCTACAGCGTAGTGGTGAGATTCCAATATTAGCTTCTGAGGAGGGTTGAAGTTTCTCCATTGATGCCCCCAATTTATGCAGCATTTGTTGATGCTACAATAGTGGCATCATTGCCAGTCCTGGATGCCCACTTATATACAACTTCTTGTTTTGTAGATATCAATGAATGCCAACTCCAAGAGGTGTGCTCACATAGAGAATGCCTGAATACCCTGGGCAGTTATAGGTGCACATGTGAGCCTGGGTTTGTCCCAGGTCCTTCACAGACTGCCTGTGTCTGTGAGTAATATTTACCAGAACGTTTCCAGGACCTGTTTGAAACTGTGTCCCCAGGCCCCTGAAAACTTCGCATGCATTTCCAAAGTTGGTTTTCTGTAAGTATTAGACTGGTTGCCCAATCCCAGCTGAAAAGAAAAATCAAATGATTCGCAATCCTTTCCTGAAGACCAAGGTGTCTTTCAGTCATGGAACGTTGCTGCACCCATTAGTGAAAATCACAAAGATGAATAAATAGCTTCTAAGGGACTCTGGGTCGGGGGTGAACTAATGCGGAGAGAGAAATTCTGTTTGGGCAGGAATGTGAAATAGGTGGGAACATTTCGCATGAAGTCAGTGGAATAGAAAATGGAACAGGGCGTATGTAAAGAGTGACATTTGTGACTCAATCCTGTTTTACGTTCTCGCACAGCTTAAATCTACTTTGAAGGGCTAGCTAGCCTTTCAAGGGATGCTCCTAATTTTCATGTCTCATTCATATCTGTTTTAAAAATAGAACATTTCTGCACACATCAGAGACTTGGAAGGTTAAATGTTGATTCCTCCCATTCCTAAGAAATGTATTATGCAAAAAGTACTTCTTTTTTTCTTTTATCCTGATGCCACAGACAGGATGTAAGGATAGCAGCTTTTCTAAATTTCTGGATGGATTGTAGTTAATAACTTTGGTCATTTAGTGATCACAATTCGGTTAGATTTGGTATTTGGAAAGGGACAGAGATAAAAGGGAGTAAAAGTTTTTAACTGGGTGGGGGGTAAGTGTTACAAACTCGAGAATTAATTTGGTAGAGGTAGACTGGACAAGTCTGCTAAAGGAGAAATCAGTGGTAAACCAGTGGAAGGCACTAAAAAATGTGATCCTTAGGGCACAAAGCAGACATGCCCCCTTCAAAATTAAATATGGTACTGCCAAATCTGGATTCCTCCCCAACTCTTCACCACTGCCTCCCCGCCCCCCACCCCCACCCCCCCCTCCACCCCCCACCATAGTTGTCTAGAAAAATACAGGGGAAGATTAAACAGCAAAAGAAAGCTTATGGTAATCACAAAAAACTCAACACTGCAGATAGCCTAGAGGAGTATAGTAAGTACAGGGAACAAGTAAAAAAAAGAAATGAGGAAATCAAAGAGAGGGCATGAAAAAATATTAGTGAATAAGATAAAGGAAAATTCAAACATGTTTTACCAGTATTTAAGGAGCAAAAAGATAGTTAAAGAAAAAGTGAAACCTTGTCAGAGATAAAGAAGGGAACTTGTATGAAGATGCAGAGGATATGGGAAGAATTTTAAATGAATTCTTCATCTCCATATTCACAAACGAAAGGGATGATGTGGATATAGTAATCCGAGAAGAGTAATGTGAAATATTGGACAAAATAATCATACTGTGAGAGGAAGCATTCAAGGAGTTTGAATCCTTGAAAGTGGATAAGTTACCAGGGCTGGATGGATTATTCCCGCGGATGTTGAAGGCGGTCTGGGAGGAAATAACAGATGCTCTGAGGATTATTTTCCAATCTTCACCAGACACAGGTGAGGTGCCGGAGGACTGGAGGAATGTAAATGTGGTTCCGTTGTTTAAAAAGGGTAGAAAGGAAATGCCAAACTATTATAGGCCAATTAGCTTTACTTCAGTGGTGGGTAAATTGTTAAAATCAATGCTGAGAGATTGGATAAACTGTCACTTAGAAAGGCATGGGACTTGTCAAAGATAGTCAGGATGGCTTTGTTAAGGGAAGGTCATGCCTTACAAATGTAATTGAATTTTTTGAGGAAGTGACAAGGAGGATCAATGAGGGCAGTGCAATGGATGCTGTCTACATGGATTTTAGTAAGGCATTTGACAAGGTCTCACATGGCAGACAGGTCAAAAAAGTAAAATCCCATGGGATACAGGGTAATGTGTCAAATTGGATCCAAAGTTGGCTTACTAACAGGAAACAAAGGGTAAGGGTTGACAGCTGCCCTCATGAATGGAAAACTGTTTCAAGCGGTATTCTGCAGAGCTCGGTGTTGGGACCCTGGCTGTTTTATACATTAACGATTTGGATTTGAACCTGTGGGGGGTGGGGGGGGAGCGGGAGTTTTATATCTGATAAGTGTGAGGTGATGCATTTCAGGAGGTCAAACTCTTTAAAGGGAACACACAATAAACAGGAGTATACTGAGAGGGATGGATGAAGAGAGAGGTCGTGACATGCAAGTGCACAGGTCCCTAAAGGTAGCAGTACGGGTAGGTCAGGTTGTAAAGAAGACATATGGAATGCTCTCCTTCATTGGCAGTTATAAAATACACAAGTAGGGATATAATGATGAACTGTATGAGAAACTGGCAAGGCCACAACTGGAGCGTTTTCTGTAGTTCTAGTCATCACGTTACAGGAAGGATGTAATTGCTCTGGAGAAAGTGCAGAGATGATTGACTAGAATGTTGACAGAGCTGGAGAATTCTAGCTATGAGGAGAGATTGGAGAGGTTGGGGTTGTTTTCTTTGGAGCAGAACAGGCTGAAGTGTGACATGATTGAAGTATACAAAATTGTGAGGGGCAGAGATAGAATAGGCAGGAGAATCTTGTTTCCCTTGGCCGACAGTTCAAAATCCAGGGGTCATGGATTCAAGCTAATTGTCAGAAGGATTAGAGGGGACGTGACGAAGATCTTTTTTAAGCAGAGGGTGGTGGGCATCTGGAATTTGCTGCCTGAGTTAGTGTTGGCTAGACCCTTTTAAAAAGTACCTGAATCTGCACCTTAAGTACTGTAAGCTGCAGGGCTATGGGTGGCGTGCAGGAAGATGGGATTAGAAAGGGCACCTAGGTGTCTTTGGGTTGGTATGGACAGGATGGGCCAAATGACCCCCCTTCTGTGCTGTATCATTTCTATGGTTCTATTTAGCATGTTTAAGGGTTCTTTTGCAATATAGGCAAAAACACATAGTGGCGATAGGCAGGAAACCAAGTTTGTTAAAAAGAAATCCTGCTGTTTGAGATTATCATTCAGGTTTTAATAGGGTATTCCTCACTGGCAGAATAAACTTGGCCTCTCCTTGTACCATACTGTGCTTCTTCCTTACAAGTTTTGGGGCACTATTACAGCTCTCTGCCAAGAGAAAGTGACTGAAAGCATTGTATACTGTAACTTTAAAATGTCATGTAAACTGGTTTAATTGCAGGTCAACTACTTTTTTCTTCTATTGCCGTCAAAATATGTCATGTCATTAATGTTCATGGACACCGTGTAAAACCTAACACAGCTGGGTTTAGTTTATGGTTGTGAATTCATTCTCAAATGCTGTTGTGAATGTAAAATGGAGAAAGCATAAATTCAAACCGAATTCCACATTTTACCAATGTATATCTGTATAAAATTTCACACTGGGTAAGCAGCTGTGAAAGAAAGTTATCATCAAAGACAGCATGTTAAGTGGTAACAATTGTATTTTCCTAGGCATTATTTGAACGTACTGTCAACCTGACACCAATGTAGTTGTTGCAGATGCTTCATAAAACTTCCTGGCACCAGTTTTGTAGATGGCTACAGAACTGGGCCTTCTCTGTTGACCGTTTGCATTCACCACTTCTCCATAAAGTTCTGCAAACAGACAACCCAAATTTAAGACTCTTGGGGAGGGGTTAAGCCGTGGCGTTGACTGTGGCATCGCAGCAATGGTACTGGAATGAATGCTGCTGTTACACTGGAACCAGCTGTAGATGCCAGTTCTGCTTTGGCCTATTTCCCTCTGTTGGTTACCATTGATGCAGGGAAATGAAGCAACACCTTGAGTGCCTGCATCTCATTGGCTGCTCAGACCATTTGTGCTGCCAAAGCTCCCTTGACCCATCGTGGTGGAGGGAGCCTATTTGAACTCTGCAGGAGTGTTTGGCTGCACAAGTCAGTTGCAGAGGCTACTTCACCACTCCCAGTTTTGGATGTTTGCAAAATGAGGCTTTTTTTGTAATTTTGTTTTTGGCTCTGTAGGTCTGATTCAGCCCATTTCAGTACTTAATTATCCCCCTTTTTTAAGGATACCATGGGAATGGGATGTGCAAAAGGTCAAAGTGGAGCTTTTCCTTTGGCTAAGCTTGGTACCCTTTTGAGAATGCTGAATGACTTCAATTGTATTTGGTAGGACTAAACTGCACATACTGTCCCATGTTAGCTAGGCACCACACAGGCCTGTTTGTCAAGAAAGAATGACAATTTAACAGAAGATAAACATTCTGCACATGTAGTTTGTCTAATACAGTTATAACTAACCAAACTCCGATTGGAATGAGGAAGAAAATTGCCTCAATTGCCTGCCAAAGGGAATGATTTGGTTTGTCTGCCAGCATGCCAAAGTCATTTCAATGAAGTGACCTTGGAGGTAGTTGTATTTTTTTTTTAAACGTTTTTGTTTTGTTTCGAGCGTAATGGAAATTGTCTGCCATTCCTGAATGCTAAAGCTACTGCTGTACTAACACAGGTGCATGTAACAAGGTACTCACAACCTGCCCATTATTGCTTGGAGCATGTTGCTTTTCATAAGGTTTAACACTTCATGTATTTGTCAGATGGTTGCCAATGTAAAACCTGTATCCTTCATGTCCTGGGGCTTTAATCTGGTACAAAGGATGCTCCAAATGTGTCTATGTTGGCGCACATATGTATATACACATAGTCACGCCTTAATGTATGTTGATTTTTTTTAAGCTTTGTTCGCTGTTCTGTCCTTGTCAGCTGGTGATGGAATTTCTGCAGGTTTTTTTTTCTCTCTCTTAGATCATTTCTGGCAACCTCCCTTCCTTTTTTGTTTCTCTCTCTGCTGCAGCTGAAAATCTTTTAATTGAAGAGAAAGGGCCCTGCTACCGGTTTGTCAGTGCAGGAAAGCAGTGCATGCACCCTCTGTCTGTGCAGCTCAGCAAGCAGATGTGCTGTTGCAGCGTTGGCAAGGCCTGGGGCACAAACTGCGAGAAATGTCCCATTCTGGGAACAGGTAAGGGCAGCAGAAACCAGCGGATAACTTTTCTGTTTTGCTTCACAGATACTGCTCTTTTGTCTTTCTTTGCTGGCTGCTTTTTACCGTTATGCTTGTTGTATTCTGTGGCACACAAGAGTAGGATTTTTATTGCTAGACCATAGTTGCTACACAAATTAAGAATGGCAGATGCTGATATACCCCGTCCTTGTTTCTTTTGCCCCATCTCCCTTTAAATTGCACTTGAAACGCTGATCAAAACAGAAATGTTTGAGCTCATTTGTATAAAAAGTACATTTCTCTCCCCAAAATGCACATTTTATTTGTTACGTGCAGTTACACTGTCATCTCAAAAGCACATCCGATCAGCTTGCCTTCTTTCAAAGATCCTGTTAGATGACTAACTTTTGCTGGTTTGGAACTGACTAATTCAGAATGGCGTTAACGGTCATTGTGGTGATGTTAGTTTTTTTTATGCCTTGCTTAAAAAGAGTGTTGTGACTCACACGGTGGAATGTGTCAAAATATCTGTTGGTTGTGCACACACCGTTGAGGGATCAATGGAGCTGACTGATCTGGGATTATTCCTTTAAAGTAATAATGGAGCCCAACCCCTTTCCATATTACTGAATTCCCAGTTGGGAGACGCTCCAGTGAGTAGGGTTTCTGGCTGCTGAGTGCAGTCATGAACGTTCTGGGATAGGTAATCCACAGACTCCCTTTTGAAAGATTACTCCCATACATCCATGCCAAACAGAAAGCACTAGGAGAATAACATCGTTCCTGCTCATCTCTGCACGTTTTTGTCATTTGAAGCCGTTTTGGCCATTGTTATTTCACCTGTCATCTTTAGACTGAGTGGGTCCAATCAGATTTGAACATGCTTGGAGATCACAGCCCAGCTAGTGATCAGACTGAGTGTCTGATTGCCTGATTGAGCAGTTCCCCATCCAGTTCAGCTCTCACCGAAAACGTCGATGAATCGTGACCAGATTCTGGGGAGAAGTGAAAAGGAGGCACATCAAGTCAAGAACATACACCCATGCCCAGCCCGAGCCCCAGCCCCACCACCACTCCACATTGTCCCCATCTTTATCTGTGATTATGTTTAATCACAAACAGCTCTCAGGTTATATGGGGCAGCACAGTCGCTCAGTGGTTAGAACTGCTGTCTCGCAGCACCAGGGACCCGGGTTCAGTTCCATCCTCGGGCAACCATTTGTGTGGAGTTTGCACATTCTCCCCGTGTCTGCGTGGGTTTCCTCTGGGTGATCTGGTTTCCTCCCAAAGATGTGCAGGTTAAGTGGATTACCCGTAGTGTCTAAGGATGTGTAGGCTAGATGGGTTAGCCAGGGGTACAGGGATGGGGGTGGGGGGTTGATCTAGGTGGGACCCTCTTTGAAGGGTTGGTGTGGACTCAATGGGCCGAATGGCCTGCTTCCACAGTGTGGGGATTTTATGGTTTTGGCAATGTGTATTCATGGGAAACACCCTACTATTTTGTTCTCATACTTGATTAATAACAAAGTCTTTTACATCTTTCTGTTTCTTTGCAGTGTCACATCCTGCCACAAACTGCATATTTTGTCAGCAGTTTTTTCTTTAAACTTAAGCTGATGGCGAAATTGTGTTGGGATTCCGTGCTGTTGATAATGAGAACTAGTATTACTAATATTGACATCTAGGAGAAAAGGTTGTGTAGGGTACGTGTGTGCCTTGCTTCTTATTTGTCTCCTTCTCAGTTGGCTGGTTGTAATGATTTAGTGCCAGGGCTTAGGGGAGTAAATGACCCGTGTCTAATGAGCTGTCTGACATAGTGGATCTTGGCTGCCATACTTTGTTCATATTTCCTAGACCCCTTGCAGCTCTCAGTAGATCACAGCTCCAATTAAACCTGCAGAACCTTGGTCTGTGTTGCATGCTTAGTGGGTAACTGTTGACCTGAGAAAGGGTGTTGTGGTTAATGATATCGATGATATGGATTCTGGTGCATTCCACCTGGAGAGTGGAAGACGTGGACACTGAAATGGTCTGAAGTTCTGTTGTGGCGTGGCAGCAGGAACGCCATTGCTGGCCCCTCAAGGCCACAGTGCAGTGTAGCATGGTAATATTCATAAAATGTACAGCCGGAGGGCATCCGGTCCATCACGTCCATGCAGGATCTTTGCAACAAAAACAAAGTTGCTGGAAAAGCTCAGCAGGTCTGGCAGCATCTGTGAAAAAAAAAGTCAGAGTTAACGTTTCAGGTCCGGTGACCCTTCCTCAGAATCTTTGCAAGATCAATGTAGATAATCCCTGTCCTTTCCCCACAACCCTTGAATTTTTATTTTCTCTTCTGCTGCTTTAATTGAACACTGGAGTGTATTGGACATTTGTAAGGCTCCTTGGTATTGATGGGAAAAGTATCCAAACTCGCAGCGAAAATGCTGAGCATCATTATTTGCAGGCAGTGGTACACACACACTCCCTTGAAATGTCGCTGGAGCTGGAGCCTGCTGCTTCGACTCAGGTCTCGTGTTTTAATCTCAGTAAACACCTCGCCACCCCTTCCCGGCTAGGAGGCAGGCAGAGTGGGAATCCTGGGATAGGAGGGAACCGCAGCTTCGGAGCAGGGACAGTTGGGATGAATAGAAAGAATGGCTCTCATAGCCTTCACCCCTTCATTACCCCTCTGTCAGTCCCCATGCTCAGCCCAATGATCTACAGCCCAGCAGCAAAGGTAGAAGTCTGCCATTTTTCAGAGAGGAGAGGAATCACTCACATTTGAAATAAATACATGTATTCGTCTTAACTGTTACTACGCCACAATTTCTCGTGAATTCTGTAAAAGTAAGACATACTTATTCAGTTTCCACATACAACCTGAATGAATTGCAACTGGTTTGTGTGAGGTGACAAATATTGTGAAGGTGAATGTGCTCCATGTTTTTTTTGGTTTATAATCATGACAGCCAACTCTAAAACTGCCCTTCTTGTGATCCAGTGTGTTTTCTAGCCTTTCCCAAACCCACCATGAAGCCTTTTTCTACTTCCATTGTGCTGGCTTCTCCTTCAAGAATATTAATGGACTTCGAGCAGCTCAGGCTGAGAGTTGGCAAAGTGCACCAGTGCCCACCCAAAGTGAGGTGGAGGTGACTGGTGTCTGAGGCGAGTGTCACCGACAAATTGGAAATCAATTTATTATTAATCATTCTACTGAACCAACCTGGGCTTGCCATGATGGGCTTTGGCTGCCTTTCACTCCACCCTACTGATAGCGAAGGTTCTCAGAAGCTGGCATGACATTCCCTATGGATACAACCTTGTGTGCTGTTACCAAGGCAAAGAACAAAGACCAGCACAGGATGAAGCAATGGAGAATTGGAAAGCTCTGATAGAGATAACAGCCACCATTTATTATTCCTGCACCAATGGAATAATGCAGGGAGCACAAACTTTGCTGAAGGGTTGTGTGTGACAAGTGCACACTTAACCAAAGAAGCAGCTTTGTCATTTATTGCATGATTCATTCATCAGCTTCCCTCTCTCTGGCTACAATGGTAGCCATTGGACACAACCTTTTACAGCAGGTGACCATTTCCTGCTGCTAAAAGGGATCTCTGTCATGTCTGCCAGGTCACTGATGCTACTTCAAAGGAGAATGGGACAAATCATCTCTTTTGGCAATTCCACAAGGCGGCTATGGTACAACTTATTTTACTGGGGTTTTCCCAGCTTCCTGGTTGCCAGTGGTATTTTCGTGCAGTTTCCCACAGGACATTGCCACCATCCTCAGACCGAATGCCTCAACTGGAATGATGTCAAGCCCCTTGATTTGCAGACTCTGCGATAGAACATGCAGAGCAGCCCGCACTCAATACCAGACACACTGGAAGTAACCATGGTGCATTCATAAGTCCATTACTGAATGCTCCCGGCTTCTGATGGTCAAAATGATCATATCAAATGATATAATCATATCATATGCTTCCAGCTAGCCCACGTCCTGCCAATAACATCCTGGTTGTGTGCATGGTTATGAAACATTGGTATTCACACGATTGCCAATCAAGGAGTGCTATCAGGGCCTGACTGAAATTTGAGAGATGTAGCACCATATTTTTCTTTCTTTTCCAAATCTTTGTTTTGATTTTTTTTCCCCCTCTTGAAGGTGAGAAAAAGAGAACAAGGTTTCAATGATTTACCCAGTGCCAGCTTGCTTTGCTCTGGGGCAGAGATGGGACAACCAATCTCCGAGTGAAATCTCATTCACCAACAAACACTACAGAGTAAACCTTTCTCATTGGCCACTGAGCTGCCCACTTTGTATCAGATTGTCAATACTTGTTGAGTAATGAGTTGGTTTTGGACTATGGCAAAATGCCACTAGGAAGTGAGACAACACCTTTTGCACATCTTCCACTTAGGTCTATAAGACCCAATGATGTAGAACAAAAGGAGTGCCATTCAGTGAGATCATGGCCGATCTGGTAATCCTCAACCCTACTTTCCCACCCTTTTCCCTATAACCTTTGAATTCTTGCTGATTAAAAATCTATCTCAGCCTTGAATATACTTAATAACCCATAATTGACAGCCCTCTGTGGTAAAGAATTCCACAGAACCACTTTCCTCCAGAGAGAAGGAATTCTTCCTCATCTCTGTCTTAAACGTGTGACCTTACTGTGAGATTATGCCCTCTACTCCTAGACTGTCTCACAAGAGGGAACAAACTTTCAGCATCTACCCCTTCAAGTACCCTATGAATCATGTATGTTTCAGTATTCTAATCCCATTCTTCTAAACCCCAATGAGTGTAATTCCAACCTAAGAAAATATCTCCATACTCCAGACTGCCTCCATTGCCGACATATTTTACCTTAGAGGAGGGAACCAAAGCTATTCACAGTATTCCATGTTTTAACAAGACTTCCCTTTTTTTTAACCCACCATTCCGTTTGACATAAAGGCCAACCTTCCATCTGTCTTCTCCATTATCTGCTCAATTTGGCTGCTAACTTTCTGAAACCTTTCCAGATATAAATAATAATCAACTCTTCTATTCTTCCTGCTAAAGTACAAAACCTTACATTTTCCCACATTATATTGCATTTACTTAAGTTGTTGCTCACTCACTGAACTTGTCGACACCTCCCGTAGAGTCCTTGCCTTCCCACCTATTTTTGTGTCATCCATGTCATTTTGTGTCATCATTTAACAGGCAAAAGATGGAGTGGTTCTCCCCCATCAGTGGATTCAGAGCCAGGCGAGAATTTGCAACCTCGCTTCACTGTTCAGCCCCTTGCCCCTGTTGACTTCTAACTAATTTTTTAAAATACAGATTTGCTCCCCGTTCAAATGATTTCTTTTGTCTTGATGAATGATATTATAACGTACTACATTTTCAGCATCACGTCACATTAAGACGAACGGCTCCAGCAAACTGTACAATGTGCAGATCGTAATCCCACGTTGTGCAAGTTCAGTCATCAGTGCACATGAATACCAACCTCACTTGAACATGACCTGCCTTGATAGCACAAAGTGTTGGACAATCATGTCGCAAAACATTCTGGACTTGTGCTATAGCACATTAAGGCTCAAGAAAATTTGTACACGTAACTGCACAAAATTACGAGTAATTTTTTAAATTTGGGTCGCTTTAAAACAAATGTTTTTATGCTTGTGCCCTGTAGCAGGGCTTGGCACAATGCACTCTCACAGAAAACATCTACTAAGTGCTGTTGAGTAAATAAGTGGGCTACTAGAATGGTAATAACTCCATCGACTTATCAAAACTGATGAGATTTCTGAATAAACTTAATTCATCTCTTGAGATTTTGATTTGTTCCTCTCTTACTGAGGGCTATCTATAATCCCTCTGAAAGGTGAATTGGGCTGGGCTTTGCCCCTCTCTGAGGCCTCTGTAGTTCTATGGGTGTGATGTCGGGGACTAAGTTGGAAACAGCGCTGGTGGACCCATATCAGGCCCTGGACTCCAGACCTTACTTCCACATGGCCCTGTGGAGAACATGTGACGTTTGCCTGATTCTTGTGTATTTCTGAATCAAGCTGCTTGACCCCGCTGCCCCTTCCCTCGCCTGCCAAATTCAACAGGCAGGTGACAGGACTTCAGAGTTACAGCTGGGAAGCAGAATGTTGTTGGATTAGTCAACGTGAAGACATACTCACATCTTGTTTCGTTCAGGACATCAAAGGCCGTTTCATCCTGAGTATTAAAATAGGGATGAAACAGCGCTGCAAGATAAAACAGTGCGTGGAAACTTAGTGGTGCCCTGTGAAGGCATTTATCGAGGGATTATTAAAGGGGAACAGTGGCATAATGGTTATGTTACTGAACTATGCTGAGATGTGCGTTCACATTCCACCAGAGCAGCTGGGCAAGCTAAACTTAAATAATATCAAGATTGAATACCAGGGAACCACAGCTTTGTTGTAAAAGCCTGTCTAGTTCGCTAACTTCAGGAAGGAACCTGCTGCCTTTGCCAGGTCTTCCCTACATGTGACTCCAGATCCTCAGCAATGTGGTTGACTCTTAGCCATCCCAGTTCTCAAGGAGAAGTTCAGGTTTGAGTGAGAAATGTTGGCGTTGCTGACAAATCCCAAATCTTGAGATTCAGCAAAAATAATCTCGAATGCAAGGAATAATTCAAGCCACATTGCTATCAGAGAAGAGTATAATGAACAGGAAGGCAATGGACATCATGTTGAACTGTTCATGTTCTCTTGTTTGCAATGGACAGTTAACATCTGGGTTTTATGTGCAAGGGTATGGGGGAAAGGCAGGAAATTGGCAGTGGGTAACGATGCTTAGCTGAAGAGCCACTGCAAACATGAGAGGCCGAATGGCCTGCTTATGTGCCAAACCACTTCTGTGATTTGGTGAAGCATCCCATTGGAATTGCGAGGCGATGGTGAATTCCCTCAGGACTTCCATATTTCTGGTGAGGTAACACTGCTTATCCAGGTAACCAGGCCTTTAGACAAACATCCACTGAACTTACCTTGGCAAAGGAGCTGGCGAGAGACAGCAATGAAATTCACCCCCCCTCCCAACTCCTGGTCGTCCCATACCAAGAAAATTTTACTAAGTGCAGCAATACTACATTCTTCCCACAAAAGCTACTTGAGATATGTAACTCCATCTCCCAAAACATTGTTGAGGCAGTGAATCAAGTGGAAATATGAAGACTGAAGTTGATGGATTTTCGTTAGGTATAAATCTGAAAGGTTGTTGAACCAAATCAGATAAGATATAGGTCAGCTGTGATTTAATCGAATGACAGGATAAGCTTGAGAATGCTGAATGGCCTCCTCCTTTTCCTTGGTTCAAAGTGACATTTGCTGTCTATTGTTCAAACTGACACAATGCTTTCTTTTAAATCCACTTTTATATTAAAAACTCAAATAATCTATCTACTCAATCGTCAATGGCATACCATGGGGAGCGCAGGTGAGAAGGATACCTTTCCTCATCCTGAGAGGCTTCCTGATACAAACCCAATCCCACACCATCATTCAGTCCATTCAAGCCTTCTTCACTGCTGCTTGACCAGTGCACACATTGGGTACGACTTGGAGTTTTGGAGAATTGAATGTGGGGTCCTGACCCCACACCTTGTTAGGAGCAGTCACCCCGACACCAAAACGGAAATTGCTGGAGAAACTCAGCTGGACTGGCACTGTTGATGCAGAGAAAGCAGACTTAATGTTTCAGGTCCAGTGCCCCTTCTTCAAGACAGAAACAATTTTGACTGGATTGAGCAACTCGTGCCTAGAGGCTACACTGCCCATTTACAGGGTGGAAGCTGGAAGTCCAATAAAAGGGCTTCAAGGTGCAGGGGGCAGTAGCCAATGGGCTGATGGAGTGGTAATGTCACTGGGCCACTAATCTACAACCCCAGGCTAATATTCTGGGGACATGGGTTTGAATCCCACCGGGGCGGATGCTGAAGATAAAAATGAACCTACTAGAACCATGTAGTCATGATCATAAAAACACAACTAGTTCATGAATGCCCTTTCAAGGAGGAAACGAGCTGTCCTTATCTGATCCAACCTACATGTGACTCTAGATCCACGGCATCCATTGTGCTCCCAATGCACTGTGTGAATGCTGTCTAAAGGCTGGACCAGTTGGTCTTCATCAGCTTTTAATGCTTGAACAAGTTGCCCATTGCTTGGGGTCATGTAGCTATACCAATTCAGTTCCTGTCAAAGTAGCCAAAGAGTAGGATGGAGCCTGTAAACAGGCTACGCTGGGTAATCGTAAAAACTGCTCACTTTGCTCATCTCCATCTTCCACACCCACATCTGGGCCAAAACCTCTCCTACTGTCTCTCTTTCAGTCCTGCTGCGTTATGAAGACTGTCCCAGCAGTTTGGCAGACGCTGGCCAGAACAAACCACCTCTTATTGGAATGAACACATACATCAACTGTCACACATTTGTTAAGTCTGTCTCTCAATGTGTCAGAGGCTGGTGGGTTATAGTTCACTCAGGAAGTCTGAGTTGCTTTGGAAACAGGCATGTTGCAGTCTGGAGCTATGGACAGCGTTGGTAGGGGCTCCAAAATTCTTTCCTTCAGATACTGACCATGAATATGTCATACTCATTCTGCCTGCCATTAGCTTAGATGGGAAGGATTTGAAGGTTTACATTCAATGACCAGTTTGATCACATTATGAACTTACCTTCTTGCACCACTAAGCCCTGACTTGAAACCATGGCTTCTAGCTCCAAGGTAGGGATGAAACCCATTGCGCCTCAAGAACACCAGTCTCTCTACGATGGAACGATTCAATCATTGTCCAATAAATCTTGATTAACTGAACCAAGTAGTTGAAGCAACTTGAGGAGACCTCAAACTTTACTTTTGTGCCACCTTTTACTTTGCTACATGTAAATCATGTCTTCATTTTTTGAGACGTTTGAAAATTTTGCAATGAAAATTCCAAATATATCGACGATTTTTGAAAACACTCTTTAAAAACGTGTAAATGTTCAGTCAGCATTGCAAATACAGCGGTGTGTGAGATGGGGTAATTTAAATGATGCTACGTTGTATTTTGTGTTGTCCAAAACAGCTGCCTTCAAGCAAATCTGCCCCGGTGGAATGGGCTACCATGTTAGTCAAACCTTCAAGAAGGTTACTATCAAGCCTGGGTCTGAGAGTAAATTGCAGAAGCTTCCTGACTCTACCATGAGTCATCCTGAGATTAAACACTCTGATCCGATACCTACTCCAGCCAAGGTACCACCAGAACAACAGCCCTTAGAAGCTTTCCCATCAACTGAGACTCAACAACCAGCGGTGTTAATACCAGAAGGTAAGGAGGTTCTCAGTTTAGAAGCGAGCCATGGGTGTTTTGATCAGCATTTGTGAGATATTCAGTGGAACCTATAACGTAGGTAGAAAAAGACACTTTCTTCTCTAGCTCAGGAACCCGGGAACCATGGGACATAGCCGAAACATTAAAGCCAGCCCTTTTAGGAGAGGACTAAGGCAAATTGTAAAACAGGGTGGTGGAAGTTTGGAATGTTGCTGCAAATAGCAGTTGATTCTGGGTCAGTTAATGATTTTAAATCCGAGATTTATTTTTGTTAATCAAAGGTATTCAGCTAAGATGCAGGCAAGTTATCATCCTTCAAGTGTAATTTCCTTTGTCAGTGTTAATGTACTCCTCTAAGATTGTTTTGTCTGCTCTTTGATAGTTCTAGGTAAATGGACACACATGCACAATATCTCCAGGGTGTAACTTGACTTGCAAGTTTATCAGGAAACAATGAACTATGTTCATGTTCCAGGGTGGAAACTCATTTTCTATAACCTGTCTCTTATCAGATCCTGCATTAAATGTTTCCCCTGTTTGGTTTGTCTGTTGATTTGCAGGTAATTATTTTACTGAGGAACAGCTGCTGTGACGCATGGAGAGGGAACTTATGAATAGAATTGGTAGGATATCTCCAGCTGATTTTATCTACATCTGCATGATGTAGTGACTCAATACCCTATACCCAACCATTGGCCTCACTGCCCCCATCTTCTTGATCTTTAACCTGCTTGTGCACTCCATCCTGACAGAATCATAGTGCCCCTACAGTGTGGAAAGTGGCACTGCATCAACCATCTAGAGAAAATTGAAATAAAGTGCGAGTAGTTTAGTTCCCTACATGTAACGTTTTGGCCTTTATACTCCCTCCTGCCCTGTTAGTGTCTAATGAGCATCTTTTAGAACTTCTGACTTGTGCTTGTCCTGAGTGTTTTCTTGGAGGGAGAGTTATTGGAAGCGTTGTTCTTTGAGTCCAAGTTAAATTCAAGGGTGAAGTAACCCCAGAGAGTTCAGTATCCCATCACCAAGTCAACCTTTATTTACACGTGGAGAGTTGTTGACGATGATCCAATTCCCTCAGAGTGAGCTCTCAGAGGGAACAGAGCCTCTGACACTCCTGTTTATAAATGTCAGCCAGGGCTCCCTGATTGGACCAGGTTGACAGCACTAATCAGGGAACTCATATTCTGTGAAGTCTATCTCGCTGACCTCATTACAATCACAACAAAGGGGGTTCAGGATATCTTTGTGCCAAGATACTACTTCCTGTCTGACAAATTCTAAACTGTTTGAGGGTGTTGAGAAGTAGATTCCCTACCTTCTCTGTTCAAGTGCCCAGTAGCTGGCTGCCCAGTCCATGGGATTAGCTTTGCGACCTCTTTGCAATTTCCAAGCCTGCTCCAGTGACATTCCAAACACAACATCTGGGAGCTGTCAGGTTAGGTTTTTTTTCTCCCATCTTCTGGTTTGGAGGCCAGCCAGTAATGTTTTAGGTATTGGTCATACCACAGGCAATTGCTTTTCCCTACAATCACTGAGTGCCCAGTAATATTTGCCCTTGCAATCAGTTCCAGGACATTCTGTGTGGATGTTTGCCAGGAATCTCTCAGCACACCATCCACAAAGATTCTCGAAAGTCAGCCTGTTTTAAATTTGGGAGGTGCATTCCTGGCCGGGAGCTTATCCTCCAGCATCACCACAGAACTACAAAATGATTCCAGTAATTTTCTACTTGCGTGTACATTTCTGGAGTTAATTATTTTAATTATAAATGGGGTCAGTTAGCTCAGTTGGTTGGACGGCTGATTTGCAATGCAGAGTGATGCCAACAGCATGGGGTTCAGTTCCTACACTGGCTGAAGTTTCCATGAAGGTCCTGCCTTCTCAATCTCTCCCCTTGATGGAGGATTGTTTTTGTGATTTGGAAGCCTGTGACCATGGGTGTACCACAGGGATCAGTGCTGGGACCCTTGCAGTTTGTTGTGTACCTTAGT
Source organism: Rhincodon typus (assembly GCF_021869965.1). Lineage (NCBI taxonomy): Eukaryota > Metazoa > Chordata > Chondrichthyes > Orectolobiformes > Rhincodontidae > Rhincodon > Rhincodon typus. The sequence continues at coordinate 76,574,209 of NC_063340.1, forward strand.
GACCTGGATGTGAATGGAGAAGGGAAAATTAGTAAGTTTGCAGGTGACACAAAAATTGCTGGTGTTGTTTATGGTGAGGAGGATGGTCTCAGGCTGCACTCTGATATTAATCAGCTGGTAAACTGGACAGAGCAATGGCAGATGGAATTTAATCCCGATAAGTGCAAGGTGATTTTTTTGGGAGGTTTAATTAGGAAAGGATTTACACAATGAATGGTTGGTCCCTGGTAAATATTGAGTACCAAAGGAATCTCGACATACAAGCCCATAGATCTCTGAAGCACAGGATGGTGATGAAGGCATACCTTCATTTGCTGGAGCATTGAATGTAGGAGCAAGGAAGTCTTTGTAGAGCATTGGCAAGGCAGCAGATGAAATAGTGTATGCAGTCCAGGTTACCACACTGGATCACACTGGAGGGAGTGCAGAGGAGATTCACCAGGATAGTGAGTGGGATGTAAAGTCTCAGTTATGAGGAGAGACTGGATAGGCTGGGTTTGTTTTCCCAGGAGCAGAGAAGGCCAAGGGAGGATCTGATTGAGTGTACAAAATTATCAACGGCGTGGACAGGGTACATCATGAGAATCTTTTCTGCAGGGCAGACATGTTTAAGACCAGAGGGCATAAGTTTAAGGTGAGGAGTAAGTGGTTTAGAGGAGATCTGAGGAAAATATTTTTCACCCAGAGGGCGGTAGAAATATGGAATGTGCTGCCTGAGAGGGTGCTGGAGGCAGGTACTCTCACAACATTTAAGAAACATTGGTCAAGTAATTAAAATGCCCAGGTATAGTAGGCTATGGACCAAATGTAGGTAAATAAGATTAATGTAGTTTGGTGTTTATTGGCCAACATTGACACGATGGGCCGAAGGGCCTGTTTCTATGCTGTGCAACTCGATGATGTAATTGAACCAGGTGGACTTTTCAGTGGCTATATGGTCAATATTTTCCCAATCAACCTGTTCAGAGATGTTACAAAATACTTCTGGAGTAGGTGATACTTGAACCCAGACCACCTCGCTCAGAGGTAGGGACATTACCACTACACCATAAGAACCCTCCAACAGCTTCATACTACCATTACTGAGACTAGCGATGTAGTCCAGACTTATTAATTGAATTTAATTTGCATCAGCTGCAATGTTGGGAATTGAACCACTGTTCCCATATGCCGTAGCCAGGATCATTAGATTAGCAGTTAAGCGACATTACCGGAACACTACCATCTCCCCAAAGCCTCTGAAATATGGTTAAATACTAATATGTGGAATAACTACAGGTTCAATGCAGCCTTGAGTCCATGCTTTACAATATTATTGCCTGAATACTCAACACATTTGTTTCAAATTTTGCTCTCTACTGTTTCAACAAAGGCCATCGACTTTCATTATATCAATTCTTACAAAATCCCAGACAGAGGAATTTTTATGAGGCCTTACGGTGACATCACACTCGTAATTGCCAAGATTTTTATCACTAGAAGGTAATTTTTTTAATATAATTTTGGCATTTCAATGGGATTGAGCCCAAAGATACCATCATTCCTGGAAACATTCCCTGGGTAGTCCATTAGAAAAATCTTAGCTTTATTTTGATTGAAACATTCTGTGCGTGAACATGCATCTTTTTGCTTAATTAACGTGTTGACACATTCTATGTAACCTCTGCCATTGCTGACTGATAGCATCAACCTAACTTTGGAACCTCTTCCAGATAATATCACATCGTGCCTTCTCCATTCTTCTATTTTGGATTCTTTTACTTTTACACTTGGCCATCACTCCCTCTCTGACCCAGTCCAATGTACTGATGGGGTTAGAATTCCACACAGCCTAGTTGCAAAGTTTCTCAAAGTCTACCTCTAGCCATAACTCTGCTTACCTTTTCTTCTTTACTCATCCTTATATCCATTGACCCTTAAAGAAGTGTCCAAAGACATCTACTACACTGAAGTTACTATTTTTAATTCAATATAATGATAGATGAACATCTGTTTTGAATGCAGAAGCTTTAATGCTTTGAAATCGTGAAAGGGAAACATTCTAAATCTGGAACATATTTTATAGAAAGCTGTTGTATTTTCTTTTTGGTGAAATCAGAAATTCTGTATATGTTGTTATGATAAGGTATGGAGGGGACATTCAGCTCCCTTCTTGGTCAGCCTCAACAAATATTTTTAATTTTTTTTAGCATGTCCATATTTCACACTCTATTTAAGGATGTAGTTAACTTGATGAAATTGAAGGATCCAATTATACAAGATTTCTTTAAATGAAAGAAAGAACAACTTTATTATCTACTAACTCCAAACCTGAGAAAAAAAGTACTAAAAATGTGACATTAAATATACCCACAAACACAGGTAATAAATTTAAATGGGAGAACATCTGGTACAGGCAGGAAGAATAAAGGCAACACAATCTAAAAGTCTTTAGACTCCCTGAGCTGTTAGAATTTTTGAGACCACATTGTTTAATTGCTAACTTGTATCCTCAGTAATGATGAAGTTTGGTAGATATCTTCGGCTGATTCCCCAGGTGCTTTTCCATCAGGTATTGTCTTCTGAGATGTTGAGGAGTAGCGAAGGAGAGAGGCTTTCAGTTATCGCGGTTACCAATCCATATTTATTTCTCTCTGCTCTTCTGCTTAAAAACAGCTGTTGAAATATAGTTCAGTCTGTATTTCTGAGTTTAGCTTCATTGATTTTCCAAATTGTATAATTTGCCAGCAAACCTTTCATATTCAATGTGGTATTATCATATAAGGGTGAATAAAGCAGGAGATATAGATCTGAGCTTCTTGAAACCTGATTCAGTTGTTTGATTTCAATGTCTTTAGAGAATCAACCCGTACAGACATGTTCATTTATTTTGTTTTGCTCTGCTGAACTTGCCTCGGTCTATGGTCAGGTGATCACGGCAGCCATTTTAATTCAATACTTGTGCTTTTTGAAGAAACATTTTAGTCCATGTGTCTCAGGTATAACAGTCAGATGATGGTCATTAAAATTTGATAATCTGTATTTACCACTATATTAGCATTGTGGCATAAAATGATGAAAGTTTGATGTTTTATGTGGCCTCACTTGCATGAATGTTATCTCAAAGCAAAAGTTCTGGGTCCCTTTTGCCAAACCTTCTGTAGCTCTGCTTTTACTGAAAGTGTTAAATGTTTGAAAGTACTCAAAACAGGCTTATGCTGTAAAATGGTGTGTGGACTCTTATGTCTTTATGTTTCCATCAATCGACTGTAAACTTAAACGTTGCATGACATTTACCTTCTTGTCTGTTTTCTAGTTTGGAAAATGCTGCTGCCATTTTGGCACAATATTTTTTAAAGAAAGCTGCAAAACCTAACAAACAGCCAGACTGCACAATGGAAATAAGCCCCCCAGTAAAGTATTAACTGAAGATAAGAATTTCAACAGGGTCAAATATTTTAATGTTTTGGTTGATCCAATGAACAGCTGTTGGGAAGACAATTCTTGGATGGGACTGGCATACAAATCATTAACACAGCAGCAATGTTTAACAACATGCAAATATTTTGGGGGCATATCTGGGTGCATTTGCCTTTCCTTTTTAATATGTGGCTGCTTTGCAAAAGCAAAATCAATCTGCCCTGTTTTTAATTTTGTCCCTAATTTAGTTCTATCCCTTTTTTCCGGTCCCAACAGAGACTCGGGGACCGCTTTGCAGAACACTTACGCTCGGTTCGCAACAAACAACTGCACCTCCCAGTCGCGAACCATTTCAACTCCCCCTCCCATTCCTCAGACGACATGTCCATCCTGGGCCTCCTGCAGTGCCACAACGATGCCACCCGAAGGTTGCAGGAACAGCAACTCATATTCCGCTTGGGAACCCTGCAGCCCAATGGTATCAATGTGGATTTCACAAGTTTCAAAATCTCCCCTCCCCCCACCGCATCCCAAAACCAGTCCAACTCGTCCCTGCCTCCCTAACCTGTTCTTCCTCCCACCTATCCCCTCCTCCCACCCCAAGCCGCACCTCCATCTCCTACCGACCAACCTCATCCCGCCCCCTTGACCTGTCCGTCCTCCCTGGACTGACCTATCCCCTTCCTAACTCCCTACCTACACTCACCTTTCCTGGCCCCATCCCCGCCTCTTCGACCTGTTTGTTTCCTCTCCACCTATCCTCTCTATCCCTCTTCTATCCGCCTCCCACTCTCTCCCTATTTATTTCAAAACCCCCTTCCCCTCCCCCTTTTCTGATGAAGGGTCTAGGCCCGAAACGTCAGCCTCTCTGCTCCTATGATGCTGCTTGGCCTGCTGTGTTCATCCAGCCCTGCACCTTGTTGTCTCGGATTCTCCAGCATCTGCAGTTCCTACTAACTATGAATAGTTAGATGTTCACACCTGTCCCCCTGTATTTTGTACTAGCAACATTTCTCCATCTCTAATCTTAGACCACGAGGGAATCTAGTGAAGGAATGTGATATCCTGCCCAGCAGCTGATCAGTTGGGGCATCTTACTTTTGAAGAATAAAGAGTCAGGGTGGCACAGTGGTTCAGTGGTTAGCACTGCAGCCTCACAGCACCAGGGACCCAGGTTCAATTCAGCCTCAGACTACTGTCTGAGTGGTGTTTGCACATTCTCCCTGTGTCTGCATGGGTTTCCTCCCACAATCCAAAGGCTAGGTGGATTGGCTATGCTAAATGCCTGTAGTGTTCAGGGGTGTGTAGATTAGGTGGGTTATAGGGGGATGAGTCTGGGTGGGATGCTCTGAGGGTCAGTGTGGACCCGTTGGGCCAAAGGGCCTGTTTCCACACTGTAAGGATTCTATGATCTCTAAAGTTACAATTTTAACATCAGTCATGTTGCAAACCTGTGGTTCAGAGAGATTCTGCAAGTGCGAGCAGTGGCAATTTTGGTTAAGGTGTCTTTAAGTTTAGTGCTTCCCAATCTACTTATTTTGCTTTCTTCTCAGTTCCCTGATATCACTGAGTGGTGATAGCAACAGCTATTGGTGCCACTCTGTAGGTACAAATTGGTGAAATGGTGGGGCATATCTTACATATTTATTTGCGTAACTAATGTTGTGTTGTCAAAGGCAGACTTGCATTTGTATAGCACCCTTTATAGCCTCACAGTGTCCCAATTCTCCTCATGGCTAGTGAACTTTTTTTTTGAAGTTGAGTCACGATTGTAGTAAGGTAGGAGGCGTTGCAGCCGATTTGTGCACAGTAAGCTCTCACAAACATATTGTTAAAATGATCAAATGATCTGTTTTTTAGTGATGTTGGTTGAGAGATAAATATGAAGGAGATTACCTGGGGAGCTCCCCTGCTCATCATCACATTAAGGTTGTGGAATATTTGAAATCTGCACAAAGAATGTGAACATTGCAAATATGAATTTTCAATAGACAGTTGCTAAAGTATCATACAGGGCCATACGATAAATGCACGGTGTCCCAGCAAATGAAATATTACACTTTGATTGGGAATTTGTGTAAAGGATGGAAAAAAAAAGATGCCTTTTTAAGACCGAAGACATTTATACAGTCGTCTAACGCCAGGGTAAACATTAGGACAAACATTATGTACTGTAGTGGTCACCATACTTACAGAAGGATGTTAACATGTTGGAATCTGTTCAGAGAACATTTTGCTAAACTAATCCCTAGGATAAGCAGATTGCCTTATGAGGAAAGGCTAGACAAGCTCAGCCTGTATCCTCTAGGGTTTAGAAGAGTGGGATGTGACTTAATTGAAGCATATAAGATCCTGAGGAGATTTGACTGGTTGGATGTTGAAAAGATAGTTCCTCCTGTGGGAGAACCAGAACTAGGGGTCAAAGTTTAAAAAATAATGGGTTTAAGTTTAAAACAGAAATGAGGAAGCATTCTTCTGTCTGAGGGTTGTGAATGTTTGGAATTACTTTCCTCAAGAGGCAGTGGATGAAACGTCTTTAAATATTTTTAAGGCAGCGTGAGATAGATTCTTGATTACCAGAGGGATGAAAGATTGTGGAGGATATATATGAATGTACAATTGAGGTTACAACTAGATCAGCCGTGATCTAATGGAATGATGGGACAGGCTCAAAGGGCTGAGTGGCCTGCTCTCGTTCCTTGTTTGTATGGGATTGTCAGTCTTCTGTTTCTGTTTTGATTGCATGTTGGTATCGTAGAGTAACATGTTTTCCACCAACCTTTTATGAAACTTGGCTAACAATGTGATAATGACCAAGTTACTTGTTTCTGTGTGGTGCAGATCGAGGGACAAATAATGTCCAGAATACTGAGGAGAACTCCCGTGCTCTTCTTTGAATTAATGCCATGAGAGCTTTATGTCTGTCTGAGCAGGCAGGTGGAACCTCATCTTATCCAAATGACTGCACCTCCAACAGTGCAGCACTCCCTCAGTGCAGCAGTGGACTTGACTTTTGTGCTCAACTCTTAAACTGGGACAGAAACCTACAACTTTTTGCTTCAAAGAGCCTCCACTGTTACTCCACCTGTTTCAATGATTTGGATTTAGATATAATGGTCACAGTATCAAATTTGCAAAGACGGTGAGGACAGGGAGTGTGGTTAATTGTGAGTGTGACTCAGTGACTTCAGACAGAAAGACAAACTGAGGTGAGTTACTGACAAAAGCAGAAGGATATCAGATGCGGTTGAGTGGAGAGAAATGTCAGCTGGTGTATTTTGTGCGTAACAGCGGAGGAAATTGATGCAAAATCGTGAAAGTTTAAAAGCAGCGACACAGGGATTTGTATATCCAAATTCTAAAAGTGAGAAGTAAAACTGTGAAATAGTGTTCAAGGATCTAATAAATAAGAGTAGAGCAAACAAAATAAAAGCCATAATGTTAAACCTGTGAAATGAAAGAAAAGATATGTTTGGGAACATTAGGACAGTTAACTCAAACAGATATAGTTGTGAATGAAAGTTACACATTTGGTAGAAAACAAATAAAGTAGGAGATAACAATAAAGTGAGAATTTTGTTCACCATGATGGAGCTAGATTTTTTGACCAAAAACAGAAGTTGCTGGAAAAGCTCAGCAGGTCTGGCAGCATCTGTGAAGGAAAAAATAGCGTTAACGTTTCGGGTCCGGTGACCCTTCCTCAGATCTTTTGATGTTGCGTCAAACCAGTGTTATCTGCAAGGCAACAGCATTGCTGGCTATACTGAAATTATTGAAATCTTGAATCATATTGTATTATAAAGAGACTAGATGCATAGAGGGAGACTTCGTTAGTGTCATGTTGAACGATTGCATGAAAGAAGAAATCTGACAAAGGGAGAGCAGGATAAACCTCCTATAATCCAAATACCTCCCATTGTCCAAAGCAAAACTGAAAAGGAAATCGGCAGTTTGCTGGGTGTTACAGAATCCACCACAGCAGTGCAGCGAATCAACGTCTTTGATTAATCAGTGTCAGAGTCCCAACTATGGAGTGGAATTGGTATTCAATGTCAAAGCTGAGGTTTGAAACAGTCTAGAGATATTGAGAGAGCAGAATCACACTCATGGGAGTAGAAGGAGATCCCTGTACAGAAAGAAAAAGAAAGCAGGCAGGTTGTTCTCTTCACTATTTCTTATCAAAAGTTTTATTTTTATTAAACATGTTCTAGTGTTAAGGACAAATATTTTTTACCTGTTGCTTGCTCTGTAATTATTGATCAGGTGTATTGGTTGTGATTACAGTAAAAACAAATATGGAACATAACTAGACAACACAGTATGGAGCTGGAGGAGCACAGCAGGCCAGGCAGCATCAGAGGAGCAGGAAAGTTGATGTTTTGGGTTGGGACCCTTCTTCAGAAATAGGGAGCGGGAATGGAGCTCTGAAATAAATAGAGAGAGGAGGGGTGGGTCTAGGGAAGGTAGGTGGGATGATGATAGGTAGATACAGATAGGGAGTGGTTGAGATTGGTCAGTGGTTTGGGTGCGACGGATAGGTGGGAGAGAAGATGGGCAGGTTGTGTCAGGTCAAGGAGGTAGGGATGAGAGGGAGGGTTGGACATGGGATGAGGCCGGGGGTGGGGAGATTTTAAAGCTGGTGAATTCCATGTTTAGGCCATCGGGCTGTAGGCTCCCGAGGCGGAAAATGAGGTGTTGCTCTTCCAGTTTGTGGGTTGTGTCATTGTGGCACTGGAGGAGGCCCAGGATGAGCGTGTCACCCAGGGAGTGGGAGGGGGAGTTAAAATGGTTGGCGACCGGAAGGTGTTGTTGTTTGTTATGTACAGAGTGCAGATGCTGTGCGAAATGGTCGCTGAGCCTCCGCTTGGTCTCACCGATGTAAAGGAGGCCACATCGGGAGCAGTGGATACAGTAGACCAAGTTTACAGATGTGCAGGTGAACCCCTGTCTGATATGGAAGGTTTGCTTTAGGCCTTGGATGGAGGTGAGGTCAGGTCAAGGAGGTAGGGATGAGAGGGAGGGACATGGGATGAGGCCGGGGGTGGGGAGATTTTAAAGCTGGTGAATTCCATGTTTAGGCCATCGGGCTGTAGGAGGTGTAGGGGCAGGTGTAGCACTTCCTGTGGTTGCAGGGAAAGGTGCCGGGGGTGGTGGGGTTGGTGGGGAGTGTGGAGCGGACGAGGGAGTCGCAGAGTGAGCGGTCCCTCCGGAAGGCAGATAGGGGTGGGGAGGGAAATATATCTTTGGTTGTGGGGTCAGATTGCAGGTGATGGAAGTGGCGGAGAATGATGTGCTGGATGTGGAAGTTGGTGGGATGGTATGTGAGGGCAAGGGGGATTTTGTCTTCATTTTTGTTGGGGGGACGGGTTTGAGGGCAAAAGTGCAAGAAATGCAAGAGATGTGGTTGAGGGCATTTTTGATCATCGGCATGGGGTTAAGTTGCCTCTTTGACCTGACACAACCTGTCCATCTTCTCTCCCAGCTACCTGCCCCACCCATCCCACTGACCAATCCCCACCACTCCCTACCTGCACTCACTTTTCACCATCCCACCTACTTCCCCAGCCCCACCCCTCCTCCCTATTTATTTCCCTACTCCCTTCCCCCTCCCACATTTCTGAAGAAGAGTCCCGACCCAAAACGTCAGCTTTCCTGCTCCTCTGATATTGCCTGGCCTGCTGTGTTCCTCCAGCTCCACACTGTGTTATCTCTGACTCCAGCATCTGGAGATCTTACTATACTCTTGTCGAACATAACTAGTTAAATTTTAGGCAGTGTTTTAATTTAGTCATGTACCATTTTGTGTTTTGATGTATGGGATTTTTTTTAAGTTGGGAAGGAGTGTATTATCTTACAAGATGAGCAGTTTTGCTATCTTGCCCACTCTGCTGCTCTCTCAAGTGGGGAGGTGTAAATTCTGTTTGCTTTTTAAAATCTTTTATTAGTCTAAAGTTCTCCAAAATCATGCATCGATCTGAAGTATACCACTTAATTTTCTATCATTTGAATTGAAATGCTGCCTTTGTACATGTATCAACGTGAGAAATCTCTACAATATTCCCGAATTAATCACTTTTTCAAACTCTTCATTCCAGTGGCCACCAGCACACCTGAACAGGTAGGCTATGTGACTTTAATGCGATGATTGTAATTACAGGTTGTTCAATATGAATGCTTCAGTTTTGTAACTGCATCAGCTACACAGAGTTACGCTTGAAAATCTGTCCAACCCATTCTAGAGATATGGTGCCAATTGAATCCAAGGCAATAAGACTCCCACACACACTGAGGCTTATAGCCATCCCACAGTGAGAGGTCTAATGAGTGTGTGGCTGAGGGTTTTGTGAGCAGGCATCCCTCTGAGTGCATTCCCTGTGGAGACTGAAGCAGCAAATTTTCATGGAGGTTTGCTTTTATTTTCACACAAATACAACCGTTGACCATCCGATATTCTCAGAGGGACCTGGATGGAATTCTGCCTGTCAGACGTTTAAACATCCCAGGTATGTTCTGAGCATCTGCACAGGTCAAAACATACGTCAGATCCCAACATCTAGGCACTCGTTGCTTCTGCCACTGGAAAAATCTGACCAATGGTAATTGATTTTCCTGAACCAGTCAGACATAACAAGCTGTAAACTTCTGATGTAACACAGTGTGAAGCTGGAGGAGCACAGCAGGCCAGGCAGCATCAGAGGAGCGGGAAAGTTGATGTTTCGGGTCGGGACCCTTCGTCAGAAATGTCAACTTTCCTGCTCCTCTAATGCTGCCTGGCCTGCTGCGTTCCTCCAGCTCCACACTGTGTTATCTCTGACTCCAGCATCTGCAGTTCTTGCTATCTCTGAGCGAGTTATAAACTTCTGATGTAAGTTTAATAATAACCTCCATAACTCAAAGAAAAACAACTGTCGCTGTTAGTTTAGTTAGTAAATGCTGATAAGTGTTTGAATGGCACTCTGGTTTGTTCTTGAATCCCATGGGTTATGATCATTTGTTGCTATCCTGGTGGTCTCCAATTCCATTTAATGAAAGCACTGTGGCATACCTTGAACCAGACGACTGAATACTCTTCAGTGCTGGGGTGTTAATTTGATTAATTCTAGATTGCAGAATGGAAATGTCCAAACCAAACTTCAGTACCAACCCTGCAAGTCATGTTTGTGCACTCTACAGTTTAGGAAATCCTCACCCCCTCCAGAAAGAGAGTAGAGAGGCAGAATAGGGGAGAGAGAGATATGAATGAAGGAGGGGATAAAGGGTGTGGTGAAGGAGAGATAGAGGGACTCATGAAGGGAGGAGAGAGCTCAAAGTACAGGAAGAAGAGGGCCCAAAGTGGGGAGGAAAAGGGAAGAAGGAGAGAAAGACATGAGGGAAGGAAAAGCAAGAGACAGAAAAGAAGAAGAAATCAAAATTAGAAAGGGGCAGCAGGGTGGCTCAGTGGTTAGCACTGCTGCCGCACAGTGCCAGGGACCTGGATTCGATTCCACCCTCGGGCGACTGTCTGTGTGGAGTTTGCACATTCCCCCCATGTCTGCGTGAGTTTCCTCCGGGTGCTCCGGTTTCCTCCCACAATCCAAAAATGTGCAGGTTAGGGTGGATTGGCCATGCTAAATTGCCCGTAGTTTTCAGGGATGTGTAGATTAGGGGGAATGGGTCTGAGTGGGATTCTCTTGAGTGTCAGTTTGGACTTGTTGGGGCGAAGGGCCTGTTTCCATACTGTAGGGATTCTATGAGGAAATGGAAAGTGTGGCAGGAAGGAAGGAAGACAGAAGAAGATGAGGATAACAAGGCAACTGTTCTGGAAGAGAAGGGATATTTGGATGAAGAGGGAAGCAAAAGTGCAATGTAGGATTGAGAGCAGTGAAGTAGGGCGAGGGTTAGACAACTCTGAAGGGAGGAAAAAGAGAAGGAGAGCAGGACAAAAGCAAAGGAGTTGTGAATGTCACAATCTGAGGAATCCAAAAAATAAAATAAACAGACTGGGACATACAAGTGGCATTTAATTGTAGTGCCTGATCTTAAGAGGGTTTTTTATTCAGATGTAGTAATCACTGGATGTGTCAGCATTCTCATTCTTTCCTATAAAAATACTAAGTCTATCATACTAACGTTTCATCAAAATTTGTCTGCCTTTAAAATGAAACGTAACATCATCTTTTCATTGAATTTAGGAACTTGTAAAAGATGAGCGCGTTGTGGAATCTGGCCTGCCCCAGCTATCGCCCAGCATTACAACCATCCAGATAAACTCTGGCTTCCCTGGTATGTTCTCTTTATATCACAACCAACTATTACTATGCATTGATTCAATTCTCCCCTCAACCCTGCTGTCTTTGCAGCTGTAGCCGCAGTGGATATAGCAGTTGTTCTATTTGTGGTTTGTTGGATGCTTTTATCTGTTGATTGTTGTCTGTGTCAGGTGTTGATCTGCATTTTGAAATCCATCAGAACCACGAACATAACTTGCAGTTCTACGATTGAATTTGATGGTGCTGTCAGTTTAAATAATTGCTAAATTTTAACGGGACAAGCTGAGCAGGGAAGATCTTTTCCTCCGTTCTTTTCCAAATTCTCCTCTCACACATTTCCTCAAGGCCCAGACACTATGGGTGCTGCCAGCACTAATTTCTGCTTGAGATGTGGCCAGTGTTTATTGCCTGTTCCTAAATACCCTTGAGAAAGGTGGTGGTGAACCACCTCCTCAACTTCTTTAGCCCAGATGCACCCAGAGTGCAGCGTTTGTCACACTGTGTGCCTTGCTAGGGCTTTTCGATCAGAATCACCTGTATGATTCTGGCTGTGGAGTCTTGTGTAGGCCAGACCAGATAAGGACAGCAGATTTCCTGCTCCAAAGAGTAGATCAGATGGGTTTTTAATGACAATCTGCCAGTCTCATGATGACTGTTTCTGAGACCAGCTTTTTAATTCCAGATTTATTAATCAGCTGCTATGGTGGGATTTGAACCCATGGCACTGGAGTATTCATCCAGGTCTCTGGGTTACTTACCCAGTAACATATACCATGATGAGGCTGCTCTCCGATTCTGTGCTCTGACCTGTCCTTGGCGGGGGGATCTTGTTTGGGTGCATATTGTAAAAAGGCTTCTTTCCCTGCAACATTTTTCTTTTGTCTTTGCATGATTGTTCCTGTCACAATCTTAAAAAGGTTATGGGGAGAAAGCAGGTTTAGGCTATTGAGTTGGACGATCAGCCACGATCGCGATGAATGGTAGAGCAGTCTTGAATGGCCGAATGACCTCCTCCTGGTTCCATCTTCTTTGTTTCTATGTTTAAATAAGCCTCATCCTCACCCTCACCCCTAACCCTGACCCAGACTTTGACTATAACCTGTGAGAGTGTGTTTTGAACTCTCCTGCCCGTGTTGAATCTGCTGCCCTTAGTGAATTTAAGCTGCATTTAATTAAAAGTAAAAATAAACAGCCACACTACTTTATGTTTTGACGTTTAGATTTTCTTTTGTTCTTACTTTATAACAGAAGTGGTGGAAAAAACCTCACCCCCGAACCCGGTCCACATTGCTCCAGATGTGTCTACTTCCAGTCTGACCCATTTCATTGCATCTACTCAAGTTGCAGGTACAGTAAAAGCAAGTGGCAGAATTTACTCAGGGGGTCCTCCTGATCAACCACCATAACTTTCTGCAGGAGAGTCCAGATACCCTGGGATTTCTGCTTATCCGCTGCTACAGTTATGTTGCAGTAATTGCAGATTATTTGTTCCTTTGTGTTGGAACATCAACCACTGAAATAAAGAGGCTTAATCTTGGTGACTTGTACTATTAGCTTTAGTTTAGACCACTTGTGAAAATTTCATTTCCGTGAACATTCCAGTTTTACCGGCGAGGAATATGATCTGACGATAATGTGAAATTTACAAACTGTCAGAAATGGAGAATCAGCTTCCCACCATATTCCGCAATTCAATTTCTTAGAAATACCCCCAATTCTTTCTTGAATTACTTTAAAGCACTTCAATGGTCAACCCTGGTAATTATTCAACAAATCCATTGCCCACTGGTTTAAAAGATTCAACTAAACTCCTTTCTTTGTGCTAATTCCCTATTGTTTAATTTTATTCTCACAGTATTAAAACTTTTTCACAAAGCGAAAATACTTTGGATGATATGAATTGCATGATAAGATTATATTTTAGGTAATTTTCAATGAATGAATTAAAGCCAGTCATTTTGCTTAGGGTGAAAACCGATAAATTTATGTATTTAACTCACAGTTGACATAGGGCCATATGTATTTGGGAGAGCTAATTAGTTATGTATAGCTTGAGGGCACCAATCTACAAACTTGAGATAGGGTGAGGAGGCATAACTGACTGACCAGAGCTGTTACAGAGAGTGAGCACGTGTTATTATATCATTCTTCATCACACTCTAGCCCTCTAGTGAACTCAATTAACTGACTACCACCATCATCAATCCCATAGACTGCTGTAACCCTGTTTTCACTTAGAAGTCATATAACACTAAAACAGACATTTTGTTCCATCTCCGCCAGGCACCCCCATCTGACCTAGTCCCATTTGCCAGCATTTGGCTCATATCCCTCTAAGCCCTTCCCATTCCTGTACCCAGACAGATGCCTTTTAAATGTTGTAATGTACCAGCCTCCACCACTTCCTCTGGCAGCTCGTTCCACACCCTTTGTGTGCAAAAGTTACCCCTCAGGTCCTTTTTAAATCTTTTCCCTCTCACCTTGAACCTACGCCCTCTAGTTTTGGGACCCCCACACCCTCGGAAAAAGACCTTGGCTATTCATCCTGACCGTGCCCCTCATGATTTCATAAACCTGTATAAGGCCACTCCTCAGTCTCCAGAGAAAATAGCCCCAGCCTATTCAGCCTTTCTCTATAACTTAAGCCATCCAATCCTGGCAACATCCTCGTAAATCTTTTCTGCACCCTCTCAAATTTAACAATATTCTTCCTGTAGAAGGGCGACCAGAGCTTGAGACAGCTGTGACCAGTGTGTAGGATATCGTAAGAACAAGGTTATTGTTGGGCGTTACAGCTTCTGCCAGTATTCAAAAATGGCCTCACCAGTGTCCTGTTGAGCTGCAACATGACGTCCCAACTCCTATACTCAATATTCCGACCATTTGTACATGACGCTTCTCCCTCCCCCATTGTTGGAATTTTGGGCACACTAAGGAAATGATTCAGTTTTCTGAAAGTAATAAATCGGTGAAATTCATGTCACATTATAAAAGACGGGTGACTTGAACAAGGTTTATTTCTAAAAACAGGACATTCAGAAAGGAATGAAATAGATCAGCAAAGTTCAGGCAAAATGATCGTGACTCACAATGGCGCCAACTTCAGTTGTCTTGCTGATAAACTCTGGGTTGTATCATTTTGACATAATTTTTCATCTGTCTCCCAATTATTATTGTAAATACAGATGAAGGAGAATTGTAAGCTGTGAGTAAAAGTGAAGAAAGGGTTACTTTTTAACACTGTTATGAAACTTCATAATAGACCTTGGTACGTGAATTTTTACAATTAAAAAACACCTATAAATGGTCTGTTTGCTTTTAAAGCAAATTTGAGTATTCCAGCTTTCATTATTGTCTCTCTGCAGCTAAACAGGTGAAGGATGTTTAAAGCAAGTCTGACTCTATTATCGGAAACAGGATTACTAAAGTAATTAAATTAGTACAGTGGATTTAGTTTCCTATTAAACATCCTCAGCAATGTTTATTTAAAGATTAGATTGAGTCTTACAAAGGTTCCTTCTGTATTTAGGTGTTTGCAAATTACTCTTGACTAGTAAAATTAAAACTTGAGACAGCTGTGACCAGAACATTGTAGGATATTGTAAGGACAGGGTTATTATTGGACGTTACAGCTTGTGCCTAGTGAAATATTCCACAGATTGCAGAAGCAACTGCTGTTTGACTTGGAGGGATTGGAGTCTTGTTCTGTTTACCACATTATTTGTGGAACCTAGACAGCTAATTTTTCAACTATATGTGGCCCTTCAACCGCACCATCTGAAACACACAGGACCAGTAATGAACTCATTTCAATCTTTCCACGATTGCTGTTGACACTTCCGCTGTCGTTAAATTGCCAGTTTGCATATCCAACATCCAACAGTGGATGAGCAGTTATGTCCTCCTGTTCATTATTGGAATACCATATCCATTGACTTTGGACTATCTCCAATCTCTATTCAACTCCGTCCTTCTCCTTGCTAACTGTTTGAGGATAGATCAGACAGTTCACAACCTTGGGTTCATTTTAGACAGTGAGATGAGTTGATGACTCCATATCCCTAAGATATCACTAAGACAATAAGACAGCCTATTTCCACCTTAATAACATCAGTTGGCAGGACCCTTGTCTCAGCTCGTCTAGTGGTAAAACCCTCACTCGTGCCTTTGTTACCTCTGGAGTTGACCAATTCGACACACCAAAAGTTAGCTTCCCACAATCTGCCCTCTACAAACCCAAGGCCAACTGAAACATTGGTCCTCGTGCTATTTCGCACCAAGCCTCATTCACCCAATCACCCTTGTGCTTGCTAATCTACATGGTTCTCCTCTTTAATTTAAATCCTTTTTGGGAGCTTGTCTCTCTCTATCTCTGTATTCTCCTCCAGTCCTGTAGATCTCTGAGATATTTGCACCATTCTGATACTGACCTCTTGAGCATACCTGGTTATAATCACTGCACCGTTGGTGGCCACACCTTTAGCTGCCTTAGCTCTGGAATTCCCTCTCTAAGCTGGTTTGAAGAATGTCCTCTCCTCCTGTTGGCTGTGGTAACCTCTGTGAAGTCAGTTTGGACAACATGACTCAGAGGAGGGGTCACACACGGTCTCCCTGCAGTTAGTGTTTGGCATTATTGTTCAGAGAGCCCAGGAAGATGGCTGCCATGGGAAATGGAAATGTCAGAGTAATGAACGTGCCAGCACTCCCTGGGAACAGAGCAAGAGCAAAGAAGCATGGGATTCACTTTTCCCTTGATTGTGTTATGTCTACCAGCGTGAGAATGACAGTGAAAGTTGGGATTGGGTGTTTTAGGGTCTGTTAGTGAATGGTTATGTTATGATTCTGTACCATTTTGCACGCTAGTAACCCAATTCAGAAACTTGGATTTATGCTGCCAATGACTTTTTGATCCATTTTGGTTGCAGTCTCTCGGGCATTGCTGGCCAGAATATCTGACCTGTGGTTCCAAGGCATGAGCCCTCCTGTTACTGGTTCTGATTTGTACAATTAACTACGGGCAGTGGGAATGGGAAACTTCTCTAAGTCATCTCTGTTACATTTGTTACATGATAAACACTTCCACCAAAATCTCATCCAATTCGCTCATTGAACTTACGCCACTCAATCCAGCTTCAGCAAGTATTTTGGCACTGGTCTGATCTTGAATATTATTTTTGTAGATGCACAGCAGGAGGAATCATATTCATAACAGTGCAGTTAGCCAGTGAGTGTGTACTGTAAATATTTGTTCTGGAGTTGGTCAAATGAAAGTAAAAATACATTTGGGTTCAGCAAATTAGCACCGCATCGGAATCCCTTGAGGTGATGTGACCAAGGGTGAAAATGTGTGATGGGGAACTTAGTGATGTTTTCCTTGGTTGTTGGTGGTGTCAGCTTTAGTGTTGGATAGTTTGCATGAATGATACAGGCTGCTGGAGCAATGGATACCAGTTTCACTGAGTGCAGTTTTGCTTTTACCTTCGGTGGTGAATGTCTCACGTTTTCTCTGTGCAGCCCCTTTAGGCCAAGGTGGTTGAAAACTGTACACAAGACACAATCATGGATATGCCAAACTTTCCAAAGCGATCTCCTGGGGAAGAGCTTGAGGTTAAACAAAGGGCCATGCGAAAACTACAATTTTGGTTTTGACCAAAGATATACACTTGTTCCCTTCACAAGTCACAGTGCAACAATTGTCATGCTTCAGGTTCCAACGTATTCCACTTTGCAAACTCTCCGCTGAGAACCTGCGAGGAGCACTGTTGTTACCTTTTCACTGAGAGCTGGGAGTCATGCACAGATGACCCTGTCTGACTTAATTCTTTTTAACATTTTGGCCATGTGGCTATAAGTGTCCGATCTCCAATCAGCGCCAGGGATATTTGTTGACCCACAGGTTTTTGGGGGAGTGTGGAATTTTTTACGGATACCTCTTACTCTGACATATTGTTCCACTGGTCATGAATACAGGAGGGACCAATTTGTAACCAATGACCTCCTGAATAATGTCACTTCCTCTTCCTGCCCTTGGCAATGAGCACAAGACTTTCTCAGTTCAAATTGAATTTGAAAGGTCAAGGCCTTCATGTCAAATATTGGCCTCAGAAATGTTTTTTTTTAACTTCCTTCCAAGTCTCAACCCTAATTGTATTACCAATGCCAGTGAAAGTGCTGGAGCTGGATGACTTCTCAACTTGAATTTTTTTGGGAGTTAAACATTTATGTGGACTTTTCCCCTGCTGGGCCATGTAGGATCACTGGACACAAAATTCTGATTCTGTTTTCTCTCCACATGCTGCCAGACCTGCTCAGTTTGTCCAGCAATTTCTGATTTTGTTTCATGTTGAGGTATCGGCTATTAAGGGCTATCATGAGGTAAAATGTCTTCACTCAGACGTTTATGAATCTTTTGGAACTCTACTCTGAAGGGCTGTGGCTACTCAGTCATTGAGTATGCCCAAGACAGAGGGTGATAGATGGTGGGCACTAAGAGGATCGATTGAAACAGGGAACAGGTTGGGAATAGAAGATCTGCCAAGACCATATTGAAAGACAAAGTGGGTTTGAGTAGCCAATTAGTCTACTGCAGCTCTTCACTCATATATTCCTATTTCGCTTATAAAATGTGGAAGATCAAGGGTGTCACCAGCTTTCAGGTGGAGCACCTACAAAGAAATTTGGTTCCCTCGCACACCAAACGTTGCCATCTGCTCTAAAGGGCACCTGTGCACACTGTGCAGCAAAAGGTCCGTGCCTGGAGCTGTGTGCTGGAACATAGCTGCAGCCCTTTGCAAACAGACTGTAGGAGATTAGTACCTTGCAGTGACCGAAAGAAAGACAAGCTTCACTCAACATCTTCTTCAATTCAGTCACTAACTAGAGGGCTAACTATGGAGCACTTGTTTGTCTTTTTGCCGACTGGTGCTTGAGTATTTGCTGCTGTTTAATCCTCCACTGATTGGTTGAAATGCCTTTTCAGATGATCCGGAAATGTTTTGATATTTTGCCTCACTATTGTGATATATGTTTTAACTTCTCCTGGCCTTTTACAACTTTCATCCTCCACCACCAGTTGTGCTGCAGGAGCTGTCTGACCTCATTTCGCCCAATTAGCAGGTACGAAACCCAGGCAAAAACAATTTTTGTTGGGCCTGTGCCCCTGCTCCAATGGTCCTTCAATTTTGACAATGACAATATTGTATCCCCAACGGTATTCAAATGCCCTGGCATTTTTATTAAACAGCCATAGAGTCAGACAGCATGGAAACAGACCCTTCAGTTCAACTAGTCCACGCCGAACATGTTCCCAAACTAAACTAGTCCCACCTGCCTGTGCTTGGCCCGTATCCCTCCAAACATTTCTTATTCATGTACTTATCTAAATGTCTTTCAAAAGTTGTAGCTGTACCTGCATCCACCGCTTCCTCT
The DNA here is from genome assembly GCF_021869965.1 of Rhincodon typus. Lineage (NCBI taxonomy): Eukaryota > Metazoa > Chordata > Chondrichthyes > Orectolobiformes > Rhincodontidae > Rhincodon > Rhincodon typus. The sequence goes on from NC_063340.1 coordinate 76,593,285, forward strand.
GGATGTTCATTCCACACAAGACACACCCTCCATGTAAAATAATTGCCCCTCATGTTTTTTTTTAAATCATTCTCCTTTCACCTTAAAAATATGCCCCCTAGTCTTGAAATCCCCCACTCTAGGAAAAAGACACCTGCCAATCACCTTATCTATACCCCTCACGATTTAATAAACCTCGATAAGATCGCATCTCAATCTCCTATGCTCCAGAGAAAAAAGTCTCAGCCTATCCAGCTTCTTCTCATGACTCAAGTTCTCCATTCCCAGCATCATAAATCTCTGCTGAACCTTCTCCAGTTTAATAATATCCTTCCAATAACTGGGCAACCAGAACTGGACACAGTACACCAGGAGAAGCCTCACCAACATCCTGTAAAACCTTAACATAACATCCCAACTCCTAATGTCTGAGCAAGTGGATTAAATGCCTTCTTAACCACCCTGTCTATATGTGATGCGAACTTCAAAGAAATATGTACCTGAACCCCTAGGTCTCTCTGTTTTATAACACTGCCCAAGGCCCTACTTTTAATTGTAAAAGTCTTGTCTTTGTTTGTTTTATTAAAATGAAATAGCTTGCATTTATCCAAATTAAACTCCATTTGCCACTCTTCAAGAATTGATCAAGATCTCTTTATTATCTTAGATAACCTTCTTCTCTGTCCACTATACCACCAATCCTGGTGCAATCTGCAAACTTACTAACTATACTTTCTAAATTCTCAACTAAATCATTTATATAACTGACAAACAAAAGTGGACCCAGCACCAATCCCTGTGGAACACAGCTGGTCACAGACCTCCAGTTGGAAAAGCAGCCCTCTATCATTACTCTCTATCTCCTGCCGTTAAGCCAATGTTGTATCCAGTTGGCAAGCACATCCTTAATCCCATGTGATCTAATTTTACTAATTAGTCTACCATGCAGAATCTTATCAAAGGCTTTACGAAAGTCCAAATAAACAATATCTACAGCTCTGCACTCATCAATCTTCTTGGTTACCTCCTCAAAAAACTCAATCAAATTCTTGAGCTTCTTGTTTAATGAGTGCTGTAATGCTCAGCATTTAAGGACTTGTCTCTGAAATTGGTGAGAAACAGACAGAGTTAGCACTGACTGAGCACTGACTATCATTTCAGATTATACACAGTCACACCATTGTCTTTACATGGACAACACAGACGATCACAGCATCTGTATGCCCACAGATTGTGGGTGTCATGGATATGAGACCTTAGCCCAATTTCCAAGGATTCAAGGCACACAGTGATGTTTTTCTGATGTGCCTTACTCTCAAAATTTGGCACTAACTAATTTTCTCTTCCCAACTCTGAATTCGAGACTGAAGTTGGAAATAAGTAGGCAAATCAGTTAAGAGTGGAAAATGGAGTGCTCCCTGCAGTTACATAGAACATAGGACAATACAGCACAGGAATGGTCCTTCAGCCTGTGATGTTATGCCGAACATGATGCCAAATTAAACTAATCCCTTCTGCCTGCCCTTGGTCCATACCCTCCACTCCTTGCTTATTCATGTGCTTATCAAAAAGTCCCTTAAATGCCCCTGTCGTATCTGCCTCCACCATCACCCCGGCAGCGTGTTCCAGACTCCTACCAGTCTCTGTGTAAAATAAACTTGCCCCTCACATCTCCTTTCAACTTTCCCCCTCTCACCTTAAATGCATGCCCCCTAGTTTTAGACATTCCAACTCTGGGAAAAAGATCCTGACCATCAACCCTAGCAATATATCTCATAACTTTATAGACTTCTATCAAGTCTCTTCTGAGACTCCGCTGCTCTAGAGAAAACAACCGGAGTATTTCTAGCCTTTCCTTATAGCTCATATCCTGTAATCCAGGCAGCATCCTGGTTAACCTCTTTTGCACCCTCTCCAAAGCTTCCACATCCTTCCTATAATGTGGTGTAAGTGTGGCCTATCCAAAGTCTTATAAAGCTGCAACATGACATCCTGACTCTTGTACTCAGTTCCCTGACCAATGCCATACACCTTCTTTACCACCCTATCTACTTGCGTGGCCACTTTCGGGGAACTATGGACTTACAACCCAAGATCCCTCTGTACATCAATGCTGTTCAGGATCCTGCCATTAACTTTTCCTTAACATTTGATTTCCCAAAGTGCATCATCTCATGCTTACTTGGATTAAATTCCATCTGTCATTAACAAATCTTTGTGTTGTCTGCAAACTTACTAACCCATCCATCTACATTTTCATCCAAGTTGTTTATATATATCACAAGCAATGGAAGTCCCAGGACTGATCCCTGCAGAACACCACTAGTCACGAACCTCTAGCCTATAAAACACCCTTCCACCATACCCTCTGCCTTCTATGAGCAAGCCAATTCTGAATCCAAGTGGCCAAGTCATCGTGGATTTCATGCATCGTAATCTTCTGGATGAGCCTACCATGTGGGATCTTGTCAAAAACCTTACTAAAATCCATGAAGACAGCATCCACTAATATACCTTCATCAATCACCTTTGTCACCTCCTTGGAAAATTCAATCAATTTAGCTATACATGACCTGCCCTGCACAAAAGCATCCCTAATTAGACCATGACAACAAGGTGCAGGGCTGGATGAACACAGCAGGCCAAGCAGCATCATAGGAGCAGAGAGGCTGACATTTCGGGCCTAGACCCTTCATCAGAAAAGGGGGAGGGGAAGGGGGTT